>NC_137327.1:57723719-58923719 GCF_965287045.1 Carcharhinus amblyrhynchos | reverse complement strand
TTCAACGGGCAGAGAATTCCAGAGATTCACCACCCTTTGAGTGAAGAAGTTCCTCCTCAACTCCGTTCTAAACCACCCCCCCTTTATCTTGAGGCTGTGCCCCCTAGTCCTACTATCCTTTCTGAGCGGGAAGAGTCTCTCCACCTCTATCCTATCCATCCCATTCATCATCTTATACGTCTCAATGAGATCTCCCCTCATTCTTCTAAACTCTAACGAGTACAAGCCTAATTTATTCAGCCTCTCCTCATAGCTCAACCCCCTCAACTCCGGCATCAGCCTAGTAAACCTCCTCTGCACTCCCTCCAAGGCCAAAATATCCTTGCGTAAGTACGGCGCCCAAAACTGCACACAGTACTCCAGCTGCGGCCTCACCAATGCCCTATACAGCCGCAGCAAGACCTCCCTACTTTTATATTCAATCCCCCTCGCTATGAAGGCCAGCATCCCATTCGCCTTCCTGACCACCTGCTGCACCTGCAAGCTGGGTTTTTGCGACTCATGCACAAGGACCCCGAGGTCCCTCTGCACCGTCGCCTGCTGCAGTTTTTCTCCACGTAAGTAATAATCCTTCCTACCATTATTCCTACCAAAGTGGACCACCTCGTACTTGCCAACATTAAATTCCATTTGCCATTTCCTGGCCCATTCGCCCAGCCTATCTAGATCCTTCTGCAGACTCTCCACACCCTCCGCACAATTTGCCTTTCCACCAATTTTGGTGTCATCAGCAAATTTCGACACCCTACACTCGGTTCCCTCCTCCAGATCATCTATATAAATGGTAAATAGCTGAGGCCCCAGCACCGACCCCTGGGGCACTCCACTAGTCACCATCCGCCAATCCGAATAGCACCCATAAAGATAGGTCAAATAATAAACAATCAAAATGGAGATCAGTGTATTCTCCTGGTTTCATTTCAATCAATTTAAGGAATTTGGAGATAAATTTCCCTGATATTGTTCTTCCAAAATTGGTAATTATTATCCCTATTATCCCTATTTATTATCTGATTTAGTTTGTCACACCCAGGAGATCACATGGCTGCTGGCGTTATGGTGGGTGTTACAAATGATGATGCTTAGAGTATTATGGTAGCACAGTGCAGGCTCAATGGATTGACATAGAAACTAGGAGTCAGAGTAGGCCATTCAGCCCTTCAAGCCTGCTACTTTCTTGTCATCATCTCCTATAGGTTTGCATGTCTCGTGAATGAAGGAATTTGAGTGAATTTGGTCTTGAATTCCACACAGTTGGAACAATGTGTTTAAAAAATGCCACATTTTGCTGTTACTTTAATGTTTTATCATCAAAGTGTAGCAACTTATGAAGAAATTGTTTAGTCAAATTGATTCTAGTGAAATACTTTGGGTTCATACCAAATAAGATTAATTCTCATTGGATTCCTTATACTTAAAGAAGCTGAGTATTCAACATTTCTTTTCCAGTTACACGCAACATAGAATATGCCATTACCATTAACTCACTGCTTTATAGAATTGTGCATCACTTTTAATGTTAATGAACTAACTCATGCCTCCCTAGATAATAGAGCTTTCAACATATATTCAGTCAGTAGCTGAGTCATACAATGAAGATCTGAGGTTCAGGATTCAACTGGGGCAGAGCAGTGGGATTTTGTCTCATCCTTCAACTTCCCCAAGACCCTGGCACATATTTCAGGGTAGGCAGGGTATCCAGAGGTGGGCGAGGAAATAGCTTGGTGCATTATTATCCATGCAGTCAGGTTCCCAGTGGGATTCCTGCATTCACAAAGAAGTCTTCCTAGAGGCCCAAATTGGAGGAGGGAACGATTAATTTCCTTCATTACTGGTAACCTGATTATTTGAATTCTTATTCTTGGCTTACACCACCCCCCACCCCCCCTCCAAGGCAGTCTCAGGGAGGAACTCACCTAGGCTCTTTCAACAGCACCTTCCAAAACCATGACTGCTACCATTTAGAAGCACAAGAGCAGCAGTTACCTGGCACCACCACAACCTGCAAATTCCCATCCCAGCCATCCACCATCCTGACGTGGAAATATATCGCTGTTTCTTCACCAATTCTGGGTCAATATCCAGGAACACCCTTCCTAACAGCACTATGGGTGTACCTACATCATAGGGAACCAGCGGTTCAAGAAGGTTGCTCACCACCACCTTGTCAAGGGCAACTAATGATGGGCAACAAATGCTGTCCTAGCCAACAATACAGTTTATTGGTAGTATTGAGCTCGGTGGAAAGGTAGGCTGTGAGGAGGCTGCAAAGAGATGTAGGTAGATGAGATGAGTGGGCAAGAGAATGACAGATGGAGTACAATGTAGGGAAGTGTGAAATAATTCACTTTATCATAATAAAAATGTAGAATAAGAAATTTGTGAGCATGGATGTTCAAAGGGAATTTACTGGTACAAGAAACACAGGAAGTTAGCACACAGATACAGCAAGCAACTAGAAAGGCAAAAGGTATTTTAAAAAGATTGGCATACAAGAATAAAGGATACCGTACCACATTTTGAAAGGGTGTTGCTGAAACCACATCTGGAATTTTATGTGCAGTTTTGGTCTCCACATTTTAGAAAGGATATATTTTCATTGGAGGCAGTACAGTGAAGTTTCACTGGACTAGTCCCTGGGATGACATACAATGTCATGATGTGGGTATGCCGGCGTTGGACTGGCGTAAACACAGTAAAAAGTCTGACAACACCAGGTTTTAGTCCAACCTATTTATTTGATAATATTGAGAATATTATCAAATAAATAGGTTGGACTAAAACCTGGTGTTGTCAGACTTTTTACTATGACATACAATGACAGGCCTATCAAATTGGGTCTATATTTTACAGAGCCTCAAGGCAAATCATGATAGGCAACAAAGACTGGCAATGCCCACATTGCATGAAAAAAATTTTTAAAAAGGAGTCAACTGTTACATGAAATGTACAGAAAGATGTCATTCAGCCCAATGATCCATGCTGGTGTTTATACTTATAAAGCACTCCTATCCATTTTCCTTCCTCAAGCCCTATACACATGCCACCTAACCCTTTCTTGCTGATGGATTTATTAAGCTTCCATTTAAAGGTATCACCTCAAGTATTCCCAGGGGTAGCAAGTCCCACACTTAACCTCTCTCCAGGAAAAAAAGTACCTCCTGAAATCCCAACTGGATTTGTTAACGGCTATCTTATATTTATTTTCCTGAGTTCCCTCCACAAGTGGTAACCTCGCCTCTGAATTTATCTTGTTAACCAGCCCACTGAACATGCTTTGCAGTAAGATACTGAGGTGAGAATTGTCGGGTCAATCTTCCCATGACTAGCCATTTAAAGCTTGGATTCTGGGCATATGTAGAAGAGGCCTATTTATCACTGTATAATAAAAATCATTCAACAGTGATGTGGAGCTGAAGAGATAGCGCAAAGTTCAATGTAAATTTACCACCTTGGATATGATTCGCTTGACCTTTGTTCAAAGATTCTGGCTTATGGCATGACTCGAAATCTAGCTGCTCATAACAAAACTGAAGGCATTAGTCACATGTTCACTAAATAACAAGAAAACCATGACTGGATTTTCAAAGGGTGTTGGCATCTGGATCTGGTACAGATGGAATTTGAAAATCTTGGTCCTAGAAATTGTCCATCAAGACCCCATTGCCTCTGGCTACGTTTTGTACCTTTGAAGATGGAAATGGAGTGGGCAATGCAGTTGTCACCAATTAATGGTCCCTTAAGCTCCTTAATGAGCTTGCCAAAGAATCTGTCCATTCCCAAATGTAATTTTGAAATATATTTCCAGGGAGAACCAGGTTCATCATGGGGCCCAAGTAAATATCTTTGCAATTGTCTTCAAAACAGAATTCTGGGGCCAACAGTCACCTGCAGGAGAGCACTTTGTTGTGCAAGGACAATATCTGCCTTGTTCCACTTCAATAGTGTTCCCACGAGTTGCCTGCTTGAAGCAGCGAGGCAGCAGCAGCCCCAACATGGCTGTCTCCTGCCTTTGCTGCTGGCATCAACCAGGCACTTCCTACCTTCTGGAGGCACCCAGCCATTAGGCCATTTTCATTTTAAACTGGGAGGGAGGCGATTAGAGTGCCTCAGCTTGGGCATGGGTTAGGAATCTGGAGTTTATCCAGGTATTGGATTCCCAAGCCAGCATTGAAAATCCAGCACCTGAGAGCAGTAGCAGCTGCCGCTTTGGAGTTGGAGGAAGGAAACATCAAAATTGCTGTGGTAGAAAGATATCACAATGACTTGAGTTATCAGTATTGCCAAATCACAACTGAATGACCTGAATGGAAAAAGTGACTCCAACGAAGGTGACAATAGGGCAATCACAATAAAGTCATGGAGGAAAGTCAAAATGAAGAGACAAAGGAGATGGTAGCACAGTAGTTAGCACTACTGCCTCACAGCACCAGGGACCTGGATTCAAACATTCATGAGTTTATATTTCAATCTATTCCTTCTTGGGGTTTGAACATCTCTGGTCTTGACTTGCATACTAGGCCTTTTCAGAGGCAGCAAAGTAGCACACTGGCCTCACAGTGCCAGGGACCAGGTTTGATTCTTGGCTTGGTCACTGTGCAGAATCTGCATGTCCTTCCCGTGTCTACGTAGGTTTGCTCTGGGTATTCCGGTTTCCTCCCACAGTCCGAAAAATGTGCTGGTTAGGAACACTGGCCATTCTCTCTCAGTGAACAGGCACCGGAGTGTGGCAACTCGGGGATTTTCACAGTAACTTCATTGTAGTGTTAATATAAGCCTACTTGTGACTAATATACTACTACTACACAAGGTTAAAAAATACCAATGGAATCTCAAAGTAAAACTACCCTCCTTTTACACATTCAGTAAATCCCCATTTTAGATCATCAAACATTCATACTTTATCTTGGATCTCATACCATGCAGTTCCGTTCAGTATCAACTCTAATATAATGACAGTTCTGAGATCCCACCTAAGTTCAGTTCTGGGCATGGCATCTCTTTGTTCAACAGCCCCTAAATTTCCAGCTGTTAGTGTGGAAAATCCTAGCATGGTGGGCCAGAATTTCCACACCACAGATAATAAAAAATAAGTCAGAGTTGTGTGACAGTAACAATGACCTAAGTTATGTCAATGTTCATTTACTGTCCATTGCTGTATTTAGCTGGGCCCAGCTGTGTTGAGCTAGTGAGAGTTAGCAGTATTAGCATGGAGGAAAGATACTCCCACAGATATGAAACATCCATACATTGCCACGTGCAGGGTGATTGTGATAAAGCTTAACTGTTGGATTAAAAAAAAAGCTAGTGAGAATATTATCAAATAAATAGGTTGGACTAAAACCTGGTGTTGTCAGACTTTTTACTGGATTAAACTTCGCCATGGTATAAAAGTGAAAATCTGGAGTTAGTTTCCAACAGAAAACACTGACATTTATCGTAAAATCAAGGAATGCCTGCAGCTCAAAGAGGCCATTTAACACATAGGGGTGAATTTTCCCATTGCGCCCACCATGGGAATCGGAGTGGGCGAGGGGTGGACCATGGAAAGGTCCATTGACCTCGGGTGGGATTTTCCAGTTTCGGGAGGAGCGCAGATTCTCACGCAATGAATCTGTAATGGCTGTCTAACAGAATATCTTACCTAGGCCTTCTCCCCTATCCTATTCCCATAATCTCAAATACTTCCCATGGCTAATCCACCTAACCTACACATTTTTGGACTGTGACATTTTTGGACTGTGACATTTTTGGCTTGGTGGCACAGTGGTTAGCAATGCTACCTCACAGTGCCCGGGACCTGGGTTCAGTTCCAGCTTTGGGTGATTGTCTGTGTGGAGTTTGCATGTTCTCCCCGTGCCTGCATGGGTTTCACCTGGTTTCCTCCCAAAGACATACAGGTTAGGTTGATTGGCCATGGTAAATTGATCCTTAGTGTCAAGGAGAATTAGCAAGTAAGTATGTGGAGCTATGAGAATATAAAGGGCCTGGGTGGGATTGTTGTTGGTGCAGGCTTGATGGGCTGAATGGCTTCCTTCTGCACTGCAGTGATTCTATTCTATCATTCTATGAAACTGGAGGAAACTCGGAGGAAACCCATGAAGACAGGGGGTCAGAATTTTACCTCCCCCTGCCCATCACAGGAATCAGAGCAGGTGAGGAGCAGACAATGGAAATGTCCATTGATCTCGGGCAGGATTTTATAGTTTCATGTGAAGCGAGGCTGTACAATCCCACCCGAGGAGAATGTACAAATTCCACACAGACAACCAAGCCCAGAATCAAATCTTGATCCCTGGCACAGTGAGGCAGCAATGCTAACCACTGTACCACCATCCCATGGCACAAATAGAGGCCATTCAGCCCATCATGTCTGCATTAGTTGTATCTCTTCTTTACAGCACATCAAATGCACATCCATGTCATTTTTGAATGCTCGGAGGCTTTCTGCCTACACGACTCTTTCAAGCAATGAGTTCCAAACCTCCATCAGTGTCTTGATGAAAGAACATTACTCCACAACTCCCTTCCTTCTACCAATTGTGTTAAATCTGCGCCTCCAGTTATTGATCTCTCTGCAATGGGAAATAGATTCTTCCTATCAACTCTATCTCAGTCCCTCATAATTTTATGCACATCAATTAAATCTCCCCTCAGCCATTTCCGTTTCAAAGAAAATAACAATCTAATGTTTTCTCATGATTAAAACTTCCAGTCTTTTTTATTTCCTCTGAAGTTCTCTAGTGTCCTTCCTCTAATGCACTGACTAGAACCATACACAGTAAATTGTCTGTGGTCTGTCTAGTGTTTTACCTGCTTCTAGAAAATTCTCCTTGTTCTTATATTACTGGTCTCAGCCAATGGAGGACAGGATTCCAGGATCCTACTTAATCACCTGAGCTACCTTTCCTGCCACCTTCAGAGATCTCTGGCCTTGCATTCTAAGAACTTCCTGCTTCTCCACACTTCATTGAATCCCCACAGTACAGAAGGAAGCCATTTGGCCCATCATGTCTGTACCGACAACAAGCCCACCCAGACTTTATTCCCGTAACTCCGCACATTTACCTTGCTAAACCCTTGACACTAAGGGGCAATTTAGCATGGCCAATCAACCTAACCCGCATATCTTTGAACTGTGGGAGGAAACCGGAGCACCCGGAGGAAACCCATGCAGGCTGGGGGAGAAAGTGCAAACTCCACACAGACGGTGACCTGAGGCTGAAATTGAACCAAGGTCCCTGGCACTGTGAGGCAGCAGTGCTAACAGTGCCACCCTCAAATTCTCATTTCTCAAATTCTTATCATTTATTGTGTCACCACTTTTCTGAATTGTCCTCCCCAGTGCATTACCTTATACTTCTCTACATTAAACTCTATTTGCCACTTTTCTGCCCACTTGACTAGTCCAGTAATATCATCCTGCAGTCTCTAGCTTTCCTTCCCAATCCCCAATTATCAAGCATATGGGGGCAATTTTCATATAATCTGTAAGCAACACAATCATGTCTCCTACATTGAAGTCTGAATTGTTGATGCATACTGTGCACAGCAAGGGATCCTGCGCTGAGCCCAATGGAATGCCACTGGAAATCGCCTTCTAGTCATAAAAATACCCATTGGCCAGCCTTTGCTTCTTGCTACTGAGTCAATTTTAGATCCAATTTGCTGCTTTCCCTTCGACCCCATGGGCTTTTTTTCTCTGATCGGTCTGCTGGGTGGGAAGTTGTCAAAAAGAACCATAGAATTGTAGAATCTGTGCAGTGCAGAGGAGGCCATTTAGCACATCGAGTCTGCACCAACTCTCTAAAAAAGCCTTGCTAAAATCCGCACACTCCTCATTACCTCTTCCTTTACAAATACATGCTAACTCTGCCTGAGTAAGCTGTGCCTTTCTGAATGATGATTTATACTGTCCCTCAGATTTTTTTTGAATAATTTTTATTCTGCTGAGATTAGGCTGACTGATTTGTAAATTTCTCACTCTCATCTTGTTACCTTCTGTAAACTTTGGTATATCACTAGCAATCCTCCAGTGTTCCAACATTATAACTGGGCCTGGTGATACATTACTGTCAGAGATAGTAAACTCTTTAATCTTTCCTCTGTCACTTTGTTTAAAGCATTTCACATACCTCTGCTTTAAATAAAATATCTGCAATGGAGGCTGCTTGAGGAAGACCTTCATATATGGTTGGACTTGCATAAGAAACAAGATTTGGTATAAAACTTGCTAACGGGTGTAACTGGACTTATTAAAAAAAGGACGGAAAATCTCAGCAGGTCTGGCAGCATCTGTAAGGGGTGAGAGAGCTGATGTTTCGAGCCCAGATGATCCTTTGTCAAAGCTAAAAGGCACAGAAGTGGGAGGTATTTATCTTACAGGATAAGGGAATGAAAGATGAGTCAAATCAGGGGATAAGACTGCAAATGGCTGTCCACAGAGAGAATAAAGGGTGTGAATGGCCAAACGGCAGAGAAGCTGTAAGTGTGATAGTTGGAGATGTTGATGGAGGGGGAGGAAAGATGGGACAAAGATAGAATGTAGGAAAGGGAAAGTGGGGGAGGAGAAAAGGTAAGGGAATGGAGATGAAATAGGGGGAAAGAGTGGAGGGGGGGAAGAAAAATGAAGAATGACAATAAAGAAATAAAAGGTAGAGAACACACTCAGTTCCCTGCACCATCACATGAAGACACTCAACAATCCTCTCCAGCAGCACCATCTTACTCTCTTTCAAAGCTGTCCCTGTTCCCAGTTTCATTTCATTTACTGCATCATTCAACATTTAACAAAAAACTTTTCCAGTTTCTTGCAGATGTGAAGGAACGCAAGCCTCAACAACTTATCAGCACCACTGTACATCCCAGGCCCTCCACCACTCCCAATCCCTCGAACTCCATCTCTTCTAGCCCCAGCCCTGCCCGTGCCTTCACCGTACCCTCTGACCTTCCCCTCTTTTGAGGCTGAGCATGCTGTTCTCAGCAAAGGACTCAGCTTTTTACCCTTATGTCCCCACCTCAATGAATCCTGGGCTCGATATGATATTGAACTTCTTCTTCTGTCCTCCCACAACTCCTTTACCGGTTCATCGATGACTATTTTGGTGCCACTTTATGCCCTTGTCCAGATCTCGAAAAATTTATCAACTTCACTTCCATTTTCCATCCCTCCATCGCCTTCACCTGGTCCATCTCAGACACTTCCCTTTGCTTCCTTGACCTTTCTGTCTCCATTTCTGGCAATAGACGATCTACCAATATCCATTACAAGCCCACTGACTCCCACAGCTATCTGGACTACAGCTCTTCACACTCCACATCCTGTAAGGATTCCAACCCTTTCTCTCAGCTTCTTCGCATCCGTTGCATTTGTTCTGATGATGCCAAAGTGGTGCTTCTAATATGTGCTCCTTTTTCCTCAACCGTGGATTCCCATCTACAGTTGTTGACGGGGCCCCCAACAGCATGAAGTCCATTTCCTGCACCATGACCTCATCTCTTCTCCTCCCTCCCGTAACAAGGATAGAGTTCCCCCTTGTTCTCACATATCACCCTAGCAGCCTCTGCATGCAAAGCATAATCCTCCAACATTTTTGCCAACCCCAGTGCGATGACACCACAAAACACATCTTCCCTTCACTCCCTCTGTCAGCATTCCGCAGAGACTGTTCCCTCCGGAATAACCTAGTCCACTCCTCCACTATACCCAACACTTCTCCTGTCACTCATGGCACCTTCCCATGCAATCACAGAAGGTGGAACACCTATCCCTTTATCTCTTCCATGCTCACCATCCAAGGCCCAAGACATTCATTCCAGGTTAAGCAGTGTTTCACTTGCATCTCTATCAATTTGGTGTATTGTATTCACTGCTCCCAATGTGGTCTCCTCTATATCGGAGAGACCCAGTGTAGACTGGGTGATCGCTTTGCTGAGCACCTTCAGTCTGTGGGCAATCAGGACCCTGACCTTCCCATTGCTTGCCATTTTAATACACAATCCTGCTGCCATGCCCACATGTCTGTCTTTGGTCTGCTGCAATGTTCCACTGAAGTTCAATGCAAACTGGAGGAACAGCATCTCACCTTCCGGCGAGGCACTTTACAGCCTTCCGGTCTCAACATCGAATTCAATAACTTCAGATGATTTGCCCTCCCCCACCTCGGCCCCCCCTTTGCTTTTGTTCTATTTCATTAAATTTTTTACTGCTCTCTACCTTTTATTTCTTATTGTCATTCTTATACACACCCACACTCAAAGACTAGCATGGCTTAGTTCAGAAGCAGCATGACTTGTTAGTAGCTATCAGCTGTACCTAGCTTGATCTAATTGACATTGTCCCTCAGGAAGTTGCTAAAGATAACTCTCAAAGCTTATTTTCATGTTGCTCAATGCAGGCTGGGGGTAAATGAACCATTAAAAAACCCATAGACTTTGGTGAAACTGGAAGATTCTAATGGTGACAAATAACTTGCTGCATCTGACTTGGGAAAACCTGCTGCGAAGGGCAGGCACTGAGGGCAAGTGAGCATCTGAGAAAGGAGGATAAATGTATGAGACAGAAGGATGAGAGTGCGTTAGAGAAGGATGAGTGTGTGAGAGAGGAGGGTAAGTGTGTGAGAGAGAGGGGCTTGTGTGTGTGTGTGTGTGTGTGTGTGTGACATGAGAATCAACTTTCTAGCATCACACTTCCTATTAAAAATAACAAAAGGTAAGAGTTGATTTTTTTTAAATAAAAGAACAAAGAACATTACAGCCATAGGAACAGGCCCTTCAGCCCTCCAAGCCTGCACCGACCATGCCGCTCGACTTAACTAAAACCCCCTACCCTTCCGGGGACCATATCCCTCTATTCCCATCCTATTCATGTACTTGTCAAGACACCCTTTAAAAGTCACGACCGTATCCGCTTCCCCTACCTTCCCCAGCAACAAGTTCCGGGTAACCACTACTCTCTGTGTAAAATGTCTGCCTCGTACACCTCCTTTAAACCTTATCCCTCGCACCTTAAATCTGTGCCCCCTAGTAATTGACTATTTTACCCTGGGAAAAAGCTTCTGACTATCCATTCTGTCCATGCCTCTCATAATCTTGTAGACTTCTATCAGGTCTCCCCTCAACCTCCATCGCTCCAGTGAGAACAAACGAAGTTTCTCCAATCTCTCAGAGCTAATGCCCTCCATACCAAGTAACATCCTGGTAAATCTTTTCTGTACCCTCTCAAAAGCCTCTGCATCCTTCTGGTAGTGTGGCAACCAGAATTGAACACTATATTCCAAGTGCAGCCTAACTAAGGTTCTATAAAGCTGCAACATGACTTGCCAATTTTTAAACTCAATACCTCGGCCAATGAAGGCAAGCATACCGTATGGCTTCTTGACTACCTTCTCCACCTGCCACTTTCAGTGACCTGTGTACCTGTACACCCAGATCCCTTTGCTTAGCAAATCTCTTAAGAGTTCTGCCATTTACTGTACATTTCCTATCTGTATTAGACCTTCCAAAATGCATTCCCTCATTTTTGTTCAGATTAAACTCCATCTGCCATCTCTCCACCCAAGTCTCCAACTGATCTGTATGCTGCTGTATCCTCTGATGATCCTCATTGCTATCCGCAAAACCGCCAACTTCTGTGTCGTCCGCAAACTTACTAATCAATCCAGTTATATTTTCCTTCAAATCGTTTGGATATATTACAAACAGCAAAGGTCCCAGCACCAATCCCTGAGGAACGCCACTTATCACAGCCCTTCATTCAGAAACATACCCTTCCACTGCTATCCTCTGTCTTCTTTGAACATTTTTTGACCATTTTAAATTATCCACTGTTAAACTGGGGTAGTGCTTCTAGAAGTTCATGTTCGGGGCCATGGAAGGGTAGCTTGGCCAATGTTTAATGTGAGGGGGCCATTGTAGAGATGAATGTGTTTGTGACTGTGTGTCTCTTCCTAACTCCTTATATATATATAGATATAGATATAACCAAAAAATACTTTTTTACTTTTGATTTCTGTGTTCACATATATTTCACAGCAAAGAAAGGGACACCGACATTCTGAGAATGTTTGGGATTAATGGGGTTAAACAGACAATTCTACTGAGTGTTGTCATCATTTTAATTGTAATAAAGGCGATAGTACACATTTATCAACCTCACCGCACTTCTCCATTGTTCTCTGGTTTGAACTTTTGAGTTGTGGGTTCGAAGCAAGCTGAAGCACACATTTGTTTGACACAATGGCCAAGAGTTTCACAGAATCAGAATGCCTCTGTAACCATTTGAATATGATGGGCAATACCTGATTTTGGGATCCCTTTCCATCCTACCCCAACACCCCCTATTTTCCCTGGTGTGGGATAAGGGTGCAGCTTGTGAATGGCAAACCAGAATTAAGTATTTCCGACTTGGCTGACCCCAGTGTGGAGCTAGGTATCTCCTAGAGATTTCCATGGAATCAGGCCAGCTTCTTCATAACATGTGCTTCCCGGTCTGGATTTGGGAAGATAGGTTTGGAAGGTCTGTCTTGTCCATGCCCCTCATGTCCCTTTCATGTCTCCCATGTCCCCTCAATTCTAATTCATGCCCTTTACCCACTCTCCATGGTTGCTTCTAGCCCCCATATCAATGCAACATGACTGGTGTAAGAACTGTTTCAATGAAGTCAGTGGCCTCAGTATGTAACCTGACTGAGAAATCTGCACAGTGGCACAGTGATTAGCGCTGCTGCCTCACTGCGCCAGAGCCCCTGGGTTCGATTCTCGGCTTGGGTCACTGCCTGTGTGGAGTCTTCATGTCCTCTCCGTGTCTGCATGGGTTTCCTCTGGGTGCTCTGGTTTCCTCCCACAGTCTGAAAGACATGCTGGTTAGGTTCATTGGCCATGCCAAATTCTCCCTCAGTGTACCCAAATAGATGCTGGAGTGTGGTGACTAAGGGATTTTCACAGTAACTTTATTGCAGTGTTAATGTAAGCCTATATGTGATATGAATAAATCAACTTAAGAGTCAGCCACACTACGGTGGATCAGAAGTTGCATGCAAGCCACTTGGATTACTTTCCCTAAAGGGCATTGGTAAAGCAGATGAGTGTTAATCACAGTTGATAATTTTGTGATCACTTCTGAGATTAGCTTTCAATTCCAGATTTCAATATTTTTGAAATTCCACCAGCTGCTGTGTTGGGGTCTGAACTTGTGAACCCAGAACCCTGAGCCTCTGGATTACTAGCCCAGTGACATTACCACTACATTACCAACTTGCCCGTGCTTATCCAGCAGGAATAAAGTGGGCAATGATGAGTAAAATAGTTGCTTTGAAAAGCATCAACCTGAATAGATTTAATTCCCTCTTAAACACCAGCTGGCTGCACCAGCAAGTGGTAGATCAGAAAACATAGGCATCAATGCCCAAGCTATCAATTGCTTTGCTAAAGTTTCCAAACACTGGTTTACTCACCAGGACTGATCACGGAGCTGTCGCAGTTTATGGGAATAATTCATGCTGCAAGTGGCATTTGACCATGAGAAGTCCCAAGTGTATTTATTTATTTATGGAATAAAAGCAGACAGTCTATTTAAACATATTAAACAGAATCTTGATTTTTCAGTGTTATGATGATAGAGAGGAAACCCTGGGATTATGCAGGGAAATATTGGACTTTAAAAAGTTTGATATCTTTAAAAAAGGGCACAGACCCCGAAGATGCCTACTAGCCACTGACAGGAATGGCTGCAGGGTCTCTAAACAACCCTTTTCTGTGCTTCCAGACAAGGTAATTCTAAAAGAATTGAAAGATTACCAAGACAAAGGAACATGATGGCTATCTTATCCATAGATGCTGGGTATAATTGACTCGGCTAACTGGTGGATTCCAGTTTGAATACTCAAAAACAGGGGCTAAAAGCTAGCTGAGAGAACTGTTCAGGATCTGTATGCATGTGCAGTGACAAACTGCAGCTGGAAGTTTGCCAGGTGATATAGTAACTGAGGTAGAGCCTCTGCAAAATAACTAGCTTTTGCAGAAACATCTAAAAGTCTTCCTCTGACTCTGAAAATCAGTCAGCCAGCAGAAGGATCGGAGCTGCAAAAAGAACTGAACTCTCTCTACTGAACTACAGAACACCTGATCCGAAGATTCAACCTCTAAAGGAAAAGGTACCATCATCTCAGATGACCATAGGCTGCTTTTCTCTTTGGTAATTTAACCTGAGGATCACCAAGCCCAGGTAAGGGGCAAGGTTGAGCCTTCATGAATAACCTCAGCCAATATGGGAATTGAACCCACACTGTTGGTATCCCAGCTGGATGGTGACATATTGTGGGGTCTCGCCCGGATTGACAACTTTTGGGGAAGCTCGCCTTGGGCTGGTCATAAGGCATCTGAATTTTTTTTACAGAATCCCTACAGTGCAGAAGGAGGCCATTTGGCCCATTCAGTCTGCATTGACTCTCCAAAACAGTATCTTACCGAGGCTCACCCCTACCGCCCTATCCCTGTAACCCCCATTTACTATGGTTAATCCACCTAATCCACACATCTTTGTACACTAAGGGGGCAATTTAGCCTGGCCAATCAACCTAACCTGCACATCTTTGAACTGTGGGAGGAAACCGGAGCACCTGGAGGAAACCCTTGCAGACACAGGGAGAATATGCAAACTCCACACTAACGTCACCTAAGGCCAGAATTGAATCTGGATCCCTGGCCTGTGAGGGTCAACCCAGTGACATCAGCCACCATGGTTAGGCAAGTTGGATAAATCTTCAGTTGGTACCGACCCAATTGAAACTGGCTGGGTCTGGGCTGGCAGGCTAAGACTAACATAGTTAGACGTGCATCTTGGAGTAGGAGGAGGGGTGAGGGGATGGGAGCTGGGATCAGAAAGAGAAGACAAAAATGGACAAAGTTCGACTCACCCTGCTCAAGTCTCACGTCCCGCCAGCTGATTGCAGAGTGGCACTGAAGACGATAGAGGTGTCGCCAGTCCAAAGCGTCCCGCCCTCCTGGCTGGAGGCGGATGCGTGGTGGGAAGCAGTCTGCGGGAAGAGAAAGATGGAGAGAGAGGAAAATAAATCTAACAAAAAAGCAAGGAAACTGGAACGACACATTCAACTGATCGCAAATATTGCTGGACAAGGACCATAAGCACCAGCCATATTGGAGAGAGCCTTCCACTGCCTTGTGATGTTGGAATGGACCCCAAGGGCTGTTCGTTTTCATGGTTGTATGTAAGCGAAGGTTTGACAATGCATCCAACACTCCCAACAAAGGACATTGGATTTAGAGAGGGTAAGAAGGATAAGTGTGGACCATCTGCTCCCAACATTCTCACTGTTGTCAACTCAACTCAGGACAAATGTGGCCTCAGCACTCCATTGCAGTCTTTTTAACAGATGGATAATGCTTCAGTGTTGGTTATAGTTCAGTCAGCAACCATTTCACCTCCAAGTCCAAAGGTTGCCGGTTCAAGGCCCATCCAGAGACACAAACGTGTAACATAGGTGGACACTTTTTAGTGCTGTACTGAAGGGATGCCGGTACTGTTGGAGGTGCCATCTTTTGGGTGAGGTGTTAAATTGAGACGCTGTCTTGTAAAAAAAAGTCCCATCGCACCGTGCGAAGAAGAGTTAGGGAATTCCCCTTGCTATCTTTGCTAGGATTTATCTCTTAACGTACATCATTATATCAATGGAAGTTCTTTATTACTGCTTAGTTTATCTTTTGGGAATTCCTAGAAGGCAAAACTGGACTCATACCAATCCTAGACTCTCTGGTGTATGGTCCTTTCCGAGTATAATGGCCTCACCTATCTTATTTTACTCTTCCTCACTATTTCCTCCGACATATGGCAGAATGTAATGAATTTATGGAGCGTGGAATTTGCCCAAAATTGTAAAACTGCAGAAACCTCTTTATAGTTCTTTTAATGTTAGTTTAAACAGAATATGGATGAGGCGTGGGAATGCAAATCCTTAAGGCCCATCAGCAACTCTGTCTTGCACAGGGTCCCTGGCAGATTTTGTGGGGAATGGGGCAGGGTGGTTGGTTCCCCCGTTTGCTGCCAACAAGGTTACCTGAGTTTGAGGAGGTGTTGTTGTGATGGAGGAGTGGACAGTGGGATGTTCCTCATATCCAACCTTCAGGTACAGCAGTGGTAGGTATATCCAGCAAAAGGAGGCAGGAGAGCAGGGGCACACTGGGCCTTCTGGGGTTCAAACCCGTGGACATCACCCTTCAAGAAAGTTTATCCCAAGATGACTTTTGTCAGCCTGCATATTTAGGGTGGGATTTTCAGGCCATGTTGTACCTGACACAGATCACACTGGGGCTAGAGGAGGAGGAGGAGGAGAGGTTGGGAGGGTAGGGGTGGGGGCGGGTGGGGGGAGTCAAAGAACCTCAGGGGAAAAGGCTAGTGCATTTAGTACCGGCAAAAAACCCCCTTTGGGATTCTCCCAGCGTCCGCACCCATAGCTCTGTCAGCAACACCTTCCATCACTTTTGAAAAGTTATCCACCAGAAACAATAAATCTTGTTTTCCTCTTTCTATTAAAATTCTCCAGTCTGGGCAACATCCTCATAAATTTCCTCAATACTCTCTCCACTACAATCATATATTTTCAAGGATGTGGCAACCAGAACTATCTGCAGTATTCCTATTGTAAGAAGTCTCACAACGCCAGCATACCAACACAGACATCATGTACTCCTATTGTGTCATAGAATCCTTACAGTGCAGGAGATGCCATTTGGCCCATCAAGTCTGCACTGAATCTCTGATCTTAATGTGGAGATGCCGGCATTGGACTAGGGTAAACACAGTAAGAAGTCTCACAACACCAGGTTAAAGTCCAACAGGTTTATTTGGTAGTAAACGCCACTAACTCTCGGGACTTTGCCCCTTTGTCAGGTGAGTGGGGAGTCCTGATCACAAACAGGGCATATAAAGGCACACACTCAGTTTACAAAATATTGATTAGAATACGAGTCTTTACAGCTAATCAAGTCTTAAAGGTGCAGACAATGTGAGTGGAGATAGCATTAAGCATAGGTTAAAGAGATGTGTATTGTCTCCAGACAGGACAGTAAGTGAGATGTTGCAAGCCAGGTATATTTTAAGTGAGTTGACGGTTTCTGCCTCAACAGTCAATCCACACAGCAAGTTCCAGACCTACCCCCTCTCTGAATGAAAAAGCTTTTCCTAATATTCCCTCTAATCAATCTACCAATCACCTTAAATCTGCTGATAATTGGCCTGTCCTGTAGGGAAAACAAGTCTTCCATGTCCAATCTATCTAGGCCTCTTAAAATGTTGTCCATTTCAATTATGTCACAGCTTAGCCCCCTCTTTTAAGGAAAATGACCCAAGCTTAATTAATCTTTCCTCATTATTACAATTTCCCAGTCTTGGCAACATTCTTGTAAATCTCCTCTGTGCTCCCTCCAGAGTAAATATATCCTTCCTATAAATACAGTTGACCAGAACTGTAAACAAAATTCCAACCATTTTCAGGGATCTGAGGAGGTGGTGGAGTAATAGTATTGTCACTGGACTATTAATCCAGAAACCCAGCATAATGCTCTGAGGACCCGGGTTCAAATCCCACCATAGTAACGTTCAATAAAAATCTGAAATTAGAAGTCTAGCGATGGAATGACCATGAAACCATTGGTAATTGTCACTAAAACCCACCTGGGTCATTAATGTCCTTTAGGGAAGGAAATCTGCCATCCTTACCTGATCTGGCCTACATGTAATTCCAGACCTGACAACCACAGCAACGTAGTTAGCTCTTAAATGCCCTTTGAAATGGCTGAGCAAGCCACTCACTTCAAGAGTAATTAAGAATGGGCAACAAATGTTGGCCTTGCCAGCGACACCCATAAATCCCATGACAGAATTTTTAAAAACGCATCCGGCTGTTTCTCTACACTTCTTAGTATTCTAGAATTTATTGTGTAATCCCTTGCCTTGTTAGTTTTCCCCAAATACATTACTGCGATCGAACTCCCCATTTGCCATTGTCCTAGCCACCTGGCCAATTCATTGAAATCATTGAAGTCTTCAGGATCAAACAATATTTGTATCGTCTGCAAACTTCTTAATCATACATTACATTCAAGTCCAAATCATTGCTATCTACCACAAAAAACAAGGGGGCAGTACTGAGTACAGCAGAGCCCTACTGGAAACAACCTTCCACTCACAAAACCATGCTGCCTCTGAGCTAATTCCTCAGGTTGTCCATTATTCACAACTAGATGTGGCAGAAGTGCAGATCTTTGAGTTAATCACTTGTGTATGGGATCACTTGGCTCTGTCCATCTTGTGCTGTTTCTGCTGTTAGAGTCCATTATGAAGGATGAAACAGCAGAAAATTTAGAAATGCATACTATAATCAGAAGATTCAGCATGGCTTCATGAGGGGAAATCATGTCTGACAAATTTATTAGAATTCTTTGAGATGGTAATAAAAACGATAGATAGAGGGGAATCAGCCGATGTAATATACTTTGATTTCCAAAAAGCATTCGATAAGGTACTATACAAAAGGCTATTTAATAAGATAAAAGCCCATGGTATTGGGGATAATATTTTAGCACACATAGAGGATTAGCTAACTAATGGAAGACATAGTTGGGATAAGAGGGGCATTTTTGGGGTGGCAACCTGTAGCTGGTAGAGTCTACAGGATCAGTACTGGAGCTACAATTATTTACAATATTTATATTAATGACTTTGGATGAGGGAGTGCATGTACTATTACCAAATTTGTGGATGACACAAAGATAGGTGGGAAGACAAGTGGTGAAGATAACACAAAAAGTCTATCGAGAGAAATGGTCAGGTTAGGTGAGTGGGCAAAAACTTGGCAGATGGAATATAATAACGTAGGAAAATGTGAAATTAAGCACTTTGGTAGGAAGAATAAAGGAGCTGAACATTATTTAAATGGAGAAAGACTGCAGAAAGCTACAGACAGAGGGATTTGGGGGACATTGTGCATAAATCACAAAATGCTAGCATACAAGTTCAGCAGAGAATAGAGAAGGCAAATGGAATGTTGGTCTTTATTTCAAAGGGAATGAGGATAAAAATAGTGAAGTCTTGCTAAAACAATTAAAGGCACAAGTTAGATCTGGAATACAGTGAACAGATTTGGTTCCCTTATCTAAGGAAAGATATACTGGCATTGGAGGCCGTCCAGATAAGGTATGGAGGGATTTTCTTATGAGGAGAGGTTGAATAGTTAGTGAGGAAGACTTGATGGGGTTGAGTGTTCCTTTGTGATGCCTAAGTTGACATCAGGTAGCCTGTTTGATTTTGTTAGTCCAATAGATTCATGGTCACCATTACTGAGGTGGACTTTTTAATTCCAGTTTTATTAATTAACTGAATTTTAATTTCTACCTGTCTAATGAGATTTGAACTGTCTCTGAACATAGGCTGGATTACTAGTGCAGTAACATGACTGCTATGCTAGAAGGGAGGCAGTGGTGTTGTCACTGGACTAGTAATCAAGAGATCCAGGCTAATGCTCTTGGGACCAAGATTCAAATCCCATCATGGCAGTTGGTGAAATTTGAATTCAATAAAAAATATGGAATTAAAAGTCTAAATGGTGACCATGAAACATTGAATGTGGTAAAAACCCAACTGGTTCACTAATATCTTTAAGAAAAAGAAATCGGCCTTTGTTACCTGGTCTGGCCAGCATGTGACTCCAGACCGGCAGCAATGTGGTTCACTCTGAAATCACTGAGTTCAAGGGTAATTCAGGATGGGTAATAAAAGCTAGTCCAGTCAGCGACACCAACATCTCCTGAATGAACAAAATAAAATGCCACCATATCCAGTTTTGTGCTGATAAATTCTATGAAAAGCTGGGATTTCCCCCCCTACCCCCGGCCCCCACCATCAACTACCTTCACATGAACTTGCTTCTGTGTCTCATACAAAAGACAGCACATCCATCTGTGCAGCACTCCCTCTGGGCAGTACTTGAGGTATCAGCCCAGATGATGAGCCCAAGTCTCCAGACCTCTGCTGCACAAACGATGCTGCCACTGATGAAGATAAGTAGAATCAAAAGTGTGCTTGTTGTAACAGAAATATCTGTGCTCCTTTCTGCTACATTTTGGAAGGCAATTGGATTGACACTGGAGAGAAAGCCAGTGTTAGACAGAAGCCAGTTCGAGTTCCCCCTCACTAGTCTCCTGTGAGTAATGTTAAGTGATCCATGAAGCAGTCTTTGAACTGAACCCAGAAATGGCTCACAACAAAAATTAAACCAGATAAGCTGTGCCCAGTTGACTGTTCCTTACTGGGATTGCAGTAAAGAATCGACAATTAACTGCTGCATCTGTGTGTGTGACCTTGGAGCATGGGTAAAATCAGACTAGCCTCCAGCACCTGATCAATCCTGCAACAGGATTGGAACAGAAAGGTCAACAGTGTTGCTAACTCTCCAGGATTCTCTGGTGTTTTAGATTAAAGATTAATTTTCAAGAGACTGTTGTCTGCAGCTGAGGGAGAAAATCACCAGATCATTCAAAAGTGGTGGCTTGTTAAAAAAGTAATTGCAAACTTTTCCTGGTTATAATGTTTCAGACATGGGAGATAGGGGCGATTGACCTGACAGTCAAGATTCATCGACCAAATTTTTATCGGCATGCCCATCCCGATTCTGGGGGGGCGGGTGGCCAAGGCTCGGAGAATAAAATTCTCCACTGGCCCCGGGTGATTGTACAAATCTCAGGCAGATGTGCCAGTAAAATTCCGCCCATTGAATCAGTCAACTGGACTCTATTTGCTTTGTGATTAGTGTGTGAAGGCCGAGCATCACCAGCGTGAATATGTTAACTGGTCAATAGTGGGGGTGGGGCAGTTGGAGGTCAGAGGTCATGGGCAGGATTCTCCAATTTCATTTATTCCCACCCCCACAGCCAGTGAGAATGGAGAAATTGGTGCTCCAGCCAAAACCCTGTTCACTGCACCAGCACTGGAAAATCCCAGCCATGGACAAAGGGGGCAGAGGTTTCTGCCGCATTTGGCGAAGCCTCCAAAAATATTTCCAAACAGGGAGAGAAACCTGGCACAGGGGAGATGGGCTGAGGACAGGGAATGGTCAAGATAAGGAGAGGCGATAAACCTTTTTGGACTGAGGTGAGGAGAAATTTCTACACCCAGAAGGTGATGGATCTGTAGAATTCACTATCACTGAAAGTAGTTGAGATTAAAATGTTGTATGCTTTCAAGAAGAAATTAGATAGAGCTCTTGGGGTTAAAGGGATCAAGGGATTTGGGGGGAGGGGG
The DNA here is from genome assembly GCF_965287045.1 of Carcharhinus amblyrhynchos. Classification (NCBI taxonomy): domain Eukaryota; kingdom Metazoa; phylum Chordata; class Chondrichthyes; order Carcharhiniformes; family Carcharhinidae; genus Carcharhinus; species Carcharhinus amblyrhynchos. Next base: position 58,902,406 of record NC_137327.1, on the reverse strand, counting down.
GAATCAGGATCTTGAATTTAATGACCAGCCATGATCAAAATGAATGGCAGAGCAGACTTGAAGGGCCAAATGGTCGATTCCTGCTTCTATTTTCTATGTCAAGTGAGGGCTGGACCCTGGAATAAAAATTAAAGTAGCCTAGATGTGGCACTGGAGAGGTCGATGTGCTGATTTGGATGTGTGTCTGGGGGAGGGTGTGACATCAAGAGAGAATATTTATTTTAAAAGAACTCCAACGCAAACAGGTACCCCATTGAGGAGTGCAGAGCTTTGAAGAGCTGTGAAGCAAAAAGATCAATTTGATCAGTCTATCAGGAGGAATGTGAAGTGAAGCCTGGAATTGACTTACACACACATTCTCTCACTGTCAAGGGAGAATAGAGAGAAGAAAAGAAAAACAAATGATACATCAACAAAGAAAGGACTTCGACTCGCTTTGAAATGTCCTCCCTCATTCCAGTATTTAGAGAATGCTTTCAAGTGCTACAGTAATAGAGCAGAGTTTAATTTTAAATAATGCTGTCAGACCCATACTGAACTGAGAGCTGTAACTACTCTTTCCACACTCATTCCATTCAGGCCAGGAATTCATCTACTGCCGCTCAGACAACCTTATTTTCCCTTTGGATTGAGACCAAAATACATCGTTCCTCATTGGATTTTAACCTGCCGAGCTGTTGGAGCTTGTGGACAGAGCAAACTTTCCTGAGTTTTTCAAGAGGAATATTTTGAACAGAGACAAGATACCTTCTAGAGAATAGTGTCCAGAATGTGAGAAGAGTTTTGCGCAGATTGAGTTGTGTAAGGATGGGATAGTAAGCAGGAGAGAAATGGTGAGGGAAGACAAGAAGGCAGCAGGGCAGAGTTCCTGCCTCTTAGTCACTGCCATGGCACTGTGCTAGCAGTGGGAAAGATGGGAAAATGGCTATCAATCCATCTAGAGGCTAATTAAGGATCTCATCCCACACTGCTAGCATCTTACCAGTGGCTGTGTGGGTAAGGGACAGTGTTGGAGGTAACAGTCTGGGTAAAGGTCAGTGTTTGGAGTAACAGTCTGGGTAAGGCACAGTGTTGGGGGTAGCAGTCTGGGTAAGGGATTGTGTTGGGGTAACAGTCTGGGTAATGCACAGTGCTGGGGTAACAGTCTGGGTAAGGGTCAGTGTTCGGAGTAACAGTCTGGGTAAGGGTCAGTGTTCGGAGTAACAGTCTGGATAAGGGTCAGTGTTGGGGGTAGCAGTCTGGGTAAGGGATTGTGTTGGGGTAACAGTTTGGGTAAGACACAGTGCTGGGGTAACAGTCTGGGTAAGGGTCAGTGTTCAGAGTAACAGTCTGCGTAAGGGTCAGTGTTGAGGATAACAGTCTGGGTAAGAATCAGTGTTGGGCTAACAGTCTGGGTAAGAGTCAAGTTGGGGTAACTGTCTGAATAAGGGTCAGTGTTGGGGGTAACAGTCTGGGTAAGGGACAGTATTGGGGATAACTGTTTGGGTAAGGGTCAGTGTTGGAGTAACAGCCTGGGTAAGGGTCAGTGTTGGGGGAACAGTCCGGGTAAGGGTCAGTGTTGGGGATACCTGTTTGGGTAAGGGTCAGTGTTGGAGTAACAGTCTGGATAAGGGTTAGTGCTGGGATAACAGTCTAGGTAAGGGTCAGTGTTGGGGGTAACAGTCTGGGTAAGGAACAATGTTGGGGATAATTGTTTGGATAAGGGTCAGTGTTGGGGATAACTGTTTGGGTAAGGGTCAGTGTTGGGGATAACTGTTTGGGTAAGGGTCAGTGTTGGGGATGACTGTTTGGGTAAGGGTCAGTGTTGGAGTAACAGTCTGGATGAGGGTCAGTGCTGTGGTAACAGTCTGGATAAGGAACAGTTTTGGGGATAACTGTTTGGGTAAGGGTCAGTGTTGGGCTAACAGTCTGGGTAAGGGTCAGTGTTGGGCTAACAGTCTGAGTAAGGGTCAGTGTTGGGCTAACAGTCTGAGTAAGGGTCAGTGTTGGGCTAACAGTCTGGGTAAGGGTCAGTGTTGGGCTAACAGTCTGAGTAAGGGTCAGTGTTGGGCTAACAGTCTGGGTAAGGGTCAGTGTTGGGGCTAACAGTCTGGGTAAGGGTCAGTGTTGGGCTAACAGTCTGAGTAAGGGTCAGTATTGGGCTAACAGTCTGGGTAAGGGTCAGTGTTGGGCTAACAGTCTGGGTAAGGGTCAGTGTTGGGCTAACAGTCTGAGTAAGGGTCAGTGTTGGGCTAACAGTCTGGGTAAGGGTCAGTGTTGGGCTAACAGTCTGAGTAAGGGTCAGTGTTGGGCTAACAGTCTGGGTAAGGGTCAGTGTTGGGCTAACAGTCTGGGTAAGGGTCAGTGTTGGGCTAACAGTCTGAGTAAGGGTCAGTGTTGGGCTAACAGTCTGGGTAAGGGTCAGTGTTGGGCTAACAGTCTGAGTAAGGGTCAGTGTTGGGGCTAACAGTCTGAGTAAGGGTCAGTGTTGGGCTAACAGTCTGGGTAAGGGTCAGTGTTGGGCTAACAGTCTGGGTAAGGGTCAGTGTTGGGCTAACAGTCTGAGTAAGGGTCAGTGTTGGGCTAACAGTCTGAGTAAGGGTCAGTGTTGGGCTAACAGTCTGGGTAAGGGTCAGTGTTGGGCTAACAGTCTGAGTAAGGGTCAGTGTTGGGCTAACAGTCTGGGTAAGGGTCAGTGTTGGGCTAACAGTCTGAGTAAGGGTCAGTGTTGGGCTAACAGTCTGAGTAAGGGTCAGTGTTGGGCTAACAGTCTGGGTAAGGGTCAGTGTTGGGCTAACAGTCTGGGTAAGGGTCAGTGTTGGGCTAACAGTCTGGGTAAGGGTCAGTGTTGGGCTAACAGTCTGAGTAAGGATCAGTGTTGGGCTAACAGTCTGGGTAAGGGTCAGTGTTGGGCTAACAGTCTGAGTAAGGGTCAGTGTTGGGGCTAACAGTCTGAGTAAGGGTCAGTGTTGGGCTAACAGTCTGGGTAAGGGTCAGTGTTGGGCTAACAGTCTGGGTAAGGGTCAGTGTTGGGCTAACAGTCTGAGTAAGGGTCAGTGTTGGGCTAACAGTCTGAGTAAGGGTCAGTGTTGGGCTAACAGTCTGGGTAAGGGTCAGTGTTGGGCTAACAGTCTGAGTAAGGGTCAGTGTTGGGCTAACAGTCTGGGTAAGGGTCAGTGTTGGGCTAACAGTCTGAGTAAGGGTCAGTGTTGGGCTAACAGTCTGAGTAAGGGTCAGTGTTGGGCTAACAGTCTGGGTAAGGGTCAGTGTTGGGCTAACAGTCTGAGTAAGGGTCAGTGTTGGGCTAACAGTCTGGGTAAGGGTCAATGTTGGGGCTAACAGTCTGAGTAAGGGTCAGTGTTGGGCTAACAGTCTGAGTAAGGGTCAGTGTTGGGCTAACAGTCTGAGTAAGGGTCAGTGTTGGGCTAACAGTCTGGGTAAGGGTCAGTGTTGGGCTAACAGTCTGAGTAAGGGTCAGTGTTGGGCTAACAGTCTGGGTAAGGGTCAGTGTTGGGCTAACAGTCTGGGTAAGGGTCAGTGTTGGGCTAACAGTCTGAATAAGGGTCAGTGTTGGGCTAACAGTCTGAGTAAGGGTCAGTGTTGGGCTAACAGTCTGGGTAAGGGTCAGTGTTGGGCTAACAGTCTGGGTAAGGGTCAGTGTTGGGGCTAACAGTCTGAGTAAGGGTCAGTGTTGGGCTAACAGTCTGAGTAAGGGTCAATGTTGGGGCTAACAGTCTGAGTAAGGGTCAGTGTTGGGGCTAACAGTCTGGGTAAGGGTCAGTGTTGGGCTAACAGTCTGAGTAAGGGTCAGTGTTGGGGCTAACAGTCTGGGTAAGGGTCAGTGTTGGGCTAACAGTCGGGGTAAGGGTCAGTGTTAGGCTAACAGTCTGAGTAAGGGTCAGTATTGGGCTAACAGTCTGGGTAAGGGTCAGTGTTGGGGGTAACAGCCTGGGTAAGGGACAGTATTGGGGATAACTGTTTGGGTAAGTGTCAGTGCTTGGGAAACAATCTGGGTAAGATTCTCTATTCTCCTTCACTTTATGAATACTTAATATTGCAACGGCTGTTCCAATCATTGTGAAGCACTCTGAACCATCTTCAGGAGGGTGAGGTACGCAGTGTGAATGCAACATATTGCTGTGTGGTCAGTAACCTGCCCTCTACCATCAAGTCCAACCTCTTTGATGGAGGTAGCTCGCTGACAGCTCAATGGTTTTGATATTTGAGGGATACATCCGCACATATATTTTTCAAAGCCATTGTTGTGTAGCATTTTCTAAACACCAGCTAACTGATATGTTCAATATTAATAGCACATTTGCACTGAAGCAGAAAAATCTTTTAAATTCATAGCAGTTTCTCAGGGGCTTGGCAGTGCATGCATTATAAATGGCTGCAAAGCGTGTGTGCAAGTATTTAGAGTGGGCACTGTAAATTTGGAGAGATTGTCTTGTAACTGACTTCAAGTCATATGCACAGATTGAGGATATCATTCAAGAGCCAAAACTATTCTGCTGTGTGCACCATCTCACACTAACAGTAGGAGTTGGCATCAGGGAGGAGAGATTCATAGGGTGAAAGGAGAATTTTTTTTGACAATTCCTTCACGGCACATGGATGTTACTGGCTAGATCACTCCATTGTCCACCCTAATTGTTCTTGAGAAGATGGTGATGAGCTGCCTTCATGAACTATTGCAGTGAATGTGATATATAGGTACACCCATAGTGCTGTTAGAGAGAGAGTTCCAGTGACACTGAAGGGACAATGATATATTTCCACATCAGCATCATGTGTGACTTAGAGGGGAATTTGCAAGCAGTGATATTCTCATGTGTCTGCCGTCTTTGTCATTCCAGTAGTAGAGGATGTGGTCAAAGATACTATCCTAGGAGCTTTGGTGAGTTGCTGAAATGCATCTTTTAGATTGAACACACAACCGCTACTATACATTGGTGGCGGAGGTAGTGAATGTGGTGGTTGGGATGTCAATCAAGCAGGCTGCTTTGTCCTGGATGGTGTAGAGCTTGCTCTGTTGTTGGACTCATCCAAGAAAATGAAGAGTATTTCATCATACTCTTGACTTGTAGATTGAGGTTAGGATTTGGTGAGTCAGGAGGTGAGTTACTCTCTGCAGAATTCCCAGCCTCCGACCTGCTCTTGTATCCACAATATTTATATGGCTAGCCCAGTTCAGTTTCTAGTCACTTGTAACTCCAGGATGTTGATAGCAGGAGATTCAGTGGTGGGAATGTAATTGAATGTCAAGGGGTGTAGAGTATCTCTTATTGGAGGTGGTCATTGCTGGCACTTGTGTGCCTCGAATGCTATTTACCATTTGTCAGTCCAAGCCTGAATATTGTTTAGGTCTTGCTGCATTTGGGAACAGACCTCTTTAGTATCTGAGGTGTCACAAATGATGCTGAACATTGTGCAGTCATTAGTAAACATCCCACTTAAGACCTTTTAATGGAAGGAAGGTCACTGATGACGCAGCTGAAGATGGTTGGGTCTAGGATATAACCTTGAGGACCTGCTGCAGTGATGTTCTGGGATTGAGATGATAAACTTCCAACAACCACAACCATCTTCCTTTGTGCCGGGAATGACTCTAACCGGTGGAGTTCCCCCACTCCATTTCCCACAATTCCCATTTGACTTCAATTTTGCTAAGCTGTCACTTTCACCTCACCTCTGGCATTCAGCTCTTTGGTTGATGTTTGAACCAAGGCTGTAATGAGGTCAGAGGCTGAGTGGTTCTGGCAGAACGTAAACTGAGCATCAGATTGAGTAAATGCTGTTTGCTTTCACTGTTGACAACCCCTTCCAACATTTTGCTGATGATCAAGAGTAGATTGTTGGAAAGGTAGTTGGTTGAGTTGGATTTGTCTGGCTTTTTGTGGACAGGGCATACCTGGACAGTTGTTCACATAGTTGGGGTGTCGTTGCTGTACCAGAATAGCTTAGCTAATGCATAGCTAGTTTTGTAGAACAAATCTTCAGTACTATTGCCAATATATTCAGTAAGGATAGGCAACAACATCTCCTCCACATTCATCCTCAATACTGTTGCCCCACAATGCTGTGTTCTCAGCCCCCTCCCTACTCCTTATACCAATGACTATGTGGCCAAATTTCCACTCCAACTCGATTTTCATGTTTGCTGATGACACCAGCATAGTCGGTCGGATCTCAAACAATGATGAGCCGGAGTACAGGAAAAAGATAAAGAATCTGATGAACTGGTGCAAAGACAATAATCTGTCCCTCACTGTCAACACAATGAAAGAGATAGTCACAAATTTCAGGAAGCGTAGTGCAGAACATGTGCCTGACTACACCAATAGGGATGAAGTAGAAATGGTGAAGAGTTTGAAGTTTTTAGGTGTCCAGATCACCAACAACCTGTCCTGGCATCCCCCATGCTGACACTAGTTAAACGTTAAGAGTTAAGAAAGCCCTCCAAAACTACTTTCTACTACAAAGCTACTTTCTCAGAAGACGAAGGAAATTTGGCATGCCGCTATGACTCTCACCAACTTTTACAGATGCACCATAGAATACATTCTTTCTGGTTGTACCACAGCTTGGTATGGCTTCTGCTCTGTCCAACACCGCAAAAAACAACAAGGTTCGTGAACGAAGCCCAATCCATAACTCAAACCAGCCTCCCACCACTGACACTATCGACACTTCCCGGTTTCTTGGAAAAGCAGCCAGCGTAGTTAAGGACACCACACACCCTGGATATACTCTCTTCCACCTTCTGCCATTGCGGAAAAAGATACAAAAGTCTGAGGACATGTACCAACTGACACAAGAACAGCTTCTTTCCTGCTGCCATTAGACTTTTGAATGGACCTAGCATGCATTAAGTTTATCGTTCTCTACAACCTAGCTATGACTGTAACACTACATTCTTCACTCTCTTCTTTCCTTCCTTATGAACGGTATGCTTTGTCTGTAATAGCGCGCAAGAAACAATACATTTCACTGTATATTAATTAATGTGACAAAAATAAATCAAATCAAATAAAATATCATCAGGCCCATAGTCTTTGAATATCTTGGCTGAACAGTGGAATCTGGAATTACTTGGACTTCCAGAGGAGGCCAAAATAAATCATCCACTCAGCAGTTCTGGCTGAAGATTGTAGCAAATGCTTCAGCCTTATTTTTTGCATGTGTGTTGGGCTCGCTCTCCCCATCATTAAGGATAGGGATATTTGTGGTGCCTCCTCATCCAGTTAGTTGTTTAATTGTCCCCCACCATTTATGATTGGATGTAGCAAAACTGCAGATCTGCAAGATGTGGGATCGCTTAGCTCTGTCAACAACTTACTGATTACGTTATTTGGCATGCAAGTAGTCCTGTGTTGCAGCTTCACCAGGTTGACATCTCATTTTTAGATGTGCCTGGTGTTGCTCCTGGGCATGCCTCCACCACTTCAATGGGCAGAGAATTCCAGAGATTCACCACCCTTTGAGTTGAGGAGGAACTTCTTCACTCAAAGGGTGGTGAATCTCTGGAATTGTCTGCCAGTTGAAGTGGTGGAGGTTGCCTCACTAAATATTTTTAAGATGCGGGTTGATGGGTTTTTGATAAGTGAGGGGATTAAGGGTTATGGGGAGAGGGCGGGAATGTGGAACTGAGCCACGACAGATCAGCCATGATCTTATTAAATGGCGGGGCAGGCTGGAAGGGCTAGATGGCCTACTCCTGCTCCTATTTCTTATGTTCTTATGTTCTTATGCCCTCCTGCATTTTTCATTGAACCAGTGTTGATCCTCTGGTTTGATGGTAATGATAGAACGGGATATGTGCCAGGCCATGAGGTTACAGATTATAATTGACTACAATTCTGCTGCTGGTGGCTCACAGTGACTCATGAATGGCCAATCTTGAGTTGCTTGACATGGCTCGAATCTATCCCATTGTGCACAGTGGTAGTACTATGCAACATTATGGAAGGTAATTTCAGTGTGCCCCATCATTTATTCATCCACATTTATCCCACAGGGCTGATTGCTCCACGCCAATTGATCCCATCTTTCCTAAAGATATTGAATCATTCCTCTGATAAATGCCCAGGCTCCCATCTGGCCTTCAGCTGTCATTGTTCATATAAAAAGGAAGATATGTGGTCTGATTTTAACTCTGGAAGTGGCCATCGTTTGAAATCTGTGTAAATATCTCAGCAATAGTGACTGGAAAGTGAGCAGGGAGATGGCTGAATGGCACTCGGTGCAGGGTTTTAGATACCTTGAGTAAACAGAGAGCGAGTGCGGGAAGTTGGTCAGGAGTTTGTTGTAACTGACGAGTCCAGAGGTAACAAAAGGGCATCAATGAAGATTTCAGCAGCAGTAAAACTGAGCCAGGGGCAAAGTTTAACAATGGTATGGAGTGGATTATAGGTGGCCTTGGTGATACATTTAAGTATTTAGATCCCTCAGCAACTGCCCAATGTTCTATACTTGTCACTAATTTCATGTGTGTCTGTTGGTATTTACATGAACTCTGTAAATATTTCACTGTGCAATTTTCATCATATATGAGAAACAATGTTTTGGTATTCGTGGAGCAGGTTTTGTGGGATGGATCGAGGGCAGCTCCTAAAACAAAATGGCACAATTTGTCCTGCAACACATGACTGTATACATAATTAGTATGCAAAAAGCCCCTTAGTTCTTTATTCTTTCTGAAATACTTCTATTTTGCCCTTTAAATTTGAGTCCGTATGTGACACCCACACACATTCATCAAAAATGCCCCAAAGCACTCTAAAGTGTGAAATCTTACTACATCAGTGAAAGCAGCAGATATTTTAAGTGCGGATATTAATGCACAAACAGCAAGTCAGATTGATGGCAGTCGATCGATTTTTGGTGGTGTTGTTTGAGGGAGAATATTTGGCTAGACCATCCAGAAGAACTTCCTGCTCTTCTTCAAATGCTGTTATTGGATCTTCCTGTGCCTACCTCCTCAGACAGTTTATAACTGTACTCAAATCACAGCCTCTCCTAAAACACAGCATCCTCTGAGGATAGTACAGAACCACAGTGATTATGGCAGTGGATCAGGAACCCAGAAAGTGTGAGCTCAAATCCTTCTGACATCCAAGTGAATTAGGTCAGAAAATTATATAGCAGCATGAAAGCTGCCTGATTATTGTAATACACTGATAAGTTCATACATATGAACCTCCCATCCCTAACAGGACTGGCCTACATATGACTCTAATCCACTGTAATTTTTAAAACCTTCATTCATAGGTTATGGGCAATGCTGTTTAGTCCAGCATTTGTTGCCCATTCCTAATTGCCCTTGGAAGGTGTTGGTGAGCTGCCTTCTTGAATCGCTGCAGTCCTTGTTGCGTAGGTACATCCACACTGTTAGGGAAAGTGAAGGAATGGCAATATGTTTTGTTGTCAGGATGGTATGTGGCTTGGAGTGGTGGTGTTCCCATGTGTCTGCTCTCCTTGTCCTTGTAGATGGCAGTGGTCACAGATTTGGAAAGTGCATATTAAGGAGTCTGAGTGAGTTCCTGCAGTGTATCTTGTAGATGGTACACACAGCTGCCACTGTGAGTCAGTGTTGGATGAAGTGAGTGCTTGTGGAAGAGGTAGCAATCAAGGATTGGTGTTCTGGATGGTGTTGAGCTTCTTGAGTGTTGTTAGAGCTGCACTCATCCAAACAAGTGGACAGTATTCCATCACACTCCTGGCTTGTTTTTTTGTATACGGTGGACTGGCTTTGTCTGAGCATTTATGCAATAAACTGCCACCAGTAACTACATGAGAAGAAAGGCACAAAAGGAATGAAAGGACTGAAAAGAATGGATGACAGCGAGAAAGAAAGGAGAGGATAGAAAGGGGAGAAGTAGAACTGAGAAACAGTTGGAGGGGAGGGAAGGAATATTGGGGGGGAGAGGAAAGGAGTGAATGCATTAAAGGATCTGCAGGAGAGGAGAAAGAAATAAAACAGGCTAGGAAAAGAAGAAGAAGGGTGAAAAAGGAGGAGGAGATGAGGGAGTGATAGCAAAGCCTGAGAGACTAAAATGTTAATTTCCAGTTAATAACTGAAAATAAAGTATAGGAACAGAGACTGGTTGGTTTCAAACATTTTTACACACCATACTGAGACTAGTAATGGTTCCAGGAGAAATATTAGCAAGGGCATTTATTAATTTTAAAACAGTAGCTCTTTCTATCTTCTTTGTTTTAACAGCTCTGGAGCTTTCAGAAGTTGGTGGTTATTTGATTTGTCAAGAAGATTATCTGTTTGGTGCAATGTTAAGGGAGCAGCTGAAGAGGGGGACTATCACTGACTGACCATTCTCTGACAGTTCCAAGGGTAAGCAGAACTCCTACAACCTTTCCCAGCAGCAGTCAGCTCCCAGATCCTATAGAATCAGAGTAATTCTGGCACATAAATAGGCCATTCAGCCTATCTGATAAATGCTGGCACGCTGTAGGGAAATTGAGTCAGTCTCACTCCACTTATCCCAGTAGCTGTGCAAGTTTAGTTCCCTAAAGTACCCATCCAATTTCCTTTTAAAATTATCTAATGTCTCTGCTTCCACCATTTTGTAAGCATTAAATTCTTGATCATTACCACTGCTGCGTAAAACAATTTTCCTCGCATTTCTCCCTGTGTCTCTTGCACAACGCTTGAATCTGCATGCCTCAAGTCCTTGGACCATCAGTTAATGGGAACAAATCTTCCTTGTCATAATCTTGTACCCCTGCATATCTTTAAAGGCAACACAACAGAAGAGGGTCGTCTGGCTTGGAGGATCAATTGAGACTATGCGTGAGTAATTACCCCAGTGGGTGGAGTCCTCTTCAGGGCTGAATACATGTAGAGGATATATGGGGACTGGAGGCAGCTGGTGGGCTGCTCTAAGGTAGCTGGGGACTGGAGGTGGGGTGACTGCTGGCGCCTGTTCCATTTTTTCTTATTTATAAACACCCTCCTTTGTGTTCCTGATTAAGTCTGTGACTGTGCATCATTTCAACACCTCTATCAAATCTTCTCTCAATCCCTTAGCACTAGCTTCTCCAACTCTAACCTTAAGTGAAAACCCCCTTATCCATGGACCCATTCCAGCCAATGTTCTCTACACTCTCTTAAGGCTCCTCACACCTTTCCCAAAATGCGGTGACCAAAACGGGACACAATTCTTTAGTTGTGACTTGACCAGAGCTTATTAAATGTTCAGCCCAACTGCTTTGCTTTTGTACTCATTTCATTATTTATGAAGCCCAAGATGGCATTTATTGAGCTAACTACTCTCTCAACGTGTGCTGCCATCTTCAAAAATCGATGCAAATGAACCTTCCCCAGGTTTTCAGTTCATACCATTAAGTCTATATCATCTCCAGCTATTCCTTCTGCCAAAATGCATCACCTCACATTTCTCTATATTAAATTTCATCTGCTGCTTGTCTGTTCATTCTGTTTTCCACCTTCGTCAATTTGGCAAACTTTGAAATGTTATTCCTTATTTCTTTTGTGTGGTAATTTGTCAAACGCTTTCTAAATATCCATAGAGACAGCAACAATTGCATTCCCTCATCAACCTTCTCTGTTACTTCATCCAAAAATTCGATTAGATTCATCAAACATAATCTGTCTTTTACGCATCTGTGCTGATGATTAATGAACTCAAACCAAATGCCCACAGACTCATTCGTAGCAGGAATCAGGTTCACCTCGCACTCATTCCCAGCAAGAGGTTGCACTGAGGACATTGAGCACTCATAAAATCATTCTCAGCAGGAGTCAGATCCTTTCGGATTACGAGGAGTAAATAGCAGAGGTAAAATTGTACTTTAACTAAGACACAAATATTGCAATTAAAATGTCAATGTTGACAAGCGAAAGCATCAAAACCATTGATTTGTCAATAATCTCACTTGAAAAGAAAAAAAATTCTTATTTTAATCTCCTAAATATTTCAGTTTGTTGCATAGCACCTCCTCAACCTTAATGCTGCTTTGAAGTCCTGGCAACCAGAACTGTTCTGTTCCCCCTTTCCCAAGGCTGCAGATTGATTCAAACTCATTATTATTTGGTAGCTGTCCAACCTCCACATTTCCTGGAAACTCTCCCTCAACCAGTGTTCAAACACTCTCTCAATCAATTTGAAAGGGCTGGATATTCATAGGCAGCGTGTAATCAGGCCACTCAACCTGCAGGCTGCCACTCTGAATGGACAATCTAATGTAAGTGTTGTAAATATCCCCAATTTATAAAGCTGGAATAGGTCCAAGGTAAATGAAGGCTGCAAGGGGGGAGATGTGTCTTACACTGTGATGTGTGAAGCTCTTGTGATTTGGTTTTAAAGAGGAAGAAAGGGGACAAAAACAGATCCTTCCAATAAATTTTACCTCTTCAGGTTAAAACAGACAATATATTTGCTCCCCTCCTCCTGAATAGCACCGAAGGAATATGTGCAATTTAAAGAAAGAAAGCGTGACCTTTCCTTCTGAGCAATACAGCTCCCAAATTTATGTTTTGATATCTACACTTGACTGCCTAGGAACATAGGAATGAGATTTGGCCGTTCGGCCCCTCAAGCCTGCTCTGTTATTGAACAAGATAGCGGCTGATCATCTATTTCAAACCTTTCAATGTCATTAGTATTCAGGAATCAATCAATCCCTGTCCTGAACATACTCAAAGACTGAGCTTCCATGATCTTCTGGAGTAAAGAATTCCAAAGATTCTTCTGAGTGAAGAAATTCCTCCTTACCTCAGTCCTAAATGGCCTGTCCTTTCTTCTGAGATTGTAGCCCCTGGTTCCAACAACCTCCACCATCCCGCAGCCAGGGGAGACATCTTTCCTGCATCTACTCTATTGAGTTCCTTAAGAATTTTGTAGGTTTTAATGAGATTACTTCTCATTATTTCTAAACTGTTGTGAATACAGTTCCAGTCTCCTCAATCTCACTCGTGATCCCAGGAATTAGTCTGGTGAGCCTGTGCTACACACTCCACAGCAAGTATATGTTTTCTAGGTAAGGGGATCTAAACAATACTACAGCAGTGTTCTAACTAAGGTTCTATACAATTGAAGCAAGATATCTTTATTCCAATAATCAAATCTTCTTGGGTTAAAGGTCAACATATTATTTGCCTTCTTAGTTTCTTACTACAGCTGCATACTAAACTTTAAGTGATTTATGACAAGTACATCCAGGTCCCTTTGGACATCAACGCTTCCCAATTTCTCACTATTTAAGAAATACGCTGCACCTCCGTTTCTCCAAAGTGGGTAACCTTATAGTTATCTATATTATATTCCAGCTCGTTGTGGGCTGGCCTCCTGGTTGCTAGATATAAACTATCCTCCTGTTTCTGAGGTTGTTGGCAATTATACCATGGCCAGAATTTTCTGACTGTTAATGCTAGTGGGATTCTCCCATCCCCTGCAGTGAACAATAATTTGGCTTGTCACCAAAATCTTCAGCTTTGCTGCAGTGGGAGCATGGCATGAGGGGATAATAAGATCGTGCCCCATATGTCTGTGGCTGGAAAAATACTTGTCCATTCCCATAACTGTTGAATCCCCTACCACTCTCGGTCTTCCACACTTCTTCCTCCATACTGTGCAGCTGAGCCATGGTGCCAACTTCACTAGTATCCAAAATGAAGAGCTGGTTACTGAACGAGATAGACTCAGAGGAATCCCGCAGTAGTACTCTGGCTTTTCTAGCTGTCAGCCACTCCCTGTCTGTCTGCATTCTCCTAACCTGTGGTGTAGCCACATCTTTATTCACTTCTCAGCTTTTCAGACACTCCTGATTCCAGCCGTTGCTCACGTTCCGAAACCCAGAGTGCAAGTTTCTGCAGCTGGTGACACTTCCTGCACGTGTGTTTATCTAGATCATGTGAAGGGGCATGACTCCCACATGCTATGGGATGCACATTCCATGTAGCTGAGCTGCCCTGCCAAACATTAAGTTTATTTTCGGATTATTTGCTATAACTGGCAGACCAGAAGGTGGAATTACTCACTTTTACTCACCAATCAGCTCCTTCTCCTGTGCTTATAGGGTGACTACTTAAGTGTCACATAAAACTTTTATGTTTTTCTAGCAGGCACTGAAACATTGAAACTTAAGGCTTAACTTTCCTGGCCCCATCTGGATAGGTATGGATGAGAGAGGTTGAGGAAAGTAAAGAAGAATGAAGAGGTCCAGCAACCTCTAGACCAGCTAGCTTAATGTTGGTGGTGGCAAAGCCAATTGAAGCCTGGGCTCAAAAGGTGTGAGAAACATCTAGAAAGTGAAACTACAATAATCGGTTCCAAAGAGAATGTCATGTTTGAGTCAATCTTACTGAATTATTTGTAGAGGCAACAGAAAAGTTACATAAGGATAATATATTAAGAGTTTTTAGAAAGCCTTGATAATGTGAACATGTCGAGTCAGGACCAGGTTAGCAGAATGGACAGCAATCTGCATGGCTACAAAACAGAAAACAGCGGGTAGGGATTCACAATATCCTCCCACCCATTGACTCTGTCTACACTTCCCACTGCCTCAATAAAGCAGTCAGCATAATTAAGGACCCCATGCACCCCAGACGTTCTCTCTTCCACCTTCTTCCTTCGGGAAAAAGATACAAAAGTCTGAGGTCATGTACCTACCAACTCAAGAACAGCTTCTTCCCTGCTGCTAAGAGACTTTTGAATGGACTTACCTTGCATTAAGTTAATCTTTCTGTACATCCTAGCTATGGCTATAACATTACATTCGCACTCTCTCCTTTCCTTCTCTAGGAACAGTATGTTTTGTCTGTATAGCACGCAAGAAACAATACCTTTCACTGTATGTTAATACATGTGACAATAATAAATCAAATCCAATCAATGGTTACTTAGCTTGGCGAAAGATGAGGAGTGGGTACTGGGATAACTGTAGTTTACCACTGACATGAGCCATGGGCTGTTGAATCAGAAATACTTCCAAAATTCCTGATGACACTAAGTGGTATTGTCACTGGACTTGGGGATCCAGGTTCAAATCCCATCAGGACAGATGGTGAAATTTGAATTCAATAAAAATCTGGAATTAAAAGTCTAATAATGACTATGAAACCATTGTCAAATGTCATAAAAACCCATCTGAGATTTTAACCCACTTAAGACTCATTCACTTGTACAGTTAAAATTGGACCCAAATTGTCTAACTGGGCTGGAGGAGCAATGAGAGCAGATCAATAAAAATAGCAACAAAGGTTAATGAGGGCATAAAATAAGCAAATAGAGCACTGGACTTTATTTCCAGAAGTTTGGAAGTGATATTCTGAGAAGTTATGTTAAGTAGATATATAAGATTTAAGAGTGACCTGATAAACATCTTTAAGAATATGAAAGGGGGTGATGGATTAAACATAGATAGCAAAATCATTTCTGCTTGTGGATGAAACCAAAAGTAGGTAATAAATATAAAATAGACACTAATAAATCCAGTAGGGAATTCAGGAGACACACCTTACCCAGTTCGTGGATAGAATGGAACCTTGCCACCATAAGGAGGAGTTGAAGCATAGATACATTGAAGTGAAGATAGACAAGTCCATAAGAGAGAAAAAATGCAAGGATATGCTGGTAGGGAGAGAGGAAGCAAGGGGAGAGGATCTCACATAGAACATCAACACAGAGAAGTCTAAAATAATACTTTCCACTTTGCTTTTGTTCATTGTTTATTTGTAACTTGACAGCTCAAAGTAATTCTTTTGCTTTCATGTGCCTGTCTGGAGGATGAATTGATAGCGTGTAAAAAATAAACCTTGCACTGCATTTTAATGCAACTCCTGCCCGAGTCTTGAAAGCTTCCCAGACAATTTTATTTTGTAATACAAACTGGCTGCAGCTTGTCAACATATCCTGCAAAGGTGGTGGCACTCTGTCAATATGGATAGGGACATGATGAAGGGTCACCCAGTCATGGAAATCAAATAAACTCTCAGGCTGAACCGCATGGAATTCACTGAATTCTGGTCCAAATCCTTCACCTACCAACAGTGGCTGGCTAATAAATAAGCAGCAAACTGCAGTCCTGCAATTAAAAATTCACACTTGGAAAGCTTATGCCAATGGAAAGCACAGTCAAGGTTTAACACACAGCAGGGAACTGAGTACAAGGTGGGGTAACTCACTCCCTAGAATCAGCCCCCCAAGCCATTCCAACAGAAAGTACATCATGCAACTCCATTATCATTGTCAGTGAGGAGCAAAGGAATCATTCCATGAAAATAAAACTTGATTGGTAAATGTATGAAAACCCTTTGGTCCCAAATATTCTCTCCAATTCCCAACTGGAGTTTTAACTGAAAGGGATGCTGAACATCAATGTCCCTGGGTTCAGGGGAAGAATGAATCAGCCAGGATTTCCATCTATAATTACCATGTCAACCACAGTCTGGAGTAATGTGCCAATGCTCATGGGCCAGACCCATTCATGGCCACTTGGGTGAGGTACTGGAATGTGCCCAGTGCTCAGGGAGGTGTTCTTAAATGTGGGATGTCATGTCCCGAATATATGAAAGACATCAAAACTGATATTATTAGTTAATTAAAAAAGGGACCTTGCTGAACCAAAAGACGGCTGTTATAGATCATGTGGTTCACAGGTTGGCTGCAGCTTCTGGAAATTTCCACAGCAGTTACAGGGCAGAAGCTCAAACCGCAATCTAGTGGATCACATACCTTTCATTGTGAGGACTGTTTTCTGGATTGTAGCAACCATGTGAACTGATATCCATATTCATGGAGCATTTTGTATTAAATTATTAATAGTTGTAAAAACTCTTCTCTCCTATTTATAATATGCGCAGGCTTGGATATTCTCCTATAAAATACACAGGCTCTGTTATTCCTCCCAAGGCATGGTACATTGGGGAGACCATGCAGACGCTATGACAACGGATGAATGAACACTTCTCGACAATCATCAGGCAAGAGTGTTCTCTTCCTGTTGGGGAACATTTCAGTGGTCACTGGCATTCGTCCTTTGAACTTCGGGTAAGCGGTCTCCAAGGCAGCCTTCACAACACACGACAACGCAAAGTCACTGAGCAGAGACTGATAGCCAACTTCCGCACACATGAGGACAGTCTCAACCAGGATCTTGGGTTCATGTCACCTATCTGTAACACCCATGACTTGCCTGGGCTTGCAAAATCTCATTAACTGTCCTGGCTGGAGACAATACACATCTCTTTAACCTGTGCTTAACTCTCTCTCCACTCACATTGTCTGTACCTTTAAGACTCGATTACCTGTAAAGACTCACATTCCAACCATTATTTTGTAAATTGAGTTTGTATCTTTATATGCCCTGTTTGTGAACAGAACTCCCACTTACCTGTCAAAGGGGCAGTGCTCTGAAAGCTAGTGGCTTCTGCTACCCCAAATAAACCTGTTGAACTTTAGCCTGGTGGTGTGAGACTTCTCACTGTGTTTACCCCAGTCCAACACTGGCATCTCCACATCATGACTACCATTGACACTGCAAACTACTGGCTGCAAGTGGAGAGAATCTCCAAGAAGATTGCGCATATCGACACAGACATCAAGCTTCTACAAAGATGCAAGAAAGCAGACAAGATACCAAAAGGACTGCAAATCATGAACCCACTCACGTCAACATAAAACACAGACTACATTGAGAGACTTTGCCGTTGCACCTCTCTCACACTCCTCAACCACCTCATACGCCGGCTCTACAGCAAACGCTGCCTAGAGAGTCCACATTCTCAGCTTGCGCTCAGGACGCAGACCAGCTGTGAAACTCTGCCACGCAGACGAGACAAAGGAACTGCACCGTCGACATGCACACCAAGAACAGGAAACTTGAGAAACTCGGCATCACCACCAGCAGCAACCAAGCCTCCCCCGGCACCACAGTAGAAAACACTGCAAGGAAGTCCATTGTCAACTTGTCAGACTACAGACTTCAACTAGATGAAATCAAAGTTCTCAGCTGAGGGCTCAATTGCTGCCCCACCGCCAAAATAGACCCTGTCTGTCTCGCAGCAAACACAGAAGAATTCATCAGGCAAATGAGTTCTTCCACAAACCCCAAGAGACCAACAGCGAACACAATGAGACAGCCTATGAACTGGAACAGCCGACAGAGAGATCTGCAGTGCGGCAACCGAAGAGGAAAGAGTCGAGTTGGACTCCTCTGGAAGGCCGTTGTCCTTGATTCGACATGTATGCCCAAGCCGTCAGGAGGTGCGTCAACACCAGATTCATCAGCTGCACTCAACCCCGAACATCACCCAAGCACAACGCAACGCCATCTGCGCTCTCAAGACCAATTGCAACATTGTCATCAAAACAGCAGACAAAGGAGGGGCCAAAGTCATACTGAACAGAATGAATTACTGCAATGAAGTGTACCAATAACTGAACAACGAGGAACACTACACACAGTTACCTGCAGATCCGACCACAGAACACGCCCGCCAACTCAACAGACTAATCAAGACCTTTGATCTGGACCTTCAGAGCACTCTCCATGTTCTCATCCCACGTAGTCCCTGCATTGGAGATTGCCACTGCCTCTCAAAGATACACAAGGCAAACACACGCAGCTGTCCCATCGTATTGGGCTATGGGACCCTGTGAGAGAACCTCTCTGGCTACATCAATGGCATCCTGAAACCCATTGTACAAAGAACCCCCAGCTTTTGTTGCGACACTACAGACTTCCTACAGAAGCAATTTTACAACTCATCCTCTTCATCCTGGACAACAATGTCTTCACCTTCAACAGCCAGTTCTTCATGCAGACACATGGAACAGCCATGGGGACCAAATTCGCACCTCAATATGCCAACGTCTTCATGCACAGGTTCGAACAAGAGCTCTTCACCACACAGGACCTTCAACTGATACGATACACTAGATACATCGATGACATTTTCTTCCTTTGGACTCATGGTGAACAATCACTGAAACAACTCTATGATGACATCAACAAGTTCCATCCCACCATCAGACTCACCATGGACTACTCTCCGAATCGGTTGTATTCTTGGACACACACATCTCCATCAAGAACAGTTACCTCAGCACTTCACTATACTGCCAATCCATGGATAACCTCATGATACTCCACTTCTCCAGCTTCCACCCTAAACACGATAAAGAAGCCATGCCCTATGGACAAGCCCTCCATATACACAGGATCTGCTCAGATGAGGAGGATTGCAACAGACACCTCCAGACGCTGAAAGGTGCCCTCATAGGAACAGGATATGGTGCTCGACTCATTGATCGACAGTTCTGATGTGCCACAGTGAAAAACCGTACCAACCTCCTCAGAAGACAAACACAGGGCATGGCAGACAGAGTATCTTTAGTTGTCCAGTATTTCCCCAGAGCAGAGAAGCTATGACATCTTCTCCGGCACCTTCAACACATCATTGTTGAAGACCATCATCTTGCCAAGGCCATTCCCACACCCCCACTTCTTGCTTTTAAATAACCGGACAACCTCAAATAGACCATTGTCCACAGCAAACTACCCAGCTGTCAGGAGAACAGTGACCACACACCACATAACCTTGCCACCTCTGCAAGATGTGCTGGATCATCGACGCAGATGCCATCATCTCACGTGAGAACACCATCCACCAGGTACATGGTACATACTCTTGCAACTCGGCCAATGCTGTCTCCCTGATACGCTGCAGGAAAGGATGTCCCAAGGCTTGGTACAAAGGGGAGACCATGCAGACGCTATGACATCAGATGAATGAACACTGCTCGACAATCACCAGGCAAGAGAGTTTTCTTCTTGTTGGAGAACACTTCAGTGGTCACGGGCATTCGGCCTCTGATTGTCGGGTAAGCATTCTCCAAGGTGGACTTCACGACACACGACAACGCAGAGTCGCTGAGTAGAAACTGATAGCCAAGTTCCGCACACATGAGGACGGCCTCAACCGGGATCTTGGGTTCATGTCACATTATCTATAACCCCCACGACTTGCCTGGGCTTGCAAAATCTCACTAACTGTCCTGTCTGGAGACAATACACATCTCTTTAAACTGTGATTAACTCTCTCTCCACCCACATTGTCTGTACCTTTAAGACTTGATTACCTGTAAAGACTTGCATTCCAACCATTATTCTGTAAATTGAGTTTGTGTCTTTATATGCCCTGTTTGTGAACAGAACTCCCACTTACCTGAAGAAGGAGCAGTGCTCCAAAAGCTAGTGGCTTGTGCTACCAAATAAACCCATTGGACTTTAACCTGGTATTGTGAGAATTCTTATTGTGTTTACCCCAGTCCAACGCCAGCATCTCCACATCATTCCTCCATATACACAGACCCTGATATTCCCTTACAATATACACAGCCTCTGCTATTTCTCTATAGTATACACAGCTCTGCTATTCCTCCATATAGCGGTCATAATGTACATATGCCCTTCTCTGATCAGAACTTCCCACACACCTGACGAAGGAACAGCATTTCTGAGAGCTTGTGGGTTTACGATCAAATAAATTGGTTGGACTTTAACCTGGTGTTGTGAGACTTCTTACTGTGCATTCCTCCATATACACAGGCGCTGCTATTCCTCCATATACACAAGCTCTGCTATTCCTCTATAATATACACAGACTCTGCTATTCCCCTACAATATACACAGGCTGTGCTATTTCCCGATAATTTACATAGGCTCTGCTTTCATTTATAATATACACTGGCTCTGCTATTCCTCCATGTGCACAGGCTCTGCTCTTCCTCTATAATAAACACAGGCTCTGTGTATACTATAGAGGAATACAAGTGTTCTCCATCAGGAAGAGAACACTCTTGCCTGGTGTTTTCGAGTGATGTTCATTTATCCATTGTCGTAGCATCTGCACGGTCTCCCAATATTATTCCTTTATAGTATACACAGACTCTGCTATTCCTCTGTGGTATACACAGGCTCTGTTACTCCCCTATAATACATACAAGCTGTGCTATTCCTCCATATACGCAGGTTCTGCTATTCCTCTGGAATAAATACCAGCTCTTCTATTCCTCTATAGAATACACAGGCTCTGCTACTCCTCCATATACACAGGCTCTGCTATTCACCTAAATGTACATAGGCTCTGCTATTCCTCTATAATATACACAACCTCTGCTGTTCCTTTATAACGTACACAGGCTCTGCTATTCCCTAAAATATACACATTCCTTGCTATTTCTTTACAATCTTTCGGAGATTCATCAACGATTCCAAAAGACAGTATTAGACCAAGCTAGATTCCAGGCTAGCCACATGGACTTCCACCGACAATGGCAAGTCTGCAAGACATAACAGGCTTGAAGATAAGGCAGGTAGAACTTCCAGCACCAATGCGCACTTCCCTGATTGGCTCAATGCACTCTATGCCCGTTTTGAGAAAGATGTCAGAGAGAGCATGCCCTTTAAACTGGAAACCTCGGCTGAACCAGTATACAAGGTCACCAACGCCGACGCCAGATCAGCCTTCTCGAAAGTCAACCCACAGAAAGCCCAGATGGGGTACCCTGACATACACTCAAATCCTGGTGGGGTATTTGCAGATGCCTTTAACCTCTCGTCATACCAATCCGACGTCCCTTTCTGCTTCAAGAAGACAACTATCATCCCTGCACCAAAGAAATGCCAGGCTATCACCCAGTGGCTCTGACATCCATCATTATGCAGTGCATCAAAAGGTTAGTCATGGCACAAATCAATTTCAACCTTTTAGATTGCTTTTATCCACTACAGTTTATCTATCATAGCAACAGGTCCACAGCAGATGCTATCTCCCTGGCCCTACACCCAACCCCAGAACATCTAATTAACAAAGACACCTACATCAGGCTCCTATTTATTTACTACAGCTCAGCCTTTAACACCATTATTCCTACAAAACTCATCTCCAAATCCCAGTGTCCTAAATCATTGAATCCTACAGTGCAGAAGGTGGCCATTCAGCCCATTGAATTTGCACCGGCCACAATCCCACCCAGTCTCTAACCACAAACTCCATACAGGCAGTGATCCAAGCCAGGAATCGAGCCCAGGTTCCTGGTGCTGTGAGACAGCAGTGCTAACAACTGTGCCACCATTCCACCCCAGTCATTGAGGTCTCGAGTCATACCACCAAACAACTGGCAATGTTGGGGGCATGCTCTGATAACTCGCCTCGGCTTACATGTAAACTAAATGAGGCTATCATCAGCTTCATTGTGTTGAGAGGGGACACCACCCCCTTTAAGTGCATGAAGTCTGGAAGGGGCAGGTGATCTTAACAAGAGGAAAACAGCTCTGAAGGTGGACATCAGCAAGATGTGCGACACATCCAGGGAGTTCTCCTGATGGCGGACTTGTGGCCAGCCATCCCCAGCCTTTCAGCTTAGATCAAGTGTCAGGTCAAGCCCAAGATGAGGTGCAATGTCTTATCATGTCAGCTTGGATCTTGTTTGTCTCTCTTGTGGGGATCATTTGAATTTGAATTGGTATTTGGAGCAAGCAAAGAAATGGATTCGGGCTTGTCCAGTCCACTCTGCACATTGACTTTATAACTTTAAGAATGGGGTAAAAATTCTAAAAAATGAAACCTTTCCCAATACCATTCCAGAATTAGCAATGAAACTTGGATTCAAAAACATGTTGCTTGCGGTAGAAATGACTGGAACAACATTACATCAACCCTTGACAAGGTGAAAGAACCTGAAGATGAAGGAAAATAAATAATACCTCCTCACTCTTTTCATCCAGTGATAAGGACATAGCTTTCAGTGTATTTGAAGGACTAATAATCCACCTACTGAGGCCTTGAGTCTGTTTGCAGCTTTCAATGAGGAGGTGGTTGGCAACTTACAAAACAAAAATCAAAGGAGGGGTTAGCTCTAAGGCTAACACATTGAGGAAAGTGGACTGAAATGTTCAAATCATTGCACACATTTGTCATTCTTATGTTACCTGGGTAACACCCATCAAGGGGCATTGATGTTCTAACTTACCTTCAATGGAGCTGTAAAATGAAGATGATCCATCAGAAATTAGATTTATTATTTTCTGAATCAAATTGACTTATAAAAAGAGAATTTATATTAAAGGGGTGACATTATGGACTCAACAGGTTTGAGCTCCAGGATGCGAGACAGGTTAAGGCTGGGTATAGAACTAGGAGTCACTGTTTTAAAATAAGACAGTGCCCATTTAAAATGGAGATGAGGACAATTTTTTTCTCTGAGGATTCCTGAAAAGATGATGGAAGCAGAGTTTTGAATATTTTTAAGGAGGAGGTAAATAGATTCTTAGCAATCAAGGGGTTGACAAGTCATCGGGAGTAGGCAGGATGCAGATTTGAAGTTACAAACAGATCAGCCATGATTTTATTAAGTGGCAAAGTAGTCTCAAAGGGCTGAATGGCCTATTCCTGCTTCTTGTCCATATGTTCATATGTAACACATCTGCCGCCTTACCTAACAGCATTGCTCTCTCAGGGAAAAGTATCACACAGCATTCTGTCCCTTTGTCCAGGATCAGGAACTCGTATGTCTAAAAGGATGAAGAGAGGTTGTTTGTGAAAGTGTACCTTTCCTTAGAAGATGAACCTACATTTGCTCTTGTGAAGTCAAGTACTCAGAAATCTCTGTTGGAGCTCCCTATCTTCTTCTGGGTGAAGTTTAGTGTTTCAAAAGAATCTAAGAAAAGGAAGCAAGAGTAGGCCACTTGGCCCTTCGAGCCTGCTCTGTCTTTAATTGGATCATGGAGAATCTCCACTTTCCTGCCAGGACCCTTTATACACATGTCTCCTTCGAATCCAAAATTCTATAGAGCACTTGTGTCAAACATATTGAACAACTAAGCATCCAAAATCCTTTTGCTTCCCTTGAATTGAACATTTTAAAAATATATGATGAATTTGTATGAGCAGATCAAGTCATGCTGCAATGATGGAGCTCTACTAGTAATCGCACTATAGTCTACCTTACAGTTGTCCCTTTTACCATGGTAAAAATGCCCATTTAAAGTGTAGCTTTAAATAATAAGGCTGAGCATGTAAGAAGGTACTATAATGTTATTTGTTTTCTGATGAGTCACAGTGGGATGCTTGCATAAGATAATCAAATGCTGGTGCCAATAAATCCAGAAATGAAACATAAGGATATTAAGATGAATTGAGGCAATTTTCCCTTATTTCAACTGGGCTGTGAATTTAACTCATCTCGTGGTAAAAGGAAGACAAGTGTACATAAATTGAATCAAATTATTAAAGGTCTTAAACTGATGAATGCAAGAACTGGAAATCTCTCTACAAAGAGCCAGCAGGAATTTTCAATATGCCAGGAGCACTTTGAAGATTCCAGTAACGTCACTGGAGCTCAATGGAAGAAGCTGTTAACATTGAAACCCCCTTTTGAAGGAGATGCTTTCACTGACAGGATTTCTCACACAGATGGATTTACTTTGCATAAGGACAGCTCTTACATGTGAAAGCAGAAAGAGGGAGAGAAAGGATCAGGTCTGCCTCATCCAATTAACCTTGCGCACCATCTAAGGAGCAAATTTTTCTACTGGGAGAAAGAAATGAAGGAAAATTTCTCGGAAATCCCTTTCTGGTTCACTCCAGGACATCACACTTGCTCACGAACGCTAAGGAGCATCCTACTTCCTCAGGATGGAAAACTCCTTTATTCAAACCTGGTCTTATTCCTTTTTACATAATTCTAGTAATTTCAAATCCATTTCTTACCACCAGCCCCAATAGGAGGAAATAAATAATTCCTAGCATCCCACACTGCTGGGAAAACTGGACTGGGGTGCACTGTCGGCAGGACCGGAATATCCCACCTGATATCAACTTTGTGGTCTGCTCGATCCTGTGCTCCAAGTAACATTGACCCCTCCGACTTGGCTTGGTCTCCTGTACTGCCCAAGATCTGAATCATCTGACTAAACGCAGAAGGGCCTCAGTCCTGAGAGTATTGGATTTAGGGTACTGTATCTGTAGCAATGCAAAAAATCTCATACTGGACCATTGAGAAGTAAAATTCGAAAACACCTTTCTAAGGATGGGATTGAGGAAACCTGGAACACTGTGTCCCAAATGCAGTAGATGCTGCAGTCATTTGAAGTACTTAAGACTGAAGGTGATGGATTTTTGTTAGGTTAGAATATTAAGGAATATGGAGTAAAGGCAGCTAAATGGATTGACATGCACAATGATCTAGTAGAATGGTGGACCAGGCCTGAGGAGTTGAATGAGTTGCTCTTGTCATTAATGATCCTATGATGCATTCTAGTCATCCACTCATCCAATATTCTTCACGATGTATAGGGACCAAAACTGGACTTAGTCCTCCAAGTTTGGGCCTCGCAATATGCAAATGTTCTCCCTGCTGCAACGCTGCAGTGAAGCACGATGATATGTACTGATTTCAGATTGTTGGAGATACTGGCAACCTCTTTACCCATTCTCAGTTTGGTGGTGGCCCCACCACCACTACCACCCAGTCTTCACACTGTTTATCCTGCCAGGCAGCTGCCTTGCACATACCTCAGAAAAAGGCCTTCACTTTCACATCATTTTCATGCTATTTAAATTCTCCCAATACTTTTGACTGGCTACTTCCAACCACTACCAGCAGGCAGGAGCTGCAGTCCAGACCTCTACTCTCAATCATCATCTCTAACACCCAAAGACCTAGGCAGGGTAAAAACTGTCCCCTTAAATCTCCCAAGAGGAGATTGCATTGTCTCTCTCTCTCTCTCTATCTGAACTTACATTGGGAGGTGCAGTCTAAATACACTCTATGCAACGTACTTTTCCATATATGCTACCTATGCGTTGAAATATTTGATCATACACTTATTAACGTGGCTGTAAGGAAGTCTTGTGGCACAGTGGGCAGCATTCCTGTCTCTAAGCTAGAAGCTCCAAGTTCGAGTTCTACCCCAGGACTTGATGGCCAAGGAAGCTGCATTCATAATGCAGCCAATGGCTGGGTGGTGAGAGTGGGAAAGACTCCTGGTTAGTCTCGCTTAATGTGGAGTAGCACTCGTCAAGCTATAAGCCCTTGGCAACAGATTAATGACTTATTCCAGGAATTACTAGATATTGAAACAAATGAAAGTTTGCCTTAGTACATCACCAGGTGTGGGGAAAGAATTGGTGCTAGGGTGTCCCATACTCTGTTGGCCTCTTGGGCTGATGGACAATTTACTCTGGTTTGGTGGGTGCGACTGTTTCTTTCACTCTAGGTTACAGCAAACCCTCAGCTTTCACTACATAATTACCACGATGGACCAGGAATCAAAGAGTGAACCCTCTTCTTCTTAATTTGCCTTTCTAGTTTGATCATGCGCCCCCAGATGACCTTTCTTGACTCTGAAGGATGTCAGATAACACTGCGCAAGAGTGTGACTGAAGCTTTAATTGTAATGACTAACATTAGGGAACAAACGCAAAGCCAAGATTTTACAGCCATCCAGAGTAATTAGGAAGCAGCAAATACTCTTGACAAGTGCATTAGACCATATATTTCTACATGGCTGTTCTTTTTGTTTTCCTACCATCCATGGATATTATCTGCCCTGACTTTAACCCTCTGAATGCCTCAGGCCAACTCTGCAATTAAGCCTACAAAATACTTTCCATAAACATGACTAAACAAATTTAAATAACTATCTGTTCAATTTCACCAAAAGAATGTTTGAGCAAATCTCACTGAGATTGGTGTTTGAATTGAATGCTCCTGGGTTGCCCTTCAGGCACCTGACTGGGACTAAATGATTAACATTGATATCATTTACCCTAAACAAATAACAGCATTTTTTTGCTTCAGTGAAGCTACTTCTAAACTCCTCATATGCTGCAACAGAATTAAAGCAGCCGAGAGCCGATACAGTGATTTATTTTTGCTACAACACTTATCTCTCAAACCATAAATTATGAATAGAGTTTATTACAAAGCAGAATTAAACAGAAGCAAGGAACACAAACACAGTAAATTTAAAGGGATACAGTCATATTCCTTCCAGTTACCTGAAAGGCCATGTGAAGAATAACTCAAAATGTTGATACTTCCCATTTGCTGAAAGATATTTGTGAAGGGAAATTTAAATAGAATTGAGAAGCCAGGAATATTTCAATTCAATGCATCGAATGCACAGTAAAGCAGAAATCCATCAAATGAACTTTGCTAGGATAGACCAATTGTATTCCTCTCTCCTTTGTAGGTTTAACTGGGAAAAGCATAGGGATCCTGACTTTATAAATAGAGTAAAAAGAGTTTCAACATTATGATGAACTGTATAAAACACTGCATAGTCTCAGCTGGAGTCTGGATAAACACTACTGAGTCCCAACTGAAATCTGTATAAACCCTGCATGGTGCTAACGAAAATCTGTCTCAACTGGAACCTGTATAAAAAACTGCATAGTTTCAACTGGAATCTGTATAAAACACTGCATAGCTCCAACTGGAATCTGTATAAAACACTGCATAGCTTCAACTGGAATCTGTATAAAACACTGCATAGCTCCAACTGGAATCTGTATAAAACACTGCATTGCTCCAACTGGAACCTGTATAAAACACTGCATAGCTTCAACTGGAATCTGTATAAAACACTGCATAGCTTCAACTGGAATCTGTATAAAACACTGCATAGCTTCAACTGGAATCTGTATAAAACACGGCATAGTATCTACTGGAATCTGCATTAACACTGCACAGTCTCAACTGGAATCTCTATGAAAGGTAGTTTGATAAGGTACCTCACAAGAGGTTACTGCAGAAGGTCAGAGGACATGGAGTTGGGGGTAGGGTGTTAGCGTGGATAGAGGATTGGTTGTCAAATAGGAGGCAGAGAGTGGGGGTCAATGGGTGCTATTCGGATTGGCGGTTGGTGACTAGTGGGGTGCCCCAGGGGTCGGTGCTGGGGCCTCAGCTATTTACCATTTATATAGATGATCTGGAGGAGGGAACCGAGTGTAGGGTGTCGAAATTTGCTGATGACACCAAGATTGGGGGAAAGGCAAATTGTGCGGAGGGTGTGGAGAGTCTGCAGAAGGATCTAGATAGGCTGGGCGAATGGGCCAGGAAATGGCAAATGGAATTTAATGTTGGCAAGTGTGAGGTGGTCCACTTTGGTAGGAAGAATGGTAGGAAGGACTATTACTTACGTGGCGAAAAACTGCAGCAGGCGACGGTGCAGAGGGACCTCGGGGTCCTTGTGCATGAGTCGCAAAAACCCAGCCTGCAGGTGCAGCAGGTGGTCAGGAAGGCGAATGGGATGCTGGCCTTCATAGCGAGGGGGATTGAATATAAAAGTAGGGAGGTCTTGCTGCAGCTGTATAGGGCATTGGTGAGGCCGCAGCTGGAGTACTGTGTGCAGTTTTGGGCGCCGCACCTGCGCAAGGATATTTTGGCCTTGGAGGGAGTGCAGAGGAGGTTTACTAGGCTGATACCGGAGTTGAGGGGGTTGAGCTATGAGGAGAGGCTGAATAAACTAGGCTTGTACTCGTTAGAGTTTAGAAGAATGAGGGGAGATCTCATTGAGACGTATAAGATGATGAATGGGATGGATAGGATAGAGGTGGAAAGACTATTCCCGCTCAAAAAAGACAGTAGGACTAGGGGGCACAGCCTCAAGATAAAGGGGGGGCGGTTCAGAACGGAGTTGAGGAGGAACTTCTTCACTCAAAGGGTGGTGAATCTCTGGAATTCTCTGCCCGTTGAAGTGGTGGAGGCTGCCTCGCTAAATATTTTTAAGAAGCGGGTTGATGGGTTTTTGATAAGAGAGGGGATTAAGGGTTATGGGGAGAGGGCGGGAAAGTGGAACTGAGCCACGACAGATCAGCCATGATCTTATTGAATGGCGGGGCAGGCTCGAAGGGCCAGATGGCCTACTCCTGCTCCTATTTCTTATGTTCTTATGTTCTTATGAAACACTACATTATGCCAACTGGAATCTGTAGAAAATACTGCTGAGTCTCAACTGGAATCTCCATAAACACTCATAGCCCCAACTGGAATCTGTATAAATCACTTCATAGCCCCAACTGGATCTGTATAAAATCACTGCATAGCTCCAACTGGAATCTGTACAAATCACTGCATAGTCTCAGCTGGAATCTCTATAAAACATTGCGCAGTGCCAACTGGAATGTGTATAAAACACTGCCTAGCCCTAACTGGAATCTGTATAAAACACTGCCTAGTTTCAACTGGAATCTCTGCAAAACACTGCATAGTCTCAACTGGAATCTGACTGAAACACTGCATAGTCTCAACTGAAATCTGTATAAAACACGACATTGTGCTAACTGGAATCTGTATAAACACTGCATAGGGCCCGATTTTACAATTGCGTCACACCCATTTTCGGGCGCGAAAATGTAGTAAAGTTGGGTGTGAGGCCATAAACATGATCTATGCCCTCGTCCGTGCAGATTGCCACTTTACTGAAACTCGGGAATGGCGGCAATCCGCTTCGCATCCAAAATGGGCGCAACAGATATTTAAATGAATTTGCATGCATTTAAATTGAATTAATGAACTGCCGCCCAATTTTATCAGCATTTCCCCCTTTACCACCGCATTTGTCAATCCAGAACTGCGCTGTAATGGACCTGCTGAGTAAAAGTCTGAATCGGGCGCTCCAGCTGCTGAAGAGGGCATTCTGAGCTTCCAACGGCACTTTGACAGATCAGTGGTGGGGACAAAAAGAGAGGTGGGTCAGATCATTCTCTGGTTGGGGAGGAGGAAGGGAGCGAGGCCAAATCGTCATCTGGTTGTGGGGGGAGGAGGAGGAGGTGGGTCAGATTTTTCTCTGGTGGGTGTTGGGGGGAGGGCTGATTATTGTATAGTGGTGGTGGGGGGTTGTGAGGGCTAAACATTGTCTGGTGGTGGTGGGAGGCCAGACCATTCTCTGGACGGGGAAGGGGAGGGCAGTGAGCATTCTCTGGGGGGCGGGGGGGTTGTGTGGGGGAGTGAGGCCAGATCTTTGTCTGGGCGGGAGTGAAGGAGGCGGGTAAGATGTATCTCTGATTCTGATGGAGGTGGGGGTGGGAGGGGGGGGTGGTGGTGTTGTGAGATCCAATAGCTCACTGGTGGGTGGGTGTAAAATGGATCTCTGGTGGGGGGCAGGCGGGTCTGCTGCCACTCTGCGGGCGATCGGTGGGGGCGGTAGTCTAACTAGAATCTGTATAAAGCACTGCATAGTCTCAACTAGAATCTGTATAAAACACTGCATAGTCTAACTGGAATCTGTATAAAGCACTGCATAGTCTAACTAGAATCTGTATAAAACACTGCATAGTCTAACTGGAATCTGTATAAAGCACTGCATAGCCTAACTGGAATCTGTATAAAACACTGCATAGTCTAACTGGAATCTGTATAAAGCACTGCATAGTCTCAACTGGAATCTGTATAAAACACTGCATAGTCTCAACTAGAATCTGTATAAAACACTGCATAGTCTAACTGGAATCTGTATAAAACACTGCATAGTCTAACTGGAATCTGTATAAAGCACTGCATAGTCTAACTAGAATCTGTATAAAACACTGCATAGTCTGAACTAGAATCTGTATAAAGCACTGCATAGTCTCAACTGGAATCTGTATACTGCATAGTCTAACTGGAATCTGTATAAAACACTGCATAGTCTAACTGGAATCTGTATAAAACACTGCATAGCCTAACTGGAATCTGTATAAAACACTGCATAGTCTCAACTAGAATCTGTATAAAACACTGCATAGTCTAACTGGAATCTGTATAAAACACTGCATAGTCTCAACTGGAATCTGTATAAAACACGGCATAGTCTTAACTAGAATCTGTATAAAACACTGCATAGTCTCAACTGGAATCTGTATAAAACACTGCATAGTCTCAAGTGGAATCTGTATAAAACACTGCATAGTCTCAACTAGAATCTGTATAAAACACTGCATAGTCTCAACTGGAATCTGTATAAAACACTGCATAGTCTCAATTGGAATCTGTATAAATTCTGTGTAGTGCCAGCTGAAATCTGTATAAAACACTGCATAGTCTCAACTGGAATCTATATAAAACACTGCATAGTCTCAACTAGAATCTGTATAAAACACTGCATAGTCTAACTGGAATTTGTATAAAACACTGCATAGTCTCAACTGGAATCTGTATAAAACACAGCATAGTCTCAACTGGAATCTGTATAAAACACTGCATAGCCTAACTGGAATCTGTATAAAACACTGCATAGTCTCAACTAGAATCTGTATAAAACACTGCATAGTCTAACTGGAATCTGTATAAAACACTGCATAGTCTAACTGGAATCTGTATAAAACACTGCATAGTTTCAACTAGAATCTGTATAAAACACTGCATAGTCTAACTGGAATCTGTATAAAACACTGCATAGTCTCAACTAGAATCTGTATAAAACACTGCATAGTCTCAACTAGAATATGTATAAAACACTGCAGAGTCTCAACTAGAATCTGTATAAAACACTGTATAGTCTAACTGGAATCTGTATAAAATACTGCATAGTCTAACTGGAATCTGTATAGAATACTGCATAGTCCACTGCGTAGTCCCAACCAGAATCTGTATAAAACACTGCACAGCCCCAGCTGGAATCTGTATAAATTCTGCATAGTGCCAACTGAAATCTGTATAAAACACTGCATAGACTCAACTGGAATCTGTATAAAACACCTTTCTCCATCATAATTTTTAAGACTTCTATCTGGTCACTTTTTAGACTTCTCTTTTCTGGTGAGAAGAGCTGCAACCTGTTCAGCCTTTACTGATAGTTGACGTTTGGATTGGTGCACAGCAATCGGGGTCACATCTGAATAATGGAGAATGATTGGCACATGTGGAACTAGACTGAGGAAAGAATTCTGTGGTGAATTATTACAAATTCAATGGTGAGGAGAATGGGTTGGGAGTAATCAAGGAGCAAAAGAGGTGGCACGGTTGCACAGTGGTTAGCAGTGATGCGTCACAGTTTTGGAGGCTCAGGTTCAATCCCAGCCTTGGGTGTCTGTCTGTGTAGAGTTTGCACATTCTCTCCATATCTGCGTGGATTTCCTTTGGGTGCTTCGGTTTCCTGCCACTCTCCCAAAGATATGTAATATGTAATATGTCTTATTTAGCCTTGCTAAATTGCCCCTTAGTGTCAAGGTAATAAGCAGGGTAAATATGTGAGTTTACAGATAGTGCCCAGATGGGACTATTGTTGGTGCAGATTCGATGGGCCAAATGGCCTCCTTCTGCAATGTAGGGATTCCATGATTCTATGAAAAATATTGATTGCTTATTTATTCATTGATATCAAGTGGAAAAAACCCCCCAGATCACCAGGATGCTAAAGATAGTGTTATCTCTGTCCCATGTCCCGTGAGATTAATTCTCTGCTGCACTCTAGAAAATACGATTTGAATCCAATGTGGCACAGGAAAGCAAGCTGGCTGGAGTCAATGATATGTGATCTGAGATTCCACACATCAGCATTTGGCTGAAATGTGCCTTAATTGCTGT
This sequence comes from Carcharhinus amblyrhynchos, assembly GCF_965287045.1. Classification (NCBI taxonomy): domain Eukaryota; kingdom Metazoa; phylum Chordata; class Chondrichthyes; order Carcharhiniformes; family Carcharhinidae; genus Carcharhinus; species Carcharhinus amblyrhynchos. The sequence goes on along the minus strand of NC_137327.1, from coordinate 58,869,863 downwards.
TAATTCGCTTTGGCATCAGATATTCCTTCCATTGAATTGTGTTTCAATGTGTTTGTTCCTCTGGAGCCAATGTTTCTTCTCTGAGAAGTAAGGCCATATGGCATTTTACACCTGAATATTGACATGGCAGCTCTCCAACTGGGCACAACATGATGAAGATATAAGAGTGCATTCCGTGCCTACAACACTGCAATCACCAGAAGCAATGGAAAACAAGGACCTTATCAGAGAACCCAAAAGGAGATCATTCATTCATTCTGTGGCATCTATGCCAGTCCTTTGAAACTTCTGCTCAATTAAATCCCTTTAGTCCCCTTCAAATACATGTGCAATCATGTTTTCTACATTCCTAGGGAATTTTATTCTATCACCCTGTCGTTAGGATCACAGAATTGTACAGCAAAGGAGGAGACCTTTCAGCCCATCACAATTGCACTGTCTCTTTGAAAAGAACAGATGTGCTTTGTCCCACATCTTCAACAATGTGTCCATAACTCTGTCAGTTGTTCATCCACAAGTCTTCAACTTTCCTTGAAAATTATTGATGAAACCAGCTTTGACCAACGTTTCAAGTAGAGCATTCCAGATTCCAGCAATCTTGGGGCAAAGAAAATTCTTCTAATCCCTCCCCAGGGCCTTTTTGTCAATTCCTTTAAGTCCATGACCTATACACATTGGGTCACTCACCACTGGCTGGTGGGGGTATTCACAGACTTCTTCAACCTCTCTTTACAGCAATCTGAGGTCCCCATCTGCTTCAAAAAGACAATCTCATCCTGGTACCCAAGAAAAACCAAACAGCGTGCTTTACTAACTATTGGCTGGTGGATCTGACATCCATCATTACGAAGTGCTTTGAAAGATTAGCCATGGTGAATCAATTCCAGACTCCCAGACTACCTGGATCCCTACAGGATGCAACAGGTCCATAGCAGATGCTATTTCCCTGGCTCTGCACTCAACCCTGGAACACTTAGATAACAAGGACACCTATGTCAGACTCCTATTTATTGACTACAGCTCAGCCTTCAGCACTATTATTCCCGCAAAACTCATCTCCAAACTCTATGGTCTGGGCCTCGGCACCTCCCTCTGCAACTAGATTCTGAATTTCCTAACTCACAGACCACAATCAGTAAGGGTAGGCAACAACACCTCCTCCACGATCATCCTCAACACTGGTGCCCCACAAGGCAGTGTTCTCAGCCCCCTACTACACACCTTGTACATCGATGACTGTGTGGCCAAATTGCCCTCCAATTCAATTTTCAAGTTTGCTGACGACACCGCTGTAGTGGGTTGGATCTCAAACAATGATGAGACAGTGTACAGGAATCAGATAGAGAATCTGATGAACTGGTGCAGAAACAATAATCTCTCCCTCAATGATAACAAAACAAAGGAGGTTGTCATCGACTACAGGAAAAGTGAAGGAGAATATGCCTCTGTCTATATCAATGGGGATGGAGTAGAAAGGATTGAGAGCTTCAAGTTTTTAGGTGTCCAGATAACCAACAACATGTCCTGGTCTCCCCATGCCAACACTATAATTAAGAAAGCCCACCAATGCCTCTACTTTCTCAGAAGATTAAGGAAATTTGGCATGTATTCCCTGTCAGACATTTGAATGGACCTACCTCGCATTAAGTTGATCTTTCTAAACAGCCTAGCTATGACTGTAACACTACATTCTGCACTCTCTCGTTTCCTTCTCTATGAACAGTATGTTTTGTCTGTACATCCTGAAAGAAACAATACTTTTCACTGTATTTAGTACATGTGACAATAATAAAACAACTCAAATCAAGGGAACAGCTTTTTTCCATATCTAACCTATCAAAGCCTCTCTTCGGCTTGAAAACTTCTATTCAGTCACAACCTTCTTTGTTCCAAAGAAAACAGCCCTAACTTTTCCAACCTCACCTCATAAAACCCATCTGGTTCACTAATCTCCTTCAGGGAAGGAAATTTGCCACCCTTACCTGGTCTGGCCTACATGTGACTCTGGATCCGCAGCAATGTGGTTGGCTCTCAAATGTCCTCTGAAATGGATGGTAGTTAGGGATGGGCAATAAATTCTGGTCCACCCAGTGACATCCCATAAAGTGAATAAAAAAGCCTGAAGTTCCTCATCCCCCAATTACATTGCGGTAAATCTCTTCTATCTTAGGACCTTTTTCCTGAAGTACATAGTTCAGAACTGCCCGCTGTATTCCAACTGAGACCTAACCAGTCATTTTTGAAGTCACAATAAGAATGGAAGAAATTAGAAAAGAGGAGACAGCCTTACAGCTCCTTGAGACTGTTCTATCATTTAATATTCACGGTTGATTTTCTATCTGAGCTGCTTCTTCCCACACCATTCCAAAATCCATTTATCCACTTAGTATCCAAAAATCTAGTATTGTCATTAATATATTCAATGATTATACATTCATGGCTCTCTCTAAGGGAATTCTAAAAATTCTAAAGGTTCATCACGTTTTGCATGAAGAAATTTCACTTTATCACTGCCTTAAATGGCCGACCACTTATTCTAACCCAGCACTCTTGACGATCCAATCTTCTTAGCATTAGCCTTGTTATGCCCATTAAGAATGTTGTACGTTTCAATATGATAATCTCACATTCTTCCAAACCCTAGGGGATATAAACCCAGTCTACCCAATCACTCTCCTTGGACAATCAATGCTCTCATCCCAGGAATCAATCCAATGAATCTTTGTTGTTCTCTTTCTAAGGAAAATATATCCTTCCTTGAGTAAGGAGACCAAAACAGTACACGCTACTCCAGATGTGAAGTCACCGAGGTTTTAGTCAGCTGCAGTGAAACTTCCTTGCTCTCACACTCCAATCCTTTTGTAAGAAAGACAAAGATACTACTTACTTTCTTAATTGTTTGCTGTACCTGGATTTTAACTTTCTGTGGCTTAAGTCCAAGGACATCAGAATACCAACACATCTCTGAATACCAACATTTCCCTCAGAATGTAGAAAATTATTTTGTTTTTCTACATTCTGCACATCAGACCATGTTTTTAGTCCATTTGAGTCTTTTTTGCCCACTTGCTTAATTTGACCATATCCCTCTGCTTCCAGCCCACAATTTATTCTGGAAGATCAACACCATTCGCCAGCTGAAAATTTCCAGCTGTTCTGGCCCCACTGATACACACCCCGACACGCACGCACACCCTGACACGCATGCACACACCAGCCAATGGCAGGCTGATTCTGCTTCCCCAAAACATGTTTGTTGGAATCTTGCCCAATCTTTCTGCCACCCTTTTAAAGTGTAGGCCAAAGGGCCCAGGAAGTTTGTAGTATCTGAGACCCATTAATTTTTCCAGTAGAGTTTCTTCACAATTTCAATTTCACTCAACTATTGGTTCCCCACAACTCCCGTAATACTTACTGTGCCTTCTATAAGGCATATTAATTTAAGGTTTCTGCCTTTTTCATGCTGCTCATTGTAATTTCTCCTGTCCAAGGCATTAGGAACCTATGTTCATTTTCATTGATCTCCTCCTTTTGACATGCTTGGAAAAGCTTTCCCATATTTCTACATCTCTAGACACTTATTCTCATATTTCTTCTTTATCTATTCCTTGGTCATTCTTTATTCAATTCTAAAATTGGGGCAGCATGGTGGCACAGTGATTAGCACTGCTGCCTCACAGCACCATGGACCCAGGTTCGATACTTGGCTTGGGTCACCGTCTGTATGGAGTTTGCACATTCTCCCTGTGTCTGCATGGGTTTTCTCTGGGTGTTCCCACAGTCCAAAAGAAGTGCTGATTAAGTGTATTAGCCACACTAAATTCTCCCTCAGTGCACCAGAACAGACGCCGACATGTGGCAACTAGGGGATTTTCACAGCAATTTCATTGCAGTGTTAATGTAAGCCTACTTGTGATAATCATAAATAAACTTTAAAATTACTTTAAAAGCCTCCCAATTGTCAGGTTTATAATAAAATCAAGTTACTGTGGATGATGGAATCTGTAACGAAAACAGTAAATGCCGGAAAATCTCCGCAGGGCTGATGGCATCTTTGGAGAGAGAACATAGAATCATGGAATCACACAGTGCAGAAGAGGTCCTTTAGCCCACCGAGTCTGCACCTGACATATGAGAAACATGTGATCTATCTATGTAATGCCATTTACAAGCCCATAGCCTTGAATGTTCTGATGTGCCAAGTGCTCATCCAGGTACTTTTTAAAGGATGTGAAGCAACCCACCTCAACCACCCTTCCAGGCAGCGCATTCCAGACCATCACCAACCTCTGGATAACAAAGTTTTTCCTCATATCTGCCCTAACCTCCTGCCCTGACCTTGAACCTATGTCCCCTCATGACTGACCCTTCAAATAAGGGGAACAATTGCTCCCTATCCATCTTGTCCATGCCCCTCATAATCTTGTACATCTTGATCAGGTTGCCCCTCAGTCTGCTTGAATGAAAACAACTCAAGCCTATCCAACCTCTCTTCATAACTTAAATATTTCATTCCAGACAGCATCCTGGTGAATCTCCTCTGCATCTCCACCAGTTCAATCACATCCTTCCAATAATGCGGTGAACATAACTGCTTGAGCTGTGGCCTTACCAAAGTTCTATTTAACTCCAACATGACTTCCCTGCTTTTGCAATCTATGCCTTGCAACTGTCCCATATGCTTGGCCAAACTTTGTGGCATCCGCAAACTTACTAATCCTACCCCCCACATATTCATCTGTTGTTGGTATTAATGACAAATAATAGGGGACCCAACTCAGGTCCCTGACTTTCAGTTGCTAAAGCAACCTTCTGTCGTCACTCTCTATCTCCTACACCTGAGTCAATTTTGAATCCACTTTATCCAATTACCCTGTATCCCATGTGTATTTGCATTCTTTATAAGTGTCCAATGTGGGACCTTGTCAAAAGTTATGCTGAAATCCATATAAACTACATCAACTGCACTATCTTCATCTACAAGAACCTTAACCAAATTTGTTAAGCATGGCAACCCTCTGACAAAGCCATGCTGACTATCCCTGATCAAGCCTTGCCTCTTCAAGTGCAGATACTCTCCTTCAGAATTTTGTCAATAATTTCCCTAGCATTGATGTGAAACTCATTGGTCTGCTTTCTGGCTTACAACCCTTCTTAAATAGTAGAACTACATTAGCTGTTCTCCAGCCATCTGGTACCTTCCACCAAGTAAGACTATTCTCTTCCTGTTGGGGAACACTTCAGCAGTCACGGGCACTCGGTCTCTGATCTTCGGGTAAGCCTTCTCTAAGGTGGCCTTCACCACACACGACAGCGTAGAGTCGCTGAGCAGAGACTGGTAGCCAAGTTCCGCACAATGAGGACGGTCTCAACCGGGATCTTGGGTTCATGTCACACTATCTGTAACACCCATGACTTGCCTGGGCTTGCAAAATCTCACTAACTATCCCAGCTGGAGACAATACACGTCTCTTTAACCTGTGCGTAACCCTCTCTCCACTCACATTGTCTGTACCTTTAAGACTTGATTAGCTGTATAGACTTGCATTCCAATCACTATTCTGTAAATTGAGTTTGAGTCTTTACATGCCCTGTTTGTGATTTGAACTCCCACTCACCTGATGAAGGGGTAGCCAATGCTCCAAAAGCTAGTGGCTTTTGCTACCAAATAAACCTGTTTGACTTTAACCTTTAACCTGTAAGACTTCTTACTGTACCTTCCCCATGGCCAGAGACAAATTAAAAATTTGGGTCAGAGCCCATGCAATCTCCTCCTTTACCTCCCAGAACAGCCTAGGCACAATTCATCTGGGCCTGGATATCTATCCACTTTTAAACCTGCCAACATCTCCAATACCCTGTCCTTCCCTATGTCGATTTTCTGAAGAACCTTGCTGTCTCTCTGTCTCTCCTTCAATTCAATACTATTGTCCTCATTCTCTGGGTGAAAGCAAATATGAAGTATTCATTCAACATTACTAATATCCTCTGGTTCCACCCACAGATTGTCCCTAATAAGCCCTACTCTTTCCCTGGTTATCCTCTTCCCATTGATATACTTATAGAATATCTTAGGATTTTCCCTACTTTCACCAGCCACAGCTTTCTCATATCCTCTCTTTGCTTTCCTAATTGCTTTCTTAAGCTCCACCCTGCAATTTCTGTACTTCACTAATGCTTTCGCTGATTTTTTTTCCCCTTGTACCTACTAAAGGCTTTCTTTTCCTTCTCATCGTATCCTGAATATCTCTGATCACACATGGTTCTCCGGGCTTGTTACTCTTTCCTATCACCCTAGAAGGAACGTGTTGGGTTTGTACCCTCCTCATTAACAGTCCACCAAATGTTAAATGACTATGGGGCAACCCACCCTAGCAGGGGCAGAGTCATAACCAGGTGGGGTGAGGAGGGTTGGGGGAGGAGGCATGGGTGAGTGGGGTGGGGGTGAGCGCCTGGTGCAAAATAAAATCCATTGCAAAAGGGGCTCAAAACAATGCATCTTAAACCAACTATGCAAACCATTTCAGACTATTCCAACAAGGAGAGAAGTGGGTGGTCAGTTGAACAAAGCATATTTGATCAGAAAACATGCTTTTGAGAAATGGACTGTCAAAATCTATTTATCAGCAAAAGTACACTTAATTTCCTGTGATATAGCATGAGAGCCAGTGGGGTTTCTCTTGATGCATTCCCTACCACTATATCTCAATCAATACGCCATCACCACACTTATATCCAAATCTTTACTCCTCTCAGACATTCTCAAAGCACAGAAACATGCCTACATTATGCACTCTCCATCAGGCAGCATTTGTTCCCATGGTAACAATCTTTGGATCTGACTGAAGAGCTATTTGAATTGAATGAATGGGTACCAGCTGACCACATGATAGGCCACAGCTCCAAGCTGGAGAGTTCTATTATTCAAACCTTTCCTTCCCCTGTTGTATCTTAGAACTAAAGCCTCACTACTTCTGGATTGATCTAATCTTCTCCAAAGTGGCAGTTAGGATATTGTGTTTAAATGATTCTGCAATGGATCAATGTTTAAAAGTGCTGCTCCATTTTCTGCTAAGTCATGTCAATCAGGGAGCTCGATTCAAATTGAGCTCAGGAAGTGTGGAAATGGGGTGATTTCAATTGATTTCAGCACTCCTGGTCTCAGACAACTGTGGTCTCCCCAGCCATTCATTTTCTCATCACCCTTGCCTGAAAGTGGACATGTGTGGGCAGCTACACGAAGGCTGGTACATCTAACCCCAGTAAGGAATCTTCAGGAAGAAGGGAGAAAATTAGAAATGTAAAATAAATATTGGAAAATTACAACACTGACCTTGCTGTCCTAACAGTCGAAGCAAGTGTAGGAATGACAAGGAACACTCAATTATTTTCCCACCACTTTATCAGCCAACCCTTGATTGGTCGGTCACACACTTGTCTCTGAATCATAAAGTTCCATGTCCCACTCCAGATTATGAACATAAAATTCAAGATTGACACTCCAGTGTAGTATTGAGGGGCTGCTGCACTGTTGGAGGTGCGGTCTTTCGGATGAGATGTTAAATTGAAGCTCCTTTTGCCCATTTGGGTGGATGTGAAGGGTCTCTTCACTGTCGTTCAGTCAAAATCCTGGAGCTTGCGTCCTAACAGCACTGCGGGTGTATCCCAACAACGCTCAAGGAGCACAACATCATCCAGAACAAAGCAATCCACTGGATTGGCAGCCCATCCACTCCACTACCAGTGCACACTGGCAGCAGTGTGTACCATCTGCAAGATGTGTTGAAGCAACTCACCAAGGCTCCTTCACATTGTCTTCCAAACCAGCAACCTCAACCTCTAACCAGGGCAGGAAGCATCATCACTTGCAAGGTCTCCTCCAAGTCACACACCATGCCGACTTGGAAATATATCACCATTTCTTCACTGTTGCTGCGTCAAAATCCTGGAACTTCCTCCCTAACAGCACTGTGCGTACACCTATACCACATGGACTGCAGTGGTTCAAGAAGATGGCTCACCAACATCACAAAAGCAATTAGTGATGCGAAATAAATGTTAGTCTTGCCAACGTCATCCTGTGAAAGGATTAAAACAACTATCTTGAAGAAGAGCACAGGTGTTATCCCCAGTGTCCTGGCCAAGATCGTCAAGAAATGTCACCATAAACAGACTGGCTCAGCAAACCACTTAGTTAAAGGGTGGTTAGGGATGGACAACAAATGGTGGTCTAGCCAGTGATGTCCACATCCCATGAAAGAACAAAATAAAACACTGAATACTTTCCAAAGTTCTTCACCGGCCATAAAGCACTTTGTGATCGCTAATTGTTGTGAAAGATCTTCCCTTTTTTAACATCACTTAAACAGAGGACATAACAAGAAATGGTTTCCAACCATCTGGAGTTGTCCAGTATTGTTTATTTGTTTTGGAGAATGATAGTTTAGTTTACAGGGGTTAAACAGATTGATAGTTTCATTCTTGGATTGTGTCTTGTGTTTAAAATGGGATTGTGATCTGCCTCATTTCTTTTGACCATTATTCTGGTCTTTTCCCAGTACTAGAATTCTAGAGCTGAAGGCCTAGGCTTTAATTAGCTGAAAACACAAGTTAAAAATGAGAAAGCTAAAGCAAGAAGCAAAGGCTGAAACCCAATTTCTGCTCTGAAATGCCTGAGTCTTCGAGCTGGCCTCCTAATAATGTTCACGTCAATGGCAACTCAATTAGGCACATTTCCCTATGCTACATTACATTTCAAAAGTATTTCATTGGCTTTGAAGTGCTTTGCGACTTCCTGTATAAATGCAAATATTTAGAAGATGTTAAATGATTTGCTAGAGAGGAGGAGGGCAGAGGGAGTGGGTCTGTGATGAGATGATTGGGGTTATTGGTGGCACCGACTCTCTGACAGAGTATCCTATGCAGGCCCTCCTCCCTGCCCTATCCCTGTAACCCCCACATATTTAGTATGGTCAATCCATCTAACCTGCACAGCTTTGGACTGTGGGAGGAAACCAGAGCACCCAGAGTAACCCACACAGACATGGGGAGAACATGCAAACTCCACACAGACAAAATGACCCGAAGCTGGAATTAAACCCAGTCCCTGGAAGCAGCAGTGCTAACCACTCTGCCATACTGGAAGTGATTGTAATTTTACAACACTCTGCCCTACCACCCCCACAACTACTGAACAATTGGTGACAGTTTGTACGGATGAATTTGTTCTCATTGATTGGAAAATTGCATCTGGACCAGGAGGTAATGAGAGGATAACAGTGACAGTCTGCCAGCAATGAGAAGGCAGCCAACAAAGGACATTTCACGCTGCAAGGTGCCCATCCCTCAGATGGTCCCTCAGCAAAGGTGTTAATGACTGTTGGCTCCACACATCACATTCTGACAATATAACTGGCACAGAAATAAAGCAACATTCACAAGTTTGAATTCTCTTCACTGCCAGCTAAGGTCCCTTACAACATATGGACAAGATTTCAGACACAGTATCTGCAAGCTTATGTAATTCGTGTTTTTTTCACCCCAATGTGAGCAAAGTGATAAGGCTGAAAATAATACCTTTGTGCCACTGAGACACCTATATTCAATCTTACTCAATGCCAGTTATATGTTCCCCCTCGGTTATAACACGAGGCAACTTTACTGGGTTATTTCAAATAGTGACAGAGGTAAAACTGAGGCAAATCGCAGCAGTCGCAGAGTTAAAACTATTCACCTAATCTGGACACAAAATCCTACAATAATATTTCCATTTCCTTGCTGCTCCTGGATCCTCTGTTACAGAAAAGCACTAAGTATCACAGCTATTCGGTGAATTTTAAGTTTCCTACATGTAACATCTTGCCTGTGTACCTCTGAAAATCCATCTCAGCAGATTCAATTCCCTTTGTTTTACTCTGCGATATCTGACTGCAGTCACAGAAGGGCTCATGAGACCCTTGTATAAAAACGGTCAGGGAATGAGCTGATCCTCCAGTGTTTGGGTAGGCAGTCAGCCAGTGAACATCTTCCACTATGAAAGCAGCAATCTCCAGCTTACTCTTTTAGAGTGGCATTTTCCCTCTAAACAATAGGTGATGTGATAAATAGAAAAGACAAATACCTGCATTTATATAGCACCTTGCACCACCATAGGATGTCCCAAAGCACTTCACAGGAAATAGAGGACTTTTGCAATGACGCTTCTGTAATGTAGGCAAAATTGCAGCCCATTTTTGCACAGGAAGATCCCACAAACACAGGGATGACCAATGCAGTCTCTTCAACATTGGGGAGATTAAAGACTGGATGACTGCTTTGTGGAGTACCTTCACTCAGCTCACATGCATGACCCCATCTTCCAGTTGCTTATCACTTCAACTCAGCACCTTGCTGTCTGTCATGCCTACATGTCCATCCTTGGCTTGCTACAGTTCTCCAGCGACGCCCGGTGCAAGCTAGAGGAACTGCATCTCATCTTCTGATTGGGCACATCCCAGCCCTCAGGTCTTAACGTTGAGCTCAACAAGTTCAAATTGTCACCTTTCACCTCCACCTTAAACCACCACCCCACCCCCCACCTTCTTCTTCTTTTTCTATTCCATACATGTATTGCTTCAATACAAAAGACCCCTCTCCCTCTCACACCAAGCCATCTGCCTTTCGTTCTTAAAGTTGCTGCTTCTTGTTGCAGTTTCTACATTCTCCCTCCTTCCAGTTCTGATGAAGAGTCTATGGATTCAAAATGTAGGGGACAATCTTACCAAGGTTGAACATGCCGGCTTCACAGGGTCAGTATCATAGAATCACAGAAGAATCATGAGAGATGAGAAACTGGGCACAAGGCAGGTTTTTTGCCACTCTCATGATCTAACTGGCTCGCCAAGGCATTCAAATGGAACGAGTGGGTAAGATGGGCCTTGAAATGTTAACTATGTTTCTTTCCTGGTAGATGCTGCCAGACCTGCTGAGTTTTCCCAGGGTCCCCTGTCCTTATTTCAGATTTCAGCATCTACAGTATTTTGCTTACTATTTGGACCAGACAATTTGTTTCAGTGATCACTGGGTATAATTCCTCTGTTTCTTTTGAGATAATGCTATGGGATCTTTTACTTGCACTTGAGAGAGCAGATGGGACCTTGGTTTTAACATCCCATCAAAAAAACAGCACATCTGGATGTTCAGCACTGCACTGGAATGCAGGCCTGGATTAAACGCTCAACTCTTTTAAGTGAAACTGGAACTGTCAACCTTTTGCCTCAAAGATACCGGCGGGCAGCGTGATTGGCTAGGCAACTTCACCAGATGTGGCCTCCTAATTGGCTGCCAGTGGGCCCACTGACCAATCGTGGAATGACCCTTGATGCTACTAGCCCCAATCAGAGGGAATCTTCAGCAGTGCTATAAGGGGGTTGGGTGCTTCTGACGCAGGTTGGATTCGAGAATGGAGGCACCTTCCGATTTGTAAATAATGAAAAACAGAGGGGCAGAGAGGAAACCTTTCCAAGGAAAAGGCTGGGGTTGTCTTTCTTGCCTGCAACCCTCTTTGGGTTAAATGGCCCCTGAGGCTGTCACAGAGAGGTCCTCTCCATCAAGCTTGTGGCATCCCCATGTGACAGAATATTACCCTGCTGCCATGTCCCGTAAAATGGCCATGAATAGGGCCGATTTCCACTCAGCCCCGCCATTCGGGAAAATATCCCAGTGGTGGTACTTTGTCAGGATGCTATCCCAATTTTGATCCCAGCATTTTATTCATTCTATGCTATATATCTCAGCGTGTTTAGAAGGTGAGGCTCAGCATTCATGGAATCTCTACAGTTCAGAAGGAGGCCATTCGGTCCATCAAGGCCGCACCAACCACAATCCCACCGAAGGCCAATACCTGTGACCCCACATATTTACCTTGCTAATCCCCCTGATACTGAGGGTCAATTTAGGATGGCCAATCAACGTAACCGGCATATCTTTGAACTGTGGGAGGAAAGTTCAGTTTAGTTCAGTCGGACAGCAGAGTCGGTGCAGGCTTGGATGGCCAAAGGACCTGTTCCTGGGCTGCAATTTTCCTTGTTCTAAACCAGAGCATCTGGAGGAAACCCATGCAGGAATGGGGAGAATGTGCAAACTCCACACAAACAAGTACCCAAGGCCAGAATCAAACCCGGTCCCTGGCGATGTGAGGCAATACTGCTAACCACCGTACCAATGTGAGCACTCTTGATATGATGGGGAAGATGTGGAATTGTTGTAAAGTGATCCCTTAGGGAAATGCGTGTATGAGGAGTAAATGCAGTTGTCCTATCACACATCCACAATTCACTATCTGCCTAAAGATATGGAATTTTAGAATTTACAGAATGGGATAAGCCTATGTGGCTGATTGTGACCTATTTCAGTATGGCCTGTTTAATCTAATCCCAATTCATTGTGAATCATCTCACATCCCTCTTTCAAACAAACTGAGTCATTGTTTAGCATACAGCTCCCTTGTAAATGGCCAGAATATTACAGCTCCACCAGAGTGAGTCTTCCCCCAGGCAGATGTGGTGGGCTGTTTAAATTGTCATTTACTTCAGCAGGGCCGTAATGTCCCATTCGACAGGACAGACCGTGATATCTTAGCCAATTTTTGTTCTACAAAATGTCATATTTCACAAACATGTGACTCAAACTCTACCTGCCACTTAGCTGTGCACCAGCTAGCCTGTGCCCAACCTGCCACGCCATGCAACCCTTCTCAGTTTGCTTTAACACTCCAATTTGAGATCAACTAATTTCAATATCCATTTTCTTGTTCCTTTTCCCAAATTATTTAGACCATTAGAAAACCAAACCTTGTACCAGTCCTGAGGTAAAGCATCACCACCAGCCTGAAGAATATCCATTTAATCCCACTCTTTGCCTGTTGTCCTTTGCCATCTCTCTAATATACCTCTGACTCACGTTTTTTTTACAAGAGGCAGCATGGTAGCACAGTATTTAGCACAGTGCCAGGGACCCAGGTTCGATCCTGGCCTTGGTTGACTGTTTGTGCGGAGTTTGCATGTTCTCCCATGTCTATGTGGCTTTCCTCCAGGTGCTCTGTTTCCTCCCACAACCAAAAATGTGCAGGTTAGGTGGATTGGCCATGTTAATTTGCCCCTTAAGTGTCCAAAGATGTGCAAGATGGGTGGATTGGCCATGTTAAATTGCCCCTTAATGTCCCTAGATTAGGTGGATTAACCACAGTAAATGCACAGGATAATGGGGATAGGGTGTGGAGGTGAGTAAAATGCTGTTCAGAGAGTCAGTACAGATTCAATGGGCCAAATGGTCTCCTTCCACACTATAGAAATTCTAAGCATCATACATGAAATCTTATCAAAAGTTTTCTGAAAATCCATATATACAATATCCACCACATTACTTTTATCTTTAAACTCTGCAACTGCCCTGGGAAATGTAATTAAATCAGTCAGTTATGTCCTGTCCTTTCTATACCCAGGCTGACTGTTTCATACTATCCTGTAAACACTCATTTGCTCATAACAGAGATAAGACAAATTGGTCTATCATTTCCTGGCTGATCCCCTCATGAATATATTCATGATGTCGAATGCGTCTTTTGTAATTATGAACTGCTCCATTGTTAAATTTTGGCTAATAACCTGCCTTTGAGACAAATGGAATGATTTTAATTAAAGTTTCGCAGGAGGCTTTCAGTTCTCCCTCAACCCAAATGAGGACATTCACCTTAGATTTTGTACTGCTGAGGATAGGTCATAACAGGAGATACTGGCTCCAGAAATGTACGAGACAATGAAAACAGGCAGAAGCCATTAATATCGGGATATATTTCATACAAAAGGTGATTGACCGATTATGTCCTCCTCTTATCTATTTATTCATGTTTAGTGCCAGCCTCGGTGCTGTACCTCAGAGCACTATTCAGTTGAAACATATTAGTCATTGTAGTCTGTTTGAATGTAATAATTGTCAATCCAAAGTGAGTGTCTAATGTTACACAAGATTACGTTTAATCCATTGAATTTAATCCATGTTTCATTTAATTATTAACCGTCAGGTTGAACAATTTAGCAGCAGCTTCCTTATGGGAGGGATACGATGAGAGGAATCTTACTGAAACCTGAATCCAGTAATCTAACATAGTTGGTGGCTCAGCGATAGAAGTTATTTTTCGAAGAAATACATCAAACTGCTTGAAAGGCAAAGTGTTTTCATAAAGGTTTGGGCTTGAGTGCCAGTTATTGCAGTTCTTGGCTGAAAGGAGGAGACTTGTTCCTTTCAAGGGAGAAGAGAGATTCTAATCAATGAACATACTGTTTGAAGCTGCATCAGCCTGCCCCCTGCTGTGTGGAGATTGAAGAGCTGTTGAGAACAACACACCATCACTTCACTTGTTCTTTTATGTAATTTGGCTATTTTATCCATGGAGCAAGATTGCTGGCTGGAAAGCAAAATACTGTGGATGCCAGAAATCTGAAATGAAGAAACAGAAAATGCAGCAAATACTCAGCAGGTCTGGCAGCCTCTGTGGAGAGGGTGAACAGTTCAGCTCAATGACCTTTGTAACCAGAACCAGCTTTATCATAGAATCTGACAGGGCAGAAGGAGGTCATTTGGCCCATCAAGTCTGCACAACAATCCCACTCCAGCCCCTATTCTCACAACGCCACATATTTACTCCGCCAATCCACCTAACTCACACATCCATGGACTGTGGGAGGAAATGATGATTTGGATGAGAATATAGGGGGCATGGTTTGTAAGATTGAAAATGACACCAAGATTGATGGCATAGTGGACAGTGAAGAAAGTTAACACCAGTTGCAACGAGATCTTGTTCAACTGGGCCAGTGGGCTGACAAATGGCAGATGGAGTTTAATTTAGACAAATGCAAGGTGATGCATTTTTGTAGATTGAACCAGGGCAGGACTTACTCAGTTAATGGTAGGGCGTTGAGGAAAGTTACAGAACAAAGAGATCTAGGGATACATGTTCATAGTTCCTTGAAAGTAGAGGCACAGGTGGACAGAGAGGTGAAGAAGGCATTAGGCCTGCTTGGTTTCATCGGTCAGACCATTGAATACAGGAGTTGGAATGTCTTGTTGAAGTTGTACAAGACATTGGTAAGGCCACACTTGGAATACTGGTCACCCTACTATAGAAAGGGTATTATTAAACTAGAATGGGTGCAGAGAAGATTTACTAGGATGCTATCAGGATTTGGTGGATTGCGTTATAAGGAGAGGTTGGATAACTGGGACCTTTTCTCTGAAGTGTAGGAAGCTGAGGGGTGATCTTATAGAGGTCTACAAAATAATGAGGGGCACAGATCAGCTAGATAGTCAATATCTTTCCCCAAAGGTAGGGGAGTATAAAATTAGAGGTCATAGGTTTAAGGTGAGAGGAGAGAGATACAAAAGTGTCCAGGGAGGCACCTTTTTTTCACACAGAGGGTGGTGAGTGCCTGGAACAAGCTGCCAGAGGTAGTAGTAGAGGTGGGTACAATTTTGTCTTTTAAAAAACATTTAGATAGGTACATGGGTATAGAGGCATATGGGCCAAATGCAGGCAATTGCGATTAATTTAGGGGTTTTAAAAAAAAACGGTGGCATGGACAACAAGCCGAAGGGCCTGTCTTTGTGCTGTAAACCTCTATGACCTATGAAACCGGAGCACCAAGAAGAAACCCACTCAGGCATGGGGAGAATGTGCAGACTCCCACACAGACAATGACTCCAGCTGGGAATCAAATCCAAGTCCCTGGCACATGAGGCAGCAATGTTAACCACTGTGCCACTCATCTGGACACAACTGGTAGAGCTACGTCCATCTACTCCATATCTCTGCAGCACTAACCTGTTGGGCCACAGACTAATTGACTGGAATGTCACACAATAGCAGAGTATGCTGGCCAAAGGGTGAAGGTGAAAGTTGAGACAAATGTTTTCAGACAGAAAACTATTCTCCAAATAGCCACTATGGAAAATGTTAGGAAGCAAATGTAAATGGTGAGGGCAAGATTCCCTTCCACTGTTATCGGATGTCTTGTGGACAGTATAACCAGAGAAAGAGTGAAGTGGATACGTGTTCTGTGAGAGATACTAAACTGAAAAGTCGGGCAGAAATTTCCTCTCCCGGAATCATAGCGGGTGGGATAGAAAAATTAGCGGACCATGCAAAGGTCCGTTGACCTCAGACAGAAATTCCCGATTTTGGGGCGAGTGCATCTGGAAAATCCTGCCTGTTAACTCAACCTCTTTCTCCACAGATGTTGCCTAATCTGCTGAGTATTTCCAACATTTCCTGTTTATACAAAACAATATACCTTCCTGCTTTGTTTTCTATCCTTTCTTTGAAACTGATGGGAGGAATTTAAGATTGTCAGATCTGCTGAAGTGGCCAATATTCTCTAAGTTTTTCACTCAGTCTTTTATTGGGGTTGATGGATATAACATAGATTGTAACCAAAGCTGATCTGCAGTGTTTTTAAACCAATCCTTTCAGTTCTTTTTTAAAATTAATGTATGGGATGTGGACATTATTGGCTAGGCCAGCATCAACCTGATCCGCCAGCCACAGTATTTATACGGTTGGTCCAGTTCACTTTCTGGTTAATGATAACCCCCAGGATGTTGATAGTGGGGGATTCAGTGATGGTAATGTTATTGAAAGTCAAGGAGTGATGGTTAGATTCTCTCTTGCTGGAGATGGTCATTGTCAGACACTAGTGTGGAGTGAATGTTAATTGCCATTTGTCATTCATTTGACAGGATGTGGACGATGCTGGCTAGGCTGACATTTACTGCTACATTACTGTTATCTACCAAGCTATGTGGAAGATTTCTCGGGTATATCCTGTGCACAAGAAACAGGAGAAGTCCAACCCAGCCAATTACCGCCCCAGTCTACTCTTGATCATCAGTAAAGTGATGTAAGAAGTCATCACCCCTCAGATCAACCTGGATATTGTATAGGTCTTACTGCATTTGGATATGGACTGCTTCAGTATCTGAGGAGTTATGAATGGTGAATGAACGTTGTGCAATCATCAGCCAACATCCCCACTCCTGACTTTATGATGGAAGGAAGGTCATTGATGAAGCAGCTGAAGATGGTTGGAGAGCACTCCTCTGAAAAATTCCTGCAGCAATGTCCCAGAGCTGAGATGAGTGACCTCCAATCACCACAAACATCTTCGTTTGAGCTGGGTATGACTCCAGCCAATGAAAAGTTTTCCCCTGATTTCCATCGATTCCTGTTTTGCTAGGGTTACTTGATGCCATAATCAGTCAAATGCTGCCTTGATGTTAAAGGGCTGTTACGCTCACTTCACCTTCACATTTAGCTCTTTTATTCATGTTTGAACTATGGCCGTAATGAAGTCAGGAGTTGAGGGTCCCTGGTGGAATCCAAACTGTTCATGAGCAGGTTGTTGCTCAGTAAGTGCTTCTTGCTATGAACTGTTGGTGACCCCTTCCATCACTTTACTGATGATCGAGAGGAGATTGGGTGGTAATTGGCAGGTTTGGATTTGTCCTGTTTCTTGTGTACAGGACATACCTGGGCATTTTTCCATATTGTTATGTAGATAACAGTGTAGTAGCAATAAACGCTGACCTAACCGGTGATGCCAACATCCTGCCAAATAAATATAAAGAAAAGATTGTCCATTCCTAATTACCCTTCAAAAAATTAGTGGTGAGCTGCCTCTTGAACCGCTGCAGTCTCTGAGGTGTAGGTATACCCCTAGTGCTGTTAGGGAGGGAGTTCCAGGATTTTGACCCAGTGATAGTGAAGGAACAGCAGTGATATATTTCCAAGTCAGGATGGTGAGTAGCTTCGAAGGGAATCTCTAGGTATGGTGTTCCCAGATATATATGTCCTTGTCCTTCTAGATGGTAACACTTATTGCTTTGCAAGGTGCTGTCTAAGGAACATTGGTGAGCTCTTGCTGTGCATCTTAGTACACATGGTTGTCAGGGTTTGTTGGTGTTGGAAGGAGTGAATGTTTATGGAAGGGGCAGAAATTCAGAGGGAGAGAGAGACAGAAAGAGAAAATAAACCTAGGTTTAATGGAAAAAGCAGAAAGCAGAAGTTGGAGATTAAGCTAAGCAAATAAAAACGTTCCTAACTCCATGTGCAACTGATATCATTTCTACTGAAACTGCAACTGATATCATTGTCATTTGGATCCTTATATGTTGTCGCATGGCAATTCTTCTCCTCTTTGTATTGTAATGTTGTGCAATGCACAGCAGACTATGACATTATTGGACATGTTCTTCAGCACATTTGCAATGCTCCACCAGAGTAGTAAAGGCAGTGGAAGTTCATTTTCAGCAGTCCTTTGGTCTGCTGTATGATTGGCCTGGCCAGTCCAAGTGCTGCATCATAACACCTCTTTGCACGACTGATGCGTGGTGTTATGAGCCATGTCCTCAGTGTAGCACTTATCACCCAGGATCCAATTGTGCATTTGGTCGGAGGCCTCAAAAAGCTGTGGAACATGGGAGTTTTGTACAATATATAAGCTTTGAGATCTCCCTGGGAAATGAATGCACAATTATTTTCCAGTGTTCACAGAGTAATGGTAAGAAAGTGAAACCCTTTTCAATTGACAAATCAACTGGCTATTCCCAAAGTGTTTGAATAACTATGTGGGTGCAATCAATGCACTTAGAGTCATAGAGGTTTACAGCATGGAAACAGGCCCTTCGGCCCAACTTGTCCATGCTGCCTTTTTTTCAACCCTTAAGTCATCCCAATTGCCTGCATTTGCCCATATTCCTCCATACCCATCTTACCCATGTAACTAAGTGCTTTTTAAAAGACAAAATTGTACCTGCCTCTACTACTACCTCTGGCAGCTTGTTCCAGACACTCACCACCCTCTGTGTGAAAAAATTGCCCCTCTGGACACTTTTGTATCTTTCCCTCTCACCTTAAACCTATGCCCTCTAGTTTTAGACTCCCCTAACTTTGGGAAAAGATATTGACTATCTAGTTGATCTGTGCCCCTCATTATTTTATAGACCTCTGTAAGATCACCCCTGAGCCTCCTACACGCCAACGAAAAAAGTCCCAGTCTATCCAGCCTCTCCTTATAACTCAAGCCATCAAGTCCTGGTAGAATCCTAGTAAATCTTTTCTGCACTCTTTCTAGTTTAATAATATCCTTTCTATAATAGGGTGATCAGAATTGTACACAGTATTCTAAGTGTGGCCTTACCAACGTCTTATACAACTTCAACAAGACGTCCCAACTCCTATGTTAAGTGTTCTGACCGATGAAATCAAGCATGCTGAATGCCTTCTTCAGTGGGTGAAGACAGACAGAAAATGGCTCTGTTAACATGGTTTTCATTCCTACAGCAGCTATGCTTGACCAATAGCAAAGCATGATTGACCCATGGGCGACACCCAAAACTCCTACCACAACAATCTGAGCTCCTGCATGTTCAAACTTTCCTGGCAATGGACTCGCATGGTTCCTCCATCCATCTTCCCTGATCGTCCCAACATTGTACTGCTTCTCCTCCTCAATCATCCTTAAGCCTCTGACCATCACCCTTGAGCCAGAGCCGGTGACCTTCCATTTCTCGCCCTTGACCTTCCCTCGATCATCCTGGAGACATCTTCCATTCATTCCCCCTCCTCCCCCCACTCACTTTGTATTCTTCAGCCCTCTTACAGAGATCTCTGGCATTGGGTGCATTCCTGGGGCAAAGGAAGATTTATTCTATGTCAAACCGTGCTAGGCCCATGCTGGAGAGTGAAAGTTGGTGTCTGGGATGGAGAGTGTCTCATTACCCCAACATTAATAAATGCAACCTTTAATGGGCAACATTGGTGGGGTAAAATAGTCAAAACTGGGTGGTGGTAGAGGGTGGGCTGAGCACCACATCTTGCCATTACTGATTATCACTGTCTGGGCAAAACGTCTGCAATTTACTTCGTTTGAATGTTATTTCCTCCCCATTCCTTGCCAAGTCCTAATCCCATTTCAAGGTGCCTTATCAGTACAAAGAGTGAGTGTAGCCAATTACTGTGAAAATACAAACATCAGCACTTTCACTGTTACTGGTCAGATCATGTGTAGCGCTAGTTGAAAGTAATTTAAATGCTCACAGCGACACTGATTGAATTTTTTGCAACATAATTATGGACTGTATCAACCAGCTGACAAGAGCGTGGAGCTGTATAATTTGATGCTTATCTCCAAAAGGGGAGAAAAAAAGCAAGATGCAGCCGTGATTTTTCTGGGATTTAAGCTGTGTGGTGCCTTTTTTCTGAAGAGGCATCATAGAGTACCCAGAGCAAGTAATTACCTTCATAAATAATCTGATCCTGCTTAAAATTCATCATCAGGATGTGGACATCGCTGCCCTTAAGAAGATGGTGCTGTGGGCACCTTCTGGCACTTTGTAGCACATGGGCATTGAGTCAAAGTTGAGTTTGGACACGGTGTTTCCTGAGGTTGGCTGTCCAGCACAGGTTGCTTGGTGGTAATTGGGAGCAGGAAACCTGGCCAATTGGGTGGCTGTAGCCATTTGTTACAGTCCCTACTGCTGCTGTCAGCTAACTCAGCACATATTGAACTAGTGATTTCAAAAGTCTGTGAGACTCAGCACTACAATAGGCAGTATTCATTTGGAGGGGACTGTTAATGGGGCTGTGATTTCTGGTGAATATTATTGCTGGTGGAGTCCATGGGCTCTGGGAACAAATATTCCTAAGAATCATTATGTAGCATGCTCCCAGTGCTCGGGAAAGGTCATGGATGACTGAAAGGCAGAGTGATTAAGCCAAGCTTTGTAAATACATAATGTGGCTAAATCCAGATGCATGACATGTTTCCTTGGCCACCTCGCTGCCACTTGAAGGAAAGAAGTCCATTGTTAGGGGAGGATTCTCTGCTAGCTGGGATCTATGTCACACCTTGAATCATAGGCATTGTTACCAATGTCCTCAGAATGAAATGGAAACTGTTTGCTTACAAGTGGCTCTGCAGAGCACGAGAGGTAGTTTTACTTAGAATATACAGGGCGGCACAGACAAGAAGGGCCAAAAGGCCTGTTTCTGAGCTGTAATTTTCTATGGTTTCTATACAGCACAGAAATAGGCTATTCAGTAAAGAAATTTCTCCTGAATTGCCTATTTTGATTTCTTGGGGACTACCTTATATTGCTGGCCTAAAAGAGGGCACATTCTCTCCATATCCACTCCATCAAAACATTTCAGAATTTTAATGATTCAGTTAAGTCATGCCTCAGCCTTTCTTTCTCAAGAGAGAAGAGAGCCTGCCTATCAGTCCCTTTCTGATATGGTTAGCCACACACTTCAGCTATCGTCTTGTAAATCTGCGCCCTCTGCAATGCCTCTATATATTTTTGAAAAGATTGCGACCAGTGTGCTTAGTGAAGCACACTAAGTCTGATCTAACCAAGGTCTGATACAGCTTTTGAATCACAGTTGGTGCCTTTGTTCCTCCACACATCTGAACTCACCTTCCAAGTAATAAGTGACCTCCTCATTGTTTTTACCGAAATGCACCACCTCACATTTATCAGTGTTGGACTTTGCCAATTATTTACTCGTTCTGCAAGTTCATTAATGTCCCCCTGTAGTACTGCATTGACTATCGTCTCCACCTGCCAATTTGACAGTCATCTGCAAATTTAGATATAGTGTTTAATTTCAAAGTGGTTAATCTAAAGTCTGAACTTCAGTGGTCCCAGACTCACCTTTGTGGAACATCATTTCCCACCTCTTACTGTTCTCAATAACTATGTTATATTTCCCCTTGCTGCTTTCTGCCCTAAAGCCATCCAGCAATCCACTCTGTAAAGTGCAGTTAAATCCTGTTTGGATGAAGGATGGTGAGGGACGTGGTTCAAACCACAGATCAGAGGAGAAATCTCACTTCAAGTAATCCAACAAGGCCTCCACTTTAAACATTATGTTGCAATCCCGTAATGAACTAATAAATCTCTTATTGAAGGAAGGCCATTGAGATGGTTTGAAACCACACGGTTTAAACCTATGAATTAAATCTGGAAGAAATTGGATGCACTGTGTTGGTTTACTCCCTGTGTAGCAACAATATGCCCGGTTGATTTTTTCATTGTGGTTTCTAAACAAGGGCCTCAGCTCCTGTTGTGGGAGTGGTTGTCTTCTCCCAGGAACTCTCCATGAAATTCAGAACCCCACTCAACTTCAGATGTCTATCACTGACCTCAGCTCAATGGATAAGTCTTTGCCTGAAGTAGCGACTTTGATTGACAGCTGTTTTATTTTTATCTTTGATAAGGCGACTGAACTTGTATTGTGTTATGGATTTTGGATAGGTACAGTTGTATAGGGAGCAGCCACCTAAACTGCCAGCTCTGCTGAGTCATAGCATTCTTCACACAATCACACAATCTTTATAGTGCAAAAGGAGGCCATTCAGCCCATTGAGTCTGCACTAGCTTTCTAAAAAGAGCATTCTACCTAATTCCACATCTTGCCTTTCCCCTGTAACCTTGCAGATTTGCTCTTTGCAGATAGCAATCTAATTCTCTTTTGAGTACCTCAATCAAACCTGCCTCCACCATCCTGTCAGGAAGTTCTTTCCAGACTGCAAACACACACTGGGTGAAAAAATGATTCTTCACATCAGTCAGACTGCCTTTGCCCATTATCTTGAATCCGTTTTCCTCTAGTTCTTGATGCTCTCTTGGGAGGGAACTATTTCTCACTATTTATCCTTCCCATACACTTCAGGGTTTTGAATACCTCTATGAAATCTTCTCTTAGCTTTCTTTTCTCCAAGGAAAACAGTCCCAACTTCCCCAATCTATTCTCATAGCTGCATTTGTTTATCCCTGGAATCATTCTTGTGAATCTCCTCTTTCACATCCTTCCCCAAGTAACATGCCCCGAACTGGATGTAGTACTTCAGGTGAGGCTTAATGAGTGCCTTAGTCAAGGGAGGCACTGGCACCATATTGTCATTGGACTAATAACCTAGAGACCAAGGGCAATGTTCTGGAAATCCTGCTTCAAATTCCACTATGGTAGATGGTGAAATCCAGAATTAAAAGTCTAATGATAATTGCAAAGACTCATCTGGTTCACTAATGCCCCTTAGGGAAGAAAATCTGCTGTCCTTTCCTGGTCTGGCCTACATGTGACTCCAGAGTCACAGCAATGTGGTTGATCCTTAAGGACTCCTTCAAGGGCAGTTCAAGATAGGCAATAAATGCTAGCCCAGCCAGCAATGCCCACATCCCAAAAATACACAATTTTTAAGAAATTTGTCATGAGATGTGAGTGTTGATGGCTGGATCAGCATTTATTGTCCATCCCTAATTGTGCTTGAACTTAATGGCTTGCTTGGCCATTTCAGAGGGTATTTAAGAGTCAGTTGCATTGCTGTGGGTCTGGAGTCACATGCAAGTGAGAGAACGTAAGGGTGGCAGATTTCCTTCCCTAAAGTAAATGACCTCCTTACTTTTGTACTCAATACCTCTATTAATAAAACCTAGGTTATTATTAACTGCTCTCTCAACACGCTGTGCCTCTGAAGTTAGGCATTCAGGACAAATAGTCTAGCTGAACCTTCAGCACTGAATGGAGGGAATGCTGCATTGTAACAGAGGGCATTGACAGATGATTAGATGTTAAACTGAAACCGGATCACATGAAAATAAAAGATTACAGGACATTGTTCAAAGACTATCAAATTGGCCACCCTTCCTTCTCTAGCAACATCACCATAAACCGATTAGCTAGTCATTCATCTCATTTCTTTTAAACAGGATGTTGCTGTGTGTGAATTACTTACCTCATTTGCCTCCAATACAGCAGGGATTATCCTCAAATAAGTAGTGTATTGGGCATGGAGCTGTTTGGGACTTGATAAGGTACTCCATAATAGATACACAGGAACAGAAATTGGCCATTAACTCCTTGAGCCTACTCACACTCAAAGGCATCATGGCTGATCTGTGACAGAACTCAGTATACCTGTCTTTTCCCTTAGTACCTTCACTTAATACAAACATATCAATCTCAGGGTTTTGAAATTGTTTGTGTGTAAAATGTTTCCTAATTTGCTGTTAAGATTTGGCTCTGATTTTTAAAATCTGATCTTTGTTTTAGACACCCCATCCAAGAGAAATAATTTCTCTTTATTAACCCTATAGTAATTGCAAGGATTGGTGACCACCAGTTGGTATAACAAACTATAACAGTTTATTTACAAGCAGATAAATTTACAGAGTACTTTTTATGATGTTAACACTTCCAGCTCTCGGATCTACTCTGCCTACAGAGCCCGTGCTCTGGTCCAAAGTCCCCGCACTCATTCCCCATTGGGCAATGTGGACAATGACCCTTCCGATATACACTCCTTAAAGGGCCAGTTACTACAGACCCTATCTGCTTCCCTTAATGTCATGAACACATTGGTCATATAACTCCTTAACTGCTGGGATGGTAATGGCAGTGTAGTGGTATTGTCACTGATCTGGCATTCCAATCCCACTATGGCAGATGGTGAAATTTGGATTCAATAGAAGTCTGGAATTAAGTCTAATGATGGTCATGAAATGATTGTCATGAAAACCCATCTGGTTCACTAATGTCCTTACCTGGTCTGGCCTACATGTGACTCCAGACCCACAGCAATATAGTTGACTCTTTACTGCCTCCTCAAGGGCAATAAGGGATAGGCAATAATGTTGGCCTTGCCAGCGACGCCCATGTCCCATGAGTGAATTAAAAGAAAATTAACCTTTTAAATTCCAGAGAATAAAGCTCTAGCCTCCCTGTAATTTAAACCTCATTGCATCCTAGTAGAGTCAATTTTAATACTGGTACCTGACTCAAGTCAGTAATCTTTACATAGGAGTCTAGAAACTCAGTGAACATCTACTGGACTGTGGAGGACACTACAATTCAGAAGATTCACACATAGTGGTCATTGGGGAGCCGATGGAACCCTCTCTTGGTTTTTTTCTCCCCTAGTGCAGATGGGCACAGTGAGAAGTCTCACAACACTAGGTTAAAGTTTATTTGGAATCATGGATTTTCGGAGCGCTGCTCCTTCATCAGGTGACTTCACATCATTAATGCAGGAGGAGCTGGATCCATTGTTCTCTCTCAAATCAATAAACCCGGTACGGAAGATGGACTAATCTACTCTCAACTCAGAGCTCGCAAACTGTTTAAAAACATAATCACTGAACCCTTCACAATGAAATACCCAGTGTTACAGAGCCCCTGAAAAAAATTACCAAAATTAATAACTTACTGATTTCTCTTCCTCTCTTTGTTGAGAGAGGGATTATATCCTAAATCTGTCAAATATATATTGCATTCAGCTGCTTTCAAAAGGGCTGAATTTTGCAGCTTTCAGTGATGTTGCACCCTCTGCTGGTATCTGGCTGCTGTACCATGGACATGGCAGTGCCCATAAGAAAAAACATCCAATGTTCACCCAAACTACCACTGTAACGTTGACTTAAACCCAGCAGAAACAGTCTGAAGCAGTGCTTCCCAACCTTTTATATGCCATAGTACACCTCTATGCTATAAAAATATTTTGAGGCACACCTCCTATTTCTCTGTCTTTTTCCCTTACTGGGAACTTTATTTTAACTTCTCCCTGTCCTCTCGCCTATTTTTTTAAACCTCTCCCTGTCTCTTTTTTGTTTCTTCCAGGGCTTTTGCACCTTTTTGAGTTTCACTTTTTGTGTGGGTGCATGGGACCTTTGTCTTCAGCTCCAAGTCCCATTGGTCATGCGCGTGGGCCTGACCAATGTGAAATATCTAAACTGTGCGTGTATGGCTCTTTCTGAGCCAGTGAATACACAGGAGGCCTGAGGTTTATTTGGCATCCTGCGCGTGCCAAACACAGAGCTGAAAGTGAAAGTTAGTTTTAATTTAATTACATGGATTTTGAATCTTTTTTTGTGGTACACTTAGGGGGTCTTCACAACACACTTCTGTGCTGCGACACACTGGTTGGGAAACCACTGATCTAAAGAGAACATTTTCACCCACTTCTTGGAGAGTTCCATTTACCTCCTGCTGGGGAAAACAACACAGAAATTCCAGATGTGGGGAAGGAAGGACATGCCATGGATGCATGGATACTCAGCTGTGGTTTATCTGAGGTGGGTCGAATCCTGGATTAAAATAACAGGGAGAGGAATTTTGTACGAGTAAAAATAGCTTTTATTTTCATTAATTTATGAAAATATTGGAAATCAAAAAAAATGCTGTTTATTTCATAGAATCTGTACAGAAGGAGGTCATTCGGCCCATCAACTTTGCACTGAGTCTCTGACAGAGTTAGGCAATATCCCCATAACCTTATGTATTCACCCCACTAATCCCCTAATCTACACATCTTGGGATATTAAAGGGTAATTTAGCATGGCCAATCCACCTAACCAGCACATTATTGGACTGTGGGAGGAAACCGGAGGAAACCTATGCTGACACGGGGAAAATGTGGGAGCTCCACACAGACAGTCACTCAAGGCCGGAATTGAACCTGGGTCCCTGGTGCTATGAGTCAGCAGTGCTAACCACTGTGTCACCGTACTACCCATAGAAGTGCTTAATCTGGGTGGATAATGATGTGTGGGGTTTAATGGTTGCCATACCATCACAAAATGGAGAATAGGTGGTAACCCAGCTATGATCATTTCTGGAAATCAATCAGGCATCTTACTGCCAATGGCATTCCGGACTCCACCAGGAGGACGTTTCCTACCTCCCTCCTTGATGTACCACTTCTGAGAGCTGCCCAATAGGCCAGCAGTGGTTACTGCAGATACCTCAGGGGGAGCCCAGTCGAAGGATTGGTGTTCCCGCGTGAAGGTGTGTGGACACCATTCAGGGAGGCATCAGCGAGGGGGGATGAGGAGGGGTAAAATCAAAGGGTTTGTTTATTCTATGGACAGTCAAACCCTGGTGAGGGGTATCACTATGCAACACCTGGTACATTCACACAATAAAAGAGGGATAAAGGAATGAAAAAGGTAGAGGGCGAAGACCACAGATAAAATAAAAATTATTGTTACATGCGAGTCTAGAATTAAAAGGCCAATAGTAATTCCTTCAGAGAGGTTAGCTAGCTGAAGCTGATGTGGGCTGATCCATTTTTCCAGTAGCCCTGACTTTCACAATGGGAGAAGAAGGGAATGATGAATCAATCTTGGCAGTAGGCATTGATATAAAGTTCAGGCCTCCAATAGCATCAATGTAGATGAGAGCTCAGCAATTTAAACCTGGGTAGAGCTCTGCTTCTGCTGCTGTTCTGTTGATGGAAGTTGGCAGACTGCCTCCTTTAACTTGACAAAGCAATATTACAGGTTTTAGCAGCTTGTGCTGGGGCTGGGGTGTGCAGGGATCATGTGATATATCTCCCACTTCTTCTGCTTGGTTGGGACAAAGGATGTATTTTCCTGATCTGGGTTCTTCAGTGATTAATGTTTCCACCATTGATAAGAATCATAAGAACTAGGAGCAAGAGTAGACAATTTAGCCCCTTGAGCCTACTCCATTATTTAATACCATCATGGCTGATCTCATCTTGTCCTCATCTCCAATTACCTGCCCGTTCACCATAGCTCTCCAAACCCATACTAATTAAAAATCTTAAATTTACTCAAAGGAAGGAGTTTTCCCGTACCGCCTGGCACGGGAATCGTAACGGGCAGGGGGCAGACCATGCGAAGGTCCGTTGATCTCGGGCGGGATTTTCCTGTTTTGGGGGCGAGTGCGGCTGGAAAATCTCACCCAATATCCCAGAATCTTTGGAGTAGTGAATTTTACTGACTCACTACCCTTTGAAAGAAGTCATTTCTCCTCATCTTTGTTTTAAATCTGCCACCCCTTATCCTAAAACTATGACTTCTTGTTCTAGAATTTCCTACAAGAGAAACCATCCTCTCCACGTCTCCTTTGTCAATTCCCCTTATCATCTTGTACACCTCAATTAGATCTCCTCTCATTCTTTGAAACTCCAGGGAGCTTAGCCTAAACTGTCCAATCTCTCTTTGTAAGACAAACCTTTCATCTCTGGAATCAATCTCGTGAACTTCCACTGAACTGTCTCCAATGTAACTCCATCCCTCCTGAAATAAGGGGACCAAAACTGTACACAATATTCTCAGGGTGGTCTCACTAATGCTTTGTACAGTAGCAGCAACACTTTTATATACCATTCCTTTAGCAATAAATGCCAAGATTCCATTTGCCTTCCTTATTACCCACTGTACCTGTATTCTAGTTTCCTGCGATTCATGCACGTGATCCAGATCCAGCTGCACCGAAGCACGCTGATGTTGCTCTCAATTTAAATAATTTGCCTTTGTATTTTTCCTAATAGAATGGATAACCTCACAGATAAACTCCATCTGCCAATTTTTGCTCCTTTCACTTAAATGATCCATGTCCCCTTGTAATTTTTTTATTTCGTTATTGCAGTTTACTATCCCACCTATTTTAGTATCATCTGCCAATTTGGCAATGGCATCTGCTATCCCTGCATTCAAGTCATTAATATCGATTGTAAATAGTTGGAGCCTGAGGACCAAACTCTGTTGCACCCCCACAAGTTATATCTTGCCAACCCAAAGAAGACCTATTCATTTCGACTCTCTGTTTTCTGTTGGTTAGCTAATCCTGTATCCAAACTAATAAATTATCCCTAATCCCATGTGAACCAACCTTCTATAATAGCCTTTTGTGTGATACCTTATCAAATGCCTTCTAGAAGTTCGGATATACTACTTCTACAGGGTCACCATTATCCACCCTGATTGCTACCTCTTCGAAGACCTCAAGCAAATTAGTCAAACATGATTTACGCTTCATAAAACCATACTGACTCTCTGATGGATTGCATTTTGACTTTCTAAATGTCCTGTTACTACTTCCTTTATAATGAATTCTAACAATTTCATATTGACAGATATTAAACTAATTGTTCTAGTTTCCAACATTTTGCCTCCCTCCCTTTGTGAATAAGGGCATTATATTAGCAATTTTCCAATCCACTGGAACCATTCCCGCGTTCAGGGAATTTTGGAATATTGTGAACAATGGATCCATCATCTCCAATGCCAGTACCTTTAAGATCCTAGGATGTAGGTCATCAGGCCCTTGGGGCCTGCCTGCCTTCAATCCCAATAGTTTGCTCACAGCAATCATCATTATTAGAGAAAAAATACTAAGTTCTTCTCTGTCTATAACTCTGCATTTTCTGTTACTATTGGGACGGTATCTGTGTCCTCTGCCATGAAAACTGAGGCAAAATATTGATTTAGTGTATCAACCATTTCTGCATTCCCTATTATTAACTCCTCAGCTTCATCTTCCAAGGGACCAACATTCACTTAAGCTACTCTTCTCCTCTTTATATACTTATAAAAGCTTTTGCTGTCTGCTTTTATATTTTGCCTAGATTTTCTTTTATAATTTACCTTTGTTCTTTATATTACTATTTTAGTGATCCTTTGTTGATCTCTAATATCTTCCAAATCTTCAGCACATCAGTGAAGCAGTTGAGGCTACCTCATTGAATGTTTTTAAGACAAGGATAGATATATTTTTGAACAGTAAAGCGGGCAGGTAAGTGGAGCTTAGTCCTTGAAAAGATCAGCCATGATCTTATTGAATGATGGAACAGGCTCGAGGGGCCAGATGGCCTACTCCTGCTCCTGGTTCTTATGTTCTTATGTCATAGGCCTTTGCAATATGGTATGCTTTAACTTTTGTCTTTATATTTTTCTTAACTTCCATGCTTAACTATGGAAGTTTTTCCCCTCCTCTGGAATATATTTTAGTTTGAAGGACTTGAATATCTTCTTCAATATTCTGCCACTATTCATCAACTGTCCTGCCTTTTAATCTTCCTGTTAAAGGGTTAGGGTTAGGGTTTTAACAATAGCTTCTAACATTTTCCCTATGAAAGCATATAGTTTTCTGCTTTCTGGGCCCTTCCCATTTTGAAGAATGGAGTTATATTTGCTAATCCATTGGAGCTGCCATGTCCAGAGGAGAGACAATGGGATAACAGGATAAACAGGTGTGATATTCTGACAGACAGCTCTCTCTGATGATGCAAAATGCTTGACAATTTGCCGTTAGCTTGTAATAACTGACTGTATTGTGCTTGTTACGATGTGCACCTTACTGTCAAGACCCTACATACTGCCACATCCATTCTCGTTGCTTAAAAAAAATCATCCTTGGATGTGGTCAACAGTGACTAGACCAGAATGTATTGCCCAGCCCTAATTACCCTTGAAAAGGGGGTAGTGAATGCCTTCTTGAACCACCCCAGTCCCTGTTGTGTAAGTATACCCAGAGCACGTTTAGCAAAGGAGTCCAAGATTTTGACCCAGCAACGGTGACATATTTCCAAGTGGGAATGGTGACTGTCTTGGAGGGGAATTCTCAGGTGATGGTGTTCTCATGCCTTTGCTAGGGGTTGCAGTTGCGGATTTGAATGCAGCTCATCTTGTAGATAGTACACACTGCTATTGCTGTGTGCTGGTGCTGAAGAGAGTGAATGTGGTCTCAATGAAGTGGGCTGCTTTGTCCTGGATGATGTCGAGTTTTTTTGAGCATTGTTGGAGTTGCATTCATCCAGACAAACGCAGAGTATTCCATCACACTCCTGACTTGTGTCATGTGGACAGAGTTTCTGGGTCAGGGGTTGAGTTACTCACCAGACAATTCCCTGCTCTTGTGGCCAAGGGATTTATATAGCTGGTCCAGTTCAGTTTCTGGCCAATGGTAAGCCCCAGGATGTTGATAGTGGGGGATTTGGTGATCGGTAATGCCATGGAATGTTAAGGAGTGCTATTAGATTCTCTCTTGTTGGAGATAGCTATTGCCTGGCACTTGTGTGGTGTGAATGTTACTTGCTACTTATTATCCCAAGTCTGAAGGTTGTTCAAATCATGTTGAATTTGGGCATTGACTACTTCAGTACTGAGGAGTTGTGAATGGTGCTGAACATTGTGCAGCTATCAGTGAATATACCCACTTCTAACCTCATGATGGAGGGAGGGTCACTGTTGAAGCAGCTGAAGGTAGGGTCTAGGGCAATATCTTGAGGAAATCCTGTTGAGATGAACTGGGACTGAGATTATTGATCTCCAATCACCATAAAAGCAGCTAGAGAGAGTTCATATACTTCATAGAATCCCATAGTGCAGAAGGAGATCACTCAGCCCATCGAGTTTGCAATGACCACAATCCCACACAAGCCCTATCATCATAACCCATGCATTTACCCTAGCTCGTCCCCCTAACACTAAGGGGCAATTTACCAGGGACGGCATGGTGGCACAGTGATTAGCATTGCTGCCTCACAGCACCAGGGGCCTGGGCTCAATTCCAACCACAGGTCACTCTGTGTGTGGAGTTTGCACATTCTCCCCCATGAGTATGAGGGTTTTCTCTGGGTGCTCTGGTTTCCTCCCACAGTCCAAAGATGTGTAGGTTAGGTGGATTGGCCATGCTAAATTGCCTGTTAGTGACCAAAGATGTGTTGATGGAGTGGATTAGCCATGGTAAATGTGCAGGGTTATGAGCATAGGGCAGAGGAAAAGGCCTGGGATACTCTTTTGAAGAATTGGTGCAGACTGGAGAGGCCAGATGAGCTCTTTTGGCACTGTGGGGATTTGATGATTCTATAACTACCAGGATTTGTAAGGTTTATTAATAGCAGTAAGATTTATTAACAGCAGCAAGGTTTCTTTATATCTGTAAGTTCCAAGTTTTGGAGCTTGAACAGCAGTTAGTATCACTACAGCACATCCGTGAGGACTCTCTGGATTGTATGTCTGTAGCTTGTGAGATTACTATCAAATAAACTGGTTGGACTCTAACCTGGTGTCATGAGACTTCTTACTGTGTTGATCTTACCAGCGGCTTACAAAGAAACAAAGAGGCCCAGCGATTTAATCTCTTGTCTCCCTCACTAATCTGGGATAGAGGCATCTGACTCTTGGGATTTGTCTACCTTAATGAACCTCAAATTATTATCGAATTATCAACCAGGAGTCAATTTTTCATCAGATGGGAAAGAGTGAAAAGCCAGGATTTAATTGGTGAATATGTATGCAAATGAAGGATTTGAAAAATTGCTTGTTACTGATTTGCAGTAATTGACTATAATTGCCAAATTGTTTGTCCATAACGTCAGAAACACTTGCAGGACAACTGCAAGCTGGTTTCTCCTTGTGCATGAGTCATTAAAGGCATTGTCATTGAGTCATTGAGTATCGAGCGCTGTCTGTACTCAAGTTGACAAAGAGTGCCTAAAGTTGCTGGTACCCAGGATCTCTGACAGTTTTTGGGGATTCCATCAAGATTGCAACCCACCCCCCACCCGAGTGTCCACACAGGAAGGGAGTGTGGTACCTCACTGACCAGCGGCTCGGGGACCGGGGCTGCCTGCTTTTAGGCATCGAGCCATCTTGACTAGGGGAATGTTCACGCTGTCCTGTGTAAACATGATGTGGGTATGCCGGCGTTGGACTGGCGTAAACACAGTAAGAAGTCTGACAACACCAGGTTTCGTCACCTGACAAAGGGACTAACCCGAAAGCTTGCGAGTATATTATCAAATAAATAGGTTGGACTAAAACCTGGTGTTGTCAGACTTTTTACTGTGTAAACATTACAGAGGTACACAGGGTGCAGAATAAGGGTTTGGGGAGTAGTCCCCTGTGATTGGACCCCCTGTATAGGCACAGGTTTGCTGTGGTTCGAGTCCCCGTGAGTGCCTTTCTTGATTTCTGCAGTCCTAGTTTGAATGATTATCTAAATTCCAAATTGTTCAAAAACGCACTCCAGCTCTTTCTCCTCTGCTTTTGTTGCTGCTGTACCATTTTCTACCACATGATGGCGCTCTAGATCAGATGATTTCACTTTGCTAGAATGGCAAATGCCTTAACTCTTTGTTAGCCTTAACTTTTCTTTCCAAAAGTCTGAACTGTTTTGGTGCTAGTCGGTTTTTGTCTTCTGTGTATAGCCGTGTCTCACGCCGGCCGGCAGGATAGAACAGATCCCTTCTTTGTTCATGGGAAATTCATTCGTGAAGGCACATGAGCCTCCTCCCAGGGCAACTTAGTTCCCTTAGGGTTTTTTCTTACACCGGTTTCTTTTAGTCTAGACTCTAAAAGTACATTGGCATAGGACACATAACATGGTACAGGAACCCTGATAAGGATGTATCATGTAGAGAAGTTTCACTCTGTGTTCATGAATTGTTTGTGACTATCTTAAAACACTGAAATGCTTGTAAATATTCTTGCACCAGGGTTGCAGCCTGATCTGAAGAAAATGTTTGCAATGACTTGTGTTGGGTGGGAGGGAAGACAGGATCTACCCAAGCTTGTTAGAGTTCTCCAGCACTGTGAATGCCAACTCCAATACCAGAAGCCCAAATCGACAAGTAAAGTTACGGGATAATGTATTACACATTATCCAGTTGGGGTAGAGGTGGAGGACGTGTGCTGGGGATAAGACAATCAGCTGGCTGAGGCAGCGACTCAAGTACCTGTTTCACTTGCGGTCTTCAGTCTTGAGACTGTATCCAGAGACAACAGGCACAGAGACCTTCGGCCGTGCCATCCCAGCCTCCCCCACCCCCTGAACCCCCAACAAGTCCCTATACCATGCACCAGCATTTAATTCAGCCATAAATGCCACTTTTATGGCAGATATGGCAGATGGAATTTAATTTAGACAAATGCGAGGTGATACATTTTGGTAGATTGAACCAGGATAGGACTTACTCGGTTAATGGTAGGGCGTTGGGGAGAGTTACAGAACAAAGAGATCTAGGGGTACATGTTCATAACTCCTTGAAAGTGGAGTCACAGGTGGACAGGGTGGTGAAGAAGGCATTCAGCATGCTTGGTTTCATCGGTCAGAACATTGAATATAGGAATTGCGATGTCTTGTTGAAGTTGTACAAGACATTGATGAGGCCAGACTTGGAATACTGTGTGCAATTCTGGTCACCCTATTATAGAAAGGATATTATTAAACTAGAAAGTGCACAGAAAAGATTTACTAGGATGCTACCGGGACTTGATGGTTTGGGTTATAAGGAGGGGCTGGATAGGCTAAGATTTTTTTCTCTGGAGTGTAGGAGGCTGAGGGGTGATCTTATAGAGGTCTATAAAATAATGAGGGGCACAGATCAGTAGATAGTCAACATATTTTCTCAAAGGTAGGGGAGTCTAAAACTAAAGAGCAGAGGTGAAGGTGAGAGGGGAGAGATACTAAAGTTCCCAGAGGGGCAATTTTTTCACCTAGAGGGTGGTAAGTGTCTGGAACAAGCTGCCAGAGGCAGCAGTAGAGGCAGGTACAATTTTGTCTTTTAAAAAGCATTTAGATAGTTACATGGGTACGATGGGTATAGAGGGATACGGGCCAAATGCAGGCAATTGGGATTAGGGGTTTAAAAAAAAAGGGCGGCATGGACAAGTTGGGCCGAAGGGCCTGTTTCCATGCTATAAACCTCTATGACTCTATATGTGACTGCTGCTTAAAATATTGTAGAATTTACTTGTATCCTTTGTAATGTTATTCCTGTGATAGGATTCTTCGTTTGTTTTGATTTTCTTGACCTTGTGAAGCTTCAGTTTTGCTGTGTTGTTTTAATTTAACACTGAGTATCTAGTTTTGATTGTACCCGAGTCAGTAACAGTTCCTCGGAAGTCCCTTAGTGTATGAATATTTACTAATCCTCTCCGAATTCTTTGAATAGTGAACTGTAATTTACAAGTGTAATTTTTAACTGTCGGGCTAACACAAGAAACAGAACTTTTTTTTGTCAATCTGGCATTATCAGTACTGGTATTGGGTTCACCCAAGGCCAGAATTGAACCTGGGTCCCTGGCGCTGATGAGGCAGCAGTGCTAACCATTGTGCCACCGTGCCAATCAGTAGAAGGACAAAGTAGATGGTGCAGAAAGGAGAACTTTCAATTTTTGGGACATTGTGACCGGCGCTGGGACCTGTACAAGCTGGATGGATTATACACAAATACAGCCCTGACTGAGTTTCATGAGGGGCTTGTGCTGTTGGGTGACATTTTTAGTCATATAGAGAGAGGGGTGGGGGTGGGAGTGTGTGTGTGTGTGTGTGTGTGTGTGTGTGTGTGTGTGTGTGTGTGTGTGTGTGTGTGTGTGTGTGTGTGTGTGTGTGTGGAGAACAAAAGAGAACGTCCATGATAGCATGGATGGCAAGAGAGATTACATAATAAAAGAACTGATGGCACAAGATACAAAGGGGCAGTAACAACCCAAAAGTCGTGTTTAGAGGAGGTGTATGAGAATAATTGAACCAATAGTTGCCATTTGAAAATAACAGGGGTCAGAGGTTAAGGTTTGAAATTGTTGATCTCGGTATTGAATCCAGAAGGTTGTCAAGTTCCTCGACATAGATATAACCATAGAAAATAGGAGCATGAGTAGGCCATTTGGCCCTTCGTGTCTGCTCCACCATTCAACATCATGGATGAACTTCTATCTCAACGCCATTTTCCAGTGCTCTTCCTATACCCCTCAGCACTATTAGGGAGTATTTATTTAAGGTAAGGGGCAGGAGATTTAGAGGGGATTTGAGGAAAAACATTTTCACCCAGAAAGGATGGGAATCTGAAACTCAGACACAATGGGATGAAGGGTCTCTTTCTGTAATGTAAAACCCTATGATTTAGTCTTAACTATGTCATGGCAACCACCTGGACCATAGCAACTGGGTCCTTTCCCAAGTCCTTCTCCTGCTCTGAGAGATGTCTTACCTTTGCACTGTTCCCTAATACAAATACGTTCTTTATTACTCCATCTCTTGAATGTGCCATGATGCCACGGCCAATTTGCCAATTTATCTTGCAGCCTCTCCTCTCATCCACATAAGCTCCAACCTGTTAGGTTGGATAATCACAGGGGCTGAGCCCCTTCCTGGGATCCCTTTCCTGCCTCATTTATAGTCACATCCTCCTGTTCCTGTCAGAAGTACCGAGCTGAAGGGGTGTGACTGCATCCATCTGGAAAACAGAAGGGACCAGGTAACGTTCCCCACCTCCCTGATATCAAAGATAAAGGTGGAAGGGATAAAGGAATATATCGCTGTAGATAAAGACAAGCTGAGTGAGACAGGCAAGGACAGAATTTAACAGCAATAATGCATCAGAGAGTAAGGTCCATAAAAAGAATGGCAGTCTAAAATATTGACATCGCTTTCTGAATATGCAATGAATGTGGCAAAAATAGAAATAAATGGTTTAGATTTAATCAAAGCTCAGACTCCAGCTCTCAGATGGAACAGTGGCACAGTGGTTAGCACTGCTGTCTCACAGCATCATAGCATGGGTTTCCTCCGGGTGCTCCGGTTTCCTTCTGCAGTCCGAAAGCTGTGCTAGTTGGGTGCATTGGCCATGTTAAATTCTCCCTCTGTGTATCCAAACAGGCGATGGAGTGTGGTGACTGGGAGATTTGCACAGTAACTTCACTGCGGTGTTAATGTAAGCCCGCTTGTGACACGAATAAATAAAGTTAAGTCTGAGATGAAATTCCTTGTATGAACATATGGTTGTTATGGATCACACTGGTGTCCATGCTCAACACATCACCTGCCCTGCCATCCTTATGATGTATTATTTAACTCATTAAGTTTCAAGTTTGGAACTTTCTCTCACTGTTATCTATAGTTAAATGCAGTATAGTTTTTTCCCTTTATTCTTCCATGGAATGTGGGTGTTGCAGCTGGCAAGGTTACAATTTGCTGCTGGTCCCTAGTTGCCCTTGATCCAAGTGGCATGCTGGGCCATTTCAATGCGACGATCTTGTCTCCTGCCCAGTAATGTCTGCCCACATTGGAGTCAGGGTTGCCACCTCCCAAAGCAGAATTGGAGGTGGGCAGGTGCTGAGACAGGAAGATTAGAAGGCTTCCCTCACTTCACTGAGATATTAGCCCAGTTCTTTATGGAAGTATTGGGCACTCATGCTCTCACCTCCAGTCGTCCCACTTCCATATTTCGCCATGCCTCTATAATCCCCTTTCATAATCTCCATATTTTTAAAATGCCCCTTACCCACTATGAACAGATCTCATAGGATCTATAATGATGTTGGGAAGTCTCTGAGCTGGTCATTGAAACCATCAATAAAATCAAAGCTCATGGTCTCCTCGACAGCTGTATCAACAACCTCAGCTGAGCTGAATCCACCAGTGTGGCTTAGAGCTCAGCCAAACATTCAAAATGAGATTCCATTACACAGCTGTGTCAACAAAACCTTTAAAGATGAATACATTATAGACTTTGAAGAAGTGTTTCAAAGGCTGAATAGATGGCTCATCTGCCAATCATTGAAAAGATAGAAGTACAAGGTGCCATTGACTCAGTAAAATCTGAATTTCCATACTGTTCAATGCAGAATAGCAATTTATGCAGAGAATAATGTGTTATAACTCATTTGAAGACTCTTCCACTTTCATAATGCTGGTCACTGGCCTTTTCTAATCAAAGCCCTGTCAGAAATCAGGTATTGATAACATAATTCATTTATTAATCACCATTACATTATGACATGTGAAATTGGCAACATCTTTTAAACTTACTTGTCAAAAGGTAGCAGCTCCACATTAATCCACGACTCCTCTGACATAAGGTGTACCATGTCACCTCCCAAAACAGGCCTGACTCCATGAAAATAGCAGGGAATCCAAACTGCCCACAATGGGATAGGTGAGGGCAAGATTTCTGCCTGTACCCTTACCTCATGCTGCTAAAGATGCCCAGTGATGGGAATAAAGGCAGGAATCTTGGAATTGTATCCCACCTGTCACTTTTAATGCTCACATATCACTTTCCGAAAGGGACGGAGGCATAAAAATCTAGAGCCTGGATTCGCACAAACTCCCTGGAAATCATTGTAAATGAAAGCGGATTATGCTGGTAGACTGCACCTGTGAGCGCACAGCACAAGGTGCAACTTCAGAATGTTCTAAATAAAAAATCGCAGCTGGAATCTGACTACTGTTCACACCGATCCCACCACAGTGAATGGAGATTTAGCTGGCTGCCAAATTCTCCGACTTTGCTGCAGCAGGAGTGTGGCGTGAACGGCAGGTAAGATCGCACCCCAGATTGTAAATGGAGTCCATCAATGGACCCAGTGAGAGAGAAAAGATCCAGAGTTTTCAGAACATTGAACGTAACTTCAGTAAGAACATTTAACAATAACAGCACAACTATTTGCTGATGTATATTTAAGTTAGATTATTGTACAAAGACTTTATAAAATTCCACACAATACAAAGCTAATTAAACGTTGAACAGTGTTAAAGGTCAAAATGGAATGGATCTTGTGGTTTTACATACAAAATGATTGTGTCATTGGTTAGTCCTTTCTTTAGCGACATGTGGATTTTGCAAACAACAAATTCTCTATTTAAACAGGTAACCACTTGCATCAAGACGGTGGTAACATTCTGAGAAAAGAAGTTCTGAATTTAAAATGTTTACAAAAGGTGTTGTTTACATAGTTGTGAAAAATAAACTATTAAATAAAGCCAAAACAAAACCGAAAAAGAATGTACAGCAGAAACAGATTAACAGAAAGAACTTGTAACAATTCTATTTTACAATAGATAATTTTCATTTATTTATAACAGGACTTATATCAAGAAAGGAAAATCTGATTGGTTTATACAAATCAATCAAAAACTCACCCACTTCCAATAGCTTTCAAATCTTCCCTTCATTTTTGTCAATCTCCTCCCCAGATATCCCCAATCCATTCCCTCCATACCCCTCAATCCCTCCCCTCCATATCTCTCAGTCCCTTTGTTCTATTTCCCCAATGAATTGAATAATAATTTTAATGAGGAAAATGTCAGTGATTTATTCTGGGCTAACCAGGGAGCTGAAGATTGAGATGCTTATAAACTGAACCACAAAATTAGCCCCAGCGTCTCCAAACACTCCAGACCCCATGAGGTCCACCGATGCTCTCCAGAGATGCCTGGATGTGACAGGTTTGTGGAAGGAAGATAGATGGAGTTATGCATGGCCCCCTGGGCCAGGCCCATGAGAAGGCTTTTTGATTTAGCCACATTCCCACCACTAATAGTGGTGAAGTGTGAGGGCTTCAAGGCAGCAGTGGATGAGGTGGTGAATTGAAAGACCAGCAGAGGGCAGCGCAGCCTTACTAATAAAGCATATAGAGGGAGCTGCCCATGGAGAAACTCTCCAAACCCTTTTTCAGAACAACACACTGCATGCTTTCAAATCAAACCACAAGACTAGATCCCCACCACCGTGTCACAATGGCGTTACCAGTAGCGATCTCTCCTTCAAATGTTTGCTTTTAAAACTGATGACAAAGAGCTAGGGAGCGTGCGTGAAGAAGTATCGAGTCAGCATTGTCAGGAATGTTCACTCACCCAGGGAGCATCTTACATTTAATAATATTACATTTGTGTTTGGGGGGCACAAGCATTGCTAGAAAAAGATACATATTGTCAAAGTTTTTCATCTTGCACTCATCAGAATACTTCACAAGAATACCAAATTGTAAAGGGAAGAACAATTTATACCGCATGAGATGAGAGTGCTGATTGGTTCAGCAAGTGGACTCTGATTGGTAGAGGTGTTGTTACGGGGAATGCAGCAGCTGATGGTGACTGACAGTCTGTTGCAGAATGTTTAAAGTTAATTGATTGGCAAAAGGGGGACCTGATTGTATAACTGCCGAATTCCAAACCTATTTATCCCGACCCACCCCTTCCTTTCCTGAAGATCTCTCACAGGGGTACAGTTTCACAATCTCTTGTGAGCCCAAAACAAGGAGTGTTGATTGGCACCTTGACTGTGGAGGGATCACAGTGTAACACCCCCTGTCTCTCTCTCACATGCATGAACTAATTTAGTCAACCATGCAAGAATCCACCAATCCAACACTCCCCAGGCCAGCCTCCCAGAATTCACCTTACACAATCCCGAACTTCCCCAGAATGTTGCTGCTTTGTATATCCTAACTTGTACCAAATCCGACACCTCTCATTCCCGTACTCCCTGACCGACACTGGCTCCCAATCCCTCAACATCTGGATTTTAAAATTCCTATCCTTGTTTTTGAATCCCTCCATGGACTCATCCCTACAATCTCCTCTAGCTCCATTGCCCCTTCAAGAGTTACTGGAATGGGTCTTGAGTCCTCAAACCTCTGAGGCTGCCACTAACCACTCTCCCAGGGAGAAAGGTCAACTGGAAAAGTTGCTGGCATTCAGAATGCATAATCCAGCAGCACTCTGGTCCATCCTGATATCCCCGTGGACAAGCTGTGGATGAGGAACCACAGGCTGCTGTTCCATAGCAAAGTTCCGTACACACAAAGATGGCCTCAGCCGGGATCTTGGGTTCATGTCACACTATCTGTAACCCCCACGACTTGCCTGCGCTTGCAAAATCTCACTAACTATCCCAGCTGGAGGCAATACACATCTCTTTAACCTGTGCTTAACCCTCTCTCCACTCACATTGTCTGTACCTTTGAGACTTGATTACCTGGAAAGACTCACATTCCAACCATTATTTTGTAAATTGAGTTTGTGTCTTTATATGCACTGTTTGTGAATAGAACTCCCACTCACCTGATGAAGGGGCAGCGCTCCGAAAGCTAGTGGCTTCTACTACCAAATAAACCTGTTGGACTTTAACCTGGTGTTGTGAGACTTCTTACTGTGTTCCATAGTGTGATGTGGAGATGCCAGCATTGGACTGGGATAAACACAGTAAGAAGTCTCACAATACCAGGTTAAAGTCCAACAGCCACTTGCTTTCGGGCCTCTGACCCTTCGTCAGGTGAGTGGAGAGCTCTGATCGCAAACAGGAAATGTAAAGATACACACTCAGTTTACAGAATACTGATTAGAATGCGAGTCTTTACAGCTAATCAAGTCTTAAAGATGCAGACAATGTGAGTGCAGATAGGATTAAGCATCAGTTAAAGAGATGTGTATTGTCTCCAGACAGGACAGTAAGTGAGATTTTGCAAGCCCAGGCAAGTCTACGGACAAGCCCTCGGTAGACACAGGACCTGCTCAGATGAGGAGGATCGCAACAGACACCTCCAGACGCTGAAAGATGCTTTCATAAAAACAGGTTATGGTGTTCAACTCATCGATCGACAGTTCCAATGCGCCACAGCAAAAATGGACCGACCTCCTCAGGAGATAACATGGGACACAGTGGACAGAGTGCCCTTCATCGTCCAGTACTTCCCCGGAGTGGAGAAGCTATGACATCTTCTCCGAAGTCTTCAACATATCATTGATGAAGATGAACATCTCGCCAAGGCCATCCCCACACTGTCACTTCTTGCCTTCAAACAACCACATAACCTCAAACAGACCATTGTCTGCAGCAAACTACCCAGCCTTCAGGAGAACAGTGACCACAACACCTCACAACCCTGCCACAGCAACCTCTGCAAGACATGCCGGATCATCGACATGGATGCTATCATCTCACGTGAGAACACCATCCACCAGGTACACAGTACATACTCTTGCAACTCGGCCAACGTTGTCTATCTGATACACTGCAAGAAAGGATGTCCCGAAGCATGGTACGTTGGGGAGACCATGCTGATGCTATGACAACGGATGAATGAACATTGCTCGACAATCACCAGGCAAGACTGTTCCCTTCCTGTTGGTGAACACTTCAGTGGTCACGGGCATTCAGCCTCTGACCTTCGGGTAAGCGTTCTCCAAGGCGGCCTTCACGACACACGACAGAGCAGAGTCACTGAGCAGAGATTGATAGCCAAGTTCCACATGCATGAGGACGGTCTCAACAGGGATCCTGGGTTCATGTCGCACTATCTGTAACCCCCGTGACTTGCCTGGGTTTGCAAAACCTCACTTACTGTACTGTCTGGAGACAATACACATCTCTTTAAACTGTGCTTAATGCTATCTCCACTCACATTGTCTGCACTTTTAAGACTTGATTAGCTGTAAAAACTCGCATTCTAATCCCCTGTTTGTGATCAGAACTCTCCACTCACCTGATGAAGGGTCAGAGGCCTGAAAGCTAGTGGCTTTTGCTACCAAATAAACTGTTGGACTTTAACCTGGTGTTGTGAGACTTCTTACTGTTCCATAGTGTGGGCAGGGAATGGCGACAAAACACAACAAATGAGTACCTTGTTCACTTTGAGAGAATCTTCACCAGTTCAACAGTACGTTTATTGAAGGGACAGAAAAACACTGAAAGATATTGTGAAAAAATTCTTCCCAGTGACCTTTTGCTTCTTGAGATGGGGAATGTTAACAGTTAAGGATTATAGCAATTTCCCATTTCAGACAAACAGGAATCATTTTAACTGAACTTGCTGAGCAGGGGCTGATGGAAAGGGTGGGATGTGATCCAGTCAGATAATTCCACCCTGTCAGTTTACCCCAGATGGGATATAATTCCTCCTCCCACCTCCTCTCGTGTCAGCGTGAGGCATTCCCAGGTCAAAGAGTTCAAGAGAGTGAACAGTGGGAGTAATGTTACACCCAGTCTGGATGGAGAGCTAGGCCGAGTTGGCAACTCTCTGATGAATGAAACAGAGCTGACACTCAGCTGGGGAGACTGAGGATGAGTTTCTGATTCCTCTGTGCTGAGCAGGCAGAAAGTAAAGTGTTAAACAACTCCAGAAATAACACTTCAAACCCCATAAATCCATCCATTCAGACAGTCCCATATGTAGTTTCCAATTGCAGGGAGCTCTCTCTGGAATTCCCAATATCCATTCCAAATTTATCTTTAACTGATATGAACCTGCCTCCCTAGCCCCTATCCTGTAATTCTAGTTAAAATCATATTCTGGGGAAATGTTTTTGTTGACTCTTAACACTCTGACATCTCAATAATGACAACTGTCAGAACCCTCCTCCCAGGTTGCTCCAGTCCCTCCACATTCAGAACCCTGGGTTCATCGCTGCTGAGTTTTAAATGCCTCTCTTATTCCTGGGCTGGAGAACTGATGGAGAATTCCAGTTGCAGTCTTACCAGAACTGTGCATACTTCCTCACCTGACTTGTGTTCAATGTTTCATTTGCTCTGCTTATGAATTCTTGGGTTAGATACAGAGTAAAGCGCTCTCCACACTGTCCCCATCAAACACTCCCAGGGCAGGTATAGCACAGGGTTAGACACAGAACAAAGCTACCTCTATACTGTCCCCATCAAACACTCCCAGATAAAGTACAGCACGGGGTTAGATACAGAGTAAAGCTCCTCTTCATTGATCCCATCGAACACTCCCAGGCCAGGTACAGCAATGGGGTTAGATATAAAGTAAAGCTCCCTCTTCACTGTCTCCATCAAACGCTCCCAG
Organism: Carcharhinus amblyrhynchos; assembly: GCF_965287045.1. Classification (NCBI taxonomy): domain Eukaryota; kingdom Metazoa; phylum Chordata; class Chondrichthyes; order Carcharhiniformes; family Carcharhinidae; genus Carcharhinus; species Carcharhinus amblyrhynchos. Next base: position 58,826,429 of record NC_137327.1, on the reverse strand, counting down.
GACAGGTACAGTACAGTGTTAGATACAGAGTAAAGGTCCCTCTACACTGTCCCTATCAAACACTCCCAGGACATATACTTAAAAGTGGATAAATCTCCAGGTCCAGATGGTGCACAAGGACACCCACGTCCCACTACACACTCCCCTCTCCCAATTATAGCATTCAGATAGTAATCTGCCTTCTTGTTCTTGCTTCCAAAATGAATAACCTCACATTATCCAAATTATACTGCAGTTGCCATTGATTTGCCCACTCACTCAACCTATCCAGATCATGCTGAAGGATTTCTGCATCCGCATCACAGTTCACCCTCCCACTCAACTTGGTATCATCTGCAAACTTTGAAAAGTTACATTTTGTTCACTCATCCAAATCATTAATATATATTGTCAATAGCTGGGGTCCCAGCACTGATCCTTGTGGCACCTCACTCATTATCGTCTACAATTTGAAAAGGACCCATTAATTCCTACTCTTTGTTTCCTCTTTGCCAACAAGTTTTTTTTATCAATCTTAATACACTCCCCCCAATCCCACGCGCTTTAATCTTGCACAAAAATCTCTTATGCGCAACTTTGTCAAACGCTTTCTGAAAGTCCAAATATTCCACATCTACTGATTCTCCTTTGTCAACTCTACTAGTTATACTAGCCACATCTTCCAACAGATTTGTCAAACATGATTTCCCTTTCATAAATCCATGCTGACTCTGTCTGATCCTGCCACTGCTTTCTAAATCTTCTGCTATAATGTCCTTGGTAATGGAATCAAGAATTTTCCCCACTACCGATGTTATGCTTACTGGTCTATAATTCTGTTTTCTCTCTACCCCACTTTTTGAATATTGGAGTGATATTCGCTACCCTCCAATCTGCAGGGACTGGTCCAGAGTCTGTAGAATCCTGGAGGATGACCACCAATGCATCCACTATTTCTAGAGCCACTTCCTTAAGTACTCTGGGATATAGATTATCAGGCTCTGGGGATTTATCTACCTTCAATCCCATCAACTTCCCAGCACCATTTCTCTACTAATATTGATTTCCCTCAGTTCTTCTCTCTCACTAAATCTTGCATTCTCCAATATTTCTGGTATCTGATTTGTGACCTCTGTGAGGACAGAATGAAAGTATGTATTCAGTTGCATGGCCATTTCTTTGTGCCCTATTTTCTATCCATGGGGATAGAAGACATTTGTTTTCACCAACCTCTTTTCCTTCACGTACCTATAGAAACTCAGTGTCTGTCTCTATATTCCCTGTAAGCTTACTTTTGTGCTGTACTTTCCCCTTCTTAATCAATTCCTTGGTCATTCTTTGCTGAATTCTAAACTGGTCCCAATCCTCAGACCTATTATTTTTCTTGGCCAATCTGTACGCTCCTTCCTTGGATCAGATGCTCTGTCTAATTTCCTTTGTAAGCCATGGATTGGCTCTCTTACCCTTTTGCTTTTGTGTCAGACAGGAATAAATAGCTGCTGCAGTTCCCCCATGCATTCCTTGAATGTTTGCCATTGCCTATGCACTATCAGCCCTTGAATAACTCTCCCCAATCTATCAAGACCAACTCACGCCTCATATCCTCATAGCTTCCTTTATTGAGATTCAGTACCCAAGTCTCTGAATCAACTGTTTCACTCCATCTTGATAAAAAATTCTATCCCCACGGGGTCTCGTACAGCTCGATTGACAACAATTCCCTTCTCATTACACAGTACCCAGTGTAAGATGGCCTGCTCTTTAGTTGGTTCGTCCACAATTGGTCAAGAAAACCATCCTGTATACACTCCAGGAATTCCTTTTCTATGGAATTGTGGCTAATTTGATTTGCCCAATCTATGTGCAGATTAAAATCACCCATGATCACCGGTATTCCCTTATCACATGCATTTCTAATTTTGTGTTTAATGCCATTCCCAACATCGCCACTGCAGTTTGGGAGTCTATATATGATGCCCACTAAGGTTTTCTTGCCCCTTGGTATATCTCAACTCCATCCATACAGACTCCACATTGTCAGAGGTGATATCCTTTCTCCAGCAGTGTGACTCCACCACTTTTCCCTTCATGCCTGTCCCTCCTAAATATTGAATACCCTGGGACATTCAGTTTCCATCTTTGGTCAAACTGCAGCCATATCTCCGTAATCCCAATTATATTGTACCCGTTTATATCTATCTGCACAATTAATTCATTCATTTTACTGCATTAAGGTACAGACCCTTTAAGCTTGTCTTTTTAACATTGTTTTTCTTGATCCCAGTATATTTCTCGATCCCAGTATATTTCTCTATATCCCTGTTTGAACTTCGTCCTTCGTTTCTCTGCCTATCACTTTTCTTATTCCCTTTTTCTACCTTTGTTTAAGTCCTTGCTCCCTCCTTCTCTGAATCTTTACATTGGTTCCCATACCCCGGCATCTTAGTTTACCCCTCCCCAACCGTTCTAGCAAACAGTCTCCCTAGGACATCAGTCCTAGCAGTGCCTGTCCAATTTGTACAGGTCCCACCTCCCTCAGAACAGATCCTAATGCCCCAGGAATCTGAAACCCTCCCCTGACACCATCCCTTCAGCCATGTATTAATCCGATAATCATTTCTACTCTAACTAGCACGTGACACAAGTTGCAATCCTGAAATCACTACCCTTGAGGTCCAATTTCCTAACTTTCTTCCTAGCCCCCTATATTCTGCTTTTAAGACCTCATCCTTTTTTTTAAGCCTATATCATTTGTACCACGACCACTGGCTGTTCACCCTCCTCCTCCAGAATGTCCTGTACCCGTTTCAAGACATCCTTGACCCTAGCACTAGTGAGACAACATATCATCCTCGAGTCTCATTTGCAGCCTGTCAATTTCTATTGGCTGTCAATTTGCAGCCAATAGAAATGCCTGTCTATTCCCCTTACAGTTAAGTCCCCTATAACTATTGCACTGTCTTACTTTTTACCCCTTCCCTCTGCAGCAGAACCAATCGGTGTGCAACGAGTTTGGCTGCTGTTGCTTTCCCCTGAGATGTTATTCCCGTCAACTGTATCCAAAGCGGTATATCTGTTTTGCAGGGAATGGCCACAGGAGATTCCAGCGTTACCTGTCTATCTCTCTTGCTCTGTCTGGTGGTCACCTATTCCCGTCCTGCCTGCAGTGTCTGAGCCTGCGGTGTGACCACCTCTCTACACATGCTATCCACAATACTCTGCCTCGTGGATGTTCCATAGTGTCTCCAGCCACCACCCCAGCTCTGAAACTCGAGCTTTGAAGAGCTGCAGCTGGAGACACTAACTCTATTCCCATCCTATTCATGTACTTGTCAAGACGCCCCTTAAAAATAACTACAGTATCTGCTTCCAGTACCTCCCCTGGCAATGAGTTCCGGGCACCCACTACTCTCTGTGTAAAAAATCTGCCTCGTACATCTCCTTTAAACCTTATCCCTCGCACGTTAAACCTATGCCCCCTAGTACTTAATTCTTCCATCTTGGGAAAAAGCTTCTGACTATCCACTCTGTCCATGCCTCTCATATTCTTGTAGACTTCTGTCAGGTTTCCCCTCAACCTCTGTTGCTCCAGTGAGAACAAACAAAGTTTCTCCAGCCTCTCCTCATACCTAAAGCCCTCATACCAGACAACATCTTGGTTACTCTTTTCTGTCCCCTCTCCAAAGCCTCCACATCCTTCTGATAGTGTGACAACCAGAATTGAACACTATATTCCAAATGTGGCTAAACTAAGGTTCTATAAAGCTGCAACATGACTTGCCAATTTTTAAACTCAATACCCCAGTCAATGAAGACAAGCATGCTGTATGCCTTCTTGACTACCTTTTGCACCTGCATTGCCACTTTCAGTGACCTGTGTACCTGTACACCCAGATCCCTTTGCCTATCAATACTCTAAAGGGTTCTGGGGGGAATTGGGGGCAACTGGGGGGAAAACTGTTTGCTGATTGGGGTCATATCTGGCACAAAGGAAGATGGCTTCAGTAGTTAGAGGTCAATCATCTCAGTTGCAGGATATCACTGCAAGAGTTCCTCAGGGTAGTGTTGTAGGCCCAGCCACCTTCAGCTGCTTCATCAATGACCCTCCTTCCATTATAAGGTCCGAAGTGGGGATGTTCATTGATGACTGCACAATGCTCAGCATTAACTCCTCAAATACTGAAGCAATCCATGTCAATATGCTGCAAGGCCTGGGCAATACCCAGGTTTGGACTGATAAGTGGCAAGTAGCATTTGTGTTACATGAGTGCCTAGGAAATCACCATTTCCAATAACAGAGATTCTAACTATCTCCCTTTGACACTTAATGGCATTACCAATGCTGGATCCCACACTCTTGGCATCCTGGGGCTTACCATTGTCCCGAAACCTAATTGGACTAGCCATATAGACACTATAGAGGTAACTCACTTCCTGTCTCCCTAAAGCCTATTCACCATCTACAAGTTGGGAGTGTGATGGAATACTCTCCACTTGCCTGGATGAATGAGGCTCCAACAACACTCAAGAAGCTCAACGCCATCCAGGACAAGGCAGTTGTTTGATTGGTACCCCATCCACCAACTTAACCATTCACTCCTATACCACTAGTGCACAGGGCAGGAGTATGTACCACCTGCAAGTCCCTCTTGTTAAATTTCAAAGTTGAACTTACACCAGTTATGCCAGTTTTCATCTTAGAAGTGGGTAGCTTGAGTTAGGAAATTACCTGGTTTTGATCCACTCACTTTGGGAAGCAGTGCCTTAAGCATTGTGATTTTAATTCCCAGGGCTCAGTGCAGGCAGACCCCACTCCCCCGATCCAAAAATCGAAACATGCTGGTTAAAATGCATATCTTTGTTCTCTGGAACTTCGTTTCAGGTGTTCTGTTTGATATTAGGTCCTCTGCCCTCACCCCTCATGCTCCCTCATCCGTCATTCATTCCCCATGCCCCATCTATGCCCAGTAGAGTGGTGAGCACTGCTGCCTCACGACGCCAGGGACCCGAGTTCAATTCCCAGCTTGGGTCACTGTCTGTGCAGAGTCTGCATATTCTCCCCGCATCTGCTTGAGTTTCTTCTGGGTGCTCTGGTTTCCTCCCACAGTCTCAAAGACGTGCTGGTTAGGTGCATTGGCCATGTTAAATTCTCCCTCAGTGTACCCGAACAGTTGCTGGAATGTGGCGACGCGAGAGATTTTCACAGTAACTTCACTGCAGTGTTAATGTAAGCTTGATTGTGATTAATAAGTAAACTTTAACTTTAACTTAATTCATGCCCCCCCAACCAATACAATGACAGTTTGCATCTTCCATATCAGACTACGCCCTTCCACTCACTCAATGGCCCCCATAGTTCCTATGCCAATTTAATGCCAATGTAGTGTCAGCACATGCCAATGAATGATCCCCACAACCAACACCCTCCACACCAACTTACCCAGTGTCCACTATAGGCAGACCTCAGTAACAATACTGAGATAAAATAAAATAAAGTATCTGTTATGGACTTTATTATATAAGACAAAACATTTTCATTGATTAAAGCCCATTTAATTTAAATCAATTTAAATCCCCTCAAGTCATTAATCCCTTATAAGAAGCAATATTTGTATGTATAACTCCATATCAAAGACAGGTAATGCTTTAATAACCTCTTGGGGCTGTCACTTAAATTGAATGCTTACATTATGATGGTGAAAGATCGTGGAATTTAAATATACTGAACAGGCTTTTGTCAATTAAAGTATCTCATATAGTGAAGTCTATAAAAGATACTTCGAACTTTATTTTATTTCATCTCAGCATGGCTACTGAGGTCTACCCATGGTAGATACTCGGTGAGTTGGCATGGAGGGTACCAGGGCAAGGGATGGTTGATTAAGCATATATAATGATAATAGTCCTTTGGGTTAGGTCGACAAACATTAAGAAAGCTACTAGAACAGGCAGAATTTCTCGAAATTTAAAGGGCAGGGGATTTAAATAACTTAGTAGCTTGACTGTTCTACAAACCTGATTTGTCCTTCATGAACATTACAAATCTCCACCATAAAATCATGGAACACGTAATACGAGTTGAGGTTGTTCCTGGAGTGAAAATTGGATTTGTTGTCTTGCGCAAAGTTTAAATAGCTTAATTCATTCTCAATTTATGCTTGTGTACTTCATGCCCCTTCCGCTTTCCCGAAAATGAGATCTGCCAGAAACGCCGGTGGGACTTCAGGATCTGGGTCCTGAATGCCATCTTTTGTAGGTTTACACAGTCGCGAGACCGTGAAAATCTGACTCTTAATATGTGTAAATAACCAAGCACCCGGCACTTTCCCATCCCATCTGCCATGGCAATCGTAGCAGGCAGGACATGAACCATGCAATGATTCATTGGCCATAGGCAGGATTTTTTGGTTTTGGGGCAAGCATGGCCAGAAAATCCCACCTATGGTCTTTACATACCCAGTGAAATGTGATCAACTGTAGCTGGCTCAGTGTGTCTGAATATTGCTGCCTACGCATTCTGTCATTATCAAATTACACAGCCACAGACACACACTGAGAGAAAGCACACAAGGCAAACACCGAACAGATTAAACACTAACTGCAATTTTAATTTTATTTGAATTCAATTTTTTCTTCAGTCATAAAGCTCTGGTAACCTTTTCAAATGGCAATCACTCAGCTTGTCAAGAACCAAGGTCCAATTTGATTAGCTTCATATTAAATGTTGAAAGTAACATTTTGACAAAATCAAATATATCCACATATTTAACTGGGGGAGGTCACCAGTAAAATTCATCCTATAAATCCTTTATCGCTAAGAGTAATACAGCCTTTTGAGTACAATTTCTAGGGATGAGAGGCTGAATAGGTGGCACAGTGGTTAGCACAGCGCCAGGGACCTGGATTGAATTCCAGCCTTGAGTCACTGTCTGCGCAGAGTTTGCACATTGTCCTTATGTCTGTGTGGGTTTCCTCCAAGTGCTTTGGTTTCCTCCTACACTCTAAAGATGTGCAGGTTAGGTTGATTAGCCATGCTAAATTGCCTCTTAGTGTACAAAGATGTGTAGGTCAGTGGTATTAGCGGGGTAAATGTGAGGGTTTATAGGGATAGGGCATGGGTAGGTGCCCTGTTGGAGCACTGGTGCAGACTCAATGGGCCAAATGGCCTCCTACTGCGTTGTAGGATTCTATGATTCTATAATTAGAATCAGACCATTCAGCCCAGCTGGTCTGTGCTGTTGTTCATACTAGCCTCCTTCTATTTTACCCTGTATACCTTTCCCCTTCATTTTATCTATTCAGTTGCCCCTTAAATGCACCCTCTGTTCATCTCAATCCCTCCCTATGGTAACAGGTTCCACAATCTCAACACCTCTTTGTAAAGAATTTATCCCTGAATTCCCCATTGGATTATCAGTGACTATCTGATATTGATGGCTCTTAGTTTTGGACTGTCTTGCTATTGGAAACATAATTCTGACAGCCCCCCCTATCTAACAGCCTAATTATTTTAAAAATCTCAGTCGTCACCCCTTATCTCCTTGAGAGAATGAAACTCCAGACTCTTCCAGCTTTCTTTGTAATCACTGTTCCTTTGAGCTTTTCATTGCGCTTCTATAAATTTAATCCAGCATCGTGATCTGTCTGTAAATTCCGTGACTAAGTCTGGTTACTCATTCACACTCTTATTCTATGATGAACCTCTCCTCTTGCGTTCTGTGTGAGAACATGCCATCATAACTGGTGCATCTGTCATGTGAACGTAAGAAATAGGAGCAGGAGTAGGCCATTCAGCCCCTTGTGCCTGCCCCACCATTAAAAATGGCTGACCTGATCATGGTTTTAATTCCATTTTCCTGCCTATCACCCATAACCATTGACCCCCTAATGGATCTAAAATCTGTGTAACCCAGTATTGAATATATTCAGTGACCCAGTCGCCACTGCTCTCTGAGGCAGGGAATTCCAACAGTTAACAAACTCTGAGAGACAGAATTCCTCTTCATCTCCGTTTTCAATGGGTGATTTTGTAACTGTGTTCCCGAGTTCTAGAATTCTCCACAAGGGGGAGACAACCTCTCAGTGTCTACCCTGTTAAACTCCCACAGAATCCGAGATGCTTCAGTAAAATCATGGCCGGATTTTCCGGTTCTGCTGTGGTGTGATCACATTGTGAGGAGTGTGGCAGCCCAGTAAAACATCCAAGGACTTTTGACGGAACTGGATGATCTCAGTGGCAGGTGGGGCTGGAGAATCCCACCCCTTGATTCATTCTTAGAAACTCTGACGTCCAGAAACGTCAACTTCCAGAGATCAGGCACTCCGATCCAACAGAAATAAACATTTTAAAAAATGTCCCACAGACACAGGGAACCCAGACCCCCATGCCATGGACCTCCCAACAGAAGCTCCCCCTGGCATTGCTGCTGGCATTACCCCGGCACTGCCCCCAGCATTGGCTCTGTGCTTCCCCTGGGCACTACCCTCTGGTGCTGCCCTCCTGACACTGCCCCCAGTGCTGCTCCTGATACTGCCCACTGGCACTAATGCCCTGGCATTATCCCCATAGCACTGCCTCCTGCTACTGCAGTGTCATGGGGCAGTACAAGGCAGTGCACAAGCAAGGCCACTGTATCATGCCCCGCACAACTGCACCCCCCCAACCCCCTTCTCCCCCTCCACCCACCACCACAAAGTATAAGTTATTGACCATAGACCATAAAATATAGGGGCAGAATTAGACCATTTGACCCATTGGATCTGCTCTGCCATTCAATCATGATTGATATGATTCTCATCTCCATTCTCCTACCTTCTCCCTGTAATCCTTGATCCTCTTATTGATCAAGAACTGATCTATCTCTGTCTTAAAGACACTCAATGACCTGGCCTCCACTGTCCTCTGGGGCTCAGTTTTCAAGGAGCATCCCTTCACTCCACGGTTGTGGCCCTGAGTTCTAGTCTCTCCCACTGGTGGAAACATCCTCTCCACTGCCACTTCATCTAGGCCTCTCAGTATTCTGTAATTTTGTATTGGAGCTGGGAATCAGCCAAATGAGCCTTCTCTGAAATGCCTTCAACATAAACATATCTCTCCTTAAATAAGATGACTAAACCGGTGCACAGTACTCTTGGTGCGGTGTCAACAATGCTCTGCAGAGTTGCAACAAAACTTCCCTACTTCTTGCTCCATTCTCTTAGCAATAAAGGCCTTTTCCCTTTTAAATTAATTACTGCCCCTACGTGCTAATCCTTCGTGATCCATGTAGGAGGATAGATAAACTGTATCTGTAGATGGGTGGGTTTGGAATTAAAATACCTTCATCACATTTGGAGAAGACAGTTTCCACCCTGTTTCACATGCACATGCTGGGACTTTCCATTCCCTCCAGCAATGAGCACTGGCACACAGGCGGGACTGGAAAATTTGGAGAATGGCCAAAAGGTCAATTTGACTGCTCTCCAAGTTGCCCTGTCCTCCTCATGATGATGCCAACCGCTGGAAGTGGACAATTACACAGATCCACGGGGAGATACACACTGGAACCACAGGAAATCGTGGAACAATTATCCTTCACAATATTACCTCAGAAAATATCAAAATCATCTTTCTTTTATACAAAAAATACAGTTGTTTGGTGCCATTATTCTGCACAGTTAAGATTTCCTTCTCTGCTGTCAAATGATTGTAATTAAACAGATCGCTTGGGCGTGGTAGAGTAAATCCCTAATTCTTTTATCTTCAGTCCCGATGAGGTTGTGACACAATTCCATTTTTAAAGTTTTCACCATGCCTAAAGTTACAAAAAAAAACATGAAATGAGGGAAAAATAATCCCTCTGCAGCACCCACTGAGGCCCCCAGAGAAATGCAATTCCCAATTCACAAAGAAAATTGAATAAAACTCCCGTGTATTTAACCTAACTCAGAGAATAGGAATTAAAAATCTGAGCCTCAGTGAGCTTCTTGAGTGTTGTTGGAGATGCACTCGTCCAGGCAAGTGGGGTGTATTCCACCACACTTTTACCTTGTGCCTTGTAGATGGTGGACAGGCTTTGCGGTGTCAGAAGGTGAATTGCTCACCGCAGGATCCTTAGTCTCTGACCTGCTCCTGTAGCCATTGTATTTATAAAGCTAGTCCAGTTCAGTTTCTGAGCGATGGTAACCCTTAGGATGTTGATAGTAGGGGAATTCAGTGATGGTAGTGGCACTGAATGTCACGGGACGATGATTAGATTCTCCCTTGTTGGAGATGGTCATTGCCTGGTCTTCAGACAAACCTTGCAGGTGCTTGGTAATCCTTCACAACTGGTTCAACACTTCCTGCTGTGGTTGTATTTAGCTCCTGAGCTGTAACAGGCATGCTCTGTCAGTGGAGATATCACTGAGAGCTGGACACGGTGGCTGTGGAGATTGGGTCATGAATTTTACCTCAAACATGCCTGCAAAATGAAACTGTCCAGGAGATAATTGCGGTCCAAAGTTACCTAAGCACATGATATAACCCACTATCTGACTAATAACAACTTCACATTGCCCAGAAACTGTCAGTGGATAACATGCACCCAAATCTCATTTCTCCATCTCCTTTAACCATTTTCCACAACTTGGAAAGGCAAATGAGCTGTTTCTGATTCCATTAGTTGTTCCATAACTACATCATTTGTCAGGCTGGAAACTTTCTGCTTCTTTGGTTTCTGAATAGCCATTTGCCTTTATTTTAAGCATATCTCCTGGCCTGGCCTGTGAGAATTAGCCATTCTTATAATACTGCAAAAAACAAATTACTCTCCAGGGCAATAATGGGCATGACCAGATTCCCCCCCTGAAAGGCACAGGTCACAGACCCCAGACACAGCCTGGTCATCACCTGCATTGTGTGCAGTTTTCAATGTGTCTGGTTCATTTGCCATTAATAATAATCTCCTTTGGAAGTCTCACGGGTGGAATGTCATCAAATACCATCTGAAACCAACTGCACCCACACTAGATAGCCGCCATCTACAAGTTTCCACAGATTGGAAACAACTTCAGGTTCAAACTTCTTTCATTGAGAAATGGCGTTAAGAAATGGTTCTCAACACAATTTCATTCCATTCACAATCCCATTAAATTGTGTCATGGAAGTCAGCCACTCCTTGGGCGCACTGAAAACAAGTATAAATAAAAGGGATCCAACACAGTTCTCACATTAACTGGAACTCCTTTCTTTGTTAAAGATGTGCACACAGAGATCCAGTTCTGACAGTCAGCTGAGAGCTGTGACTGGAATCTCCTTCATTTTTCAATACTACAGAGTTCTGCACTTTGTCTCGCCATTCCTAAAACTGAGTATGTAACGGTTCCCTTCATTACGTTTTAGTATTTGCAATGTGTGAATATTTTGGTGGGGCATTGGGGCACAGTTACTTTGAACCTTTCCAAGCAGAGTTTGTCATTTAGTCTTTCCTGAAGCATGCAGCTTAGCAAATTCTACTGGTGCACCCACTGTTGAATGATGGTTTGCAATGGCAGTAAATGAAACTGAAGTAAGCTCTGATGCATTTCATTTCATCAATGAATAAAGGACACCAGCTACATTGTGGGATGTGGGAGGAGATTTTGGGTAACCCAACTGTTCTATCCTCTGCTCTAGCAATGAGTGTTAACTGCAGCCTGGGAACGCATCTAGCAATGCACCACTCTCGGCAGCAACCATCCTTGTGGACCCCCTCTTTAAAATTGCCATCCTTTCAGGTAGTTTTGTGCCAGCATCATAGAGTTGTACAGCACAGAAAAGACCCTTTGGCACACTGAGTCTGCACTGACAATAGCTACGACTAATGACTGTGACTGGGGAGGGGAGGGGGGCATGGTGGCACAGTGGTTAGTACTGCTGCCTCACAACACTAGACCTGGGTTCAATTCCAGCCTTGGGTTACTGTCTGTAGACTTAGCACATTCTCATTGTGTCTGCGTGGGTTTCCTCTGGGTGCTCCGATTTCCTCCCACAGTCCAAAGATGTGCAGATTGGCCAGGCTAACTTGCCCCTTATTGTTCCAAATTGTAGGTTAATGGAATTAGTAGGGTAAATGCTTGGGGTTATGGGGATAGGGCGGGAGGTGGACCTGGATAGGCTGTCTGTTTGAGAGTTGGTGCAGGCTCCATGAGGTAAATGGCCTCCTTCTGCACTGTAGGGATTCTATGATTAAAGTTGCGTTTAAAGTTCCATTTCCGAGCACTTGTCTCATATCTTTTGTTATGATATTATGATATGATGTTATGATATTTCAGGAACTCCTCCAAATATTTTTAAAGGTTGTAAGGTTTCCAGCCTCCTCTACTTTCCCAGGCTGTGCATTCCAGATTCCCCCCATCCTCTGAACAATAATTATCTTTCTCAAATCCCCTCTGGATCTCCTGCCCCTCAACCAAGAGGAAACAGCAGCTTCTTATTCACACTGTGCTGGGGGAGAATTCCCGTAAAAAAAGGGACTAGATTCTAGTTCAACTGATAACTACACTCTTGCTTCCATACTGGGGAGATTTACACTCTGTCAATCCAGGCAAGATTTAAATTCACTTCCAGAGATGGCACGTGTGACCCATGGTCACACATGAAGTTGATCTTCAGCCAGTGATATGTTAGTGATTCACTGAGACAGCCATATACACTGATGAAAAGAAGAAATGCCACTTTACCTGTACACTTCTCCAGCCTGCACCTCTGTGTGGGAATCGTGGTCTGAGCTGTGTAGTCACTAATAAGTGCAGTGCAGTTACTAGAGGAGATTATTGAAGAACACAAGGCACATAGCTAGGGTTTCAGCTCCAATTGTAACTGCAGCACACCAGATATTTGAGATCATTTTTCACTTTGGGATGAAACAAAAATGTATTATAAAAACCCAATGAACTCTAGTGGCATCTGAGTAACTGTACAGGAACACCATCTTTGCCTGGGCAGAATTACTCTGCTATGCCAAAAATTGAAGAGAAATATAATTTCCATTCAATTTGTCTGTCCTTGAGTTGAGATCTGTGCCAACATTTCCTGGCCTTTGCACTCTCAAACATTGCATTTCTGGTGATTTTCCTTAGCCAGGTTGCATTATCTTCAAATGATAGCACACTGTCCTCTCAAGCAGAAGGCTCTGTGTTCAAGCTTCATTGCAGGAAACCTAACACAAAACCTAGGCTGACACTGCAGTGCAGTACTTTCTGAAGTGCCGCTTTTTCATTAAGATATCCAGCTGACGTCCTGCCTGTCCTCTCAGGTGTAAAATATCCCCTGGCACTACCTCAAAGATTTGCCCCATATCCTGCCCGATATTTATTCTTCAATCACATTATCAAAACAGATTACCTGGTCATTATCACATTGGTGTTTGTGGGAGGTTGATTTGTGCAATTTCCTACACTGTCCGCACTGCAAATGTGTTTATTTAATGGTAAAGCACTTCTGGATATTGAGAAGTGCTATATAAATGCAGGTTCTTCCTTTCTGTCTCCTTTCCTACAGACACTAGCCTGTAGGAATTTTACTGCCTTGTCCACCCGAGGCCAATGGAGAATGCGGTTCTGCAAGTCTTGCCTGCCCCAATTCTGGGGTGGGCGCGCAGGTAAAATTCCAGCCACTAACTCCAGTTCATGCCATGAGTTAGTTTGTTGAGATTTGATGCTCACCATGCTTTCTAGAAAGCCAGGATATAATTACTGGAAACCACTGAGCTTCTTTTTTGTGGAATCTTTCTATCCTCCTCCCTCGCTGAGAGTCTCTTCCATCAGTGACCCAAATTTATTGGGCACTTCAAGCCACTTCTGTGATGATGTCTGGTTTCCACTGTAGATTACCTCATGTTCAAGTCCTGACTGCCCATCGCACTAGTACAAAAACTGTCAATAAATCTGAATCCACATGCACCGAGTGCTGTGTGAGCTTAATCAGATATATCAACTTAATGAATGACCAACTTACACAGGTAGCACCTCTCTGCTTCTGGCCTGGTTTGGTTTGAGCCACTCTACATTTTAACCATTCTTTCCCTGGGAAGGTGAGGGCCTAGTGGTATTATCACTAGATTATTAATCCAGAAACTCAGCTAATGTGATGGCCATGAAACCATTGTCAATTGTTGGAAAAACCCATCTGGTTCATTAACACCCTTTAGGGAAGGAAATCTGCCATCCTTATTTGGTTTGGCCTACATGTGACTCCAGAGCCGCAGCAATGCAGTTGACCCTCAGCTGCTCTCCAAGGGCAACCACAGATGGGCAATAAATGCTGGCCAGCCAGTGAAGCCCATGTCCGATGAATGAATGGATGCAAGAAGCACATAGTCAGCAGTTTGTGAGAATGTATAATCTTGTGCCATGACAATCATTGTCCTATGTGTTTGGGGAAGTGTAAACAGATTCTAGGGTCATAGGTACCAGTTACTCTGGTATTGTCCTACTCCAGTTGGTAGTTAAATTAAAGCCAACACCATCGCCCACACCATTTCTCCTGTTCTAAATTGCGGGCTCCTGTGTACAAGAGACATGTACAGGCATTCATCATGCATTCTGCCACATATGAATGATAAGCCAATGGTCACCTGGTATGCAGAGAAATCTGAACAGGTTGGCACGGAGCCAAACTGAAAAAAATCCAAACCCTACACTAACAAAGCCTTGGTCTCTTGCTCTTCCTCAAATAATGCTTTAGGATCTTTAACATGCACCTGAATGAGCAGGGCAGATTTGAAGAATGACACCTCCTTTAATACTTTATTGGGATAGGAGCAGGAATTTGGAGCAGGAGTAGACCATTCAGCCTCTCGATTCAGCTTCACCACTCAACTAGATCATGGCTGAGTCTTTTACCTCAATACCATTTCTTTGCATTATCCCTATATCCCTTGATGTCTTGAATATCTAGAAAGCCCCCGAAGTCTCTCTGCATCCTCCTCACAGCTCACATTCCAACCTAGTTTTGTGTCAATGGCCAATTTGGAAATACTACACTCAGTCCCCGTGGATCCCCCTGATCCATATGGTACTGTACTAGTCACAGCCTGCCAGCCTGAGAATGATCTGTTTATTTCTACACTGTTAGCTTTAAACCAATCCTCAATCTACTCTACTATATTGACTCCAATCCCATCTGCTCTATATTTGCTTACTAACCTATTGTGTGGGACCTTACTGAATACCTTCTAAAAATCCAAATACACCACAATACACCATACAGCAACTGCTTACTCCTTTTCTATTCTGTGAGTTAAGTTCTCAAAAATCTTGATCTATCTCCATTTGTTGAACATGCTTGTGCTTTCATAAGTCCATGTCGATTCTGTCCTATCACATCTAAGTATCCAGCTATCACATCCTTAAAACAGATTCTGGCACCTTTCTTATAATTAATGTCAAGTTAACAGATCTGTAGTTCCCCGTTTTCTCTCTCACTCTTTTCTCAAACAATAAGGTTACATTTTCTACCTTCCAAGCTGGAGGAGCTACTCCGGAATGTGTAGAACTTTGCAAGATGACCACCAATGCATTTATTAGTTTGAATCCTCTGACCTGAGATTCTCCAGTCCCACTGCTGTGAACAGAGATTCGGCTGAGTGCCAAATTCTCCATTCTCCCTGGCAGCGATAGAGGGGCGAATGAGATCAGAGAATCCTGGCCATTATCTCTACTGCCATCTCTTTCAATACTCTAAGATGTAGATCATCAGATCCAGGAGATTTATCAACCTTAATGTCTCATTCATTTCTTCAGTACCACTTTTTAACTCTAATTTATTTCAGTTCCTCATTCTCACTAGCTCTTTGGTTCTTTGGTGGGGGGTACAGATCATGTGAAGGTCCATTGAAGTCAGGAGGGAATCTCTGGTTTTCAGGCAAGTGCAGCCGGAGAATCCCGCCTGATACAAATTTTAAAAAGACAGATCATGTTGTGATTCTCACCTTGCAGGCCGATAATTGCCTTCAGAATGTGTTGTTAATCTCAATTGTGTCCTTAACAACCTTACTAACCTTTTAAATTGACATTTAAATTATGTGGATTGGATTTCATCATTTAGCTCTGCTTTCATGGTGAATTATTGCAAACTATTGTGGTGACATCAGGAATGCCATCATGCCCAATATTACATTCAGTGCTGTGGAAAACTCTTCTGGTCTGGGAGTGTATTATTCAGACCAATGAATTTGTCTAGTTTCTCTTCCATTTCATTATTTGTTGTTGTTTGTCTTCCCGCATCTAGCGGTGCACAAGGCAGACCACAGGTCACTGGTCTGTCACCATGGGCTTATAGCTTGAGGGGTGCCACTCCACATCAAGCGTGGCTCACCAGGGGTCTCTCCCACTCTTATCACCACTGGTGAGCTGAGAAAGATTTATAGGTTGACCCTCAACCTGTCTGACCGTGTTATGAACACACCCTCCTGGGCCATCAAGTCTTGGGTTGAGACTCAAATCCAGAACTTCTGGCTCAGAAGCAGGGATGCTACCCACTGCACCACAGGATCTCCACTAATTTCATTATTCCCAATATAAGTTCTCCTTTCTCTGCCTGTGATGGGTCCATCCTTGTCTTTGCTAATCATTTCCTTTTTCATACTTGTATAGGTTTTTACTGTCTGTTATGTTTTTTGCCAGTCTACTTTCATATTCTATTTTCTCTTTCTTCATCAGTTTCTTGGTCCTCCTTGGCTAATTCTTAAAAGCTCCCAATCCTCAGGTTTACTAATTGTTTGGCAACTTTATAACTCTCTTCCTTCGATCTAATAAAATCTTAAACTTCCCTTGTTAGTCATGCTTGGATTATCTTTTCTGTTAGGTTGTGTGCCTCAAAGGAACGTAAATTTGTTGTAAAGCTTGTATTAATTCTTTAAATGTTAGCCATTGCCTGTCTACTACAATACATTTTAATGTTCTCCATCTACCACAGCCAATTTGCCCCTCATACGTTCGCAGTTTCCTTTGTTTAGACTTAATACCCTAGGATTGAAATACAACACTTTCAACCTTAATGTAAAATTCTACCGCATTATTCTTCCCTTAAGGCACCCTTACGAGATTTGATTTAGCCGTTTCTCATTGCTCAATTCTAGATCTAAAGTAACTCATTCTCTAGTTGATTCTTCCTCATACTGCTCTGGAAAACTATGTCATATGCTTTCTACAAACTTGTCCTCCACAGCAGAAGTGCTAATTAGATTTACCCAGTTTGTATGCAGATTGAAGTCCCCTATGATTATGGTTTTATCTTTGTTACATGTGCCTTTAATTTTCTGATTTATATTATGCCCAACACTACAAGACCTTGGTGGACAGCTCACACCAACATTTTCTGCCCTTGCAGTTTCTTAACTCCACCCAAACTGATTCTATACATCTTGATCTTCTGATCTAAGACCCTCCCTCACTGATATACTGATCCCATCCCTTATTAATAGTGCTACTCCACATTATTAAACTTTTAAATGTCATGTACCCTTCATAACATTAATTTTGCAGCCTTGGCCACTTTGCACGCATGTTTCTGTAACGGTAATTGTATCATACCAGTTTGCTTCCACTTAGGCTGTCAATTTATCAATTTATCTACCTTGTTGTGAATGTTGCATGCATGCAGATTGAATGCCTTTAATTTTATCTTTTTTTAATTTTCACAACCTCTAACCTTATTTGCTGGCGTACTCTAAAGTTTGTGCACTCTGTCTCTTCCCACCACACTCAGATTATAATTTCCCTCTCGCTTTAATTTATCACATCTTTCTTTACTCGATTTCTCGCCCCACTATTTAGTTTAAAGCCCTTTCCACTGATCTAGTTTAATGCATTGGACCCATCATGATTTAGGTAAAGACCATCCCAATATTACAGCTCCTACTTTCCCCAGTATTCGCGCCAGTGCCCCATGAATTAAAACCCATTTCTCCCACAGGATTGCTTAAGCCACATATTTACCTCTGTAATCTTATTTACCCTATTCCAATTTACTCGTGGCTCAGGTAACAATCCACCAATTACCCAGCACTTATAACCATGTTCAGGTTACTGGGCCAGTAACCTGGAGGCCAGGACTAATCAAAACAATCACTGGCAGTCCACACTTCAGAGCAACGAGGGATGGTATTAATGGTAGGGTATTAATATTGTTAAGATTAGCGATGAAGGATATTGTTTAATAAAGCACTTATAAATAGCGACGTCCCTGGAAAGGAAGCATGAAGTGTCTACTGGTATGCTTGATACCTTCCATGACCTGTGGGCACAGCAGGTACTGGAGTGCTTTGTTTTTTCCCAAAATTACATTTTAATTT
The DNA here is from genome assembly GCF_965287045.1 of Carcharhinus amblyrhynchos. Classification (NCBI taxonomy): domain Eukaryota; kingdom Metazoa; phylum Chordata; class Chondrichthyes; order Carcharhiniformes; family Carcharhinidae; genus Carcharhinus; species Carcharhinus amblyrhynchos. Next base: position 58,808,154 of record NC_137327.1, on the reverse strand, counting down.
AATAAGTTTCCTTCCAGATTTTCATCTTTTGTTAGTATCCCTTAAAGGGGCAGTCACTTTAACTTGACACATTCGTTTGTGCGCCTATTTATTGTTTAACCTCGATAGAGTATAAATGGAGGCTTCCCTGGAGAAAGAGAGCACCCAATGTCCACTGGCATGTTTGAGGGCTTCCTTGATCGATGGGCACCACAGGGATGGGAGTACTTCATTAACACATTTTAATTTAAGCAATTAAGTTTCCTTTAAATGTTATCTTTTGTTACAGTGGCCTTTAATGGGCTATCACTTTAATTTAACTTGTTTCCCCTGCTTAATCAAAAAAAGTATAAGTAGAGGCTGATAGACACTGGGATTTGTAGGTTTATTCTGTAAATAAGCCTATTATCAAAAACAAGATTGGCATCTGGTTTCATATTTTACCATCTGGCTCTGATCAAATTAACAGATGGGCATTAAGTGGCAGCCTTCCCAGCGATGCCCACGCCCTGAGAACGAAATGTTAAAAAAGAGCCATTCACCAGTTTTTACCTGTCCAGGGCAGAGGTAAAAACAACATGCAGAGAACAAGCTGTCATCCTTAACCTTGTGCTCTGACCCACACAGACAGAGTGGGCAGTCAGCTGGCAACCCTTCCTGGGTGTGCAATTGATAAATCAGACAGTAACTCATGGACTGGGCACATATTTGTTACCCAGCATGGCCCATCTGCCACTTGACATATAGTCCAAGAATGTTGTGTTTTAAAACTCAGGTTTGTTCAATCTGAAGTACCTGGTGCTGCTACTGCAGAGAGAACTGCTGTCTATTCACCAGGGCTTCAGACCAAATTCCCTTCACATTATGGAATCAAACCTCATTGAAGACAAGTTATCAGACAGAACATAACACCAGCTCTGAATAAGGCACAGAATTAAATCATTGCTTTCTCCAATCATACATTTGTTACAGGGGAGCATTCAGCCCATCAAACTGATGGCAACACTCTAAAGAGGAAGCTGGCTAATCCCACCTTTCTCCCCATAGCCCTGCAAATCCTTACCCTTCAGTACTTGTCTAAATTCCTTTCAAAAGTCCCAGTTGAACTTGTTTCTACCACACACTTCAGACAGGACATTCCAGGTCCTAACCGCTCGCTGAAGGAAGGTTTTCCACATGCCACCTTTAGTTCTTTTGCCATTCATTTGAAATCAGTGACCTCTGGTTTCTGCATGCTTATGCCGATGGAAACAGTTTCTCTCCATCTAATCTGTCTGGAACCTTTGTGATTTTGAACACATTGATCAAATCTCCTCTTATCCTTCTCTTCCTCAAAGAGATTAGCCCCAGCTTCTCCAATCTATCCATGTAACGGAATCCTACATCCCTGAAATCATTCTCATAAATCTTCTCTATATTCATATCCTTCCTAATTGAATATGGTTCTTCAACTGAGGAAGAACCAGTGTTTAATGAAGATTTGTCTGTCCTCAAATACTGGATTGGGGATTATTCTGTGTGAATGCCTGAGTAATGAAGAGAACGAGAGATTCTACTTTGATTAAACTACTTACTCCTTAAAACTAAAGACCCATTTGGAAGTTGAAGCAGTGGACTAAATATGAACACCAACATTTCACCGCCTGATCCATGGGAGTGAAAGCTTCATCACATTATTGGATAAAAAGAAGTAATTGAAGTTTGTAGAAGCCTCACACATTTACTTTGTTACTTTGGTTTCCAGTTAAGCTGCATCTTGATTTTAAAATTCTCACCTTTGATTTCAAATCCATCCTTGCCCTCTCCTTTCTCTGTAATCTCCTCAAGACCTACCACCCCCTGAGACAACTGTGCTCCTCTAATTCAGGTCTCTTTTGAGTAACACTGATTTTAATGATTTTAAATGCACTGCAGGAACTCATCAAGACTCCTCAGACACCACCTTCCAAATTAGTGACTGCTACCGTCTAGAAGGACAAGGGCAGCAGACACATGGGAGACCATCGTCCCCCTCTGAGTCATTCCTGACTTGGAAATATTTCACCATTCCTTCACTGTAGCTGGGTCTAAATCCTGGAACTCCTCCCCTAACAGCACTGTGGGTGTACCTACACCACATGGACTGCAGCAGTTCGAGAAGGCAGCTCACCACCGCCTTCTCAAGAGCAGTTAGGGATGGGCAATGAATGCTGGTGTAGCCACATCCTGTGAATGAACTTTTAAAAACCTATTGGTGGTCTTTCCTTCAGCTACCTGGCACCCTATGTCCTGGAACTCTCTTTCTAAGCCTGTCTGCCTCCCTGTCTCTCTTTGTTCCTTTAAGTTGTTCCTGTGAATTGTGGGATGTTTTGTTACGTCAACAGCGCCAGAGAAATACAAATTGTTGTTGTCAAAGCAAGCTTTAACTGTGGCTGTTCATGTCCTTTTGGACAAGAGCCCACAGAATAAGTTCTTGCACTATTGAGCAGCAGTTGGCAGAAAGGTCACACGACAGCTGGTGTGTGAGACAGAAATATCACACTGGTGAGGCTTGCAAAGGTCCCATTTGGGACAATGTGAAGGGACAATCATTTCGAGTTTAACTCCTCATATATTTGATCAATGAGGGCTTGAAGCAATAGTGCATAACGACCTACACTGCATCAATGAATCTAATGAATCAATCACAAAATTACTGAATTGTTACGGTGCTCAAGGAGGCCATTTGGCCCATCATGTCTGAACTAACTCTCCAAATAAACAATTCACTTTGTGCCATTCTGTCACTTTCTCCCTGTAACCCTGCACATTCTTCCTTTCAAGCTAACACTCTAATTCCCTTTTGAAAGCTTTGTTGATCCACACTCTCAGGCAGTGCATTCCAGACCTTAACTATGTGCTGTGTGAAGTTTTTCCTCATATAATTTCCACTTCTTTTGCAAATTCTTTTAAATCAGTGCCTTCTCATTCTCAATCCTTTCATGAGTTTCTCCCCACCTTCTCTGTCTATATGCCTTATGATTTTGAATAGCTAAGCTGCCTCCCTCCCTAGCAGCACTGTGGGTGTACCTACACTACATGGACTGCAGTGGTTAAAGAAGGCAGCCACCTCCTCTTTCTGAAGTGAATTTGGAGATGGGGAACAAATTCTGCCCTAGCCAGTGACACTCACATCTCCTGAAAGAATAGGAGAAGCCTCTCTGGGACCTCTGCACTGCTCAATTTGCCAATTTGCAGTCCACATCCCATAGGTAACCATGCCTTCAGCTGCCTAATTTCTAAGCTCTGGAAGTTCCTGCCTAAACCACTCATCCTCCCTTCCTCCAATTCTTCCTTGAGGATGTCCCATAAAACCCACCTCTGGCCGTGTTTTTGGATATCTGCCCTATCATGGCTCACATTTTGTCTGCTCGTGCTCCTTGGAATGTTTTTGAACATTTCAATATGTTAAAGGTGCTATATAAATGCAACTCATTGTTACTGTAGAATCATTACAGGCCTTTAAAATAAACTGGACTGGCTCCTGATAATGAAGGACACCTGGAGCAAGGTCAAGGGGTAGCTATAATTAGTTGCCATCAACTTCTGGAGTTTGCTTGATTGCCTTCAGGTTTCTGAAGGGTATTTCCCAGACTATTTTGTTCACCATCCTAATGTTTCCCCTTATTTAACTTCTCTCAGTTTGTGTAATGGTGAATGGGTTGATGCAGTGTGCAGGTAATACCCTAGGCAGAATCTGAGGAGAATTTGGCAGTGTGTCAGTTCTGGTGAGGAAGTACTGGTGTGAAACTCTCCAGCTTCATTGGCCAGTTTTCTCTCTGGATCTTGTCACTTTAACTGGCAAAAAAGAGCAGGTGTGCTTTGCAGCATCAATTTGGTGAGCTTAAATCTGGAAATCGGCTCCACAGAGATCGGGCACACTGATCACAGAAACAAAAATTTATTTTCTGCCCTCATTCCCCCCGCCTCCACCATCAAGTTATCTGTGGCCATACCCCCTTCCCCAATCATCCCCCGCAACCCCAACCTCTCCCCCACCACCCAATCATTCCTGACATCCACCCCCCTCCTTCTGCCCACCCTCCCCCCCCCCCCCCCCCACATCAATGCTGGCATTGCCATGTTGTCAGTGCAAACCTCTGCTTGGGGCAGTACCAACCTGTGCCAGGTGACAGTGCCAAGACACTGCCCAGCCATGTCCCTCTCCTCCAGGGACAATAGTGACCTTTGTGCCCCAGGGGGATCCTCTCAACAGATTCATGTCTATTGTAAACCTTGCCAACATGACAACACATCGATGAGGCATGGTGAGAGGGAAAATCTGGTGAGGGGGAGGGTCTTTCATTAGATTGAAATTAGATTGCTGCCACATAGATCCAGGCTTCTGGGTTTGATTCCTGGCTTGGGTGACTATGTGGAGTTTGCATATTCTTCGTATGTTTGCATAGGTTTCCTCCGTGTGCTCCGGTTTCCTCCCACACTTCAAAGATGTGGAGGTTAAGTGCATTGACCATGCTAAATGGCCCCTTAGTGTCTGAGATGCGTAGGTTAGAGAGATTAGCGGGGTAAATCTGTGGAGTTAAGGGGATTGGGTCTGGATGGGATTGACATCAGTGCAGACTCGATGGGCCAAATGGCCTCTTTCTGCGCTGTAGGATTTCTATGATTCTATGAAATTAATTTAAATGAAGGTAAATCAGATTCGTGACCACTTAGGGCATGAACGTGATTATGTCACTGAAGAGGGCTGGTGAAAATCAGAGATGTGGTTTTGCCAGATCTTGAACTCCCAACGGCAATCTTGTGGACAGAAAGTTCGGGCCCCCTATCTGAATGAGATAGACTGGATGATCCAATTGGGATTTTCTTGGTTGTTTGGACTGCACAGTTGACTACAGGGTAAGGTACACTGACTTGAGTCACATTATTCCACAGCACCAACACCCATTCAGCACTCTGACATGATTCTCTATTTCCTACACCAGTTACTTAGCCTTTCTGCGTGAGATTTAGTGCGACTGTAGTCTCACACTGGTAATGGGCTGAAACTATTAACTATAGTCCTTGCAGTGATAAAAAATTTAAACTCAAACCCTTGCGGTGAAGGGTTAGAGACTATTTCGTTGCATCAATCAGCCCTAGTTACTTTCTGATTAATTACTACAAATTTAATCCCACAAAAATAATATTGCCCTGTAGGATATGTAGTTCATCTGTCAATGTAAAAATTCTAGTGTTATTGCCTCTCTTATATGAACACTTTGGATTTGAGAGGTTTCTTTTTAATTCATTAATGAAATGTGGGCACTGCTGGCAAATCCAGCATTTAATGCCCATCCCTAATTGCCGTTGGCTCTGGGAGTGTCTAGCATATTCGAACCATAGAATCCCCACAGTGTAGAAAGAGGCCATTCGACTGGGGCGGCATGATAGCACAATGGTTAGCACTGCTGCCTCACAGTGCCAGGGACTTGGGTTTGATTCCCCGCTTGGGTCACTGTGTGGGGTTTGCACATTCTTCCTGTGTCTGCGTGGGTTTCCTCCGGGAGCTCCGGTTTCCTCCCACAGTCCAAAGATATGCGGGTTAAGCTAATTGGCCATGATAAATTGCCCCTTAGTGTCCCAGAATGCACAGGTTAGAGGGATTAGCAGGTAAATATGTAGGGATATGGGGATAAGGCCTCAGTAGGATTGTGGTTGGTGCAGATTCAATGGACTGAATGGCCTCTTTCTGCACTGTAGGGTTTCTATGATTTTATGACCCATCAAGTCTGCAACTACTTTCCGGAACAGCATCCCATCCAGGCCTTCCCCTGCGCCCAACCCCATAACCCTGGGCAATTACCATGGCTAAGCCACCTTACCCACACATTTTGGGACACTACGAGGCAACTAAGCATGACCAATCCAACTAACCTGCACATCTTTGGGCTGTGGGAGGAAACTGGAGCACCTGAAGGAAACCCACGTAGACATAGGGAGGATGTGCAAACCCCACACAGACAGTCACCCAAGACTGGACTTGAAGCTGAGTCCCTGGAGCTGTGAGACAGCAGTTCCAGCCACTGTGTATAGTTGTACATGAGGCTATACCAAGAACATACAAGAGATTTGTACTCAACAAGTGTTGTTTATGTCTTTCTTTGGGCAGCATCAGTGACAATTGGGAAAAATGGCTGACTGTGTGGCGTTGTCTGATGAATACAAGCTGTGAAGTTAGCAGCACGTCCTCTCAGTGGGAGAAGCAGGTCTGTCATTATATAGGCAGAGTTAGTGCCACCAACATCACAGCACAGTGAGTGGTATAGAGAACCAGATTATCATATGCAGGAAAGGAGAGATTTCTTGGAAAGAGGAAAGATTATTAAGCCCAAGAAACCTATCCTTCTTGACTGAGAGGGAGGATAGGTGTCCAAACAAAACCTTCAATACAAAAACAAAACACTGCAGATGCTGTAAATCTGAAAAAGAAGCAAAATACTTTGGAAATGCTCAACAGGTCAGGCAGCATCTCTGCAGACAGAATTATCGACCTCAAGCTGTTCTGCTTTCTAAAAATGCTGCCATACCTGCTGAGTGTTTCCAGCATTTTCTGAGGGATCACTCAGAATTGTGAAGTTAGAGCAGATTACCTGGCTTTCAAATGTGATTTTTCATTCTCAAACTGTTAGATGTGCATTGGTGTGGGGGAGTAGCAACACTCTGCTACTTTCTAAAACACTTCCAATCCTCAGACTTACTATTATCATTTGCAACATTATAAGCCTCTTCTTATAATTTAATACTATCAGTAACTCCCTCATTAGCCACAGGTGAGTCTTTTGCACTGAGGTTTTGTTTTTCAATTGAATGTATTTTTGTTAAGTATTTTGAATTGTTTCTTTAAAAATTTCCCACTGTTGATTTACTGCAATACCTTTTAATATCTTTACCCGATCAACCTGAGCTAGTTCTACCCTCATATTTATACAATTGGCTTTGATTAGCTTTAATGTGTAGATTTGTATCGGAATATGTAATTTTCAACCTTGTGGAATTCAGTTGTATTATGATCACTATTTCCCAGTGGATCTGTTACTAGCCTAGTATTGGGTAGACATCACTAATTTCCCCTGTCTCATTGTACAACATTAGACCTAAAATAACTTTATCCATAGCTGGTTCATGTCACATTGCTCCAGAAAACTTTCACAAAAGCATTTTACAATGTCATCTTCCAGTCTGCTTTGACCAATTTGATTAGTTTAGTCTATATGAAGAGTAAAGTCCCCAAACTATCATTCATTGCATTGCCTTCATTACAAGCTCCAATAATTTATTGTTTAACACTTTTATCAATGGTATAACTATTACGGGTGGGCAGGGGGGTGGGGGATTATAAACTACTCCCACCAACGTCTTCTAACCCTTTCTATTCCTAATCTGCATCCAACTTGATTTTCTGAGCCAAGATCCTTTCTTACTGATGCTCTAATTCATCCTTTATTCGCAGGGCTCCCTGTCCTCTTTTTCCATTCTGTCTAATTTTTTTAAATGTTGTGTACCCTGGAATATTTATTTCCCTTAGCTCTTTAATGGCAATTAGATCAAAATCATTTATTTTTATTTGTGCTAATTGCTCATTTATCTTATTATGGATGCTTCGTACATTCACATAAAGTAACAATTTTTTTAAACCATTATTCCTAGCATGAACCTAACTCACTGATGAACTTTTATATCCTTAAACTCTGTCTCACTCGTCTTTACACAGACGGATATACTTTTGTCTCAGCTTTTATTTTTGTATTTCTAATTCTCCTTTCACCTGAACTGTCCACCCACTACTTTAGATATTCCCCTGCTGTGACCCTATTTGCTAGCTCATTTATAGTTTGTATGCTCTGTCCCTTCCTGTTATACTCTGCTTTCTATTATCTCTACCCTGCACTATTGCCTTCTCCTTTCCCTTTCACATTCCAAATCTCCCCTCAGACCCTCTTCCTCTAACCCCCTCCACTATTTAGTTTAACGCTCTCTATATTGAGTGAGAAAGCTCCAGCCCATCTGGCCAGATGGATAGAAGTTCTGAATCCAATGCACTGCATCAGAACCAACTTGTGAAATGGAACAGATGTAAAAACCAAAACAAAGCACAAGCCTGTAAAGAGAAGCAAATTCAATACATTCCCCTTTTAGGTTAAAGTGAGATGTGTCCTTCTCTGTTGTTTTCCAAATGTCTTCCTCTCTCTTTCCTCCCACTGGGCCCACTGAAGCCTTGACCATTTGGTTGCCTTTGTAAATCTGAGCCCACCTGATGAATGTTGACAGGCTTTTCAACCAGGTGGGTACGACAGCCTGATGGCTGACATTCAGGCATGTATTTTGTACTTTCATAGGTTTCTTCACATAATTGGTCAGGGAATTCTGGAGCAGAACCTCCAAAAGACTATAGAAACTGGGAGACAATTGGACCAATCGAGAATCTGACCTTCATTAGGTTATATTGTGAAGGAATCTGGAGCAAAGACGGGTAAGGAAAGGATGATTGAATTGAGTGGTAGAATTAAGAGGTTGATCACTCTAATTTTTTTTTAAACATCAATTATAAATGGGATTATGCCACCTCTCTATACTATGACTGCAGTTGTACTGCCAAGCTAACTGACTGATGTTCTTGAACTTGGAGTAGACTGGGAGAACGTTGGGGTTTTGTCTGCCTGCTTGTGCTGAGCAACCCTGTCTACAATCGAGTGGCTTTTAGAGGGTTCAGCTTAACTTCTACTTTTGCGAAAACAAATGGCATTATCCAACAACTTCAAGCCGCTGTGCAGTGAACCCAACAGAAACATTAACACCCAGAAGATGCATTTATGTTTTTTTCATATATTGTTCCAGCTCTCTCAGGCATCGCAGTACAGAACCAACGGACTGAATTATTCATGCCTTTCTCAGCAGAAGGAAAATAAAAAGCTTTTACACTATGTCCTTCCAAGTGGAGCCTATTTGTAACCATTTCCTTCTTCCTTAGCAACCTTGACTACCAGAAAACACTAACGATTTATTTACTTGTTACTTCTTGTGCCTGACAAGCGAAGACAATGAGCTTCATCAAGTCAGAGTTGTCAAGCTGAATTAGATATTTTCCCTTCTGATTGTGCTTTTATTTGCTTTTCTTTCATGGGAATGGGGTGTTTGTGAGGGAAGGTAAACATTATTCCACTATTACAATGGGCCACCTTTCTATTCCAATGCATATGGTTGATAGTTATTAACAATTAATCTTCAATCACAGGGCACAATGACCAACAACGCTCCCCCCCACCACCCCCAGTAAGAAACAACTGGTTGAATATTATGGGGCAGGGGTGGCAGCTGGCTGGGACTTGTTGCACGGTACCCAAATCTCCCCCACCCCTTCCCCACAACCACCACCTCATTCCTTGTAAGCAAAGTTAGCATGGGGACCACCTGTTCCAATTTGACCCACCCTGCAGTCACAATGCACTGTGAACAGACTAAGCAAAGGCCGAGCAGGATGTCCATCCCTCAGTGGCGAGGCAGCCCTGCCATCGGAAGCTGCTGACATCTCCATCAGTCCCAGGGGCACTAAGCAAGGATACTGCTGGGGTGGCAATGATGAATAACAGACAGGAGCAATTGATTCCTGGAAACAGATTAAGTCCAGTGTCTTAATTGGGAAGGATTTGGGCACATTAGGAAGGAGGTTGGTCAAGGGAGGTTGTGGTTGGGGGCTGGAGGTTGGAAGTGATGGTCTTAATGCTGCAGGCAGGTAGGAAGAAAGGGATCATTCTATCTGAGTGGGGGTTGCCATCCAATCCTCAAGGTGAAACCCCATCAAGATAGACACAGACACCCTCCCCCACGCACATGGAGAACAACCTACCCCCTATATTCACATTACAGGCCAGGGATATTGCTAATGGGCAGTGCCCACGCTTGTCACTCTACCCCCTGGGGACTGTAATTACCTATGTGCTCCTTGCAGGTTCTCTACACCTAGTTTACATTGCTTCAGACCTGTTATGAACCTTGCTAATGTGACCCGAGTGTAGGAGGGAGTGATACACAGGGGATGCTCGCTAATGATACTGACATATATTCCTAATCTTCCTGGATAGGAACATCATTGGCCCCTATTTTACCATTCCCGCGCACAAAAATGTGGTAAAGTCGGGCGTGAGGCCATTATTGCGATCTGCACCCGCAGATTGCCACTTTACCGAAACCTGGGAATGGTGGCGATTCAATTTGCACCCCAGACAGGCACAACAGCAATTTAAATGCATTTACATGCCATAATGGACCTGCTGAATAAAAGTCTGAATCGGGCACTCCAGCTGCTGAAGAGGGTGTTCAGAGCTTCCAGTGGCTCTCTGACTCAGATCAGTGGTGGGGAGGAGGGAGGGAGGTGGGTCAGATCACTCTCTGGTTGGGGGGAAGGAGGGGAGTGATATTGGATCATTGTCTGGTTGTGGGGGGGAGGAGGAGGCGGGTCAGATGTATCTTGGGGAGAGGGGGAAGACCGATTACTCACTTGTGGGTGGGAGCAGATGGATCTCTGGTGGGGGGGCGGACAGATGGATCTCTGGTGGGGGAGGGCAAGGGGTCCTCTACCACTCTGCAGGTGATCGGTGGGGAGGGGAGGGGTCAGGGGCGGTGATCAGTCTGGGTAGCGGGGAGGGTGGATAAGGGGGCAGTGATGTGTGTGGGTAGTGGGGGGGTGGATAAAGGGGACAGTGATGTGTGTGGGTAGTGGGGGGGTGGATAAAGGGGACAGTGATGTGTGTGGGTAGTGGAGGGGTGGATAAGGGGGACAGTGATGTGTGTGGGTAGTGGAGGAGTGGATAAGGGGGACAGTGATGTGTGTGGGTAGTGGAGGGGTGGATAAGGGGGCCAGTGATGTGTGTGGGTAGTGGAGGGGTGGATAAGGGGGACAGTGATGTGTGTGGGTTATGCGGGGGTTGGATAAGGGAGACAGTGATGTGTGTGGGTAGTGGGGGCGGTTGGACAAGGGGGACAATGATGTGTGTGTGCGCCATTGCTCTTGCTTTTCGCTCCTGGGCGCGCTTTTTCAAATTTTTTTCCAACTGCGCATGTGCAGTTCAGAGCTCCGATTGTTTCAGCTGCACTTAGCCTCCCACAGCGTGAATGGGACTGGAGATGGCTGGGTGTGTATGGGAGCGCCTGAAAGCAGATTTCTAAGTCGGATCTGCATTATGCCCAGATTTGGCACTTAGAATGAAAATGATAAAATCAGGCTCATTATGTCAATGGCAGGATGTGGGAACGTTGTGTGAAATTGCCAGTGAGGATCTTGTTTTCCGCCTTTCGCAAGAATTTGTGCCTCTGTCGCCATTTATGTTCTCAGCAAAAGGGGTACGGGGTAAAATACCAGCCATTCTGTTGCATTTTTCTCATCTTTCTACAATTTGCTCTCCTTTTGAGAGCTACTATCAAATCAGTGTGTCTTGCCCATTCAGACAGTGTGTTCTGAATTCTAATGATTTGCAGTGTAAAAAGGTTTATCCATGTATCGCCTCTGGATCTTTAGTCAATCACCTTCAATCTCTGCTCACTGGTATTTTACAGCTCCATAATACATTTACTACCTCTGATATCCACTCGCTGTTGCCATCAAAACAAACACAGCAGCTGGTGTGCACACATCAGTGCTGCAAATCGCAAGGAGAATGTATGGCCGGTGGGTATGATTTCGTAATATTGATTAAGGAAGCTGTTTGTGATCAGGCACAGGCTAAATTTACTGCAACTTCACCTAGTGTGGGAGTTCCTGAACACCCATTGGATCAGGACTTCAGTGAATGTTGAAGTGTGGTCTCTGTGGGTAATGAGGCTGTCAGTTTGCACACAGCACGTTCACTCACACAAACTGCAATGTGATAATGATTGGTTCACTTGTTTTGGTGATGTAGTGTGGGATCAATATTGGCCAAGACATGGGGAATAGCCCAACTGCTGTCCTTTAAAATAATATTGTAGGATCTTTCCCATCCACTTGAGACGGCTGATGGGGCCTTGGTTCAATGCTTCATTCAAAAGGTAGCACCGCTGGCAATGTAGGGCTCCTTCTGTACTTCACATTATACCCAAAAGATGGGAACTCAAACAATTCCCTCAGACCTTCATTGAAGTAGCTTTTAATATTCTTCTTGTGCCTTTATTAATTTCACTAGCCAATGCTTAAATTTATGACATACAATAGCCATACAAACAGTGTGCAGCTCCAATGAGGCTCTTGTCACAGGAGCAGTAAAATGTGAGTGTGAATGTTTGCAATGCCTGTACCAAATGCAGAGTGATCTTATAAAAACTGGGACAAGTGCATTGCTAAAGCCAGGCAAAAACTGGGCATGTGGCAGCAACAGTCCCTCTCCATCACCAGAAAAAACCTGATGATCCGATGGGAGGTGCTGTCCGTGTTGTTGTATGTGGTACAGGTGTGGCCTATCCCCAAATCCTGCACAGTAGCAGTGACCCAGGTCATCTTCAAATTTATATAGAGATCAAAGATGGATTGCGTCCCGAGGGAATCGATGCACAAATCTCCAGAGAACAGAGGGAAAAACGTTCCCAATGCTGCCTTCACCCTGATGACCACCTTTGTGTGCTGTTGCATCAAGCTGTGTGTAGATCCTCGGTACACTAACAGCAAGTGCCATTACTTTTTGAGGTTCTACCTGTCCCAGGTATTGTGGAGGATGGATCTGGCCACACTGCCACGGAACGGTCCGAGTAGTTGGACCGTACCGCAGCACCTGTCCTTCGTGGAGAATTTTTTCCGCAAACACACCTTTGACCACATGGTGATCAAGCAGTGGTCAGCGCGTAACGTCCTCGAGGCCCTGGCAGAAAGGGAGATGGTGGTTCCCTGAGCAGACTGTCAGTGTCATCTGGCAGAACGCCTCATCACCAGAACTGACAAGCACCAAGATCTGGCTTGGCTGGTGGTGAGATGGGCACTGCCCGTCAGATCCTTTATGCACGCTCGAGGTCTCAACAGCACCGCACGCTGCCCTCGAAGTGGCTGCGGGTCTGATGAGACGGTCGCACACCTCCTTGTGGAGTGTGCCTTTGCAAAGAAGGTCTGGAGTGAGATGTAGTGGTATTTGTCGAGGTTCATCCCGAGCAGCTCGGTGACGCAGGACTCTGTGCTCTACGGGCTGTTTCCGGGGACGCACACCGAGACAAATATCAACTGCTGCTGGAAGGTCATCAACTCGGTGAAGGACGCACTTTGGTCCGCCCGAAACTTGCTGATCTTCCAGCCAAAAGAACTGTCCTTGACCGAGTGTTGCAGACTGGCACCTTCCAAGGTCCAGGACTACGTGCTGAGGGACGCGCTGAAGCTTGGGACAGCTGCCGCAAAGGCACAATGGGAAAAGGCCACACTGTAAAGCCTTTCAACCAAAGCAGTCCGAGGGCCTGGTAACTGTGTGCTAATCTGAAAAGTAACAGTGTACAGCGAAATCTGAGGCATGTATATCGTTTTAAGTTTTGAAATGAAATGATTGTAATTTTGTGTAAATAAGATTGTATAGGACTGTAAAAATGACTTTTTCAGCACTGTTTGTAATTCTTAGATATGTTGGTTTGCAATGGTTTATTTGAGTTTTTTTTATATGAATAAAGTATATTTTTGAAATAAAGAAAGACTGATCACGTCCAACTCTCTGCTCACTCTCACAACCAGCACTAGGTGGCGTAGAAGGCACATTGCTTTCAAAACCTATTTGAACGTTTTGAAAAATTACCATTTATTTCCAATTTCAAGGACATTACCACTTGAAATAACATATAGTTGCCACACAACGATCCTGGCTGGTCTCTAGAATTTAGGCAACTTTGAATCTAGGTGACAAAATTATCCAACGTGTAAATAAGATTACCACGAGGTGAAAAAGAACATTCCTCTGTGTCTGGTACTGAATGCCTGGTCAGTACCAGTGTTTCTGCATGTACTGGTGATGCCAGATTAAAGAGAACAAGTCACTGAAAGAAAACTGCAGGCACCACCTGTACGTTAGTGAAGAGCTCCATTGTGAGGCACACATAGACTTGTACGTGCCCCAGGCTACATTGGACTTGACCCTAGCCGTGCTGGGTCCTGTTTGACGGAACAGTTGACATTTATGTAGCACCTTCCTGACCTCAGCAAGTGCCAAAGTGCTTTACAGCCAATGAAATGAATTGTGGTTGCTGTGGGAAATGAGGGCAGTCAGTTTGCACAAAGCAAACTGCAATGTGATAGTGATCGGATAATTTGTATTGGTGGTGTGGGTGCTGAATCAATATTGGCCAGGACATGGGGGAAAACACGCCTGCTCTCCTTCAAAATAATGCTGTGGGATCTTTCCCATCCACCTGAGAGGGCAGATGGGATCTCGATTCAATGCCTCATTCAAAAGGTGGCACCACTGGCAATGCAGGGCTCCTCCATACTTCACTGAAGTGTCAGCTGAGATTTAATGCTCTGGCCTCTGGAATGGGACTTAAAGCTACAACATTGTCACTTAGAGGTAATAGAACATAGAACATAGAACATAGAACATTACAGCGCAGAACAGGCCCTTCGGCCCACGATGTTGCGCTGACCAGTTACAAAAACAATGACCCACTAGCCTATACCAATCCCTTTTCGTCCATAAACCTATCCAGAGATCTCTTAAACGCCCCCAAACTAGACGCATTTACAACTGCAGCAGGCAGGGCATTCCAATCCCTCACCACCCGCTGGGTAAAGAACCTACCCCTGACATCCGTCCTGTAGCTACCCCCCCTTAATTTAAAGCCATGCCCCCTCGTGCTAGCTTTCTCCATCCGAGGAAAAAGGCTATCACTATCCACCCTATCTAAACCTCTAATCATCTTATATGTTTCAATAAGATCCCCTCTTAGCCGCCTTCTTTCCAACGAAAACAACCCTAAATCCCTCAGTCTCTCCTCATAGGACCTCCCCACCATACCAGGCAACATCCTAGTAAACCTCCTCTGCACCCTCTCCAACGCCTCCACATCCTTCTTGTAATGTGGGGACCAGAACTGCACACAGTACTCCAAGTGCGGCCGCACTAGAGTAGTGTACAGTTGCAACATTACACTGCGACTCCTAAATTCAATCCCCCTACCAATAAACGCCAAGACACCGTACGCCTTCTTAACAACCTTATCTACTTGATTCCCAACTTTCAGGGATCTATGTACACACACACCTAGATCCCTCTGTTCATCCACACTATTCAAAGTCCTCCCGTTAGCCCTATACTCGACACATCTGTTGTTCCTACCAAAGTGAATTACCTCACACTTCTCCGCATTAAATTCCATCCGCCACCTCTCGGCCCAGCTCTGCAACCTATCTAAGTCTCCCTGCAGACTATGACACCCTTCCTCACAATCTACCACACCTCCAACTTTGGTGTCATCAGCAAATTTACTAATCCACCCAACTATACCCTCATCCAGATCATTAATAAAAATTACAAACAACAGTGGCCCCAAAACAGATCCCTGAGGCACACCACTCGTAACTGTACTCCATGATGAATATTTACCATCCACCACCACCCTCTGTCTCCTATCTGATAGCCAATTCCTGATCCAACTTCCTAGATTACCCACAATCCCATACATCTGCATTTTCTGCAGAAGCCTACCATGGTGAACCTTATCGAACGCCTTACTAAAATCCATGTATACCACGTCAACTGCCTTGCCCCCATCCACCTCTTTGGTCACCTTCTCAAAAAACTCAATAAGGTTAGTAAGGCACGACCTACCCGCTACAAAACCATGCTGACTATTTCTAATCAATTCATTACACTCCAAATAACTATAAATCCTATCCCTAATAATTTTTTCTAAAACCTTGCCCACAACAGAAGTAAGACTCACCGGTCTATAATTCCCGGCAAAGTCTCTGTTCCCCTTCTTAAACAATGGGACAACATTCGCTATCCTCCAATCCTCCGGGACTACACCAGAGACCAATGACGACCTGAAGATCTGAGCCAGAGGCTCTGCAATCACCTCTCTAGCCTCCCAGAGAATCCTAGGGTAGATCCCATCCGGACCAGGGGACTTATCTATTTTCAGCCCCTCAAGAATTTCCAGCACATCCCCTTTATCAACCGTAATACTGTCTATTTTACACCCCTGCAACCCAATGTCCTCCTCAGCTATATTCATGTCCCCCTGCGTGAACACCGAAGAGAAATATTGGTTCAATACTTCTCCAATCTCCTCCGGTTCCACAGAGTAATACCCATTCTGAAGGGGACTTGGTGACGCAGGAAAACCTGGCTGATTTTAACACAGGATTGGTAAGTGAAGCTGAGCAATGACCATGAACAGATTACATTGTATTATAAAACATAGAACGTAGAACAGTACAGCACAAGAGCATGTGTCAAACATGATGCTAAATTAAACTAATCCCTTCTGCCTGCCCTTGGACCATAGCCCTCTATTCCTTGCATGTTCATGTTGTTTATCTACAATCCCCTTAAATGCCTCTATCGTATCTGCCTCCACACCACACCTAGCTGCGAGTTTCAGACACCTACCACTCTCCATATAAAAAACTTACCCCTCCCATCTCCTTTGAAATTTCCCCTGCTCACCTTAAATGCATGCCCCCAAGTATGAGACATTTCAACTTGGGAAACATATTCTGATTCTCTGTGTTGTTACAAGGAGGGCTGTTGTTTTCAGCATGTTGTGAAGTGCCCAGGTTTAGACACGGAGTATTTAATGATGCATAAATAGCACATTCATGATTTTATCCAGTGTTGTTTCAGCATGATTTGAACTGGCCAACAAAATGGAAAGAAATCTGAAAAATGGAAGGGGATGAAAGGTTGCATTTATGTTTGCTGATTTAGTAGCTCAGCATTTAACGGGTTCCTGAGCTCTTTCAGCCAAAATGTTCACCCTTTTCTTTTAAATGGGCTCCCTGTTAAAATAGCAAACTGAGATTTATCACGCCAGTGCATTAAATGCCATCTGCTATTGTCACCAAGTGATTTATACCCTGATGTGGCACAGGGCAGAGCCTCATCTTCAAGGCCTCTGCACAACAGGCGTGAAATATTAGATTTGTCAATATGCCAAAGGTGTTTCATCGTTACTGCAAAACCCAACATCTCTCCCTTGAGCGTTGAAGCAAAACTATAAAGCAATCTCGAGCTGCTGGTTTAATCAGCGACCCAGTGAGAGAGCATTAAGGGTTGGAAACTCAGCTGATGTTCAAACTCACAGCGTGCAAGGGACGCTTACTGGCCAATCACCTCATTAGCTGCTGGAACTCATTCCAATTAAATCACAAATAGGTTAGGTAGGGATCAAGATGATCACAGTTAGCCAGCCTGAGCTGTAATTCCTCTGGAGGTAGTGGTGGATTGGACTGTGAAAACCAGAACATTTAAACTGTTCTTGAGCGTGCTTACACGCAAACGGAAACAATTCCACTGTCCCATTTCACACCCGGACATAATGTCAACGAAAATCAAATCAGGCCGAATGGAAATTGGAGTCATTTTAGACCAGGCAGCCCAATGCCCAAGAGAAATTTAGACCCAGTTATTCCTGAATATCTGATATGGGTCAGCATGGTGGTTAGCACTGCTGCCTCACAGCGCCAGAGAGCCGGGTTCAATTCTTGGCTTGGGTCACTGTCTTGTGTGCAGTTTGCACATTCTGCCATGGGTTTCCTCTGGGTGCTCCAATTTCCTTCCACAGTCCAAAGATGTGCGGGTTAGGTGGATTGGCCATGCTAAATTGCCCCTTAGTGTCAGGGAGATTAGCAGAGTAAATGCATGGAATTATGGGGATGGGGCCTGGGTGCAGGTTCAATGGGCCGAATGGCCTCCTTCCGCACTGTAGGGTTTCCATGATTCTATATTCTATGATCTTACATGATTATCTTATGTGGTGCAAATGCTCTTTGAATATTGGAGACAAAATTGAATTGAGACTGAAAATGGATCGAAGCATTGCGCTGCGTGATTACTCAGCATGTGCTCAAAGTGTTGTGGGCAGCAAGCAAACTGCATGTTAATTACCAAGACAGTGGCATGCAGCCCAGCACCGATTACTCATGTGAAGCTCACAGCACTGCATGCTTAACGCCAGATTATACCTCTTAATGAGAAGGTGCATTGTGGCTGCAGCAGTTGGGCGGAGCTGGGTGAATAGGCAAGGTGATCAAATAGACTAGACAAAATTGGGTCTATAGGCCAGAGAGAGTGACTCAAGTTTCTTATGTGCTATACTATAGATCTTGGTACAGGAGGTTGGATTGGAGAAGAATGTTCCTTTTCCCTCATGGGGAGCCTCCAGACACATACTGAGAAGGCAGTAGGAGCAGACTGTCCGAGCAATTAATGTCAGCAGTCTAACTGCAAGCACCTTGAAGCAGTGCCAACAGATGTTTGATGACTTTATGTGAGTGACCAGGCCAGGGAGGGCATCCTCACATCAAATTCAACCACACCACAAGCAAGCGCAGTACGATGGCACATTGGTTAGCATTGCCGTCTCACACTGCCAGGGACCTGAGTTCAATTCCGGTCTCGGGTAACTGTCTGTGTGGAGTCTGCATGTTCTCCCTGTGTCTATGTGGGTTTCCTCCGGGTGCTCCAATTTATTCCCACACTCCAAGGATTTGCGGGGTAGGTTGATCGGCTTCTTAGTGTTTAAAGTGCCTCTTAGTGTCAGGGGGACTAGCAGGGTAAATATATGGGGTTATGGGGATAGCGCCTGGGTGGGATTGTTGTCAGTGTAGGCTGGATGGGCAGAATGGCCTCCTTCTGCGATGTAGGGATTCTATGATCCTATAAGTAATTGTTCTGATGAGGACTTCAATGGTCCATCTTGGGCTGATGGGTAAGTACACGGAAATGCTTCATGCTATCCAGAGAATCTGCAGTCAAGGAGCAAGAAGGAGTTAAGCTCCAACTTGGCCCAAGGCTTCATTCAGAGCTTGGAAATCATCATTTTCAGTATTGAAGTGGTGGCCAACTCCATGAGAACACTTCTGGATGCAACTATCACAGTTTATTTGATTTGTAATATCTTAGCTTCCATTTCAGCCGAAGCAGGAGTCACCCAATATCTGAGTCCTGCAGTGGAAGCTCAATATGGGATCATGAAATCCCAACTTGTTGACATGGGAATCCAGCTTGATACCACACATGCTCAGATTGATACCCTCATTATGGCTCTGGATACCAGCGCTTAAAGGAGCTTGCAGTCCAGTAATCTCCCTCCAGCAGGTTATTAGAATTACTGAGGTGCCAAACTGGGCGAGTGCTAATGGCTCCATGGAACAAATGTCTGCTGTGCTCTCTCTGGATGAAAGCATTCGTGGTCCCACCACTGCCATGCTCCACCAGTGCCCCTGCTCTTTCTGGTCAACCAGCCAGCCTGGTCTGCTGCCATGTTGAGATGACGCAGCCCACAACCAGACATTCTGGGCAGAGCTGCTGAAGGGAGTCCTGTAACGTCATTTGCAATCTACCCCATGGTGAAAGTCAAAAGCCCTTCATCGCCCCTTGCTGGGGTCGCACTTTGTAGGGGCACTAAAACAGTCAATGACATGAGGAGGACAGGTACTCAGGGAATGTTCAGGGGTGGTTGGTATCATATTGCATGGAATATTTGAAATTTTGTTAGTTAAAACTGGCATGCATTGATTGTTCCTGACGCATTTCTCTTCAGGATTGAGGTCATGAGTGAAGGGCTGTAACAAAGTGATCATAACTCATAGAACTGTTGTTCAATTTGGCTTTGTATTTAGAGGAATTAAGAATTGAATGATGCCTTGATGGATAGTCTGTTCAGAATGCTGATGTGCCAGCTTTCTTCCGTCTCCTTCCCCTCCTGAGCTGCTTTATGGTGGCAAGGATGTCATTGAATCATAGAATCCTATAGTGCAAACGGAGGCGATTCAACTCGTCAAGTCTGCACTGACCTTAATCCCACCCAGACCCTCTCCCCATAACCTCTGCATTTACTCTAGCTAGTCCCCCTGACACTAAGAGGCAATTTAGCATGGCCAATCCACCTAATTCGTACAACTGTGGACAAATGTCCCTAATGACCAGGTTGTAGGATATGCAGCAGACCATCGTGAATTGGGACATCCACCCCTGTGGGTATGCAAGGGGACTTCAGAGTGGTCAAAACAGCTTCAAGTCCACAACTGCCTGCTCACTGAGGTTTGCTGTTTCCAAGAGATGGCAGAGTTCTGTCAGTATCTCCTTGGTGATTTGTAGCTGTTGTAGCTTAGGTGGAGCTAACAGAAGTTCTCCTGACAGACCTTAGGTAGGCAAAGCCTCCTGCTGAGAGCCCTCCCCTCCCCCTCACCCTCTGCCAGTCTTTTTTTGCTGCTGTTACTCCTCTCTCTGAAACAGCAACCCCAAGGACAAATAGCATTCTCAGAGACCTTGCAGTTGGCCTTCCAACACCTTCCTCAAATGCAGCACTCCCTGCAGACTTTGCCAAGTATCGACATCTCCAAATATCCAATATGCTCACAAAGCCAAACGGAGCCAGTAGAATATAATCAGCAACAAGCCTGAAAATTGTCAATAACTTCTTTATGTAGCACTGGTGGAGGAAATTCCCTTGTGCTGTTGAAGACACATTCAGCTGTACGTGCTTAAAATTGAGGATGTTAACCAGAACAACACGGGCAAAAATACCAGATCTGGCACTAACTCAGAATCCAACACTGACTGGCACCATGATCTCCTACTCTGCATGTTTCTGACAGAAGCACGTAACACCAACACTAATGCCCTCGCCAAGATGGCATTTGATGTGGGCCGGGCCAGAAGTGGTGTGGACATGGTAAAGCTACTGATTCTACAAAGCCAAATTCTGTGGCAAATAAATTTGTCAGGGACAAAACCAAAGAAACATTTTCATTCTTCTGGAATCTAAGACTAGACTAAGAGATAAAGACAGACTTCCATTATTAAAGGACTTTTATCAGCCTCAAGACATTACTAATTTGTGCAATTAATTTGCCAATAAAATACTTTTGAGTGCAGAAATGAAGTCACTGTTGTAATGTAGGAAATGAAGTAGCCAATTTGTGCACAGCAAGATCCCAGAAACAGCAATGCAATAATGAGCAGATGATCAGTTTTGGGCTATTGTTTATGAAATGAATATTGATCAGGAACCCGTAAGAGCTCACTGGCTACTTGATTTGTTTTGTGAGATGTTTACATTGAGCTGGGAGTGCAGATTGGAGACTGGTTGAACAGCTCAAAGACAGCACCTCTGCCAGAGCAGCACATCTTCAGTCATGGACTGGAGTGTCAGCCTGATTTATGAGCTACTCCACAGAATTCACAACCTCTGGCTCAGAGAAAAGGTGTAGACAGAGAAAGAACGGCAACAAACAATTATTTAACAACAGTAATGGCAATAGTGGCTTTAAAATGGTTTTTCTGGTTGAGTGTTCAGCATGCTGGGATTTTTGGTCAACTTATAATTAAAACCAGATACAGAGAGTTGTGGAGGCTAGATCATTAAATGTCTTTAAGACACAGCTAGATTAGTTCTTGATCAATAAGGGGATCAAGAGTTACTGTGGTCTGGGAATTGTGATCTGAAGCTTCCTGTGTTGGTCAGATAAGGGAAGTTGTTTACATTTTGCTCAGACACTATGGCTTTGAATTTTATGACTGTTATGTGTGGAACATGTCATGTGAAATAGGCATAATAGCATTGTTTGCAAGTAATTTCATTGGAAGTTTGAGCCATGTGATCGGTTTCTGGCTGGATGTCAGAGAATCTTCTGGAAGCAAGTGGAGGTTTGTGGATAAAAGACAGGTGCAGCTTTTTTTTGCCAGTGATAACTTGATAGAGACTAACCATCAGAACACATGTACCCTGCAGCATGCTTCACAGAAGAAGATAATAGATTGAAGATTGAAGATTGGTGAAGAATTTTCCTAAACTCGGTAATATGTATTAAATAAAGAAATAGTTGAATTACTGTCCTTAAACTATCATTAAACTGGAATGCTTGCAAGATGTTTAAATTAAAAGCTGGATGATGCTTTGGCACCCAGATGGGACCTCAATAAGAGACAGCTACATCTACCCGGAGATCAAACCTTTCATTTGTCGAGTGATTAAAAGTGTGATTCAGGCATTTAATTTGGTGTGATGAAACAAAGGCAATTTAGAATGAATTTAGAAGTGAGATTTTGAAGTAAGGTTAGACAGGGGGGAGGGTGAACTGTCTTGTCGACTACGAGGCAAGGCTAAAACCTAACTCTTGGAATAGTGGAGGGTGTGTTCATCATGCTCTTGATGCCAACTGACTTAGAGAGACTGACTGGTAAATCAGCAGTAGCTGTACCCCTTCAGTCACTTCTCTTGTCCCTGGAACTAAGCCTAGAGAAATGGGCAGAATACTACAGTAAGTTTATCGGGTCTGGGATCCATGAGTCAGAAATCTTATAGTGAGAGAAACAAAGATCAAGGAAAATGTTCATTGAAATTGAGTAATGTTTTCATGTTTGATCAGAGAAAATAAAGTTAAAAAATGAGTTAGAAATAATGAGAGAATTAGTTGAGAAGTTAAGAGAAGAAAATGAGTAGTTACATGGAAAAGTAGAAAAGCAGGAACAAAAGAATGAGATAAATATATTCTACATGAGTCAATTTAAATTACGTCAAACTAGTGAAAAGAATCAAAGTTCTGATTACTCCAAGTGCCAGGATAGGATTAATAAATTAAAATCTCAGTCGTCAATGTAGATAAGGATGATATCTATATTTGGGACAATTGAGTCTGAAGGAGGTGGTGATTATGGAGTGAGCTGTGGATCGTATCTGGCAGAGAATGTCTGTTTTGCACATGGTGTTGACTGGGGACCCCCATCTCCTTTCCGAAGGCACCTTATCTCCCAATAAGTTTAGAATTTGCCCCTGATCCGATGAATCCTGTGACTATTATTTGCAAGGACGGCACGGAATTACCAGGAAATGCTGTTGATTGAGGAGGAATGAATATTTTAAAAAATCCCACCACAAAGAACGCCAAGGGGCCCTTTGCATTTTCAAAATAAGCGGGGGGTGGTGGTGGATAGGAGCAGTGTGGCGTTACAGAATTGAGAGTGAAAGAAAATATTGTAAATGAGTTGGCAAGATGCAAAAAAAAAATTGATTTGAACAAATCTGAAGTTGAGCTGACAATTTGAGTAGTTTTTGTATTTCAGTGTGTTCGTGTGGTCTGATTAAAGGTAGGTGATTGTTGTTGCATTAGATGGAGAACAGGAGTTGTTAAAACCCATTGTTTGTTCTTAGACCATAAGATATGGGAGCAAAGTTAAGCTAGTCAGCCCATCGGGTTTGCTCTGCCGTTCAATCATGGCTGTTATCGTTCTCATCCCCAATCTCCTGCCTTCTCCCAATAACTCTTGATCCCCTTATTGATCAAGAATTTATCTAGCTCTGTCTTAAAGACATTCAATGATCTAGCCTCCACAACTCTCTGTGGCAATGAGTTCCACAGATTCACCACCTTCTGGCTGAAGAAATTCCTCCTCATTCTCAGTTTTAAAGGAGCATCCCTTCACTCTGAGGTTGTGCCCTCGAGTTCTAGTCTCTACCACTCATGGAGATATCCTCTCCATGTCCACTTGATTTAGGCCTTTCAGAATTCTGTAAATTTCAATTAGATCCCACCCCTTCATCTTTCTAAACTCTATCGAGTTTAGGCTCCTCAACCGCTCCTCAGGTTAAAAATGCTTCATTTCTGAGATAATTCTTGTGAACCTCCTCTGGAGTACACCCTCCTCCCTCTCCCCCACCAAGACCAGCACTTCCTTCCTTTGGAATGGGCCCAAACTGCTCCCAATATTCCAAATGAGATCTGACAAGAGCCTTATACAGACTCACAGTACATCCCTGCTCTTGTATTGTAGCCCTCTAGAAATGAAAGCTAAAATTGAACTTGCCTTCCTATCTGCCAACTGAACCTATATGTGAACCAGGACTCTCTTAAGTGCGTAACCTCACACTTTCCTACATTGTATTCCATTTGCCTACTCTCCTAGTCTGTGCAAGTCATTCCGTTGCCTCCCCGCTTCCTCAACACTATCTGTCCCTCTACATGTCTTTGTATCATCTACAAATTTAGCAACCACACCCTCAGTTTCATCTTTCGGATCATTAAGCTGTGGTCTCAACTCTAATCCCTGTGAAACATCACTAGTCACTGGTTGCCATGTTGTAGAGTATTTATTGTGCTTAATAAATACAATGCAATGCTTTACACTTTGGTTTAACTTCAAGGAGGATGAGAAAGTTTTAAAACTGTTAAAATTTCATTTAAAATTTCTGGAATTTACCTTTTTTGGGTTTGATTACAGTTTAGATGAAAGAAGAATGAAGATGACTGTTTTAATCTATTTTCTTTATTTTCTCTGAATGTTTTATTTTGTTTCCAGTTTAAACTATTAAGATTGAATGAAAGAAAAATGCTGTGGAATGAATGTTGGAAACTTCCATTTGTGTTGTGTATGTTTAGTAAAGTATTTGTGTGGATGTTTTTGTTACATCTTTTGCTTTAATGTTTTTCCCCTAATTGTGATTTTACAATAGTGGGTTTGATACAGAAGTAAAAATCAAATTGGGAGTTGGATTGGATTAAAATGTAAATTGAAATAAAATAAATTTTTGAAATTCCTTGACCTTAAGTATAATCGATGGCCATGGGTTTTCCCAAGAGATATAAGATATACACATATAATATATGGGGGAACTTATTTGGAGATCAATTTTTGGAAAGTATATCAAAATTTTAAAATCAAAGTACATAAATTGGAGTTTGAAATAACCAAATTGTACTTTGAATAATCCTGGGTTCAAATTGTAATAAGGAAGGATTTAAAGCTTGGAGTGAACCATGCCCTCTTTCCTTCGTCTGAGTTTGAAGAAATCATGATGTCATCACATTTGAATTTGTGTTTATAACTGGCAGGGATTTCTGTTCCTAATTTGGCAATTAAGAATTTATACACATTGGAGATTATGACTTTTTGTTTTTTAATTTGACAGAGGTTTCGAGACCAAATTAAGTCATTTGGCAACAAGCCGAAAGTATTTTTTGTGTTTTGTTTTCAGATAGGTGGTTTGTGAATTACAAATAATAAACAATTCTAGAAGCTTCAAGACTTCAAAATTGTTTGTCACAACAAAGCAATAATTGAGATCTGAATGGTGTAGCTCATTCAGGTTTTCTCAGTTTTGAATTAAAGTGGTTGGTTATGCTTGAGCATTACAGTTTCTGACACTTAACTGATTGAATAAATTGAGTGCATAAAATATCCAACTCATATAAATGGGAAGTTACCTAAATTCTAAAGAGGTAAATAAATTTTAATTTTTGACAGATAAAGTGTAATGCAAAGAAAGTCTTGTATGGGTTTTGCATTGAGGAAATAAACTTTTCTTTTGTTGTTTGAAGAAGGATGAAGTGAAACATATTCTCAGTTCGTGATGTCACCATTTGAATCTGGGATAATTTTACGAAGTAACATCTGTTTGTTTTGTGTGTTTCCTATATTGAGTCAGTGTTATCTAAGTAATGCACATATGAAATGTAGAATTTGCTTGATTCAATGTACCTAAATGCTAATAAGTTAGGAGTTAATTATCTGTGAAAGTTAAGGGCTCTGGAGAGTGTCAATGACATTACAACAGATGGCAGGATTTTTCCTATTATTTAGTTATCTGGAGTTACAAGAGTTGAAAATATTTAAAAAAGGAACAAATTAAACCAATTGTGCAGGTCATGTTATTCATAAAAAAAATTGGTAAAAGCGATTGAAATGATGGAGGAGTTTCCTCTATAATTTGTTAAACTGGTAGAAAATCACTTGAATTCCTTCTTGGGTACATTGGGCTAATTGAATATAAAGAACATAGCATGTGTACGCTAGTAGGAATCAGATTTTGAGTTATGACTGTTGGAAGTTTAAATTTGTAATGGCAGTTGTGACAAAAGTGTTTACTAGGCAAATATGGAACATTTTTAATTATCAGATACGTGGCAGAGTTAAACCTTTCTTCAGTACCTCTTGGTACATGATCTTCCTAAAATTCTGATTTAAATTTTGTTTCTCTCTTTCATTTTTACCAATGCTTTATTATTGTCCTGTGCATAACTCTAGATTTAAGTTGGTTTAATCATAACAAATTTGAATAAGGTAATATATAACAATGTTTATTATGAATTGGTACCAGCTTTATTGGATTTCATTAAATTACATTTACTGGATTGGTGTCCTTCTCCATTTAGGGTATTATATTTTTACTTAACACAGAGGTTGTTAAATCAAGAATGGGGAGCAAGAATAGTTTGGTGATTTCAAACATCACCAGATGAGGGAGTTAATTATTGACTTGGCAAATGCTGTCACTCAGGAGTGTCCATGGTTAACGCTCTTGATTGGCAAACCTGCACATTAACTGGGCAGGTTATGACAATCTTAATTGTATTATGGAAGCTAGGTGTCTAGATACAGATATTACTAAAGTTGATACTGTTTACTGTTCAGTTTGTAAGATGGAAAGGAAAAATAACACAATAGCTACATATGGAAATGTAGTTACGAAACAAAAAATTTAATTGAAAATATAACATTTGGAACACGTTAATAGTTGGTTTGGCTGAATTTTGATACTACCTGTTTGGAAAAGAGTTTGGGCATGGTCTGTGATCCATTTCGATCTATGCTTCAGAATCAAGAGGAGGGACTGTAGACAGAGAAAGAACAGCTACGACAATGATTTAACAATAATAATGGCAATAGTGGCTTTAAAATGGCTTTTCTGGCTAAGAGTTAAACATGCTGGGATTTTTGGTCATCTTATAATTAAAACCAGATGCAGGTCATAAAATTGCTGTGGTCTGGGAGCAATGTTCTGAAGCTTTCTATGTTGGTCAGATAAGGGAAGTTGTTTACATTTGACTCAGACATTGTGGCTTTGAATTTTATTACTGTTATGTGTGGAACTTGTCAAGTGAACTAAGTGCAATGGCATCGTTCACACATAATTTCATTGGCTGGTTGAGCCATGTGATTCGTTTCTGGTTACACAGTTGGCTGGATGACAGAGAATCTTCTGGAAGCCAGTGGAGAGTTGTGGATAAAAGATATGTGCAGTCTTTTGTTTGCCAGCGATAACTCAATAGAGACTAACAATTGCAAGACATGTATTCTGAAGGATGCTTTAGAGAAGAAGAAAATAGATTCTATATCAAGCCTATTTCTTGGTCAAAGTTTTTCCTAAACTCAGGAGTATCTATTTTCAGTTAAATTGTTAAAAGTGATGTTCAGTTAAAGTTACTGTGCAGTTAAGAGTTAAAGTTCAGTTGAGAGTTGATGCTCAGAGTTAAAGTTCAGTAAAGAGTTAATAAGCTGCGACTGTTTATGTTTGAGTTGATACCAGAAGTATTAAATAAAGAAATATTTGAATTACTGTCCTTGTTTGTCTCATTAAACTGAAATGCTTGTATTTTGTCTAAATTAAAACCGAATAACAAAAGCCAACTTAATTACAGCTGAACATTTGTCAATGGCAGGTTCGCTGTGGTGCTCACACATCCCAGCCTGGGCATAACTGCAAAGTGGTATCAGGTATCAGGTTGAACAGTACCATTGTTAGCTGGTGAGCATTGCTGAGTGAGAACATAAGAAATAGGAGCAGGAGTAGGCCATCTAGCCCCTCGAGCCTGCCCCGCCATTCAATAAGATCATGGCTGATCTGTCGTGGCTCAGTTCCACATTCCCGCCCTCTCCCCATAACCCTTAATCCCCTCGCTTATCAAAAACCCATCAACCCGCGTCTTAAAAATATTTAGCGAGGCAGCCTCCACCACCTCAACGGGCGGAGAATTCCAGAGATTCACCACCCTTTGAGTGAAGAAGTTCCTCCTCAACTCCGTTCTAAACCGTCCCCCCTTTATCTTGAGGCTGTGCCCCCTAGTCCTACTGTCCTTTCTGAGCGGGAAGAGTCTCTCCACCTCTATCCTATCCATCCCATTCATCATCTTATATGTCTCAATGAAAAGAGTTTCTCTGACTGCTTCAAGTGGGGGTGTTGTGATTTCACTTGGGGCAGGAGAGGACTGTTAAATATTAACGGATCCAATCTGACTATAACAGAGCTTGAGTCTCAAACAGGGACATGGCATCAAAGAGAACATTGACCCAATGAGCTGGAGAAGAATTACTCTTGTGGTGTTCTGTCTACAAGCACCTTTTTTAAAAATTCATTGGATGTGGGTGTCGCTGGCTGGGCCACATTTATTGCCCATCCCTAATTGCCCTTGAACTCAGTGGCATTTAAGAGTCAACTACATTGCTGTGGGCCTGGAGTCACATGAAGGCCAGACCAGGTAAGGACAGCAGATTTCCTTTCCTAAAGGACATTAGTGAACCAGATGGTTTTATGGTCATCTTTTGACTTTTAAATTCCAGATGTTTTATTGAATTCAATTTTCACCATCTTATGGTAGGATTTCAACCCATGTCCCCAGACCATTATGCTGAGTCCCTGGATTTCTAGTCCAGTGACAATACTACTTTGCCACCATCTCCCCTTCATTATACTTTGCACCTATATGCTTATCATTATGATACCCCCTCTCTAACCCAAGGTTCACTGGACAGTGATCAGGATCAGGTTCTGCCCTTGCTGTGTGAATGGACAGCAGGGGCTATCGTATTTTGAGATTGTTGCACTGACACCCATCCATTCACTGAAAAACCTGTGAAAATTCAAGAGCATTTCTCACATCTCCTGTCTATCAGAGATATACACCACCAACTTACAACTTAATTCGAGAGTTCAGACAAGGTCTGGTGTTGTTTCTTGTGTATTAAGATGTTATTGGACTGAATGACAAAATAAGTGATGGAAAAGATGCTGAATAGAAATGTTAGAAAGAAAAGAAAATTTATTACATGGCCTAAGTGCCAGAAATAGAGTACCACGAATATTTCCTTTCCAAATAATAGACTGAGTGAGTTTGTGAATGAGCTGTCAAGACAGGACAATGTGTGATATTGTGATAATAATAACGGCAAGCATTGTAGAGTAAAGGATCAATTAAGGCCTGGAGAGTGACAGTATTCGCCGAGTAAAGTATTTAGTCCTTAATCAGCGCAAAGTCCTGGAAAGAACTTGGAATGCAGCAAGCCTGTATGGAAGAATTCCATGCAAGACCAATATTGGGAACCATGCATAGTTGAAGCTTTCTAGGAGAAGTGTTATATTAAATGCAAGCCCCAAGAACTCATCATTGAACAATTTCTACATTGATTTACAAATGTCGAACTTCTTTGTATAATGTTTATCTAGAATGTGGATTTGAGTAAATTGATTTTGAAAATTTGAAAAAAAAGGAAGTGTGTGGTGACTGTATTGTTTGTCTCTTTAGGTCAGTAAAGCAGAAGAGGGTCAGTTGACCTGAGGTACCAATAGGTAGTGAGAGTGAGTAAATCACTCCAAAGGGTGGGGTCCTCTCTCAAGCAGCATACATCTGGAAGCCATGTAGTAAGCATGTAAGGACTGGAGCAGCTGGGAACACTGCACTAACTAGCCTAGAGCTGCAAACTTCTGTATCTCTTTATCAATAAGTATCTTCTTGTTCCTAAGAAAGTCTGAAATCTCATGACAACATCCTGAGTGCCACGACATATCATGGCCCAGAAGCCCAAGGTAGTCAGTTCAGATTGATGGGTTACAAAGCTGGACAGTGCAAATTGTGTTAGCAGTGGAATGAGACCAGAGTGACAAGTGGGACAAAAGAACAATCCACTCCAGGTAGGCTAAAGGATGGCTAAGATGAGAATGGAAATGTGACACTGGTATAGTGTTATCCTGAAGTGTGGAAGAGTAGAAAGAACAATATTTTTTGTCTGTACACTGTTCACAAGAGTTCCCGGGAGGTTAGGGTGAGGTCTCTGGAATTTCTGATTTTTGTATTCAATTTAAAGATGGCACATTCTACTTAATAGCAAACACTTCTAGACAAGGTGGATTCTGTTTTATGTGATAGAGGGACAGGTTAACATAGAACATAGAACATTACAGCGCAGAACAGGCCCTTCGGCCCACGATGTTGCGCCGACCAGCTTTTAAAAAAAACAACACTAACCCACTAATCTAAACCAATCCCATTTCGTCCATAAACCTATCCACAGATCTCTTAAACGCCCCCAAACTAGGCGCATTTACAACTGCAGCTGGCAGGGCATTCCAGTCCCTCACCACCCTCTGGGTAAAGAACCTACCCCTGACATCAGTCCTATAACTACCCCCCCTTAATTTAAAGCCGTGCCCCCTCGTGCTAGCTTTCTCCATCCTAGGAAAAAGGCTATCACTATCCACCCTGTCTAAACCTCTAATCATCTTATATGTTTCAATAAGGTCCCCTCTTAGCCGCCTTCTTTCCAGCGAAAACAACCCCAAATCTCTCAGTCTCTCCTCATAGGATCTCCCCTCCATACCAGGCAACATCCTGGTAAACCTCCTCTGCACCCTCTCCAAAGCCTCTACATCCTTCCTGTAATGTGGGGACCAGAACTGCACACAATACTCCAAGTGCGGCCGCACCAGAGTTGTGTACAGTTGCATCATGACGCTGCGACTCCTAAATTCAATCCCCCTACCAATAAACGCCAAGACACCGTATGCCTTCTTAACAACCTTATCTACTTGATTCCCAACTTTCAGGGATCTATGTACACATACACCTAGATCCCTCTGCTCCTCCACACTATTCAAAGTCCTCCCGTTAGCCCTATACTCAACACATCTGTTATTCCTACCGAAATGAATTACCTCACACTTCTCCACATTAAACTCCATCCGCCACCTCGCGGCCCAGCTCTGCAACCTTTCTAAGTCACCCTGCAAACTATGACACCCTTCCTCACAATCTACCACACCTCCGACTTTGGTGTCATCAGCAAACTTACTAATCCACCCAACTATACCCTCATCCAGATCATTAATAAAAATTACAAACAGCAGTGGCCCCAAAACAGATCCCTGAGGCACACCACTCGTAACCGAACTCCATGACGAATATTTACCATCAACCACCACCTTCTGTCTCCTATCTGCTAACCAATTCCTGATCCAATTACCTAGATCACCCCCAATCCCATACATCTGCATTTTCTGCAGAAGCCTACCATGGTGAACCTTATCAAACGCCTTACTAAAATCCATATACACCACGTCAACTGCCTTACCCCTATCCACCTCTTTGGTCACTTTCTCAAAGAACTCGATAAGGTTAGTAAGGCACGACCTACCCGCTACAAAACCATGCTGACTGTCTCTAATCAATTCATTACTCTCCAAATAACTATAAATCCTGTCTCTAATAATCCTTTCCAAAACCTTACCCACCACAGAAGTAAGACTCACCGGTCTATAATTCCCAGGGAAGTCTCTGCTCCCCTTCTTAAACAATGGGACAACATTTGCTGTCCTCCAATCTTCCGGTACTATACCAGAGACCAACGACGACCTGAAGATCAGAGCCAGAGGCTCCGCAATCACCTCTCTTGCCTCCCAGAGAATCCTAGGGTAAATCCCATCCGGACCAGGGGACTTATCTATTTTCAACCCCTCTAGAATATCCAGCACATCCCCCGTATCAACTGCAATACTATCTATTTTACACCCCTGCACCCCAGTGTCCTCCTCAGCTACATTCATGTCCCCTTGCGTGAACACCGAAGAGAAATATTGGTTCAACGCCTCTCCAATCTCCTCCGGTTCCACACACAACTTCCCTCTACTGTCTGTAACTGGCCCTAATCTTGCCCTAACCAACCTTCTGTTCTTGACATACCTGTAAAACGCCTTAGGGTTCTCCTTAATCCTATCAGCCAAAGTCATCTCAAGTCCTCTTTTAGCCCTTCTTAACTCCCTCTTCAACTCCCTCCTAGCCAATCTAAAACTTTTTAATGCACTACCTGAGCCCTCAAGCCTCATCCGAACATAAGCCTCCTTTTTCTTCCTAACCAACGAATCAACTTTTTTAGTGCACCACGGTTCCCTGGGCTTACCAAATCCTCCTTGCCTGACAGGGATATACCTATCACAGACCCGCAGTAGCTGCTCCTTGAAAAATCTCCACATCTCGGACGTTCCCAGTCCCTGTAATCTCCTAGTCCAACCAATGCTTCCTAATTCTCTCCTAATAGCCTCATAATTACCCTTCCCCCAGCTGAAACTACTGACCCGAGGTTCATGCCTATCCCTTTCCATCACTAAGGTGAACGTAATCGAATTGTGGTCACTATCCCCAAAATGCACACCAACTTCCAAGTCTAGCACCTGGTCTGGCTCATTACCCAGCACCAAATCCAATATAGCCTCACCTCTAGTCGGCCTATCTACATACTGAGTCAAAAAACCTTCCTGCACACTTTGAACAAAAACTGACCCCTCTAACGAGCTAGAGCTATAGCAATTCCAATCAACATGAGTAAAGTTAAAGTCCCCCATAACAATTACCCTATTACTTTCACTCCTAACAAGGATCGTCCACGCAATCCTTCCCTCAACCTCTCTAGAACTTTTTGGAGGTCTATAAAAGACTCCCAACAGGGTGACCTCTCCTCTCCTATTTCTAATCTCCGCCCATACTACCTCAACAGACAAGTCCTCATCAAAGTTCCTCTCTGACACTGTGATACAGTCCTTGACCAATAATGCTACCCCACCCCCCCTTCTACCTCCTTCTCTACTCCGACTAAAGCATTTGTACCCCGGGACCTGCAACATCCATTCCTGACCCTGCTCTATCCAAGTCTCTGAAATGGCCACAACATCAAAGTCCCAGGTACTGGTCCACGCTGCAAGTTCATCCACTTTATTGCGAATACTCCTCGCATTACAGTATACGCATTTCAAACCCTGCTCCGCCCCACCCCCACAATGCCGTGCATTGCAGTCCCCATCTATGCCCCCCTCACTTTCACCCCCTCTACTCAGGATCCCACCCCCCCCTCTGAATCAGTTTAAACCACTCCGCATAACCTTCACAAATTTACCCCCCAGGATATTTGTTCCCCTCTGGTTCAGGTGTAGCCCATCCCTCTTATAGAGGTCCCACCTTCCCCAGAACGAGCCCAAATTGCTCAAGTACTTGAACCCCTCCCTCCTGCACCATCCCCTCAGCCACGAGTTCAAACTTTCCCTCTCTCTATTCCTCTCTAAACTATCCCGTGGCACAGGCAAGAGTCCAGAGATAACCACTCTGTCTGACTTGGCCTTTAGCTTCCACCCCAACTCCATGAATCTCTGCTTAATATCCCCTTCCCTTAGCCTCCCTATATCATGCGTCCCCACATGAATTATAACTTGGGGTTGATCTCCCTCTCCCCTGAGAGTCTTGAATATCCTCTCTGATACATCCCGGACCCCAGCCCCGGGTAGGCAACACACCAGCCCTGAGTCCCTATCATTGCTACCGACTCTCCTATCCGTGCCTTTAACGGTGGAGTCCCCAATCACAAGTCCCAATCTTTTGCAACCCCTAACCACCTGAGCTTTTACAATAGGCTCATCCCCAGAGACCTGCTCCCTTTGGCTATCCCCAGTTGATTCCTCCTCGACTGTAGCCTCCAGGACCGAAAACCTATTTTGGAGGGGAACAGCCCCAGGGGATTGTCCCACCACATTCTTCTTTCCCCTCCTCGTGGCAGTGACCCAAGACTGGTTTCTAGGAGTGACTATCTCCTTATAACTCCTATCAATGTCCACCTCTACCTCCCGAATTATGCAGAGTTCCTCTAATTCCACCTCCAATTCCTTTACACGCTCCTCCAGAAGCTGCAATCTAACACACTTCTTACAAGTAAAATCCCCTGAAACACTGCTGGAGTCCCTCACCACATACATCCCACAGGAGATGCAGCACACTGCCTGAACTGCCATCCCTGAAACAATTACCAGCAGAAAAAATAAAAAATATTAAAAAGAAAACTTACCCACACTTATAATTTAGGTTAGAGGAGGTGGGAGGGTGGGATTCTCTACCAGTGTAGAGGATCGGGTATCCTCTCTACACTAATTTATAGGGTTAGGGGCCCGAAAAAAAAACTACAACTCCCGGCAAGCGTCCTAGTGACGACTTCCGGTTTCTAACTAATTTAAAAAAATGTACAAAGAAAACACTGGCTTACTCTGTGGTGCTTCATATGGCTATCTCTTCAGTGGGATTTGTGACAGTGTGCTGAATGTCTCAACTTTCCTTGGAATTCATTGTAAATGTTTTAAAAATTCTTTCACAGGATGTGAGCATCGCTGGCTAGGCCAGCATTTATTGTTCATCCCTAATTGTCCTTGTGAATGTAATGGCAAACAACTGTCAGGAACCGCTGCAGTCCCTGTGGTGTAGGTACACCAACAGTGCTGTTAAGGAGGGAGTTCAAGAATTTGACCCAATGACGGTGAAGGAATGGCAATATATTTCCAAGTCAGGATGTTGTGCTTCTTAAAGGAGAACTTCCAGATGGTAGTGTTCCTATGCATCTGCTGTCTTGTCCTTCTAGATGGTTGAGCTTTCAGATTTGAAAGGCACTGTTGAGGAAGGCTTAGTAAATTACTACAGTGCATCCTGTCGACAGCACACACCGCTACATTAGATGATTAAATGTTTAATCTAGTGGATGGGAAGCTGATCAAGTTTTCTGTTTTTGTTGCAGATTCTGGCTTCTGCAGTATTTTACTTTTAGTTAAGTTGTCTATTTTGCCTGGATGGTGTTGAACTTCTCGGATTTGTTGATTACGAAGTCCTTAGGAAGAAAACAGTAAAGGTTCAGCAAAATGCAATCAGAATCACAACTGCACATTTTGTGAAAGCATAAATTCCTTAATTCTCCTTCTAGACTCCCTCTGCTGGTATATGCATTTTGATGAACTTAAGTGGACAGAATGTGCAATAGGATTTTGAATACAATGCAGTTGGAGCTGTCCTCATCTGGACAACTGAAGGGTATTCCATCATACTCCTGACACCTGTCTTGTAGCTCATGGGCAGGCTCCGGGAAGGTTCAGGAGGTGAGCGACTCAGCACAGAACTCTCAGCCTCAGAACTGTTTTTATAGTTATAGTATTTACATGGCTGGTCAGATTGAGTTTCTGGTCAATGGTAATTCCCAGTGACGTTAATTTTGGGGGATCGGTGAAGGTAATGCCATTGAAAGTCAAGGGGAAATGATTTGGTACATTTTTATTGGAGATGGTCATTGCCTGTTGCAAATTCTGGTTTTTATTAAAGGTGACACCTGTAATTAAGTCATGTCACTGGCAGAACACCACCAGGAACACTGCAGATACAATATGAATTCTATCTTAACATATCTTTACGTTCACATTGTGTTAAATAATGGCCCTCTTAGATTAATGCGTCCACTGGTATATTTGTAATGTTGTTAGTTTTATTGTGCATTCAATGAGAAAAATACATAAGAGTGGACAGAGACTATTTGAGTTTTTCTGTTCCCATGAGCATTGTGTAACTAGCACTTTCTCTCAGAACAAACAATGCCATAATTTCCCTGGAGCCATCCCAGATCAGGGCGTTGATATCAGCCAATCGGATCATCACCAAGCGTGATTCTGAACAGCATTCACAACACATGCAGCTAATACAACACCGACTATGATACAGATCACTCCCCGGTATGCACTAGAATGAGGATGCAACTCTCAAAGATGTTTTCATTCAAAAACATAAATGCCGGCCTTGCATCAACACCAACCATATGGCCAACCCAGATAAAACCAACAGTTCCGTGACTCAACTGAACAGGCGCTCTCCGGCATTCCCACATAGAGAGCAGAAATGAGATGGAAAATACTTAGAGGCATAATCTATAATGCTGCACTCTCAATATGTGGGAAACAAGTAGAAAAATGTAGGTGGTTTGAGGCTAACATAGCTGTGATTGAACCTGTTATTTGGGCCCATGGTCTGCTCTTGTTAACTACGAGAGATCCAAGCGAGAATGCTTTGAATGCACTAAGAGCTGCTCAAGTCCAACAAATTACTCAGCATTGTGCCAATGATCACTGGTTACAACTCTGAGAATATCCAGACATCCTTCAACACAGGAAATGCTCAGGACATGTATGTAGGGATTAAAAAGGCAACAGATCCATCAGCAAAGAAAACAGTTCCATTGAAAACAAAGGCAGGAAGGGTCATCACCGTGACTGCAATTAACAGTTGGAGAAATGGGTGAGACACTAACTTAACTTGTACTCCAAGGAGAACACTGTCACTGAAGATGTTCCAGACACCAGAGAAAGCCTTCCTGTCATGGCAGAGATGGATACTGAACCCACGGTGGAGGAGTTGACCAAAGCTAATGACTCACTTGCTATGGGCAAGACTCCAGATGCTGATGCCACACTGTTTGAACATGTCAGCCACAGGAAGCCAGCACTCCTGCAGCAGCTACACAAACATTATTTGTCCTTGCAGGAAGAAGGGGCACTGCTCCAGGGTGTGTGTGATGCAAGGATTGCAACCCTGTACAAAAACAAGGGCGAGCACAGTGATTGCAACAACTATTGAGACATCTCCCTGCTGAGCATCATGGGAAAGTGTTTGACCATGTTGCCCTTACTGGACTGCAGATCCTGGCTGAACACATTTACCCCAGATCTCAGTTTCAGAGCTGGAAGGTCTACAATTGGCATGATCACCTCAGTCCAGAAGATGCAAAAGGAATTCCGTTTACAAAAGAGACAACTATATATTCACCTCATCGATCTCACTGAGGCATTTGAAGGTGTGAGCTGAGGCGGCCTATCTAAGCTTCTGGAGAACACTGGCTGCCATTGAAGCTGTTCAATGTGATCTCCTCTTTCCAGAACAACATGGTGGGTAAGGTCAGCAATGACAGAACAACATTGGATCCCCTTGAGATCCCCAGTGGGGACAAACAGGGTTGTGTTCTCGAGCTGACACTCCTTGGCATATTCCTCTCTTTGATGCTGTCATAAGCCTTCAGGTCATTCACAGAGGGGTCTACATACATTCCAGAACTGACAGAAAGCTGTTCAACCTTATTAAGCTGGGATCCAAAACAACATTGCACTGAGTCCTCATCAGAGAGTTGCTGTACACTGACAATGTCTCACTAACATTCCATACAGAGGAACATCTTCAGCAGCAAATGGACAGACTCTCTCTCACATCTGTAAAGGGTTTGGTTTGACCTTCAGCATCAGGAAGACAGATATCATGGTCCAGGATGCTACCATATCACCATCTCTCAGCATTGACAATTTGACACTGGAGATTGTTGATCTTTTCACATATCTAGGCTCCACAATCATCAGCAATCTGTCACTTGATGCTGAAATAAACACACACATCACAAGAACTGCATGTGTTTTGTCCAAGCTGGGTAAGAGAGTGTGGAACTACATCAACCTGACTGAGAACACCAAACTGTGAGCTTACCAAACCTGCATCTTCCTCTGCAGTAGTGAGACCTGGACAACACATGCTCAGCAGTGGAAAAGTAAAACAATTTCCACCTCCACTACCTCAGGCTTATTCTTAGTATCTCTTGGCAGGACAAGGTCACTTACACAGTGGTCCTGGAGGATACTAATTCTGTCAGCACACACTGAATACTAAGCCAATGATCTCCATGTTGGCCTGGTCATATATATCAGATGGATGATGGCCATATACCCAAAGACCTTCTGTACGGTGGACTGGCTACGGGGTTACAATCTCTGCAACAAGGACATGTGAGATATGAAGATGGTGGAGATGGCTGTGAATAACGGTGACCTCTGAAGGCTAGCCATTTGGAAGGGCAATGGAAGAGGTGAGCAGAAGCAAAAAGGTCAGATGGCCAAGAAGAGGGTCCAGAGGAATAGAGGTCAGTAAATCGTGCACCTTCTCAGCCCACTGTCTTCCGAGCATCTGCAGTAAATGCGGCAGAGACTACCATGCTAGAGTACAGCTCCTGAGCCCTGTCAGATGATGCTTAACACTGTACTGACCATCCTGGCAAAAATCATGGCCTCATGAGACTGAGTAAGAAGTCTCATGATAACCTGGTGTTGTGAGATTTCTTACTGTATTTTCCCCAGTCCAACGCCGGCATCTCCACATCATGAGACTGAGACAGGGTTCCCATATTATGAAAACAATTTGCCTCAAACTATTCCAGTAAGGAGTGAGGAAATCTCACAGCGCTGCTCCGATCTTGTACATATTCTGCTACTATTGCAGTGTTTCTATGGGGCTGGATGCAAGTCATGACTTTGCTCCTTCAGTTGGGAGGATAGAGAGCCTAAAGATCTCAGGAAGAAGATTCATGAATGGAGAGCGATTCCTTTAAAATGGGAATGAAAGGACACAAGTGAAAACAGCATTGTTTCAGAGTAGTTTGAATACACTCCTGTCAAGTGGAAATGTAACTAATATAGATGTGGATTTTACTGTTGCATCTTTAAATAGAATTCAGACGGAGTTTGTGGATCAATGGGCTTCCTTTGATTCTAGAACACACTGATTTAAATTGCTAATGGTGCATTGATGTAAATGGCAGGGGTTTCCAATGAGCTGAGTTAGCTAATCTATTATGAATGTCAGGAAACTTTTCTATTGATTCAATCCAAAGTTGACACAAATGTAAAATATTTTCCTGCTGTGGGACTTCGATGGGAGCTCCATTTGTATCTACGTGCTTTTGGGATTGGCAATTGTGATTTATGGATTTATGCTTTATGGTCTTTCATTGAATAAAACTGAAAAAATAAATGAAAAACGTTGCCTGATTATATTAGGTCATCTCAGAGATACGTAGGAAGACAAAGGGTGATTTAAACAGCTTCAAAATATAAGGGAACAAAATGGGATGGTGAGGAGGGGGATGGGGGTGGGCGACGGTGGGCATAAATTGGCAGAAAGACACAGGAGGCTAATGCTGATGTGAAGTCTTGACTGCAGAGTTAGAGCTACAAAGGAGCAAACTGAATGGAACTGAATGTATGTAACCAGGACAGTGAAAGGCTCCTGCTACTGTTTCATTCCATTGTTTGGGCTGGAAGGAAAGTTCATCTCTGCCCTCTGCTTAGAATTGTAGGATGGTTACAAGAACAAAGGAGGACATTTGATCCATCATGTCAATGCCTGTTTTGTACAGCAGCAACTCTGCAAGAGCAACAAGTGTAGGTCGAGATATGCCAATGAACTTAGAATTTGACAACAGTAGAAGTAGTGCTAACAGACTCAACTGTTGAGTTTGCTTTGCCTAGTCATGAGGGCATTGTTTTCAAATCTCAAAAAAATTTACTTCATTCCAAAGAATTGGTCTGCCTGAAGGTAATTGTGCAGAATTTACATCAGACTTACTGTGCAGGAACAGGCCATTGAGCTGAACAAATCTAGGCTGCTCTTTATTCTCCACACAAACCTCCTGCCATTCTTCCTAGTCCAATTCTATCAGAATATCCTTTTTCCCTCCTATGGTTATTTGGCTTGTTTTTAAGGAAAGTTATGTCATTCATATGAACGTACAAATTAGGAGCAGGTGTAGGCCGCTCGAGCCTTCTTCACCATTGAATGTGATCACATGTTAAAATGTTGCCAGTGAGCTCAGTAGTGTTGTCTGTTGATGGCATGATAGAAGCAGCTTGTTCAATCTTAAAGGCAGGCTGTCTCTTAAAGAGAATGGACAAGAGAAATACTGCAAGGGGCAGAGAGAGTATCCATAGTGATGGATGCAGTGCTAGAAGCACCCATAGAACAAGTGGGCCAAGACAGTGATGGAGGAGAGGTCAGGGGAACCTCAAGGACCACACTTAGAATTGAGTGGGAGCATATGACAAGGAAGATCAACTTCCAGAGTGTGGATGCATGGATCTGGCAGCCAAAGTTAATGGCCTCATGCGCATGGTTAACACCAGCAAATGCATCTTTACGTGACATCTCCTACCCACCACACCACCGACCTCCCACCCAACATCACGCTCAGACATTCAGTACTCAAGCCAGCAGTCAGATACTCCACTTCACCCTCACACACCGACCAATGATGCCAGCCTCACACACAACTCTCATTCCTTTCATATAGTTCCAGCTATTCAGCCATGACAGGCATATCCAAACCCATGACCCCTACCACTTAGAAGGACAAGGGCTGCAGATACAAGGAAACATCAATGTCAGCAAGCTTTCCTCCAAGTCATTCACCGTCCTAACTTGGAAATATTTTAGCCATTCCTTCACTGTCGTTGGGTCAACATCCTGGAATGCCTTTCCTAACATCACTGTGGGTATATCTACACCACATGCACTTCAGTAGTTCAGTAAGACAGATGACCACCATGTTCTCAACGGCTATTAGAAATGGGCAATAAAATAGTGACCTAGGCAGCAACGCCCATAACCTGTGAAAGCATTTAGAAAAGCATCAGCTAAACACAGTTCTATACAACCACTGATACTCTGTCATGACTGTTGCATACAATACAAGGGAGCAGAGCAGAACTGAGAAGGTTAGACCCCAGCCTCCCCTGAGCCCGATGGAGAAGATGGCTCTCGACTTCATTCAGCCAGCTGTGATAAATCCCACGATGTCTGACATTGCTGAGAACGTTGAGGATGATGGGATATTTCTGCCTTATGACTATTCTCAACTCCCAGCAACTTGTCCTGCTACCTGACATGATGAGCAAGCTGCCAATAATGTAAGCATGGACCCCTTTCTACTTACTCCACTCCCTTTCCCACACTCCAACCTTCCACCTCTCAGTCCCTGCTTTCAGGCACCAGAAAGCTACCTCCAACCCAGCCACAGGAGGAGGACAGAACGCTGCAGCACAGCATGATGAAGAGAAGCTGATGGAGCTGATATTCGCAGCTACCAGTTCAGACACTGACACTCGCACGATCTTGATGGTTGGCAGAGGGTTGTGGTCGGCCCATGGTGAGTCACTGGGCACAGGTGGGCTGCAGCCAGGATGGGGTGAAAGAATGGCTTGTTCACCAGGTCACCAGGGGGAAAGTTGGCAGATGAGTTCAGCAGTCAAGACTGAGATGAGAACCTCAATGGGAAAGCCTAAAAGACACAGCACTGATGAAGAGAAGCTGGAACTACAGTGTCAGACACCGTGGGAATTTCAAAATGCTTTTTTTGCTTGAATAAAACATCGACAAATTCATGGTGCTTGGAGCAAAACAATAATTATTTATCAAGTTGAAAAAAATTGCATCCATCTGCAGCAAGTCTCCACTCTGAGATATAGTCTTTGTATTGAGGTCTCTGAGCTGCACACAGTAACATTGAACTAAGGTCATTGCAGCTTAACAACACTCCCACAAATAACATAAAAACTAAATTATTACAGCAGTGTAAATCACAACTCGTTTTGCAATAGCTTGCCTCGACTGGGTTTTCTTTACTTCCCCACCCATCAATTAAAGGGAACAATATTTCTACTATCTAAATATTTAATTGAATGCGACGAAATATTTTATTGCAATATTGAGTATGCATCGCTTTTTAAATTGATCAAAATTACAAAGTACAGAGCCTGAGGGTTAAGGAAATGTGCAATATTTCACACTTCGTATATCTCCAAATGAGGAGCATTCCAAAATTCGAGAATTGTCCATCATGAATATGTACCTAGAACACGTCATTATTTTTGGGAGTGCAGAGAGCAGTCCTCTCTATGCAAGTCAAAAGTAATCTATTGGAATTTGCATTAAGAAGCTCCACTGTGGATTCCCAAGCTAGGTTGCAGAATTTGTTCTATTGGGTATTTCAATAAAATTGCCCAGAAGGACAGGAATATATGAAAGTAATGAATTTAATGCTTCAATTTCTCTTCCTTCTACCTGTCTCATACACATGCACACCTGCAAAGCACCTTACAGCTTCAATAAGCAAACTAAGGCGCTGAAATTAGTGGCTTCATTGAGAGTGGTGAGATTTGCACCAATTCTGAGGGGGTGGGAGCTAAACATGCCGGTAAGCTTCACCAAGATCGGATACACAGAGGGAGAATTTAGCTTGGCCAGTGCATC
Organism: Carcharhinus amblyrhynchos; assembly: GCF_965287045.1. Lineage (NCBI taxonomy): Eukaryota > Metazoa > Chordata > Chondrichthyes > Carcharhiniformes > Carcharhinidae > Carcharhinus > Carcharhinus amblyrhynchos. The sequence continues at coordinate 58,766,045 of NC_137327.1, read as the reverse complement.
TAACCCAGCACATCTTTCTGATTGTGGGAGGAAACCGCAGAACCTTTTTTTAACGGTGCCCCAATCTCATAATGAAATTAAAGATCCTCCTTCCTCCCCCATATCCCACTCATTGAAGACACCTTTCCCCCTCCTCAACAAAGTTCACCAGCACTGGGGCCATCTCAATCAGTCCCCCTTTATGCCCCCCCCTACATGCCCCATGCCCCTCAGATTCCACACCTCTCAGGCCCTGCACCCCCTCAGGCTCTGCACCCCCTTATCACTGCCCTCGCCACCCTGGCAGTGCCCATCTGGCAGTGTCCACTGTGAAGTGCCAGTTGGCATTGCCAGATGGGCAATGCCCCAGCCATGTCCCCACTGACCTGGGGGCTTCAGTGTCGTCCAAGTTCCTTGGCATGGCCATTATATCTGGTTTCCATTTGTGGAGACTAGTAGTGATTCTCGCTGCATTCCCTCTCTGCCTGAAGGCCAGAGAATTCTGGAACAGGGACAATCTGACCTCAATTGGACTGGCCATATTTAAATATGCTAATCTGGTTCCTGACATCGCTGGGATTGTCAGATTGTCATGTTTAAGTATTTCAATTAGTAAAAGTTATGCTAATTCTTTTTGTTATATTTTAAATGTGCTGTTGAATAATGTTCGTCTTAATAAGAGCTTCCTAGTAGGTCATACTTCGAATGAAACATCTGATGCTCACCTTAATGTCAAAATCAAAAAGAGTTGGGGCCTAGGCTAACGTCAAAAAATATGTTTGATCTGGTCCCTAACAAATGTCTCAATTTTATAAATTCTCCTCTGTCTTTTGAAATCGCCTCCATGGTTTCACCACCTCTACCCTCTCCCCACATCTTTCTCTGCAACCTTCTCCAGCCCTACGTCCTTCTGAGATATTATCTGAGCTCCTCCAATTCTGGCCTTTAGCACATCCCCAAATGTAATCATAACTCCAATGGTTTATGCTAATTGGGTCTAAACACTGAAATTCCTGTACCAAATTCCTACCTCTCCAATTCTCCAATTTAGGATGCTCCTTCAGCCTACCTCTTCGAACAAGCATTCACTCAATATCACCTCACCTGACTTGCTGTGAAATTTTGACTGGCGACTGTGCTGAGAGGGGCTTGAGGTGATTTCCTGTTTTAAAGGAGCTATGCAAATACAAGTTGTTGTTGTGTTTTTTAGCTGCAATTGAATTGAGTGGGAGCTGTGCCTAATCTCCACGCTTTCAATCGCCCATTGTATAAAGTCCTATCCCAAAAGCAACTGGTAAAATATGTAAGCAATGTCACTGAGATACTATTACAGTGATAACACTGCTACTGACATTCAGTAATCATTATTTCTTGGATCTGTTTCACCATCAGATGTGTCCGATAACACCCAAAAATCAGCCAGTAGGTAGAAATTATCTGGAACTCCACAATGTGAAGGATACACAATCTTGATTTTGCACTGCCAATGTCATTATCAAACTCTCTCTCAAGTCATGTATATAGTACGGTCTGTCTCATGCTGTCTGGGCTCAGTGCACTTAAACAGCAACCTCTGAAATGAGCCCGCAGCTGAATATTTCCAGCCCACCACCGCCTCCCACCACCTCCCCCCCCACCCCACACCACCACCACCACGCCACCCCCCCCTCTCGACCTCCTTGTAGCTTGTCAAATTACACTTGTCAATCAGGGCCAATTAGTAACTAATTAGTTTCGATGGTCACTTTTGTGCTGGGAGAACATACCCACGAGAAACGGAGATTAGCCTGCTTGGCTGGGCATTGTATTGCTGATCGAGAGAGACTTCCAGTTGAGCATCTTGCTGGATTCTAGTGAGAGTGAGGGTCTGTTCAGAGCCTCCTTCCTCCTCCCTCTTTATAAAATCAAGTCAGAGGCCAGTCTCCTCAGAGATCACACTACCTGGTCTGCATGTTTATTCACATAGGAATTTACAACGGTTACAGTACAGCAACTCAAATATGAAGGATAAAGAATGAATATAAGAATACTCTCTCATGAGAAATAGATCTAACCCCACCATCCACTCAAAAAAAAGTACTCCAATTATTTTTTCATCCCTTCTTTCTTCTACATTGTACACCTCAAAACGAGCATTGACAGCATGACCTCTGACAATGCTACTGAGTAATTGCCCCCTCAGGGAATGGATTGTGTTTCTTTCTCATTCACATCTGCTTTGGCCGCTCTCCATGGCTGCCCAGGCAAGAACGAGAATGCTCCTGTGTGGGGACTCACAGTCTCAAACCATTGCAATGAATTTACTGCTCCACCGGTAGCAGCTTTCTCTGTTAAAGGTAGATTTTTCTGTCTTTTCCGCAGACAAGAGTAGTTGATGTTGAGCTACAGATGGCACTACAAATGCACAATTTCAAAATACTGCCCTTCAGTGTTGTGTTGCTGCAACCAAAAATGATTATTCTCAAATAAATGGAATGTGGCCAATGCTGTAAACACATCCGGTGAGTAACCATTTAGACCTGCAGCTAGAACGATAGATGAATAGAGTTTGTGACATTTCATAGAATCATAAAGCTCTGCAATGCAGAGGCAGGTCATTCAGTCCATCGAATCTGCACCAACTGCCCAATAGAGCACCTTACCCAGGCCCACTCCCGTGCCCTATTCACATAACCCCACATTTTGACCCCACTCATGCCCTAGCCTATACATCTTGGGACACTAAGGGTAATTTAGCATGGCCAATCTATCTCAATCATTTGGGTCTGCATTGGGCCTTGCTGGAACTGGGTATGTTGGGAGAACGACATTCACTTTTCTTCTTCTGGTGGGAACAGAAGGCTCACCTTAATCAGAACAGCAAGTAAATATTTGAAACAGAGTATGAGAGGTGTGAGTGAAAGTATGGTGACTGAGTCAGAACTATTCATATTGAAAGGAATTATTGCTTCAAATAACTCCAATGCACAATGATTTCAAAGGCACTTTCCCTTGGCAGCTCCTAAATCTTTCTCTTTTTAAAGTAATTAAATATTTAAAGTTTAAATTCCATGCAACTGAGCAGCAGAAATCAAATAGAAATATCAGCATTTTCATTGAGAAAGGAACTGCACACATATTGGACCTTCTAATTCATTTGACATCTGCAGAACCATAGAATCCCTACAGTGTAGAAAGATGTCATTTGACCCATCGAGCCTGAACCAGCTCTCCAACAGAGCATCTTATCCAGCCCCCCAGCCCCTTAAATCATCCCCCAAGACACAACCTCCCTACCGGCCCTATCCCTGCAGCCCTGCACGGCTTATCCACCGAACCTACACATCTTTGGACACTAAGGGGTAATTTAGCGTGGCCATTTCACCTAACCTGCCCATTTGTGGGAGAAAACTGGAGCATCCGGAGGAAACCTAATCAGACACAGGGTTAATGTGCAAACTCCATACAGACAATCAACCAAAGCTGGAATTGAGCCCAGGCGTTGGGTGCAATGAGGCAGCAGTGCTAACCACTGTGTCATCATACCACCCAAGAATTCTACAGCATGATGTCGTCCACTGATAATTTCTCATTGCATTATTTGAAAAAAAGAACAAATACCCAGCAAATAACTTTCTACACCTCCTGGTTTTCTGTCAGATGCAGTTACCAACTCTCAGACTAATCTCTCAGCAGAGAACGCCCCCCCACCCCCCCATGCATCCTGCTGTTGTGTTAGAATTCCCTGCTAAAATTCCAATGCATTGCTTTCCCTTTCCTTTGCCAGTGAAACTCCTTTTGACGAACTTATTCCTCACAGATGTAATAGGTATTTGATGGCACCACAAAGACTCTCTTCTGTTTATGGATACGGTCTGGCAGAGTGGCTCCTGACTGCAGTATGATACCAGTGAAAAGTGTGGTGCAAACCAACATAAACACACAACGTGACCTGTCAAAGGAGGCATCATCACAATAATGTCATTCTGTGCTTTATATGTGCTATCACATCAATGTGTGACTCCCTCACTTTAAATTCTGCTCCTGCATAATAATTTTACCTCCTTTTCAGCAGGAATGGAGAATCTGGAGCACAGCCAAATCTCTGTTCACAGCAGCAGGACTGGAGAATCTCAGCTGCAGGCAAGGTTGGAAATTTCCAGCCAAATGATCATGTTAACAGGGTCAAATGTCCCAAGGCATTTCGGAGGAGTGTCATCAAACAAAATTGAGCTGATGCATGTAAATAGTCATTAGGAAGGGCCACCAAATGCTCAGTTTAAGAAGTGAGAAGTTTAGAAAGGCTTTGGGCCTAGGGATCTGAAGGCACAGCTGCCAATTGCAAAGTAAATCAAGACTGAGCTTCACCAATTTCTAATAGAAAAATTGATGAGAAACCACAAGAGAATACTCTGATATCATAGATCAGTTAAAGTCACAAGCAACTCCAATCTGACACTTCTAGCTGATGCCCTCCTTTCAGCTGAGTACCAATTGAAATCAACACTGAAATCACCTGTTAAATGGTCTCATCACAGACAGCTACAGATACTCACTGATTCTCCCTTCCTTCCATATTCTGGCAATGCTCAGTGCTCCATTCTGTCCTGATTTCCTTCCACCTCCATGTCCCATAATAGATTGTGTGTGTGCAGCTGCAGGGTGGCACTGATCATCACATGCGTGGGTTTATTTTTTACTTGCCATGCACAGCCATGCGCTTTCCCGATGGGAGCATTCATTTTGCTGCTCTACATTATGGGAATGGAAGCCATAGGATGTCGATACTGTTAAAATTGAGAATTGTTTCATGTTGGGCTCTGCTAACTTGTTGGGCCTGGAACCAAAGCCTCCTCATTGGCCCACTGAAGTAAATCGAAGTGCAGCCTGATGGAACAGGGAGTAAGAAAGAACGTTCATCATATATGGCCAAGCTAAAATAAAAAGCTATCTAAAAGCTGACTAATAGCTTCACAAAAGCTGCTATGGTCTCTATGAAGCTAATAATTTAATAGGGACCTTGACTGTGAGCCTGTGACTGATGTAAACAAAGAGCTAAATGGCTTTTGGAACTCAATAAAATACTTAAAAATATGATCACCTACTTCATTGTACTTCAAAGAACTTCATTTTTTCTAAAGCATTTTGAGATGTCCTGAGGTATTGAAAAAAATGAAAGATGGCTTAAGTTTCTTTTTAAACTGTAGGGAACACCAACATTCTTCACTTAAAATTAGGGAGAAGCACAAGAACATGAATGTTGGAAGGAAAGAAAAAACAAACTTAATAATATGTAAAAGTATCTCAATTTGAGTATCTTCAGAAAGCTAATGTTCTAAGGTGAACAAATTATACATTCCCAATGTATATGGAACATATTCCAAATACTTTGGGTTAGAATTTGTTAGGGTAGCACCTTGGAAAACTGAAATCTCACAACTTGATCTGAATGGTGCACTGTTTCAAGTGTAGAGTTGTACACAGGAATGAAATTTCAGTGCTGGCATTAACAGATGACCCACTGCAATGTAAAAGAGCAATTGAATGATGTGTACATACTTGAATGCATTCATTTTAACACTAATAATGTACTTAAAGCACTTTTGCATTGTGACTATGACATTTACACAAACCTAATGACTGAAGGGACACAATTCTTCAAGGACACCTGGCGGCAAGAGGAGGTTCAGAAAAAGGAATCTGAGAAAGGAATCTCAGTGACTAGAGTCCAAGGACTGAACCCACCTCCTGGAAACACCTGTCAAGCGTGTAGTCAAAGATGCAGCTCCAGGATTGGGCTCATCAACCACACAAAGACCCATAGCATCCATAACTAGTGATATGTAGATTCTTAGGTGGAGGATCACATTTGTTAACGAGTGATCACAGGAGAAGAAGACCTTTACAATGTACAGAATGTATTTTAGATTTCGTTTTTATATAATTTAGCTTGCTTAAGAATAAAGCTATTTTTGGAGGAAGAAAATTTCAGTTTTATCATGCGTTTTTCACATCTTTATGTGCTTCCAAGTCAATCAATTACTTTTGAAATACAGGCATGCCCAACTTCTTTCCTCTTTCCTTCATTTTCCTCCTCAAAGCACTCTCCTCCCCCTCTTCATTGTGTTATAATTCAGGTCAGAAACTCTGAAGTGTCTTATGAAGTCTGCCTGGATCATGAGTTTTGCTGTTTGAATTTGGCATGAGATGTTTCACTTCAGGCATGATTCAAATGACCCACTAGGGAGCTTTTAGCAAACAAAGTTTATTTAGGAATACAGTTAACATGTGTTGCAAGAAACGTAACAATAGCTTTTACCAGTTACAAACAGCAAGAAAAAAAACAACCATGATAGTGTATAAACTTTAACATATCATTACAACCAAACAATTCCCATAAACAAAAGCCTTGCCATGGGTTTAGCATAGAAAACACAAATGTTCACGTGATGCTGGAGCTTAGTCCTTTAGTTGGATGTTGCGGTTTTCTTGTTAAACACAAGCTTGAATTCAGAACAACTTCTTAAAATACCAGGGAGAGAGAAAAACAGAAACACTGCTTTTCATTCTGCTGTCCAAACGCCTCCTAGCTAAACACAACCCAGACCTGAAATTCCTAACGTCGCATCTCAGACCTGACACTCCTAAGGTTACATCCTGGACCCGACATTCCTAAGGTCACATTGCTAACAGTTAGACTCAGTGCACATACATTTTGGGCAACATCAATCTAACACTTAATGAACCTGCAACAGTCCAGGGTGTGCTCGGGAGAGTAGGGGAGCAGAGCTTAGAGGAGCATTTTTTTTGCTACTATCTTACCGCCACCAACAAGAGAGTTTTAGCCTCTCATCCCAACTCTAACTTCTGTCCCTTGCTTCACTGACCTTGTAAAAAGCAGATAAAGACGACACCATACAAGGTTAACCAGGAGCTCCCAGCATTGGACATGGACTAGGGGATCAGAATTCCATGCTTTTCCACATTAATCTATCAACCTGAATTTTCACCATTAGCTAAGTCCAGTTGATACCTGAGGAACTATTTTATTGTTTTTATTTCATTTGCTCAACAGGAGTGCATATTACAAATATTGATGGGCATTGCACACCCAAGTTAAATGGGACTTCCATAATCAATGCATTCTTCTTGTGGGCTTTGTCATCCAATATGGGAATTGATCCTAATGAATCAGAAGTGTGACTCAGAGTTGGCAAGACAGCTGTTGAGGAAATGGAAAAATGCCTCATTGGTTCAGTAGAAGGCACTCTTCTAAGAGCAGAACAGAGTAGGGGAATCTTCTCTCAGTTTAAATGAATATGGAAATATTGAGCTGAAGAATACGCTCCCAAAACAGGAGCGATTTTCACATTGGGAGATGTGTTATTGAGCATGTCAATGGTAGGCAGCATTTCCACTGTCATCACACTGGTTTTGAATAATATGACATGCAAGTGAGTTTAAAAATCAGAACAATAATCTCCATTAAAGGTGTAATTAAGATTGTTAACAATCCAACATACTCCTGTGTTACGTTCTGAATGCATTAATACAGTCTTGGAGCCTGAACCGTACCGTGTGGGGATTCCCATTTTTGAATGGAGAAACTTGCTAGGGAAGGTTTAAAAGCTGCAGCTGAGTAGGGAGTCTCAGCTTAGCAGTTAGTACATCAGTGGATGCAGGGAGTGCCCATGGGAATCAGCAGATTAAGCATTCTGAAACCATTTGAGGTAGAGGACTATTCTCAGCTGCTGAGGGCTCTGCTGGATGCTATTCTTTCATTCCTGGCCATCTCCTAGGATTTTAAAGTAACTGAGAGAGATGGGCACTGTGGCCTCAGTGGGAGACATAACATCCAGTGAGGATGAGAGGAGTTGAGGAGGAAACGAGTGAGAGGGCAAGAGCAGAGTGGGAGCTGGTGGATGCGCATGGTGACTCATGAAGGAAGAACTGCGCTGGAGCCTGAGGGTCTGGAACCACTCTGACACAATCTGCCGAGGCATAGAAAGTCTTATGCAGCCCCCAGAGTCCACTGTCAGAGATTAATTTATCAGCTATTGTCAGAGATTCATCATAGGAGAAAACTCAAGCTATCAAGTGCAATCACATATGCTCACAATGAAGACCTTATCCAACTACATAAAGGGGCAACTGATGCCTGATGGTTTGACATTTACTGTCATACTCAACATCTTCGTAACAGGCTCATTCCAGGCAGCCTGTGGAGACTTCGGTGGCACAGCACAACCTGCTGCTACACACCACTGCACTCACTGCAAACTGCACAATGATATTTTCTCCAGAATCTTTTTATGCAATGTTTAATTTTCCGGGCCTCTTGAGACTGTCCTGTGCTAAGGATCCTTTATAATACTGGACACAACTTTGCCCTGGGTCACGGCCTACAGCCTTGGAGGCCAGACATCCCACTCTACAACACTCATTGGGCAGGAGGAAGGCCTCAAATGCATCCATCAGGCTGATCAGCCTCAATCAATGTATCACTGGGCACCTTCCAAACATGGGACTAGAAGTCGGAAGACAGCCAATTTTTACAAAAGGAATCTGCCCTCAGTGCCTAGAGTATTATTCGGCCCATGGAAGTGTTTTGATTCCTTAGCACAAATCTTAAGGATCACAAAATACACAAGGGAGTTTGCCTTTATTTCCAAATTAGATCACAAATTTTTAAATAAGGCAAAGTTAATATTTGCCATTTGCTACTGGGGGAATTGTGATTTTGATCATGGAACTGCAGCTTTTATCTGGTTTAGCAACAGTTATCAAAGCACTTGCTGAACTGCTGCCTTGAGAGAAATGCCAGACCATTCATAGCAATATCATTTCTAAACCTGAGGGTACAACATTGATATTTCTGAATCCTTGACATCAAGGGCAGAAATATATATGATGAAAACATAAGTAAGATGCCAAATTTTATTTGCTGCTTTAAGTTCCTGTTGGAACACACAGTGGCATATTCTTCCTCAGAATGTCAATTATTTGTGTTACAGACTGGAGCTTGAATCTCTAGCAGGAAGTGAATATGAAGAGTGCAAGCACTCACCAAGTAATTTGGACTGTTGTTAAGGAGGAAGTCCCTTATTACTGAACATGAAGTGCAATCATTCGGCTTATTCCACTTCACCTTCTCCTCACAACAGCATGCATTTAGAATTCCTCCCCTCTTCCTCCTCTCCACCATCTTCCATTTTCCTCCTCCTCTTGTGCTTGTGTGCCATTGCAGAGGCATCAGCATCCCTTCGTCAAATGGTCATACTCTATCATCACTTCTTCATGTGCACTGGAGACAGCATGTGATGTGATGACACATTCAGGAATGTATCCAATCAGACTATTTGAATAAACCTTCACTGATTTTAATAGGCTATGTTTTTTTTCCTCACACCTGGTCGACTTATCCATGATCTGCCCAATTTAATCTATCTATCATGTAACAAGCTTGGCATTTCTAAGTATAATTTGAGTATAGCTGAAAAAAGAGACATGATGTCAAAATTTTCCATCTTGCACTCATCAGGAGATTTGTAGGAATACAAATACAGCTAAAAGGACTTGCTTTAAAGGGACAACACAATTAACCCTATGGGATAACCTGTCCATGATCCCATAGGGTTAAATCTGTCTTACCTATTGGGTTGATTTGGGGTTCAGTGGTTCTGTCTTTGGCTAACTTGGGGTGCAACAGCCTTATCTAATGGATGAGTTTGGGATTCAGCTGATTTTAATAACTAGTCATTTGATGTATCAGTGAAATACATATTCTGTCAGTATTGATGTGAAACTGCTGTTTCTCTGCGACAGTTTCCAGGACTAATAGAAAAATGCTTTGTTTTCCTCAGCCGGAACCCCAGATTCAAGGACAGTTTGGAGAGAAAATTCTCTCTGCCTGGATTGGTAATGTTAAATAAATGTCTTTCTCAAACTCTCAGGTATAAAAAAGTTTGCTATCCAGCGTGGTTTCAACATAAGTACCCATTAGAAAGCAGTGGCAGGGTCTGACAGAATTAACATGGATTTATGAAAGGGAGATCAAGCTTGACTCTGTTCGAATTCTTTGAAGATGTAACCAGTAGAGTTGACAAGGGGGAATCAGTCAATGTGATATATTTAGACTTGCAGAAAACATTTGACAAAGTCCCGCATAAGAGATTATCATGCAAGATTAAAGTGCATGGGATTGGGGGAAATGTACTGAGATGAATAGAAAACTGGTTGGCAGACAGGAAACAAAGAGTAGGAATTAATAGGTGCTTTTCAAATTGGCAGGCAGTAATAGTTGGGTGCCACAGGGATTGGTGCTGGGGCCACTGCTATTCACAATATATATTAATGGGAACAAAATCTTACATCTTAAAGTTTGCACATGATACCAAGTTGGGTGGGAGGGTGGACTGTGACGAGGATGCAGAAATCCTTCAGAATGATGTGGACAGCTTGGGTACGTGGGCTAATCAATAACAGATGCAGTACAATGTGGATAAGTGTGAGCTTATTCACTTTGGAAGCAAAAACAAGAAGGCAGATTACTACCTCAATGGCTGTAAGTTGGGAAAGGGGAGTAAGCAGTGAGGCCTGGGTGTCCTTGTGCACAGTCACTGAAAGTAAGCATGCAGGTAAAGAAGGCAAATGGCTTGTTGGCCTTCATTGCGAGAGGTTTCGAGTACAGGAGCAGGGATGTGTTGTTGCAATTATACAGGGCCTTGGAGAGGCCACACCAAGAGTATTATGTCCAGTTTTGGTCTCCTTTTCTGAGTAAGTATGTTCTTGCTCTTGAGGGAGTACAGTGAAGGTTTATCAGGCTGTTTAATTTGATTTGATTTGATTTATTATTGTCACATGCATTTACAGTGATAAGTATTGTTTCTTGCGCGCTACAGAGACAAAACATACTGTTCATAAGAAGGAAAATGAGAGTGCAGAATGTTGTGTTACAGTCATAACTAGAGTAGAGAAAAAGATCAACTTAATGCATGGTAAGTCCATTCAAAATTTGACAGCAGCAGGGAAGAAGCTGTTCTTGAGTTGGTTGGCACATGATCTCAGACTTTTGTATCTTTTTCCTGATGGAAGAAGGTGGAAGAGAGAATGTCCGGCATGCATGGGGTCCTGAATTATGCTGGCTGTTTTGCCAAGGCAGCGGGAATTGTAAACAGAGTCAATGGATGGGAGGCTGGTTTGCGTGATGGATTGGGCTACATTCATGACCTTTGTAGTCTTGAGCAGAGCAGAAGCCATACCTGGCTGTGATACAACCAGAAAGAATGTTTCCTCTAGTGCATCTGTAAACGTTGGTGACGGTCATGGCTAACATGCCAATTTCCTTAGTCTTCTGAGAAAGTAGAGACATTGGTGGGCTCCCTTAACTATACTTTTGGCATGGGGGAGACCAGGACAGGTTGTTTGTGATCTGGACACCTAAAAATTTGAAGTTCTCGGCTCTTTCTACTTTGTCCCTGTTGATATAGACAGAGTCATGTTCTCTTTTACACTTCCTGAAGTCAATGACAATCTCTTTTGTCTTGTTGACATTGAGGGAGAGATTATTGTTGCTGCACCAGTTCACCAGATTCTCTATCTCATTCCTGTACTCTGTGTCATCATTGTTTGCGATCCAACCACAACGGTGATATTGTCAGCAAACTTGAAAACTGAATTGGAAGGGAATTTGGTCACAGGGTCATAGGTGTCTAAGGAGTATAGTAGAGGCCAAGAACATAGCCTTGTGGGGCACTGGTGCTGAGGGTGATCATGGAGGAGGCGTTGTTGCCTATCCTTACTGATTGTGGTCTATGAGTTAGGAAGTTCAGGATCCAGTTGCAAAGGGAAGTACCAAGGCCATGGAATTTGGAGATGAGTTTCGAGGGAATAATAGTGATGAAGGATGAGCTGTAGTCAATAAATAGTCATCTGACACCTTGTTATCTAGGTGTTCCAGGATTGAATGCAGGGCCAGGGAGATGGCGTCTGCTGTGGACCTGTTGTGGTGGTAGGCAAACTGTACTGGATCCAGGTAGTCTGGGAGGCTGGAATTGATTTGTGCCATGACTAACCTCTTGAAGCACTTCACAATGATGGATGTCAGAGCCACCAGCCGATAGTCATTAAGGCACGGTACTTGGTTTATCTTAGGTAGTGAGATGATGGCCGTCTTCTTGAAGCAGATAGGGACCTCAGATTGTTATAAAGAGAGTTGAAGATGTCTGTGAATACCCCCACCAGCTGATCCGAGCCGGTTCTGAGTGCACATTGGGGTATCCCATCCAGATCAGTCACTTTCTGTGGATTGAAACACAGCTTACCACTTCCTCAGAATAAATCTGAACTCAACAGGCTCTTTGTTGCCATTCAACTGTCACTCCGGGGGTGGCAGGACTGATGTATGAAGAGCGATGATTAGATATTTTTGCTGGATGAATGAGGAGGGATTTCATTGAGACTTACAAAATTCTAACAGGACTAGCCAGAGTAGATGCAGGGACAATATTCCCGATGATGGGGGAACACAGAACCAGGGGGTCACAGTCTGAGAATTCAGGATAGACTATTTAGGACAGAGGTGAGGAGATAATTCTTCACCCAAAAAGTGGTGAGCCTGTGGAATTCATTACCACAGGAAGTAGTTGATGCCAAAACATTAAATGTATTCAAGGATCAGCTGGATATAGCACTTGGGGCAAATGGGATCAAAGGCTATAGGGAAAAGCAGGGAAAATAGCCCTTGAGTTGGATGATCAGCCATGATCGTAATGAATGATGGAGCAGGCTCAAAGGGCCAAACTTAAATAGCCTGCACATCTAATCCCTTGGGTTTCCAAATCTTGTTAGACATATTCCTGTGTGTCATCACTTAACCTGCTGTCTCCACCTGCCATTCCCCCACATTCCTGGCATTGATTGTCCCACATGTCCATCCTCGCAGCTTACCACTTTCTCACAATAAACCCAACACGCTCTTTGTTGCCACTCAAACAATCAATTTTTCTACATTTAATCATTTTCTAACGAAACAATTATGTACAAAGAATTGCATTTTTTTAAAGGATGCTTGATACCTCTACGGGTAGAACCTCAACTGCCAAGGGAGACACCGTCATCATTCCCCTAGTTCCTTATTAGAGATTCAAGTTGGAGCTACATAAACTTCTCCTCTGCTGCAATGAAGACTGGCATCAGAGAAGTGCAGATCATGATAAGTGAGATGCAAAACACTCAGTTACAAGAAGTTAACAATCACCTGTCAAGCAATGATAGCACTGTCACAGAGAAGGAGGCTTGTAAGCAGTAGCCTCTCACCTGCCCATGGCTGCCCCTCTTCAGTCTCACTGATCAAAGGCTTCCCAGCCTATCAGTTTCACTGAAGAAGTTCTCCCTGCCGTGCACTTACCCTTGTCACCCTGGTGAACTCCATACAGCTGGGGAAACCTGTGTTCTTTTCTCCAGGTCTCCTCCCAGCGGTGTGGAGATTTGACCTTAATTCCTGGAGACTCCAGGGCAAGGCTGGAGGATTAGCTCCCAAACCATTTTTGCTCTCCTTTATTCCCCTCTTTCCCTTTCATAATTTCTTTGTTCCCCTGACAAACAGTTCATAAACTGCTCTACCTAAAACCCGGAATCAATCTTAAAGCTATCAGAAAATATGAGGTACTTCTAAATCCTTGGAGAAGTTGCTGATTTTGATGTATGAAATAATAAAACTAGATAATTATATTGTATGTCAGGTTCCTTTTTCTTCTGTTCCAGCACTGGCAGGATTTTTTGCAGCTTACATCATTTTTAAAATGAGAGATTTCCTTCATCTTCATCTATTTGTTTGGTAGATTATTGATATAAAACTTGTGGCTATTTTCTGCATTTGCTTCTAAGCTTTGTCCCTTTTATTACCTCTGCTGATGAGCATTTTTCTGTTGACCTATTTTAATGTTTTTATATATAATTTTAATATCATGTACTTCTAGACCACAGCTATGAGCCTATCACATACTGTGAATGTTGATTTCATGTCATGGGCGGCATAGTAGCACAGTGATTAGAACTGCTGCCTCACAACACCAGGGATCTGAGTTCAATTCCGGCCTTAGGTAACTGTGCGCATGGAGTTTACATGTTCTCCTCGTGTTTGCATGGCTTTCTTCCAGGTGCTCTGGTTTCCTCCCACAGTCCAAAGATGTGTGGGTTAGGTTGACTGGCCATGCTAAATTGCCCCTTAGTGTCAGGGGGATTAGCAGGATAAATATGTGGAGTTATAGGGATAGGATCTGGGATTGTTATCACTGTAGTTCGATGGGCTGAATGGCCTCCTTCTGTATTGTAGGGATTTTATGATTCTACGATTATGAGGTAGTACACTGCCACCCCAGAGTGTTGTGAATATTAAGGAGCTGCTACAAATTGTGGTGGGGATCGGTTAGCTCAGCTGGCTAGCTGGCTAAAATGGGGTGCAGAATGATGCACCAGATTGTAATAATGGATCTCCACACTAGCAGTGATGGTACATGCCTTCTTACCACATGCTTGATGTGGAGTGATGCCTCTCATGTCATATAACCACTTATCTCTCTCAAATAGAATGACTATGATCATTGGAGTTTAGAAGAGTGAGAGGGGATCTCACAGGACCATATGAAATTCTAACAGGATTAGACAAGGTAGATTGAGAAAGAATATTCCCCATGGTGGGGCAGTCCAGAACTAGGGCTCATCTTTTAGGACTGAGATGAGGAGAAATTTCTTCACTCAGTGAATGGTGAATCCATGGAATTCACAATCATGGAAAGTAGTTGAGGCCAAAATGTTGTGTGATGTCAAGAAGAAATTAGATAAAGCTCTTGGGGCTAAAGAGATCAAGGAATATGGGGGGGAGGTGGGATCATGATACTGAATTTGATGATCAGCCATGATCATAATGAATTGTGAAGCAGGCTTGAAGGCCTACTTCTGCTCCTTTCTTTATATGTTTCTGATTCTATCCCTTGAGCATGTTGGCTAATTTAAGGGGATGCAGTGGCCGACTGCTAATTTCATGAGGCTTGTATTCTTAAAGCCCAGGCTAATGCTCTGTGGACATGAATTCAAATTCCACCGTGGCATCTTGTGAAGTTTAAATTACTAATAGTAAAAATATGGAATTGCATGCTAGACTCAGTTAAAATGACCAAAAAACCCATCTGGTTCTCTAATGTCCTTTAGGGAAGGAAATCTGCCATCCTTACTTGGTCTGGCCTAATGCGGCTCCAGACCCACAACAATGTGGTTGACTCTTAAATGGCCAAACAAACAATTCCGTTTTATCAAGTGGCTACAAACTCTAAAAGTGATTAAACTCGATGGGCCACATGGATACTGGAAATGGCGATGGCAAACCCAGCTCTGTTGGCCCTGCAAAGTCCTCCTTACTAACATCAGTGGGCTTGTACCAAAATTGGGAGAGCTGTCTCACAGATAGACAAGCAACAGCCTGACACAGCCATACTCACAGAATCATACTTTGCAGATAATGTCCCAGTACTGTACCGTTTCAGGCACTGAGTTCCAGACTTCCACCACTGTTTGGGTGAAAAGGTTTGGGTGAATCCATGTATTCACCATTCACTGGGTGAAAAAATTTCTCCTCATCTCAGTCCTAAAAGATGAGCCCTAGTTCTGGACTGCCCCACCATGGGGAATATTCTTTCTCAATCTACCCTCTCTAATCCTGTTAGAATTTCATATGTTCCTTTGAGCTCCCGTCTCACTCTTCTAAACTCCAATGATCATAGTCATTCTATTTGAGAGAGATAAGTGGTTATATGGCATGAGAGGCATCACTCCACATCAAGCATGTGGTAAGAAGACATGTACCACCACTGCTAGTGTGGAGATCCAATCTTCATTATTTCCCCACATCCCTTTTAAACCTCCTGCCACTTACCTTCAATCTGTGGCCCCGATCATTGATCCATCCATCAAGTGGAAAAGCTTCTTCCTGTCTATTCTATTTATGCACCTCATAATTTTATACTTTTCAGGCATATCCCCCCACTTAGTCTCCTCTCCAAGGAAAACAACCCCAGTCAATCCAATCTCTCTTCATACCTAAAACTCTCCAGCCAGGCAACATCCTGGTAAATCTCTGCTGCATCCTTTCCAGTGCTTTGACATCCCTCCTATAATGTGGATCCCAGAATTGCACACAATCCTTTAGCTGTGGCCTAACCAATGTTTTATATGGTTTCAGCATAATGCTGCTGCTGCTCTTTAACTCTTTCCTCACTAATAAAGACAAGTATACCATCTGTCTTCATAACTACATTATCCACCTGTCCTGCTGTGTTAAGAGACTAGTACGTGCACACCATGATCCATGGTGCTTCCCAGGATCCTGCCGTTCACCATGTATGCCCTTGCCCTGTTTGGTCTGTCCAAATATATCACATTGTACTAATCCAGATTAAATTCCATTTGCCACTGATCAGACCATCTGACCAGTCTTTTTTATCCTCCTGTAATCTAGGACTATTATTATTTACCACTCAATGTACTCTGGATGGGGGATTTCAATGTCAATCAATAGATTGACTCACCAGCACCATTGCTGACTGAGCGGATCGAGTTCTAAGGACATAGCTGTGAGACTGGGACTCTGGCGGGTGGTGAGGGAGCCAACAAGAGAGAAAAGCAAACTTGACCTTGTCCTCATCAAATTACCCATCGCAGATACATCTGTCCATGATGTATTGGTAGAATGAGTACTGAATTTAAGCTCTGTAGTCTTGTCACATCTCCGACTGCTCTTAATCATCAGGAAAGTGATGGATGGGGCCAACAACAGTGATATCAAGCGACACTTACTCAGCAATAACCTGCTCACTGGCGCACGCTTTGGATTCTGCCAGGGTCACTCAGCTCGTGATCTCATTACAGCATTGCGACAAACATGGACAACAGAGCTGAACTCAAAAGGTGAGGTGAGAATGACTGCCCTTGACATCAGCGCAGCAATGTGGTATCAAGGAATCCTAACAAAACTGGAGTCAATGGAAATCGAGGTGGGGGTGAGGAAACTCTCTGCTGGTTGGAGTCATATCTAGCACAAAGGAAGATGGTTATGGTTGTTGGAAGCTAATGACCTCAGTCTAAGGACACCAGAGCAGGAGATCTTCAAGGATAGCATCTGAGGCCCAACCTTCTTCAGCATTTATTAACTTTGTTCCATTAATAGTTCAAAAGTGGGGATGATTGCATAATGCTCAGCACCATTCACGACTACACAGATGCTGAAGTAGTTTGTGTCCATATGCAGCAAGACATGGACAACATTCAGGCTCGGGCTGATAAGTGGCATTTTGTAGTTGTGTCATACAAGTGACAGGCAATATCATTCAGCAAGAGAGAACCCAACCGTCTCCCTTTGAAATTCACTCAACCCTCCCACAATCAGAATCCTGTGGATTGCCATTGACCAGAAACTGAATTGGACCAGCTATATAAATACTGTGGTTATAAGAACAGGTCAGAGGCTGGGAAATCTGTGGTGAGTCACTTCCTGATTTTCCAAAGTCTGTTCATTATCTACAAAGCACAAGTCAGGAGTGTAATGGGATACTCTTACCTGGATGAGTGCAGCTGCAACAATGCTCAAGAGGCTCAACACCATCCAGGAAAATCAGCTTGCTTTATTGGTGCCCCATCCACCACCTTTAACATTAAACAGTGATATCAAACAACACTTACTCAGCAATAATCTGCTCACTGATGCTCATTTTGCATTCCACTAGGGTCACTTAGCTCAGGACCTCATTACAACATTACTACAAACATGGACAAGGAGTTGAACTCAAAAGGTGAGGTGTGAGTGATTGATTACTGATGCACAGTGCCTGTAGTGTGTGCCATCTACAAGATTCATTGCAGCAACTCACATTTGGCAGCACCTTTCAAACCCATGACCTCTAATGTCAAGAAAGGCAAAAGGCAGCAGGATGCATGGGAACACCACCACCTTCAAATTCCACACCAAATCATTCATCAACCTGACTTGGAAAAACATCGCCTTTCCTTCAGTGTCACTGAGTCAAAATTCTGGAACTCCCTTCCTAACAGCATTGGGGGGGGGTGCCTACACAACTCGGACTGTAGCAGTTCAAGAAGGTAGCTCAACACCACCCTCGCAAGGGATGGGCAATAAATGTTGGTCCAGCCAACCCTGATCCCATGAAAGAATAATTCAAAACTAAACTTACTCATTACCTGTGAATTATGATTGAAGGTCATGCCGAAGGAGAAAATGAGCTATTGGAATGGTTTACCATTAACAATGGACTGTCAGTGAATGCAAGCAGTGACTAACAACAATAACTTGCATTTATATAGCACGCTTAACATAATAAAGTGTGCATGGCACTTCACAGGAATATTATCAAATAAAATTAAAATACTCGCCTGACTACCCTGACAGACATGCAGTCTAAAGCTTACATCTGTACTGTTCTTAGCAAGACACTGATGTTGGCCAATATATTAGACATTGTATTTGCATGCAGCTCATTGAAATCCAGATGTTCCAATTGCCTTTCTGACACTTCCAAATGCCAACCTGTAAAGTGTTCCAGGAACTTTATTATTCAATTTGTTGCTTGTCACGTAGTGAGGTTTCAGAATTAAGCAGTAGTGACAAGGTTGACCACTCCATAACTTCACTCTCCAGAGGAGACCATGACGAGTCACAACTGTAGCTGACACCTGTTGCACTGGCAGTGCCAACCCAGTGACTCCAGCCAGCTGCATCATCTGCCTGCAGATTAGCCTGGTGCTGGTATAGCCAGTAACTGGGCAGTGATACCGAGATAGGTATCTGCCAGTGTTTGTACAAAATAATGGGTGTGAGTTGTTCTTGTGCAGTGTGACCTGCCTGACAACCTTCCACTATTCCTTCTCTTCTTCCTCCAAAAGCGTCGGCAAAGGAGGATTCAGACTAGGAAATGCACCGTCTTCATAAGTTAGGGGCACTGTGAAAAACAGAATTGCCACAACACATGGCATGAAAGTTCTTGGCCATGAAGCAGAGCACGTCTTCAGAAGAGACCATCATCTTACCAAGTTTCAAAATCAAATTTGCCACTGATTTCAATCTAGTTTATTCCAAATAATATTATTATAAAGCTGGTGTTCACCCATTTCAAATAAGTGAGGCAAAGCTGACATCAGATATCATCAATCAGAAATCGGAGTCATTTCTGCTGCTATTTTTGATAGTGCTGCACAAAGCAGTGCCACTCTCACTCCCTGATCTCCTTTCCAACTTTACCTCAGTTCATATCCAACGCTTGTGTAATTGCATGAGTATCTTTGATTTTCTACTTTGCTTATTTTGCCACTCTCAATCCTGCAGGCCCCCATTGCCTCTATTTCTAGATTTTGCCTAATTTGTGCATGTTTCTCTCTTTCTCTCCCTGATTTTTTTCCTCTATATCTTTTACCGCCTTCTGTCCATCATTGTGTCTTGTCATTGATCGTATTTTTACTTCTGTGTTAGGGAGTATTTTGCTTTCCATTCTCACTGTTTCTGTGCATTTAATGTGTTTCTCTTTCTATCTTCTGTCTGACACGAGGGGGTGAATTTTCCTGTCCTGCCCACCATGGGAATCATAGTGGGCGAGGGGCGAATTATGCAAAGATTTTTTGATTCAGGTTTTAGGGCTAGAAAATCCCAGCCTGAGTCTTTCTCTCTCACTTTCTATACCTCCCTCACTCTGGCTGTGTTTGTCACCTTCACTGTCTTTTTATCAGCGTGTGCATCTTCAACTCTTCTGTCCCTCTCAATCTTCTTTGATATTTCTATTCTGGCTTTTCTCTTGGAATGAGCATATTATGGGAGTGTCTGCTGTGTTACATCTTGTTGCAATCTCTCCCAGCTATGCATTAATATGTAACATTTTCTCTCTCTTTAGTACTGATGAAGAATCAAACAGACTCGAAACATTAACTCTGTTCTCTCTCCATACAGATGCTGTCAGACCAACTGAGTTTTCCTAACATGCTCTGTTCTTGTTTCATATTCCAGCCTCTGCAGTATTTTGTTTATTTATACAATTGTTTGTTGGTTAGAACAGGATCTTTTAAGATGAAAAATGTCTTCAGGAAGGCATGAGCAGTTGTATGGGCAGGAATTTTGCCACCTCACCAGAATCTGGGGGGGAGGCGGGGAAGGTGGGGGGGGGGGCACTGCGGTGCGAGGCTCGCAGAATAGCATTGTCCATTGGCCATATGCAGAATCTTACAAGCCTCAACTGGGCAAGGCAGTAGAATTCTGGCAATGGAGTCAACCAGCAATGAGATGGTTGGGCGCCCCCCCTCAGGTTGAAACCCTTTGAGGACAACACAAGATGTGATAACTGCTCCCATGAACATTCTTCTTCCAGCTCTCGATTAAATGTAATATTTGCTTCATGATTATGACGATTTAACATTTGCCTTAGGATAGTATCTCTGTAGTATGAAAAGAATGTGGTTTATTATTATTGGAAGGAACATGCTAGGGAAAGACATTTATTTTGTGTTTTATTGCGTATTATATCCCTGGCCTTCTTAAAAAAAAGCAAGGGGATTAAATAGCATTTTTATTGCTTTGTGCAAGTTGTTTATTTAACAAATATTAATTTATCAAAGGATAAAATTTAATTGAAGTGCTTCAGCCCCTCAGCTATTCATGTTTATTTGTTTTCAATGTGTGAATCTCCAATCTACTGGAACACATTCTCATTCTGAAACAAAATTTAATTTTGTGATGGAACCTTGTATAAGAGGCTTGTTTTGTAAAGTTACAAGCATATTTCAGCTGTGAATAGCCTCTGCACAACACAAATTGAAACCATTATGACAATGTTATTTCTGCGGAATATTAAGTTATTAGGTAGAAGCTGACAGTACTTTATTGATTACTTATCTAAGACAGGCTCTCTGCCTTATATAAGATGGCTACAACTGCCCACAGTTGCTTCAGGTGCACTCTTACCAAGGCCCTGTTTAATTGCAGTAAGAATCCTTCACTCTTACACTCCAATTTCTCTGTAAGACATGGGCTAACATATCGATTGCTTTCCTAATTGATTGCCATACCTGCGTGCTGCCTTTCTATTGTTCATGTGCAAGAACACCCAGTCCATGTGAATAGCAGCATTTCCCAGCCTCTTACTTTCAATAAAATATGCTTTTCTGATTTTCCTTCCAAAGTGGATAACTTCATATTTCTATTTCGTTTCAGTTCACTCACTCAGCCTGCCCATATCCTTTGTAGCTTGTTTATCCTCCTCAATGCTTACTGTTCCACCAAGCATTGTATTGTCAGCTAATTTCCATACATTACACTCAGTTTCTTCATCTTAGTCATCAATATAGATTAAAAGTAACTGAAGCCCAAAGCTTTGATCCTTAAGATACCCACTCATTACGAAGTGCCAGTCTGAAAATTAACTGTTTCTTCTCACTCGCTGCTTTCAATCAATTTTCATCTTTGCGATTTTTAAACTAATTCATGGGACGTGGGCATTGCTGGCTGGGCCAGCATTTATTACCCATTCCTAATTGCACTTGAGTAGTTGGTGATGAGCCACCTTCTTTGTTGACGAACAGAGGGATCTAGGTGTATATGTGCATAGATCCCTGAAAGTTGGAAATCAAGTCGATAAGGTTGTTAGGAAGGCTTACGGTGTCTTGGTGTTTATTGGTAGGGGGATTGAATTTAGGAGCCGCAACGTCATGTTGCAACTGTACAAAACTCTGGTGCGGCAGCACTTGGAGTATTGTGTACAGTTCTGGTCCCCACATTATAGGAAGGATATGGAGGCCTTGGAGAGGGTGCAGAGGAGGTTTACCAGGATGTTGCCTGGTATGGAGGGGAGGTCCTATGAGGAGAGACTGAGGGACTTGGGGTTGTTTTCGTTGGAAAGAAGGCGGCTAAGAGGAGACCTTATTGAAACATACAAGATGATTAGAGGTTTAGATAGGGTGGACAGTGATAGCCTTTTTCCTCGGATGGAGAAAGCGAGCATGAGGGGACATAGCTTTAAATTAAGGGGTGGTAGTTATAGGACGGATGTCAGAGGTAGGTTCTTTACCCAGAGGGTGGTGGGGGAATGGAATGCCCTGCCTGCTGCAGTTGTAGATGCGCCTAGTTTGGGGGCGTTTAAGAGGTCCGTGGGTAGGTTTATGGATGGAAAGGGATTGGTTTAGGTTAGAGGGTCATTGCTTTTTTCTTAATTGGTTGGCGCAACATCGTGGGCCGAAGGGCCTGTTCTGCGCTGTAATGTTCTATGTTCTTGAACCACAGTAGTCCCTGTGGTGTAGCTACCCACAATGAGGTTAGAGAAGGAGTTACAGGGTTTTGGCCCAGTGACACTGCTACATTTCCAAGTCAGGATGAATGGATTGGAGGGGAACTTCCAGGTGGTGGTGTTCCCAGATATCTGCTGTCCTTGTCCTCCGAGGTGGCAGTGGTTGTGGATTTGGAAGGTGCTGTCAAAGGAGCCTTGGTGAGTTCCTGCAGTGCATAGATACATATTGTTGCTACTGTGTGTCAGTGGTGGAGGGATTGAATGTTTGTGGACAAAGTGGGCTGCTTTGTCCTGAAATATATCACTTTCAACCACATTTTGCCTTTCTTTTATGTAATAACTTCATGTGTGGTACTTTATTAAATTTTTTTTTGTCCTACATTACAATAGTGACCATACTTCAAACATTTCTTTCACTGTATAAAGCTCTTTGAGATGTCAGGTGGCTGTGAAGACACTATATAAATGTCGGTCTTTTTTTCATTCAATGTCCCTAATGATCAGTTGGCTTTTAGTCCCATTATTTTCCTCAGGACTATTTTTTTGACTTCTTTCTTAATGCTGATTTCCTCACGTACCTCTCTCTTACTGGACCTATAGTTCATATTATTTACAGAATTGTGTATGCTGCTATGCATTATTCATTTAATGTGACAGCCATTTTCCTATTCTTCATGAAAATTGCTCATGTCTCTATCTGTAAGAGGCACATGTTTACTTCTGCCAATCTTTCTCTTTTTTATAAACTAATAAAACCTTTTGTGATTATTTTATGCCTCTGATTTACACTCATACTGATTTTCTTTTGCTTTGTCAATTTCTTGCTCATACTTTGCTGAATTCTAAAATCCTCCCAATCCCCAGGCTTACCACTCTTTATGCCAATATTATAATTAAATATATTACCATGTTGAATGACTTAGAATGACTTAGAATCCCTACAGTACAGAAAGAAGCCGTTCGCCCCATCGAGTCTACACCGACCACAATCCCACCCAGGCCCTACCCCCATATCCCTACATATTTTACCCACTAATCCCTCTAACCTATGCCTCTCAGGACACTAAGGGGCAATTTCTTAGCATGGCCAATCAACCTAACCTGCACATTTTTGGACTGTGGGAGGAAACCGGAGCACTCGGAGGAAACCCACACAGACTCGAGGAGAATGTGCAAACTCCACACAGACAGTAACCCAAGCCGGGAATCAAATCCACGTCCCTGGAGCTGTGAAGCAGAAGTGCTAACCACTGTGCTACCGTGTCGCCCACGTGGCACAACCGTGGCTAATGTTCCAGCCAAATCAATTTGTCTGTACATTTATCTACACCACTACCTAACTAAAGGGATGTGACTACCTCCTGGATCAGGTAACTTTTTGTTTAATTTGTTCGTGAGATGTGGAGATCACTGGCTGGGCCAGTATTAATTGCCTATCCCTAATTGACCTTGAACTAAGTGGCTTGCTTCTAAAAATCATCCAGACACAATTTTGAAGACATGGAGAAAGTGAAGCAGACAGACAAAGAAAGCAATGAGGAGGTCTTAGAAGAACATCGTTTGACTGATGTCATCAGAAACTGGAACATAAGTTGACTTGGGCATATTGTTTTCTGAATTGTGATGAGGATAGTGATAGGCCTCGAGAGTTTGTGCTATGGGCAGTTAGGTGGCAAATGACATTTAACACAAGAGAACTATGAAGTGATACATTTTGGCAGGAAGGATGATGAGAGACAATATTAAACAAAGGGTGCAATTCCAAAGGGGGATCAGGAGCTGATGGCTCTGGGGGTTTATACATACAAATCATTGAATGTGACAAGGTAGGTTGAGAAAGTGGTTGAAAAGGTATATGGGGTTGTTGGCTTTATAAGTAAGGACAAAAACAAAGAATTAGTGACGAACCTGTATAAAACTTTGGCTCACTTCAACTGGAAAATTGTGTCCAATTCTGGGCACAGCACTTTTAGAAGGATGTGAAGGCATTAGAGAGGTTGCAGAAGAAAATCACAAGAATGGTTCCACAAATGAGAAATTTCAATTATATGGATAAATTGGAGAAGCTGGGGCTGTTCTTCTTCAAGAAGAAAAATTGAATGGAAACTTAATAGATCTGTTCACAATCAAAAGTAGTCTAAAGACAGTGGGTGGGATTTTGTGGCCATCCCAGCTGGTGAGATCTTTCAACCTTGTTGACAGTGACCTCCCTGCCAGGGGTTGCTCTGGCAATGGAGAGTGTGAACAATGAGAAACCTTGTTGACAGTGGTGGAGGAGGAAAATCCCACTATCGGTCAATGGTGGGCCGCCTCCGCTGCGGCAAAACATGCAAGTGAGGATGCGCAGAAAATCCGAGCCAGTAGATTGGAAGAAACTGTTCCCATGGTGGAAGGATTGAGAACCAGAGGAGATTGATTTAAGGTGACTGAAAAAAGGAACAAGGCAACGTGAGGAAAATCCATTTTGTGTACTGAAGGGGTAGGATCTGGAATGATGGAATGAAATTGGGTTAAGTGTGTGATGGAGGAAGTGTCAAACATGCAAAATTGGGTAATTATCTTTAGAGAAAAAATTAGAGGGCTATGCCCAATGGGTGAGGGACTGGAGTTAACTTTTGCAAGGACACAGAGTTGGCAAGGACATAGTGCGTCAAATGACCTCTTTCTGCACTAAAATCATTTAGCGAAGCTTTGGGAGTATCTTATTTTTGTCTTGGGGATGTGAGTGTCATTGGTAAGGTCAACATTCATCACTAATAGCCTTTGAGAAAAGAGAGAAGGAGGAGGAAATGAATGATACTTCTGAACCACCTGAAGATTACATGAAGAATTGAAGAGAAAAACAAAAGGCAGAGATGCTTAGGAAAGAATTGAGCCAGAATCGGCCTTGGGCAGACCATTGATTACCATGATTAATATTTGGCACAGGATTTGCTTTTACACAAACCACCTCACGTCGACTCTTTATTTCCTCATTAACACTAATGACGTGGTGCTCTGTTCCAAGAGAAATCTAACTCTTTGCCTTGAGGTAAAAAGCACCAAATCATCAAAACATTGCTTAGGATTCTTAACATTCCACTGAGGTAAGTGCTGTGCTTATCAATATCTTAAAAGTCAATTTTCATTGAGGCAGCCAGTGGTGGTCCACCAATTAAAACATTATACAATATCATATATCACACAATCAGCTAATGACACAGTTTTTACCATGTGCCCAAGTCCAATGCACTTAAAATCATCTTTGCTTGTATTGGAAAGGGCCAGAGTGTTTTGTGGTTATGCCTTATGTACAAGCACTGTCAAGCTGACTCAGGTATTTACCCCAAACTGGTTTATTGACACTAACTACAACATGCTAATGCTTCAGTTGTACAGAACGTTGGTTAGACTGCATTTGGAGTACTGCGTCCAGTTCTGGTCACCTTACTACCGGAAGGACGTGGAGTCTCTGGAAAGGGTGCAGAGGAGGTTTACCAGGATGTTGCCTGGCATGGAGGGGCTGGGTTACGAGGAAAGGTTGGAGAAACTGGGACTATTCTCCTTGGAAAGACGGAGATTGAGGGAGGACATGATAGAAGTATATAAGATACTGAAGGGAATAGATAGAGTTAATAGTGAGAGACTGCTCCCTAGACTGGGTACAAACACGAGAGGTCATGATTTAAGGGTGAGGGGGGAGAGGTATAATTTGGAAGTGAGAGGAAGGTTCTTTACGCAGAGAGTTGTGGGGGTATGGAACGCGCTACCGAGTAGGGTGGTGGAGGCAGGAACGTTGGACTCGTTTAAGGTTCAGTTATATAGACACATGAGTGAAACGAGGATGGAGGGTTATGGTAGGGGCTATTAAATAAGGTTAGAACCTCGGGAGACACCGGAAAAGCAGGCTTGTAAGATTAATGTTTTTTGTCTTTTTATTCCGCAGGTGGAGGTCCACCTCATGTCAAACGAGGGGCATGCACACGGTGGGTCGTGCGTGGGCTGCTCTTGGAAGTTCCGGGAGTGGCCTAGTACTTCGTGTCGGTGTGTGTGCTTGATCCTGGACCGGTAGACGGGCACCGCAACAGCTCAGTGACTAGCACTGCTAGCTGTGCAGATACATGGATTTGGGCCTGTGTCTGTGGGAGTTTGTGCATTCTCCCTGTGGTTGTGTGGGTTTCCTCCGGGTGCTCCGGTTTCCTCCCACATCCCAAAGATGTGCTCTTAGGCTGATTGGTTTTACCAGATTGACACTATTCTCCCCTGAATCTGGCTAAGTCAGGGGTTCCATTCGTAGACACGCAGGGTAGAATAGGTGTAGGGAGATGCGGCGGCGCAGGCTTGTTGGGCCGAAGGGCCTGTTTCCCGTGCTGGGTTGTTCTTTGTTCTTTGTATGTACCAGGTGAGTTACTGAGCAGGAACATCTCCCCTGAGTGCTGCCTACTTGCTCTGCTGTAGAGTCTTTAGCACATGACTGCCAGTGTCAATGAAGCATTACAGTCTATGGGCCCTATTTTACTATTTTGATTCTAAGTCCTGGGCGGACTTGGAACTGGGAGTGTTTCAGATCCGACTTTTAGACTCATTCTCAGGTGCCGCCATACATATCTGCCTGAAAAAATATCAGTGATTCTGAATTGCGTTGTAGAAGGCTTAACACCCCCGAAACCCCACAGTTCCAATCAGCACCTCCAACTGCACACGCGCAGACAAAAAAATGATAGAATGTCGCTCCCCTGCCACATCATACCCAGGCTGGATAACGCCTCCCCCTGGCCCCCACAGACATTGCCCCACCCCCCCCAACGTTACTGACCACCCGTCCCCCCATCACCCAGACCGATCGTGGGACTCTCCCCTTTCCCTCCACTGATCTCAGGCAGAGTGACAGTGGAACCCCTCCCCCCTTTCCCCAGCCCCTTCTCCAATCTCAAGCAGCGAGCCGTTGAACACCTACCTCCTCACTAACTGGAGCACTCGAATCGGACTTTTGTGGAGCATGTCTATTTCATGCCGATTCTGGATGGTCGATCTTAGTGGTAAAGGGGGAAGTGCCAGTAAAGTTGGGTGTGCAGCCCATTAAATCAGTTTAAATGTATGCAAATACGTTTGAATGGCCATCATGCCCTTTTCTAACGCGATCCCGATTGTGGCCATTTTCGGGGCTTGGTAAAAGGGGAACCGATGCGGAGGTGGACGCAGATCATGCTACTCACCTCATGCCCCACTTTACAAAGTTTTTGCGCCTGAAAACAGGCACAACGTGATGGTAAAATTGGGCTCTATGTCACCCGTTAGCATATCACACTGCATAGAAGTCTACCCTTTCATATCTGTGACCAAAGTTCAGGATAAAGAGACTGGATGAGAAGTCCCTGGCTGTGTTGATGGATAAAGATCTGAACTGATCTGATTCTAAGATGGTTTCAATCAAGTTCCGGAACATATGGCACAAAATCCCCACAAGCTCAAAATTCATATCAGACTTCCGTGGAAAAAATGGCAAAGAAATTTGCTTTCAAGACCATTGTCAAATAATGTTAGTCCATGCTCAGTTCACTACCAAATGATGCTTAAAAAGCACTGCTTTGGGGTCGGGCAGTGGGCGGGGGGGGGGTGGTGGGGGTGGGGAGGAAAAGAGCTTTGCTTAAATTATGGGTTCAGTGCATGTGGGAGGGAACATATCCTCACTCAATGTTTGAGAAAGAAAACACGACAGTGCAATTTGTTTAAAATTATATTTTGCTAATAAATATTCTATCAAAACAAATGAACTGCTGATGGGAGCAGATTGCTTGAAATGAGCATCATGTATCAATTAGCATTGACTCCATTTCACTTCAGGTTACTTAAATGTGGAATCTAATATATGTAAATTGCATTGGCTGCATACACATGATCCATGATTGAGAATGAAGCTTTACCTGCTCAATAGTGAGGTAGATACATTTTGATTGAAGGAAGTCTAGTTACTTTTTCAGTCTTATTGCTTCGTAGCTGTGTGAAGTACTTCTAAAAATCCACAATCAAGCCCAGAGATAGACCCTGACATTTTTTACTTCCCAGCTTTGAACATGCCTTGACAAAATGGCCACTGCAGTTCTGACTGATGGATACTTAAATTGAAGGTTATTGCCCAGAATCTTGCTGGTCATTATGGCACCCAACATTTTACCAACCAGCTTTGTGATATTGCGGTAACAACGGTTTAGTGCCTTTCAATCCTCCATTCAAACAAGCTGTGGCATGTTATTTGGTAATCTATTTTGTGACATGATTTAAGGTTTCTGAATTTATAGGGAGCCGTATTTGTTCCAGGTTCTATCTCACCATCAACTTCAGAAGAGAGCTATTGAACAAACAGTGCTAAAAGAGGCCTTTCAGCTCATGTGCTTGTGCCAGCCCCATGAAAGAGCTATTCAATCAGTTTAATTCCCCTGCTCTTTCCCGATGGCCCTGAAAAACTTTCCTCTTCATTTATGCAAGTCCCCCTTTGTAGTTGTGACTGCTTGCACCATTCTTTTTAGGCAGTGCATTTGAGATCACAACAACTCATTGCATAATCAAAATTCTCACCCTGCCTCTCATTTTCCCAAATTACCAATCTGTATCTCCTGCCACCGGAAACAGTTGCCCCTCATTCATCCATTCAAAACATATCAAGATTTTGAAGACTTCCATTAAATCACGCCTGAAACTTCTGTGCATAAAAACAGATACAAATATCTCGTCTCCAAAAAATTAACCACAATCAAAATTATCTGTTATAAAAGTTACATGTTGCATATGCCTACCCTGCCCAACAACCCTCAGATATCCATCACATTGTCCAATATCGTACACTATCTAATATCATCTCTATTGCACTTAAAAGAACTACACAAAGACCACCATTTGGAACATGCAAAAAACAATCTCAGGACTAATAAATGCCAAAGCTATTGAAGCCATCTTCTCTTAATTAATTATAACACAGAGTCAAGGTTGCAATCTCCAACCTAAAGCTTTGAATTAACTTGCCTAATTTTATTAGCATTCCACTGACCTCGGGAGGGATTTTATGGTTTCGGGATAAGTGAGACCATAAAATCCCGGCCCAATATTTTGTGTACACTTCTGATGAGATTTGTAAATGTTAACATCTTCACGGATGCATCTCCTTTTGGTATTACTGCCAATTCTGTGAAAGCATAATCAGATTTGTTCCCCCCCCACCACCAATTTCTGTGTGTAAAGAGAATCAGGAAACTGTACAGGGATGCGTTTTCATGTTAAAGCTCTCCGAACATTTTGGGGGAAAAATGTGCTGGGCTGGATTTCTTGCATCAACCCCCTCCCCTCCCCCGCCCACCCTGCCCCCACCTGAAGGAATGTCAGCCAGTCCTGAACAGGCCAACTTCTGAAAAAACCTGCCTCATTGAAATACCGCACTGGGGGCTGACAAAACAGGCCAAAGGTCTGACACCCACCCCTCAGTGGACAGGAAGTTCCACCCTCGAGATGGGCTGCAGCCCTACCAGTGTGAGGAGCACCAGAACACAGCAGTGGGTGCTGCTGGGACTGCAATGAGACACTTGGAAAAAAGATCATCGCCATCAATAGCAACCAAGTCCCAGACTGTATCTTGGAGGGGAGACGGGTTGGGGTGGGGGAGATCGGGATCAACGAGCCTAGAAAGGGGGAACATGGAACATGGGGTTGGGGTAAAGGAGATTGTGGCAGGAGGTGGTCAGGTTTTGAAAGGCAGGTGGGGAGGAACAAAGGAGGGGTGACAACTTGGGAGCAGGCCCCAATTGTAAAGGGCCCCCCCTGGATCGATGTGCCCCCCTTATTGCCCGCTTTTTCAAAGAATTTGTTGCAACAACAGCCTTTGCACTCTGACCTGCCTGCCACTGTCCAGCATTTTACAGCAGTGGAGATGGACTGAGGCCCTTAAGTGTCATTTAGTTGGGCAGTCACGAGTCTCAATAGGCTAAAGGGTGGGCAGCTGAGTGGGCAGCTGAGTGGGCAGCTTACCCATCCCCTGTATATTGGGAAATAGGTCAGGGTGGGTGGGAAGGACGTGGGTTTGGTGTCAGGCGTATTTCACATCGTGACACAAAAATAGACCAGCGGGGGTTGGGGGTGGACTAAAATCCAGCCCTCTATTTGAAATTGCTCCCCATCAAGACCTATGCTTCCCAGTTGAGAGGAAGTTAGCTGTCAGCCATAGGTTCCCACATCAAAGCACCAGTTGCAGGTTTGCACCTTTTTTTTCACCAGTGGCTTTTCAGATAACCTGAGGCGGTACATAGCAGATTGAGAGTTGCACATTGCCACTTTGGGACATATAGTCAAGTTTCTCCTCATCAAAATAAGGGGTTACATGTTGTTTATCTGGCAATATGCTGATCTGACCAACAAATTCATGGCTTTGCTTTTTTGGTCGAAATTTGCATTTATTTGATTAATGTAGGTAGCTATTTGATGTGTAATACCTCAGAGCATAGCTGACTGTGCTTCAGATTTGATCTCGTCAAGTTACATTTGATCAGCTGTTTCACTCTTAGTTCTTTTATGAATTTTGATGTTGTCAACTTCTGTTGGAAATCTGACTTCAAAGCACATTAAGCTGATGAGACCAGCGACTTTCTGTAGTTTGTAGTTCATTTCTGAATTTTGAAAACGGGGTCAAATCATTTAAATTCTTGGTTACCCTGATTCTCATGAACTCGCGCGAGGACCAAGTACCCTGGCCTGGCATTGTGGCAGCAGGGTTCTCTGGGAGGCAGGCTAGGTGACAGTAGAATGTGTGCAGAGGCTGTTGGTTCAAATGCAGGCTGGGTGTTAGGCCTATCTTGGTGCCACGGCACGTTATCAAAGGCTTTTTTAAAAGCATTAAAACAAAAAACAGACCTCCACCCTTCTCAAACTCCCTGTACCCCATCTGTGGCAACCCCATTCTGTTCCGTGCCCTCTAGCCATCCCCATAACCCCTCATGCCTTCCATGCTAGCCTATGCTCTCTTATCTACCCATTTGGCCCTTTATATAACCCCATGCCAATTTCGTGCTAACTCACGTCAAACCTGCTTCCCCACTCACCATCCTTTTCCCTTATACCTACCATTGCAACTTACCTAGAATCCACTATGGGAAGACCTTAGGAGCATTCTGTGATTAAATAAAATGTTGTTCTATGTGTCTACTGCAGATTTTTATTTCAAAAACCTCTCATGCATAAAAACTGTTCATGATATGTGCATTCTTCCAACTATATAATTCCTTATAAGAACAAACATTTCATTCAAGTACTTAATTCCTTATATAAACAAGCATTGGAATTCATAACCCACATCAAAGGGTGCATAATCATCTAGAGTTAGAGCAAAATAGAAAGCACCTCACTATGTTATTAGAAGGTTGTGAAATCACTCAGCCAGCACAAATCCAGTAATGATAACCCTCAGGTTTATTTCAAAAGGCAGAATGAAATAACAAGCAGTCTTTTTTTAACACTCTTCATCAAAGATTCAAAGAATGGGGCTTTAAATGCCATGACAACTTGACAGTTGCTTTTGGCAATTCTTTTGACTGTGCTGATCGGTTTATGCACCTTTTCCACAATCTTATGTCTACTTTCAATGATCCCAAAGAGCACCTGTCTTCTCCCATAGGGCACCTTACCTCTGGCCAAAAGCATCCCAGGACAAAATATAAAGGGGTACTCAACTTCTCCAAAAGGGAACTCCACTTCTACAAAAGACTCAGCAAAGCTTGGACCTGTTCTTAGTAGGTCTAATCTGCACATGTCGCATTTGCTAATGAAACTCATTCAGGCCTGGAGGCAGTTGCTCTTTTACATGGGCAGATGCCTCCACAAAACGTATATGTGCAAATCCTAACCCAGTCCCATTCCCGCCCAGTGAAAACAGGAGAGGGTGGGGGGAGGGTGTCCTGCAAAAAAAAAAGCCAATTATTTTTCTAAAATTGTAGGAAAGATTTAACATGAAAACAAATCCCTCCACAGTTTCCTGAATGTCTTTACATACGGGAGAATCTGTTGATGCTTTCACAGAATTGGCAGTAATACCAAAAGGAAATGCACCGTTTTAAAACTGTGAAGATGTTAACATTTACGAATCCTACTAGAGGAGACCAGGGGAGATTTGGAAGAATTTTATGTCCGCATTTGCCAAGGGCGCAAATGGTGACACAAATGCAAAATCCTGTGCAAGCTGGAAATTATGAGAAGCTCACAGGTGAAATCTGATTTCCAGATTTTCTCCACACCTCACCATGACGTAACCAGAAGGGCAGGAACCTCATTTCAGTATATTGACATATCATTAATGGACTGACCCACTGTATCAGTGCAGAGCTTCTGCATTTCAGCCTCCCCTGCCATCATAAAAATCTAGGTATGTGATTCAATTTCCATTCAATGTTGATTTTATGGAATTGTAGAAAGCCCAGCATGCCAATATATCATTCATTCCATCAAACACAATTTAGTCCAAAGAGGGCAGCCTTCTACTCCTTCAGCATCTCCTCCAATATCCCTCTTTTCAAACAACAATCTAACACCCTTCTGAATGAATTTACATTCTCTGCTTCATCAATGGTTCGCGATGGAAAATTGTTCACTTCAACTCTGTGCGAAAAAGTTCTTTTCTAACCTCTCCCTTCATTTCTTTCATGAAGTAAACTATTTTATCATCACCTCACCTTCGTAACTTTGAAGGCCCCCAAATGGGCCACCCCTTAACCTCCTGAGCTTGAGTGAAAAATAAATCCATAACTTCTCAAAACAAACCTGTAACAATCCATCCTGAGTTATATTTAAATTGAATCATTGAATCCCTACAGTGCAGAATGAGGCCATTCAGCCCATTGAGCCTGCACAGACCACCATCATATCCAGGCCCTCTCTCCATAACCCCATGTATTTATTCTGCTAATACCCCAACACTAATACGCTGATTTTACCAGCTCGTCTACCCTCAAATTGGGCAGGTGAGGCTTGCACAATGACATTGGCCTCGGGCACAATCTTACTTGCCTCAGGCAGGTGTGCCAGTAAAATTTCAGCGTAAGGGTCAATTTAGCATGACCAGTCCACCTTCCAGGTACAGGAAAGTGGAGAACCTGGAGGAAACCCATGCACACATGGGGAGAATGTGCAAGCTCCACTCAGAATCTGAACCTTTATGCAATGGTCAATAACAAACACACACTTATTTTCTCATATTTCCTATCAGATTTGCCTTAAAATGTCAATGAACTTGATGCTCCTGGCACTCAGTTTCTGAATCCTCTCGTCCTTAATTCTCCAAATAGAAATGGGTTTATGAGCCAGTGCATTTGGTATGAATGTCAATATGAATACTTTTGACAATATGAATACAGTGCAATAGTATCACAATTCTATTGTTAGAGTAGTATGTTACTGCATCAGACCTCTAAGCACAAATCCTGAAAGACACATAGCTGATGTAATTTTGGCCTGTGGGAGCTGTTGTGAACTTTGCAAGAAGAAGAATTACACCCCATCCTCCAAAAATATCTAAGACTTCAGGCAGCAGTTATAACTCAGGCCTACAACTGTAATTTGGTGCCCAGAGAGCCAGGTTAGTGTGTTAGCTCCCCCCTTGATCTTTCCAGATGGGCTCAACAGAATGCTACAGAACTATGGCAGAACGCTAGTTAAATTTTAACACTGATTAAAAAAAATTAATAGAAACCTTGGCTTGCTAATGGCGGGCCACTGGGGAAATTTATAATCTCAGTTTCACACCAGACTGCAGGTATTGTTGCAGAACTGTGTAGAGGTGGAGACTGCCTCCTGAAGGTAATCTCATACCTCTTGCCAAAACCTGACACCTGGGTTATAACAGTAGTTTGTTTTGATATGCACTTTAAACTTCTGCGTCCACTTAAACGTGGTAATGAAAGTGACTTGTACAAATTTTGCATCTGTCATGATTGAAAGAAATATTGTGCCAGTATTCGAGCCAGCAACCCCATTTAACAAACTTGTAATACCAGTAAAGGTTCCCTGATTCAAGTTCCCTGCAACTCTTGACTAAACACATGCCAATATTTTGGTTAGAACAGATTGTACTCCAGCTGGGTTTAACCATGTTTCCGTCTGGTATGGCAGGATTCCTTTTTTGGAACTTGTATGATGAAATCAGTCATAATAAATGGAATGAAATGCAATAAATTAGAGTGGGATTGCAGAATAATTCTTAGTGCAGGCATAGAAATATCAACAAGGCCCAAGGCTGAAAATCCTGGTGACATTGGAGCTGGTTTTAATGTGTAGGAGCTCAGACCCATTCTGACTCCATTATTTAACAACTGGTTATGACGGTCTTGAACTTCTCGAAAGCATGTTTTGCTTCTTCTAATGATGGTGATCAAGCAGTCAACCATGTTGGTACAACATTCATGTAGTGGCCTGCTCCACACAAACACAGAATCTGCATTCATGTGTTGTAACCACGTGGCTGTATGTAATCCATTAATGGGATGTGGGCATTGCTGGCAAATATTTATTGCCCATTCTAATTGCCCTTCAACTG
Organism: Carcharhinus amblyrhynchos; assembly: GCF_965287045.1. Classification (NCBI taxonomy): domain Eukaryota; kingdom Metazoa; phylum Chordata; class Chondrichthyes; order Carcharhiniformes; family Carcharhinidae; genus Carcharhinus; species Carcharhinus amblyrhynchos. The sequence goes on along the minus strand of NC_137327.1, from coordinate 58,731,212 downwards.
AACTGAGTAGCTTTCTGGGCCATTTCAGAGGGCATTTAAGAGTCAACCACATTGTTGTGAGTCTGGAGTCACATGTCGGCCAGACCGGGTATGGCCGGCAGATTTCCTTCCCTAAAGGACATTAGTGAACCAGATGGGTTTCTGTGATAATTGATAATGGTTTAATGGTCACCATTTGAGTTTTAACTCCAGATTTTTTACTGAATGCAAATTTCACCATCTGTTGCGGTGGGATTTGACCCTGACCCCCAATCTTTTCTCTGAGTCTTGGGATTACTAGCCCATTGACAATACCACTGTCTTACCACCCCCGCCCCCCCCTCAACCCCACCCCCACTCTTCTAATATAGGTGCTCAAAGTCAGTTGAGTCTGAGTTGCAGGTTTTCTTTGGTTGTTGCGATCAATTTGGTGCTGGTCTCTGGCGTTGACCAACTGGGACGATGAACCTTTCTGGGGATTGTGAAGAGCTGATTAATGGGAACTGTTTACATTGGCAGTTAGTGCTGGGCAGTATTCTGAAACAGCACTGGTAATCGGACTGAACTTTGGGAGAGATGGCCATCCTTGAGGTCTGGGTGCAAGAGCACCCACCCATTTGAAAGCATGTCTGATATTCATCCTGTTAAAATTAGTGAAGACATAAGTATAATTTCACCGCCATATCACTGAACACATTTCACTAAATTAGAGGAATGGATGTTCAGAAAGGAAAACTTGGTGTTTGATAATGGACAATATTGCAGGACTACGGGGAAAGATCAAGGGAGCAGGACTAATTAGATTGCTCTTTCTGAAGAGCTGGCACGGACATGATTCGCTCCCCATCCCCGTTGGTGCTATAAGATTTTATGACCTTTTTAATGACGTTCCCAGCAGTGCTGGGCAGTTTAACACACAGAAATCAGCTCAACAAATCAACTAGTTATAGGAATCATTTGAGTCAACAGTCAAAATCACCTCTATACTACGTGGTGCTGTAATTATTCTAGAGGACTAATTGACTGATATGAAGCTCTGTCTTGTGCTGTAGAACACATGTTGCTGTTTTAGAGTAAGATCTGGATTGGAGCATTGCATATCTCCATTTGCAGAGTGGCACCCTTTTCACAGTCAGATTAATCGTGACTTGGCTAAATTATGGTAAACTTGTAACAGACAATGGATTTTGGATCCGTATGACCTGAGGCTAAATAGGATTGATGCTATATGCAATACTGCCAGTGATAGTGCTCACACCAAGACAATTCAGAAGGCGAATCTTTAGGTGGCTTCTTATCTCCCTCATTTCGTTCACTGTACAATATTCAGCCTTACAAAAGCCACGCCTGGCATCACTGGATAAATGCTGAATTGTAAGTCACTACTTTCTCTAGTCTCACTTGTGTTTGACACTATGGCTCTTGATCCTTCAGTGGAATAGAAGCTATATACAATGCAGCACATGAACATGTGCATACACAGACTGAGCAATCAATAACCTCCCTGTCGAGAATGGTAGACTGCAGAAACAATCCTGGAACACCTAGTACTTTGTGCTTAATGCACAATGCATGTGGCCATTCAAAAAATAATGCATCACTGTGTCAGGTCAATACAAATGTTGACAGGTACTGACTCAGTCAATTTTCACATCAATCAAAAAGCTGGGAAAACTTCCTAGTGCATGGCTGCTTGAGGTTCCAAAGTTACCATGACTAGACTCTCAAAGGGCTCATTGATCAGCCAGAATTGGACTTATACATTACTCTTGCCAGTTTTCCTGGACCGAATGCCCATCACAACCCTCAAGCTCTGTAGAATACCAGCCTCCTCCCCAACCCCCACCACCCCATACCTGGCTCCTTGGCTATAATAACAAACATGGAGGTGTTGTTCCTAGCACCTAAGGGACTTTTGTTCTCACAATGCACAGTGTTCAGCCAGTTACAAATTAGCTAGCCTTGCAAAGAGTGCAAACAAATAAAAGGAGGCAGCAATCACAAGACATCAACTGGAGATTCTGGTGATAAATGAGACTGCATGGAAAAAGTGCATGTTCTTGTAAACTTCTACAGACAGTGATCTCAATTATGTTGCCAATTGGTAACATCTTTGAACGCATTTGATCAAATGCCAGTATTGAAGTCCCCCACCCCACTGGTGCACAATGATAGCAAATTGTTACTGATGTCAGGTTGAAGTCTTGCAAAAACAAAGCAAATTGCTGCTGAAACTCTGAAATAAAGACAGTAAGTCCTGGGAAATGTTCAGCAGATCTGGCAGAGCCTGTCTTCAGAACTGAAGGGAGAAATGTGATATGTTTTAAGCAAATGAAAGGGGTTGGGGGGAGGAAGAACAAAGTTTGTAACAGCGTGGAGGACAAGAGACATTAACTGACAAAAGGTTTCATGTACAACAAGCAAAGGAAGTGATAATGGTTGTAATAAAGAAAGATTTGCCCAGAAATAAGAGCTCAGAAGTGAGGAAATACACAGCACCTGTGGAGGGAGAAACAGAGGTAATATTTTGAGTCAAATATGACTCTTTGTCAGAAACAGTTCTGAAGAAATGTCATACTAGACTTGAAACGTAGACTCCATTTCTGTCTCTACAAACCTGTGAAACATTTCCTCATTTTGAGTTTTTATTTCAGATTTCCAGCACTCACAATATTTTGCTTTGAATTGAGGATTTGTCCAGAGTGGGTGCAAATGGCAGAATGATGAACAGCAGTGGCCAAAAGCAAAAAGAAAACGTGAAAAGCGAAGATTGGGGGTCGAAGTTACACTTATTGTTGACTCCAGATAGCTGCCTTACTTGGAAGGTGAAGTGCCATTCTCACGTCAAGCATTGAACAAGGCAGCAAGCCAAGAATGAAAATGTTCATGTGAGAGCAAGACGGAGACTCAGAATGTCAAGCTTTCTTGGGGCATGACCATCTCCATCTTCAGCCTGCTGCACTGTTCTGGTGAAGTTTAATGCAAGCAAGAGGAATAGCATCTTATCTTCCAATTAGGGACTTTACAGCCTTCTGTGGCGGCATGGTGGCACAGAGGTTAGCATTGCTGCCTCACAGCACCAGGAACCCGGGTTTGATTCCCAGCTTGGGTCACTGTTTGTGCGGAGTTTGCACGTTCTTCCTGTGACTGCAAGGGCTTCCTCCGGGTTCTCCAGTTTTTACCCACAGTCCAAAGATGTGTGGTTAGGTGGATTGGCCGTGCTACATTGCCCCTTAGTGTCAGGGAGACTAGCTAGGGTAAATGCATGGGGTTATGAGGATAGGGATTGTGGTTGGTGCAGACTCGATGGGCTGAGTGGCCTGCTTCTGCACTGTAGGATTCTATGGACTCATCACTGAGTTCAACAATTTCAGACTGTAAACTCAGTCTTGTTTTCCACTTGCTTTTCACTTTCAGATACAGCTGTTTGTTATTCTGCCATTCACATTCACTCTAAATGAATTCTTTGTTCCTCCATTACAACTATTTCCACTCCCTTTACCTTTTGGCCCAATTTTTTTATACTTGCTTAAGCCTCCCCACTTCAACTTCTTTCAAATCCATTACATTTCAATTCCTTTTGTTCTGAAGAAAGGTCCTGAATAGTTTCTCTCTCCATAGATTGTCCTGCTGCTTAATTCTAACATTCAAAATTTTCTTTATGGTTGCTGCCTCATTTTCCCAAAGTTTTTAATATCTCTTCTCAGCAAACCACTGGGTATTAACCCGACCTTAAATGCAAGACAAAAGAAACTGGTTGGAGAAGGATGACATAAAGTACAAAGGAGGACAACATTTCACACAATGATCAAAAAGCAAGTCTACTGCTAATCCAATTATGAATCACAATCAAATCACTGTTAACTCTAGTCAACAGGATACCTGCCAACACGCACAAGACCAGAGACTTTCATATGAAAATGGTTTCTTTAATTCTCTCCTTCCACAAAGCTTTGTGTTATTACTCACCCAATGGCTGCCCAGCCACTATCCTGTTGTGTTCCCCCGCCACTGCTGCTCTGGCATTCCGTTCAAATACGTACTGCACAAATGCGTATCCTTTGTGTACAGAGCACCCCACTATCTTGCCGTACTTGCCAAAGATGGCCTCCACATCTGCCTTCTTCACAATGGCTGTGTTTAGGTTACCAATGAAGACTCTGGAGTTGATGGACTTGGGGTCATTTTTATTGGTCACATTACTGGTCACTGACTTACTTGACATTTTCCTCTAGGAGGCACCTGCAAAAGTATAAATGAACGTTTACCTTTGAGTAAAGAATGATTGGCTTGTTGAAAAGCTTTATTCTTTCGTTTCTCTGTGCAGCTGCACACTTGCTAATTAAGCCAAGGAATGGGATGATGGAAAATGGGTAATTTCCCCTTTGGATCCAGGGACAACATTAATTTTTGGTCACCGTTCAGCACTGACTACTGCAATAATTAGGATTATTGAATCGTTGAATCCCAACGGTGGAGAAGGAGGCCATTTGGCCCTTCAAGTCTGCATCGACTCTCCGACAGAGCTTTTTTCCCATGCTTACCCATCTATCCTTGTAATCCCATGCATTTACCCTACTAATCCCCCAACCTACAAATCTTGGGACATTAAGGGGCAAATTTAATATGGCCAATTCACCTAACGTACATACCTTTGGAATGTGGGAGGGAACCAGAACACCCAGGGGAAACCCACACAGATACGGGGAGAAAGTGCAAACTCCGCACAGATAGTCACCTAAGGGTGGAATTGAACCCGCTCCATGGCGCTGTCGGGCAGCAATGCTAATCACTGTGCCACCATGCCACCCTCATGTTGACTGCCATGAAAGTGTATGATGAAGTTGCCAACCTGCATTCTGTTCATTCTGAAGTCCAAGATGTACGGCGTAGGGGATAACCAATTGGAGGTTATCGCTACTCCAGGTGGGGTGATGGGGAAATTGTCAGTGCTGTCCAAACTGAACAATAACTGGCACAGAGGGCATTGGGAGAGGCTTGGGCATAGTCCACTAGCAAGCCAACCCACTTGCTTTCACTAAATTACCAAAAAATAAAGATAATCTGATTAAAAAAAACAGCCCTTCTGTAATATTTGTGTTTTTTGTTTTTAGAGGATTTTATCAAATTATCATAATTTGTTATTTTCCCTAAGGTAGTTTGTGAATATTGTTTCATATGCATTCTTGACATTTATGAATGCTTTTGAGATTTTGGTATACATAAAATCTTTGATTATTAAACTAATGTCCCAAACCCAGCCCCAATCCCACCTTCAATAGGAATCATTTGTCACAAAAATTTGTCAGAGACCTCGCCACAATAATTTGAGTTCAGACGATGCCACCTAAGACTTTTCACATTACATTCTGCTAATATTGACGCAATAAACTAAGCAGCAGTGAGAATGAGAAAATCAGCATGGCTTTCAGTTCATTAGTAAAATCCTCAGCGTGACCTGATAGGAACATAGAAATATTAAAATAATCTTGTATAAGTGCTTTGAAATATTAAACTAGAAAAGCATACTCCTCAAAGTCCAGGAAGTTCTTTAAATCAGCATTAAAAGTGAAGATTAGTGCTTCAGTAAGAACTTGTGTTTAAATAACACCCAGTAAAATACCCCAAGGAACCCTTTCCAACAGGATGTAACACCCAACCACTTGAAGTATTAGGATTGGTGACAAATAGCTTGGTCAAAGGTTTTAAGGATCCCTATTAAGGAAAATAGAGAGGGATGGAGGTGGAGAAGTTTAGGGAGGAAATTTCAGGGTTGTACGGTGAGAGGGGTTTACAGGGAGTGGGGAGAAGCCATGGAGGAATCTGAAACCAGAGTGACGATCCTAAGTTCAAGGCAAACATGGAGCCAATGTAGGCCATGAGCACAGGGATATTGGGTGAACGGGATTTGTCTCTAATATATCTTCATTGGAAACTGTGTTGCAGGCATTTACACATGCCAACAAGGATGCTGCTAAGAACAAATAATTTGAGCATATCTTGCTCACCCACTTGGCATCATAAAGTTCTGCTCTATCGCACTATAAACAACCAGAGTGATTTGTCAACTACATTCATAATGTCAGTTGAAGAATTGTCATATAAAGGGACAGTTTTGTACAACACATCAGCTTGCAGACTGTGCAGTAAAGCATAGAACAAGGCAACTGGTCAACTGAGAAACAACATCAAGTATTGTCCTTTTATCTCCCTTTGGGTCAATCCAAAATACACTTTTATTTTAGCTCCAACTGTTTGGGTTATATTCAGGTCTCAGCTGCCCAAGGTGAAAAGAAAAACTGATTACAGTTATTTTTCATGGAACAAAAGGCTGGAACATGATTGGAACATTTGGGAAAGCCAGTTTAGCATTGCAGGACAAACAAAACTGAATTATCAAACTGTGAACAATTTGATCCTGGAGCCATAGGACACGACACATTCTTACCTTTATTTTACTTTGAATAAGACAGTGCAATAAGGAAAAATACAAGATCATTCAGCACATCCAACATGCTCTCTCATTTCTCTTGGCAGAACAGCTCTATGTTTTCAGTCTAAATTTTCTGCCTTCTTTAACACATCCTCCCTCTCCAGGTAAGCAATTTTTCCTCTCTTTGGAACATGTTACTCGACTTTGTATCTCCAACACTCATTCGTCACGTTCTCCCCATCGTTCCTTTGGAGCTGTTGTCGCCTGGATCTGCTTTTAATTTCAATTCTAAGAGAACGTTCCCATGTTTTGGAATCTCCCTTTTAGAAGGAGAAGGTGTCAATCTTCATCTAATCTAACAATCCGCTTCATTATTTAAATCATCCCTTGAACTCTTCCTCTCCCAGTCTATCATCACAATGGAGGCCATTCATTCCCAGCGTTATACTAATAAATTATGGCTGAGGTATCTCCAAGGTTGACATGTTGTTCTGAGGGTGAGGTGCACACAACTAAACATTGCCCGCCAGTAAGGTTTCACTGTCACTCAATGTAACTCATTTCAGATTTGGAATGAAGCCCAGAATCCATTAGCCATTTTGAAATGTGTTTGTTACATTGGAGAACAGATTTTTAATGTCTTTTGTTCCTGGAACCTCAAGCCCTGTCATTTATTTATTCTTCTTTCCCCAACAACAATTTTCATTTCTATAGCGCAATGTAGTAATATGTAATAATGCATGCTTACAGATTTTGTCAGAAACACAAAGGGTATTTGCTAACAAGGAAAAACTGTACAGAAGCTGTCCCAGTCCCTATGTTTTCTTCATGTCTTCAGACTGTCTTCTGCCTAAGTGAGAGCTTCACCCCCTGGGGTGATTCCCCACTTCAGTCCCAACTGGTTGCTCAAATCAAATGATCTTCTTCTGTAGTGTTGCCCTAAAAACAGACATTCACCGCATGAACCATATCAACCTGCTTCACTGGGGCATTACCAGTTGAAAGTTTAAAGTTTTGTTAAGTTTACTGATTAATGTCACAAGTAGGCTTACATAAACACTGCAATGAAGTTACTGTGACAATCCGCTAGTCACCACACACCAGCACCAGGGAAAAGTTAGCATGGGCAAAGCACCTAACCAGCACGCCTTTCAGACAGTGAGAGGAAACTGGAGCATCTGCAGGAAGCCCATGTGTACACTGTGAGACCGTGCAGACTCCACACAGACAGTAACCCAAGCTGGGATCGAACCCGTGTATAAAATAATGAAGGGTAGAGATAGAGTCAACAGTGGCAGGCTTTTCCCTAGATTGGGGACAACTATCACGAGAGGTCACGATCTAAGGGTAAGGGGGGAGAAGTATAATTTCGATACTAGAGGAAGGTTTTTCACACAAAGGGTCATGGGGTTATGGAACCCGCTACCAAGTAAGGTGGTGGAGGCAGGCACGCTGGACTTGTTTAAGGTTTACTTAGATAAGCACGAGTGAAACAGGGATGGAGGGTTATATAAGACGGTTTTAAAAAGGGACAGAGCCTCGGGTCGATACTGGAAATGTAACAGTATATGTTAATGTTTTGTCTCTTTAATCCACAGGTGTTGGTCCATCTTGTTGTCAAACGAGGGGAATGCACACGGTGGGTCGTGCGTGGGCTGCTCTTGGATGTTTTGAGAGTAGCCTAGTAGTTCGTGTCGATGTGTGTGCTTAAATCTGGACCAGCAGATGGGCACCACAACAGCTCAGTGACTATCATTGCTAGCTGTGCAGATACATGGATTTGGGCCTGTGTCTGCGGGAGTTTGCGCATTCTCCCTGTGGTTGTGTGGGTTTCCTCCAGGTGCTCCGGTTTCCTCCCACACCCCAAAGATGTGCTTTTAGGCTGACTGGTGTACCAAATTGACCCTACACTATTCTCCCCTGAATCTGGCTACAGTAGGGGTACCATTTGCATACACACGGGGCAAGGTAGGTGTAGGAAAATGCTTTAAAATGGCGGCGCGGGCTCGTTGGGCCGAAGGGCCTGTTTCCCGTGTCAGGTTGTTCTTTGTTCTTTGTTCTTGATGTTGTGAGGTAGCAATGCTAACCACTGTGGCACCATGCCTATCAGATAAAATCTGACACAGCTCTACATTGGGAAATACTAGAATTGGTGATAAAAAGCCTCTTTGAAGAGGTAGATTTTAAGGAGTAGGAAGAAAGAGAAATAGAGAGACAGTGCAGTTTAAGAAAGGAATTCCAAAGCTTAGGGCTTAGACAATTAAGAACTTAGCCACCAATGAAGGAATCTGGAGATATAAACGAGGCCAGAATTTAGAATTGTTGGAAGGTAATCAGACTCAAGGAGATTACAAAGATTGCAGCAAGACGATTGAAGGTGTGAACATAAGGAGGAATATTTTAAAATCAAGATATTGCCAGAATGGAGGCCAAAGTAGTTTGCTCCGCACTGGGATGAAGGGTGAATAAAAGCTGCTGCAAGTCATAATGCAGGCAGCAGAATTTTCAATAAGCTGCATTTTACAGAGGGTGACAGGTGGAAGACCATCTTGCAGAATAAGAAGTCTCACAACACCAGATTAAAGTCTAACAGGTTTACTTGGTATCATGAGCTTTTGGAGTGCTGCTACTTCGTCAGGCGAGTGCTCCTTCATCACTGACCTGGACTTTAACCTGATGTCGTGAGATTTCTTATTGTGCCCACCCCAGTCCAACGCCAGCACCTCCACATCGCATCTCGGAGAGATATCAACTCGTTGAATCCTAAGATAGCAAAATCACTGATGAAGTTTTCAGCAGCAAGGTGGACTGAGGTAGAGGCAAAGACTGGTGATATTGCAAAGGTAGAAGCAGACAACCTGGGTGATACAGAGGATCAGAACATAAGACCAAAAGGTGCATGAGCAGAAGTAGGCCATTTGGCCCATCAAGTCTGCTCTGCCCTTCAATGAGAACATGACAGATCTGATGTGATAATTCTCAACTCCATTTTCCTGCCTTATCCTGAAAAATCTTGATTCCTTTACTGATTAAAATGCTGTCTATCTCAGCCTTGAACATGCTTAACAACCTCAATAAAGAATTCCACAGATCCACTATCCTCAGAGAATAAATTCCTCCTCATCGCTATTTTAAATGGGCCATCCTTTACACTGAGATTATGCTCTCTGGTCCTAGGCTTTCCCAAAAGACGAAACAACCTCTTAGTATCTACTCTCTCAAGTTCACCGAGAATCCTATGTGTCTCAATAAAGTCACGTCTCATTCTTCTGAACTCCAATGAGTACTCACACAGTCCTTATAAGAAAATCCTTCCATACCTGGGATCAACCCAGTGAAGCTTCTGTGGACTGCCTCCAATGCCAGTATATCACGGTATATAGCTGGAAGGTCAGCTCAAAGTTCAATGCAACATTAAAGCTGGAGAACAAATTGGAGTTTAGAATAATGAGATGTGATCTTATTAAGACATATAGGATTCTCGGTGAACTTGAGACCGTAAATATTGAGAGGTTGTTTCCTCTTATGAGAGAGTCTAGGACCAGAGGGCATAATCTAAGTGTAAAGGGTCACCCACTTAAAATAGAGATGAGGAGGAATTTATTCTCTGAGGGTAGTGGCTCAGACTCAGGAAGTGGCCTAGGTTCTGTGAAGTCATGTGCTAAAGCTGCCAATTAAATGCAACACATGCAAATGTATTCTTAAATGAACAACTTAAAATGACCAATTTGGATTGCCTACAAATAGCTTGCCTGGTGAAAGGTAGGTCATTCCCTCTTCCCAGGTATACAAAGCAACATACTGCAGATCCTAGAAGCCGGGAATAACAACTAAAAATACTGGAAATACTTAGTTGGTTGAACAGCATATCTGGAAAGAGAAATTACAAAATCATAGAATTCTTACAGTGCAGAAGGAGGCCATTCAGCCCAGCATGTCTGCATTGATTCTCCAACAGAGCATCTTATCCAGGCTCACCACCTTATCCCTATGCATTTACTCCACTAATCCCCTTACGCTTCTTGGGACATTAAGGGACGATTTAGCACAGCCAATCCGATTAACCTGCATATCTTTGGACTGTGGGAGGAAGCCGGAGTACTGGAGGAAACCCATGCAAACATGGGAAGAATGTGCAAACTCCACATAGACAGTCAGCCAAGGCGGGAATCAAACCTGGGTCTCTAGCACTGTGAGGCAGCAGTGCTAACCACTGCGCCCAGGGTTAGCATTGCTGCCTCACAATGCCAGAGACCCGGGTTTGGACCCGGGTTTGCCATGTGGAGAGAAAGAAAACAGCCCAATGGAAGGTTATTGATCTGAAACGTTGGCTGAAATTCTCCCATCTTGCCTGCAATGGAAATCATAGCAGATGTGACAGAGAATTCAGTGGATCATTTAAATGTCTGTTGAGCTTAGGTGAGAATTTCTGGTCTTGGGACATACACATCGCTGAATAATCTCTTCTATTAACTCTACTGTATTCACGCTCTGTCCAGGTTTACAATTCAAAATCAGAGTTTACAATTTAAAATACTGGCTGGGTAGAGAGTTTTTTTGGGTGGCATGGTAACAGTGGTTAACAGTGCTTAACCTCATCATGTTGTATGACACTATCACTGTGCTAAATGGGACAGACTTTGAAACGATCTAGCAACTCAAGACTGGGCACCTATGAGGCACTGTGGGCCATCAACAGCAGCAGAACTTTACTCTAGCGCAGCCTACAACCTCACGGCCTGGCATATCTCCAAATCAACCATTACCATCAAACCAGGGGATCAACTCTGGTTCAATGGAGAGTGCAGGAGGACATGTTAGGAGCAACACCAGGCATACCTAAAAATGAGGTGTCAATCTGGTGAAGCAACCAAACAGGACTACTTGCATGCCAAACGCCAAAAATAGCAAGTGATAAACAGAGCTAAGCAATCCCACAACCAACAAATCAGATCCAAGCTCTGCAGTCCTTCCATATCCAGTCAAGAATGGTGGTGGACAATTAAACAACTCACTGGAGGAGGAGGCTCCACAGATATCCCCATCCTTAATGATGGAGGAACCCAGAACATCAGTGCAAAAAATAAGGCTGAAGAATTCACAGCAATCGTCAGCCAGAAGTGCCGAGTGGATGATCCATCTCAGCCTCTTCCAGTGGTTTCAGATGCCAGTCTCCAGCCAATTCGATTCATTCCATGTGAAATCAAGAAACAGTTGGAGGCACTGAATACTGCATAGGCAATGGGGCCTGATAACATTCCGGCAATAGTACTAAAGACTAGTGCTCCAGAATTTGTTGCTCCCCTAGCCAAGCCCTTCCAGTACAGTTACAACACTATTGCATCTACCCAACACTGTGGAAAATTGCCCAGGTATGTCCTGTATACAAAAAGCAGGACAAACCCAACCCGGCCAATTACTGCCCAATCAGTCTACTCTCAATCATCAGTAAAGTGATGTAAGGAGTCATCAACAGTGTTATCAAGCAGCACCTGCACAGCAATAACCTGCTCAGTGAAGCCTTGTTTGGGTTTCGTCAGGGTCACTCAGATCCTGACCTCATTACAGCCTTGGTTCAAACATGGACAAAAAAGTTGAATTCCAGAGGTGAGGTGAGATTGACAGTCTTTGACGTCAAGGCCACATTCGACTGAGTATGGCATCAAAGAGCCCTAGCAAAACTGGTATCAATGGGTATTAGAGGGCAAATATTCCACTGGTTGAGGTCATACCTGGTTCACAGAAAGATGGCTGTGGTTGTGGAGTGTCAGTCATCCCAGTTCCAGGATACCTCTGCAGGAGTCTATCAGGTTAGTGTCCAAGACCCAACAATCTTCAGCTGCTTCATCAATAAGGTCAGAAGTGGGGATGTTTGATGATGTTTGCACAATGTTCAGCACCATTCGCGACTCCTCAGATACTTAAGCAATCCATGTTCAAATGCAACACAATTTGGACAATATTCGGGCTTAGGCTGACAAGTGGCAGGTAACATTTGCGTCACACAAATGCCAGGCAATGAAAATTACCAAAAAGAGACACTCTAGCCACCACTCCTAGACATTAAAAGATGTTACCATCACTGAATCCCCCACTTTCAGCAGCCTTGGGATTACCATTGACCAGAAACTCAACTGGATTCACCACATAAAGACAGTGGCTACAAGCGCAGATCAGAGGCTAGGAGTACTGCGGAGAGTAACTCATTTCCTGACTCCCGAAAGCCTGTCCACCATCTACAAGGCACAAATCAGGAGTGTGATGGAATACTCCCCACTTGCCTGGATGGGTGCAGCTCTAACAACTTTCATGAAGCTTGTCACCATCCAGGACAAAGCAGCCCACTTGATTGACACCACATCTACAAACTTTCAATCCCTTTACCACCGACGCTCAGTAGCAGCAGTGTGTACTAACTACAAGATGCACTGCAGCAATTCACCAAAGATCCTTAGACAGCACCTTCCAAACCCACAACAATTTCCAGCATATACATGGGAACACCACCACCTGCAAGCTTCCCTCCAAACCGCTCACCATTCTGACTTTGAAATATATTGCTGTTCTTTTGCAGTTGCTAGGCCAAAATCCTGGAATCCCCTCCCACAGCAAATGGACTCCAGCAATTCAAGAAGGCAGCTCACCACCATCATCTCAAGGGCAACTAGGGATGCGCAATAAATGCTGGCCAGCCAGCGATGTCCATGTCCCACAAATGAATAAGAAAAAGCACTGTTGCCTCACAATGCCAGGGACCAGGGTTCAATTCTGGCCTTTGGTCACTATGTATGTGGAGTTTGCACATTCTCCCTGAGTCTGCGTGAGTTTTCTCCCCGTGCTCCGGTTTGCTGGAACAGTCCAAAGATATGCAGGTTAGGTTGATTGGCTGTGCTAAATTGCCTCTTAGAGTCAGGGGGACTAGCTCTGGCAAAAGCATGAGGTTATGGGGATAGGCCCTGGATGGGATTGTGGTCAGTGCAGACTCGATGGGCTGAAATGCCTTCTTCTTCACTGTAGGATTCTATGATTCTATGATTCTATTTCTCCCTCCATTATTGCTGCCAGATTTGCTGAGTACTTAGAGAATTTTCCCTCTTCCTCCTTATTGATAGTGATTCCAAAGTGTATTAATTCCTAATCGTTTGTGTTCAATTGCAACCCCACCATCCACCCCTCTAGTTTATGCACTGTTCTTCACGTTTCACTGAAGTATCAGCAAAAAGAAATCTTCTGTCAATTAGATGAGTAAGAAACCTTAGTAAAAACAAATGCATTCCGAGGATGTTATTTAATGGAGACAAGGTTGACAGTATGTTAATGGATACCTCCAGGGACTTCCTTTCTCTGTTCATCATGCTTGAATATTGATCGTTCGATATTCTTCTGCTTGTCATATTGCTTTCCTGTCTAATTTTTGCAATGTCCTTTGAGTAAACATTCAACTAAGGAGCTGATCACAGACACAAACCACTTTATTCAGAATGCGTCGCAGAATGTTGTAAAAGCGAAATACTGCAGATGCTGGAATTCTGAAAGCAAAACAGAAAGTGCTGGAAAAGTTCAGCAGGTCTGGCAGCATCCATGGACATGTAAAGCAGAGTTAATGCTTTGAGTCCAAAACAACTCTTCTTCGGAACACAATTTTGGAACCAAATTGTATGTTTGCCAAATCCTAAATCACTAAATGATTTTGGCATCAGATTTCAATAGCCCAAGGTGATCTTTTCCAAACTTCTGTCCAAGCTACCCCGACTAACCCAGAGAACATGATCCCTCCTTCTTATTCTGCCCTTGCAATAGTTTGATTTTCAATCAACATCTCTCAATCATGACAAAACTGTGATCAGAAATGCTATGAGGCAGGGCGGATTTACAATAAAACGCACCATGCCCAGGCACAGGGACCCGACTAATGCCGGGTGGTGCCTGACCATCCAATCAAAGCCTGATTACTCTGCATAGGCTCAACAAATACAAATGAGCCTATCAGCACGCAATGCAGAATGAAATCAGACTCTGATTGGTGAGTCTGAAGGAGTGACAAAAACAGTGATCAAAACTGTAAAGTCAACTTGAGGAACAAAGGGAGGTGCCTAGGCGAGGAGGGAAAGGCTAAAGCTGCTAAGATTGCATTGTTTTTGCAAAAGACAAGAAGGTTTGGGAATCAACCCAGGGCAGTTCAGCAACAGTGAGGCGCAAAGCACTGAAAGCCACCACAAAGAGGTCAGTTGCTGAGGGGAGCAGGTGACTCGGCCCTGAGCTGAGGGCAGCCCAACAGCAATGAGGCCATTACGAGGCCAGCATGAGGTGAGGTCAGCTGCCGAGCAGTTGAGGCAAGATGAGGTGAGGCGAACAAGTTTTCATCTCAACCCAGGGCTGACCATAAGACCATAAGATATAGGAGCAGAATTAGGCAGGTGACTCAGCTCATTGAGTCTTCTCCATCATTCAATCATGGCTGATGTTTTTTCTCATCCCCATTCTGCTGCCTTTTTCCCACAACTCCTGGACCCTTATTAATCAAGAACCTATCTCTGTCTTAAAAACAATCGATGACCTGGCCTCCATAGCCTTCTGCAGCAAAGAGTTCCACAGATTACCAATCTCTAGCTGAAGAAATTCCTCCTCAGCTGTGTTTTAAAGGATTGCCCCTTTAGCCTGAGGTTGTGCCCTCTGGTTCCAGTTTTTCCAACTAGTGGAAACATCCTTTCCATGTTCACTGTATCCAGGCCTCGCAGCTTCCTGAAAGTTTCAATAAGATCCCCCCCACATCCTTCTAAACTCCAACAGGTACAGACCCAGATTCCTCAACCGTTCCTCATATGACAGGCTCTTCATACCAGGAATCATTCTTGTGAAACTCCTCTGGATCCTTTCCAAGGCCAGCATATCCTTCCTTAGATATGGGGCTCAAAACTATTCACAATACTCCACATGGGGTCAGAAGTACATCCCTGCTCTTGTATTCTAGTGCTCCCAACATGAATTCTAACATTGCATTTGCCTTTCTAACTGCCGACTGAACCTGTATGTTGACCTTAAAAGAATCTTGAACAAGGACTCCCAAATCCCTTTGTGTTTTTGATTTCCTAAGGATTTCCCCATTTAGAAAATAGTCTATGCCTCCATTCCTCCTGGCAAAGTGCAAACATCACACTTTTACATATTGCATTCCATCTGCCACTTCTTTGCCCACTCTCCTAACCTGTCCAAGTCCTTCTGCAGCCTCCCTACTTCCTCAGTACTACCTCAATACTACCATTTAGAAAATAGTCTATGCCTCCATTCCTCCTTGCAAAGTGTATAACCTCACACTTTTCCATATTGTATTCCATCTGCCACTTCTTTGCCCACTCTCCTAACCTGTCCAAGTCCTTCTGCAGCCTTCCAGTTTCCTCAATACTACCTGTCCCTCTACATGCCTTTGTATCATCTGCAAATTTAGCAACAGTGCCTTCAGTTCCTTCTTCCAAATCTTTAATGAATATTGTGAAAAATTGTGGTCCCAGCATTGATCTGTGAGGCATATCACTATCACCGGCTGCCATCCTGAAAAAGACCCTTTTATCCCCACTCTCAGCCTTCTGCCAGTCAGTCAATCCTCTATCCATGCCGGGATCTTACCCTGAACACCATGGGCTCTTAATTTATTTAACTGTCTCCTGTGCGGCATCTTGTCAAAGGCCTTTTGGAAATCTAAATAAGTCACGTCCACTGGTTCTCCTTTATCTAACTTCCTTGTTACATCCTCAAAGAACTCTAACAGATTTGTCAGACATGACCTCCCCTTGATGAAGCCGTGCTAATTCAACCTTATTTTATCATGTATTTCAAGTAATCTGCAACCTCACCTTTAATAATGGCTTCTAAAATCCTGCCAATTACTGAAGTCAAGCTAATCGGCCTATAATTTCCCATCTGCTGCCTCCCTCCATTCTTAAATGTTACAATAGCTACTTTCCAGTCATCTGGGACCTTCTCTGCCTCGAGTGATTCCTGAAAGATCACCACCAATGCCATTACAATTTCCACAGCTATCTCTTAAAACCCTGGGGTATAGTCCATCCGGTCCAGGTGATTTACCTACCTTCAGATCTTTCAGTTTCCCCAGAACCTTCTCCTTAATAAAGGCCATTGCACTCACCTGTGCCCCCTGACTCTCCTGGAGCTCTGACATCTCTTTGGTGTCTTCCACCGTGAAGACTGATGCAAAGTAACTATACAGTTCCTCTGCCATTGTTTTGTTTCCTATCATTACTTCTGCGGTCTCATTTTCCAGTGGTCTAATGTCAATTTTTGCCTCTCTCATACCTTCTATATTTTGAAAAAAACTCTATCTTCTTTTATATTACTAGCTAGCCTACACTCATATTTCATCTTCTCCCCCCTTATTGTTTTTTTTAGTTGTCTTCTCCTTGCTTTTAAAGGCTCCCCAATCCCCTGGCTTCCCACTAATCCTTGCCACTCTGTATGCTTTTTCTTTTGCTTTTATGCTGTCCTTGACTTCCCTCGTCATCCATGGATGCCTCGTCCTCCCCTGGGCATGTTTCCTCTTCCTTGGGATGAATTTTTGTTGTGCCTCCCGAATAACCCCTAAAACTTCCACTGTATTCCCTGCTAAGCTCCCTTTCCAATCAACTCTGACCAGCTCCTGCCTCATATCTTTGTAGTTACCTTTATTTAATTGTAATATCATTACATCTGATTCCAGCTTCTCTCTCTCAAACTGCAGGGTAAATTCTATCATACTGTAGTCACTGCTCCCTAAGGGTTCCTTCACCTTAAGATACTTTCTGTTCTATTACGTGATCTTGAAGCTTTACTAACCTCTCCTGATCCCTCGGCTCCTTTAACTAGTTGAAATCTCATTAACCTGCACTTCTACCCTCTCCTTTAACTTTAGTTTAGAACCTTGTCTACAGCCCTAGTTATACAATTCGCCAGGACTCTGGCCAGCAACTCAAGACTCACACAACATCACCATCTTTGCCATTGACCATCTTTATCATAATTCTGACAAGGGGTTAGTTTGGGTTTCAATTCAGTAATTATTCATACAGGTGTTGTTTTTACAACTTTAAAAGTGGTAAAGAAAAGTTTTTTTTTAATTTTTATGGCTTCCACCTTTTCATCCTGTGGGGTGAGAGTAGGCAGGGTCAGGAGGGGCATGAGGTTGCGGGGGGAGGGGGAGAGAAATGAAGGTCCCATGAACTATAAATCTGCCTCTGCTATGAGGATAATTGTGAACTGATGCCTCAGTTCACAACGGTCCTAACGATGTGAAATACAAGTCACACAAATATATTTGCTAATGAACAGCTAGAGATGGCAAATTCAGAACACATGCCAACACTTCACCCGCTAAAAATTTGGACATTATCGACCCGATAATTTTTCTTCTGGGTTGCTTGCAATAGTGCCCAGAAGTTTAATCTTCAATTCTCAGAGACTGCAGGGTCAGGATTTTACAGCCCTTCCTGCTCAAAGGGATATTACGGTCCCGCTGATGTACACAGTAATTTAAACGTCCTGCTATATCTGTCGGGGTGTAATATCCTGGTCCTGGAGGATCCTGTAGGTTTGGTAATCCTGAGTATTTCACCAATGTTTGAGCACGCACTTTGCAGCAGGAGTCCCTAGATGGTGGTCAGGAGCAGCAGCCCCCTGCTCTGCTCACTCCCAGCTGACTTTCCCACCTTAACACTAAAAGCACTGAGACAAAACTGCTCGCTGTGTACTGCTTTTCCCAGAATCAGTAAACATAGTGCAGTCTTTAAATGAAGCCTTCTTGTCTGTATGGATCAAATGCAGAGTTCCTTCAGTGACAACTCTGACTCAGCCAACATCACTCTCATCAAAGAGTCGGAAAGTTGGGGGTTTGAGATGCACTCTAGGGATGAGATCATGATTGAGGCTGTCATTCCATGTTACACTGAAGAAGTTTTAAGATGTGCCATCTGTTGATTGAGACATTAAACCAAGGCAATAGGAACAGTAAGTGCTGGAAAATCTCAGCAGGTATGACAGCATCTATGGAGAGAGAATACAGCTTATGTTTTAAGTCAGGACGACTCACCATCAGAGCTGATTCCAACATCTCAATAATTTGTTTTTATCTTAGCATTAAACCTACACAGGGTTGGCGGTAAAAAAAAAATCCCAGTGCATTATTTGAAGAAGAGCAAGGGAACATAAGAACAGGAATAATCCATGTAGTCTCTCGAAATCTGTCCTGCTTTTCAATGAGATCACAACTAATCTAAAACTTAACACCATTTACTGTCTTTACCCCATACCTCCGAATAACAAAAATCTATCAATTTAAATTTTAAAATTAGCGGTTGATCTAACATCAAACTTTTGTTTGATTTGATTTATTATTGTCACATGTATTGGGATACACTGAAAAGTGTTGTTTCTTGTATGCTATACAGACAAAGCATACCCTTCATGAAGTACACAGGGGAAAAGGACATGAGAGGGTGCAGAATATGGTGTTACTGTTATATGTATGGTAAAGAGAAAGATCAACTTAAGATATGACAGGAGCTTTCAAAAGTTTAATGGCAGCAAGAAAGAAGCTGTTCTTGAACCTGTTGGTATGCGTTTTCAGACTTTTGTATCTTTTTCCTGACGAAAGAAGGTGGAAGAGAGAATGCCCAGGATACTTGGAGGTCCTTGATTATGCTGGTTGCTTTTCTGAGGCAGCACGAAGTGTAGACAGAGTCAATGGATGGGAGGCTGGTTTGAGTGATGGACTGGACTACGTTCATGACCCTTTGTAGTTTCTTGCCGTCTTGGACAGAGCAGGAGCCATATCAAGTTGTGATACAACCTGAAAGGTTTCTTTCTGTAGTGCAGCTGCAAAAATAAGTAAGATCATAGTGGACATGCCAAATTTGCTTAATCTTCTGACATGGAGGGATCAGGACAGATTTTTGGTGATCTGACCCACTACGCTTGTGTTATCAGCAAACTTGAAAATGGAGTTGGAGCAGAATTTAGCCACATCGTCATAAGTGGATAAGGGGCTGAGTACAGAGCCTTGCAGGGCACCAGTGTTGAGGATAATTGTGGAGGAGGTGCCATTGCCTATCCTTACTGATCGCAGTCTATGGATTAGGAAGTTGAGGATCCAGCCGCAGAGGGAGGAACTGAACCCTAGGTCATGGAGTTTGGAGATGAGTTTTGTTGGAATTATAGTGCTGAGGGCTGAGCTGTAGTCAATAAATAGAAGTCTGACACAGAGTGTTCCAGAGTTGTGTGTAGGGCCAGAGAGATGGCATCTGCCATGGACCTGTTCTGGCGAAAGGCAAACTGTGGTGCGTCCAAGGAGATCTGGATGACTGGAGTTGGTGTGTGCTGTGACCAACCTTTGAAGTACTTCATAATGATGGAAGTCAGAGCAACCGAACAATAGTTATTAAGGCACACTGCCTGGATTTTCTTTGGTAGGGATAATAGTCGTCTTCTTGAAACAGGTAGGAACCTCAGATTGCTGTAGAGAGAGGTTAAAAATGTCTACAAATACCCCACTGGTCCGCGCAGGACCTGAGTGATCGTCTGGATACTTCATCAGGGCCTGTTGCTTTCTGTGGATTAACTTGCAAGAAGGCCAATCTGACGTCAGCAATGGTGGCCCCGGGTACCTGTGCGACCAATGCAATCGGGGTGAATGATGTCCTCTTACTGACCCCCTGCTCAAAATAAGCAGAGAATCCGTTGAGCTCATCGGGGGGAAATGCATTGTTGCCAGTGATTCTACTTATCTTCACCTTGTAGTCTGTTATGTCGTGTAGACCTTGGCATTATTGGTGGGTGTTCATGAGGTTAGTCTGGGACTTCAACTTATTCCGGTACTGTCTCTTGGCTTCTTTGATGGTTCTCTGTAGATCATATCTAGATTTCTTGTATAGGTCAGGGTCATCCAACTTGAATGCCTCAGACCTGGACTTCAGTAAGCAATGGATATCCCCGTTCATCCATGGTTACCAGTTGGGAACCATTTGGGTTTGCTTCTTTGGCAGTCTTCCACACATTTACTAATGAAGCCTGTTACTGTAGTAGCATACTCATTTAGGTTGGTCGCTGATTTCTTGACTCTTGACCTGTCCAGCAACTCAAAGCAGACCTATAGGAGATCCTCCATTGCCTCAGATCAACATTGCATGACTTCCTTTGTTGGATTTTCCTGTTTTGGTTTTTGCTTGTAAGATGCAGCCACTGATTTGTCAAAGTGTGGATGGGGGAATAGAGAGGTTTGATGTCTAACGGTTGTGTAGCAGTCATCGAGGATGTTTGGGCCTCTGGTAGAGCAGGTGATGTGTTGCTGGTATCTTGGTAGATTGAAGTCCCCTGGCAATGATGAACAAGGCCTCGGGATGGTTTATCTCAACACTATTTGTGTTGGTATATCAAATGCAGTCTTCACATCAGCATGGGATGGGATGTAAACTGCTTTTAGGATAACACAGGTAGTAGGTAGCAAGGGCAGCATTTCAGCATTAGGTACTCCAAATCTGAGGATCAGAAACTAGCCAGTGTTGCCACATCTGAGCACCAAGAGGTGTTGATGAAAATAACATTTGAAGAAGAGAGTTCCTTTCATGTTTTACAATCTAAATCATCATGGAGCTGCTGTGCAAAATTTTCTTCCCAGCGGTTTGAGTGTAGAAATGTTTCCTAACTTCACTTGTGAAGGGTCTGGCTGTAACCTGTAAACTAGATTGCCCAATTCTAAAGTCTCCAACCTGCAGATATAACTTCTCATTCTCTTCCCCCCTCCACCTCTTAAACTCCAATCAAATCACCTCTTAACCTTCTAAATTCCGGGGAATATTGGCCTAGTCTGTGTCATCTCTCCTTGTAATTTAACCTTTGAAGTATTATTCTGGTAAACTGACAATGCACTCCCTCCAAGACCAATTTATCCTTCCTGAGATGTTTCCCAGAACTGCTCACAGGATTCCAGGGGTAATATAATCAGGGTTTTGTATCGCTGAAACATGACTTCTGTCCACTTCAATTCTCATCCTCTAGATATAGAGGCCAGTATTCCATTTGGCTGATTGATTATTTAATACACATGGATCTTCAAGCCTTTCTGGACCCTCACTGTTTCCCCACTTCTCCCCAGTGTCCATATTTATCACTCAATGAATTTCTGGACTTTACTGCTTTTTGTGGTTTTGCTGTATGCAATTTGTCCATAATGTTTAATGCGTACATTACAATTGGGGATGCACCCCAAAAAGGTATTTCATTGGCTGTAAAGCACTTTGGCGCATCTTGAGGTTGTGAAGTTGTAAATTCTTTCTTTCACGTTTTGCAATCTAACTCATCATGGAGCTGCTGTGCAAAGTGGTCTTCAAGCGGACTAATTTGAGAAAAGAGTGTCCAGATTTGATGAGAAAACAGTGACCAGCTTTACCAAGCTCCATGTGGAGCTGACAAGGTAATTTGTGGAACAGTGTAGGTAAAAAAAAAGTACCTGATAACTGTGCCCCTTTATCAGCTTCCCGCTGTTAATGAACAAAATGTCTGCTAGCCACCCAGAACAGGATGTGCTGTACTCCACATCATTCAGTACGTCAGCTTAACTCCGCTGCAATTTGTTAGTGGTTTAATGGGTATCAGGCTGTGAGTGTCAAACGAAGACCAGTTACTAAAACTGACAGGGCAGTTTGGAACATATTAATTATCTTCAATGGCACATTAGCCAAGTTATCCTTAGCTGCAGTCTTATCTCTACCCTTCACTGCATGGAACCCTTCCTAAAGTGGCATCAAAATTATAGCTCTACATTGCCCAGCTGCTTGAATGCATTTAGTTTAACGCAATTTGAACTTTCTACAGCTTTTTGACACCTTCTCTTCTTTTCTTAACTGGTGCTGAAGTATGGTTCCAAGATCACTGACTATTATTTGATATCTCTCCCATATGGCCTTAATGTCTTGGGTGTGACCTTGTAAACACAGATGGGGTGGGCAACTACGTTTCTGTGGCCCTGCTCCACCAGGAAAAGCATGGGAAGGTAATATTTCTGCCCGCCTATATCTGTGGTGGTTGCACATATCATTTAATACATGGGCCAGACTTTTAACACCCACCCCCACCACAGCAATCAGAATGGGCAAGGGAGGACCACTGACCTCGGGCGGGATTTTACGGTTTCAAGGCAAGTGAGGCCGTAAAATCCCACCCATAAGGTGGGCCAGGGAGAGGAATGAGTACAGTATCTCTTTCACTAGAGGAACCTTGGCAATCCTGGATGCTAAGTACAGGCTAACATTCTTAGACCTTCATTTCCTGTTTCCAAATGACGCCATATGGATATCGAACAGGAATAGAAATACCAAATAATTTTTGCCTCCCCCTTGTCTGCGGTTGTCCCTAGTGACCGAGATTGGATCACCAACCTTCTTGTTATGTAAAGCTCAGTATCACCCCACACACAGAATCCCATATTCCAAAGAGTTACCCAATTGTGATTTGTGAGGTTTTATTAGAAGTCATGATGATTATAACTCAACACTGTTACAGATTTAACAACTGTGGGTACATGGAATATTTACTTTGTGTACAGCTGCAAAAAGAAACATGCTGCAGTTTTTCACCTTGGACTCACCAGGACGAAATCTCAAGAATACCAAACCCCAAAGGCAACAACAACTTATACCGTGCAAGGAAAGGAAGTGGGTGCTGATTGGTTGGCAAGTGGATTCTGATTGGTTGAGGTGTTGCCATGAAAGAATGCAGCAGGGAACAGGTACCCCAAAGCTTTTATTTACATTCAAACCAGCAGGCTGAACTCTGATTGGTTGAGGCATTGCCATGGGAGAATGCACCAGGGAACAGTTGTCTAACAGGCTTTTGTCCAGTAAAAAGGCACCTGGATATTTATATAGGGCATGAATGCATGTAATAAGTGTAAGTGAACAACATTGCGAGCTTGACTAATAACCTTGAATTAATTGTTAGAGGAATTCTTGGCACATTTTGGATTGCTTAGTCAGTACAAAATCACATCTAATGGGGAACATTATGTTCCGAGTTTTGAAGGCACGGACTAGTTCAGTATGACTTGTTATGAACAGCTGAAGTGACATGCTTTTCAATACAATCCACCATTAATTGGACATACAGCCTACATCCTGTATCATACTGGCATTTTTATTTAAGATGTGGAGATCCCAGTGTTGGACTGGGGTAAGTACAGTAAGAAGTTTCACAACACCAGGTTAAAGTCCAACAGGTTTATTTGGTAGCAAAAGCTTTTGGAGTGTTGCTTCTTCTTCAGGTGAGTGAAGAGTTGTGTTCACAAACAGGGCATACATAGACACAAACTCAATTTATAAGATAATGGTTGGAATATGAGTCTTTACAGGTAATCAAGTCTTAAAGGTGCAGACAATGTGAGTGGAGTGAGGGTTAAGCACATGTTAAAGAGCTGTGTATTGTCTCCAGCCAGGACAGTGAGAATTTGCAAGCCCAGGCAAGTTGTGGGGGTTACAGATAGTGCGACATGAACCCAAGATCCTGGTCGAGGCCGTCCTCATGTGTGCGGAACTTGGCTATCAATTTTTGCTCAGTGATTCTGCGTTGTTGTGCGTCGTGAAGACTGCTTTGGAGAATGCTTACTCGAAGATCAGAGGCTGAATGCTCATGACTGCTAAAGAGTTCCCCGACAAGAAGAGAACACTCCTGCCTGGTGATTGTTGAGCGGTGTTTATTCTTCCATTGTCATAGCGCCTGCATGGCCTCCCCAATATACCATGCCTGGGGACATCCTTTCCTGTAGTGTATCAAGTAGAGTTGCAAGAGTATGTACCAAGTACTTGGTGGATGTTGTTCTCACGTGAGATGATGGCATCTGTGTAGATGATCTGGCACGTCTTGCATAGGTTGTTGTGGCAGGGTTGTGTGGTGCCATGGTCACTGTTCTTCTGAAGGCTGGGTAGTTTGCTGTGGACAATGATCTGTTTGAGGTTGTGCGGTTGTTTGAAAGCAGGAAGTGGGGGTGTGGGGATGGCTTGGTGAGATGTTTGTCTTCATCGATGACATGTTGAAGGCTCTGGAGAAGATGTGATAGCTTCTCCTCTTCGGGGAAGTACTGGATGACAAAGGGTTCTCTGTCCACGTGTCTTGTGTTTGTGTTCTGAGGAGATTTTTCGCTGTGGTATCTTGGAATGTTGATTGATGAGTTGAGCGTCATATCTGTTCCTTCAGCGTCTGTAGGTGTCTATTGCGATCATCATTCTGTGTATATGGAGGGCTTGTCCGTAGGGGATGGCTTCTTTAACGTGTTTAGGGTAGAAGCTGGAGAAGTGGAGTATCGTGAGGTTATCCGTGGGCTTGCGGTACAATGAAGTGCTGAGGTGACCACAAGCCCATGATTGGGGAACACTTCAGCAGTCATGGGCATTCAGCCTTTGGTCTTTGGGTAAGCGTTCTCCAAGGCAGCCTTCACGACACATGACAACGCAGAATCGCTGAGCAGAAACTGATAGCCAAGTTCTGCATACATGAGGACGGCCCCAACCGGGATCTTGGGTTCATGTCACACTATCTGTAACCCCCACAACTTGCCTGGGCTTGCAAAATCTCACTAACTGTCCTGGCTGGAGACAATATACATCTCTTTGACCCTCCCTCCACTCACATTGTCTGCACCTGTAAAGATTTGATTACCTGTAAAGTCTCGCATTTCAAATATTATCTTGTAAATTGAGACTGTATCTTTGTGTGCCCTGTTTGTGAACACAACTCTTCACTCGTAACTCTTCGGAGTAACACTCCAAAAGCTTCTGCTACCAAATAAACCCATTGGACTTTAACCTGATGTTGTGAGACTCTTACTGTACTTTTATTTAAAATTCATAAAACCTTTAAAGCTTCTCTAGCACAGCTATCTGGGCACATATTTCAGTTTGGTAGCCGATACAGTTATGCCGAACAAGCCTAGCTGAATTTTTTGAAGATATAGCTATCTGATAAGTAAGTGATTATCTGCAGATGTTATCTATATGGACTTTCAGAAGGTTTATAGGAACACCATCAGCTGCAGATTCCTCTCCAAGTCACTCATCATCTGACTTGGAAATATACTGGCATTACTTCACTGTACTGGGTCAAAATGCTGGAACTCCCTTCCTAACAGCATTGCAGGTAATATATATATTAAGGATAGCATCAAGGTGGTAGCAAGGGATGATATTGGAGACTAGGAGCAGAACGTGGAATCGTTGTGGGTGGAGATTAGGAACAGCAAAGGGAGGAAGACGCTGGTGGGTGTCGTTTATAGGCCCCTGAATAATGATCTGGAGGTGGGGCGAGCTGTTAACGCGCAAATAAGTGTGGCGTGCAGGAATGGGACGGCCGTAGTTATGGGGGATTTCAATCTGCATATTGATTGGTCGACCCATGTTGGACGCGGTGGGCTCGAGGAGGAATTCTTGGAATGCTGCCGGGATAGTTTCCTGGAACAGTGCGTGTTGGAGCCGACGAGGGAGAGAGCTATCTTGGATCTCGTGCTATGTAATGAGGCGGGTAGAATTAGGGACCTTGCGGTGAAGGATCCTCTTGGGGAGAGTGATCATTGTATGGTGGAGTTTCTGGTGCAGATGGAGGAGGAGAAAGTGGGTTCCCAGACACACGTACTTTGTTTGAATAGAGGGGAGTACGGTAGGATGAGAGAAGAACTGGCGAATGTTGACTGGGGGAGCGCGTTGGAGGGAGGGTCTGCTGAGGAGCAGTGGAGGATCTTTAAGGAGATCTTTCTTGGTGCTCAGCGGAAATTTATTCCGATGGTCAAAAAGGACAGTAGGAGGAGAGGTAATAAGCCGTGGATAACGAAGGAGGTGAAGGAAAGTGTTAAATTAAAAGCGGAGGAATTTAGAGTAGCGATGAGTAGTGGGCGAGAAGAGGATTGGGAGAGGTTTAAATGTCAACAAAGATTGACAAAGAAGTTGATAAAGAAGGGTAGGAGAAACTATGAAGCTAGGCTAGCGCTTAATATAAAAAAGGATAGCAAGAGTTTTTATTAATATATAAAAAGGAAGAGGCTGGCTAGGGTGAACGTTGGTCCTTTAGAGGATGAGAAAGGGGACCTAGTGGTAGGGGATGGGGATATGGCTAAGGTATTGAATAACTTTTTTGTTTCTGTCTTCATGGAGGAGGACGTGAATAATTTGCCGGTTGTTAGTGATGGAAAGGTGGTAGGACTGGAGGGTCTTAATGACATTACTATTACTAGAGAGGCGGTGCTCGACAGACTGGAGGGGGCTGATTGTGGACAAGTCCCCAGGACCGGATGGAATGCATCCGAGGGTTCTGAAAGAAATGGCGGAGGTGATAGTGGATGCCTTGGTGGTTATTTTCCAGACGTCGCTGGATTCCGGGGAAGTGCCGGATGATTGGAAAACGGCTAATGTTACGCCGTTGTTTAAGAAGGGTGCCAGGCAAAAGGCGGGGAATTATAGGCCGGTTAGTTTAACGTCTGTGGTAGGTAAAATGTTAGAATCCGTCATTAAGGAGGAAATTGCGAGGCATCTTGAAGGGAATTGCTTGATAGAGCAGACGCAGCATGGTTTCATTAAAGGGAAGTCGTGTCTGACAAATTTACTGGAGTTCCATGAGGATGTGTCTCGGGCGGTGGATAGAGGAGAGCCGGTGGATGTGGTCTTTCTGGATTTTCAGAAGGCGTTTGACAAAGTACCTCACAAGAGGTTATTGCAGAAGGTCGAAGGACATGGAGTTGGGGGTAGGGTGTTAGCATGGATAGAGGATTGGTTGTCAAATAGGAGGCAGAGAGTGGGGGTCAACGGGTGCTATTCGGATTGGCGGATGGTGACTAGTGGAGTGCCCCAGGGGTCGGTGCTGGGGCCTCAGCTTTTTACCATTTATATAGATGATCTGGAGGAGGGAACCGAGTGTAGGGTGTCGAAATTTGCTGATGACACCAAGATTGGGGGAACGGCAAATTGTGCGGAGGGTGTGGAGAGTCTGCAGAAGGATCTAGATAGGCTGGGCGAATGGGCCAGGAAATGGCAAATGGAATTTAATGTTGGCAAGTGTGAGGTGGTCCACTTTGGAAGGAAGAATGGTAGGAAGGACTATTACTTACGTGGCGAAAAACTGCAGCAGGCGACGGTGCAGAGGGACCTCGGGGTCCTTGTGCATGAGTCGCAAAAACCCAGCTTGCAGGTGCAGCAGGTGGTCAGGAAGGCGAATGGGATGCTGGCCTTCATCGCGAGGGGGATTGAATATAAAAGTAGGGAGGTCTTGCTGCGGCTGTATAGGGCATTGGTGAGGCCGCAGCTGGAGTACTGTGTGCAGTTTTGGGCGCTGCACCTGCGCAAAGATATTTTGGCCTTGGAGGGAGTGTAGAGGAGGTTTACTAGGCTGATACCGGAGTTGAGGGGATTGAGCTATGAGGAGAGGCTGAATAAACTAGGCTTGTACTCGTTAGAGTTTAGAAGAATGAGGGGAGATCTCATTGAGACGTATAAGATGATGAATGGGATGGATAGGATAGAGGTGGAGAGACTCTTCCCACTCAAAAAAGACAGTAGGACTAGGGGGCACAGCCTCAAGATAAAGGGGGGGCGGTTTAGAACAGAGTTGAGGAGGAACTTCTTCACTCAAAGGGTGGTGAATCTCTGGAATTCTCTGCCTGTTGAAGTGGTGGAGGCTGCCTCGCTAAATATTTTTAAGACGCGGGTTGATGGGTTTTTGATAAGAGAGGGGATTAAGGGTTATGGGGAGAGGGCGGGAATGTGGAACTGAGCCACGACAGATCAACCATGATCTTATTGAATGGCGGGGCAGGCTCGAAGGGCTAGATGGCCTACTCCTGCTCCTATTTCTTATGTTCTTATATACACAACATGAACTGCAGCAGTTCAAGAAGGCAGCCTGCCACCACCTTCTCAAGGACAATTAAGGATGGATAATAAATGACAGCCCAGCTAGCAATGCCAACATCCCATAATTCTGGGTGGCATGGTGGCACAGTGGTTAGCATTACTGCCTCACAGTGCCAGGGGCCCAGATTCAATTCTGGCCTCGGGTGACTGTGTGTTCTCCACCTGTCTGCATGCATTTCCTCTGGGTGCTCCGATTTCCTCTCATAGTCCAACCCAAAGTTGTACAGGTTAGGTGGAATGGCCATGCTAAATTGCCACTTAAGAGTCAGGGAGATTAGTAGAATTATGGGGATTGTTATTGGTGCAGGTTCAATGGGCTGAATGGCCTCCTTCTGCACTGGAGGGATTTTATGATTCTATGATTCTAATGAATAAAGAAAGCCATAAGGGATTCTTAACAAAAGTAAGAATGCATGAATTGGAGATAATTTGTAGGCTTGAATAGGTTAGTTTGTATTGGTCAGGAGGTAGGAGACAAAAAGTGGGAACAATAGGTGTGTATACAAGTTGGCAGGATGCGTTTAGCGGTGCCCATGGGCTATATGATACAGAAACAAGTCACTTGGCACATAGTGGTGTTTATGCTCCACTTGATAACCCTCCACCCTGTTCTACCTCACACATTTACCTAACTGCCCTTAAGTGTATCTGTACTATTTGCTTCAAATACTGCTGCTCAACATTCTCACCACTCTGTAAAGAAGTTTCATCTGAATTCCCAATTGAATTTATCAGTGACTATCGTAAATTGATGGCCCCTACTGCTTTTAAGAACATAACATAAGAACATAAGAAATAGGAGCAGGAGTAGGCCATCTAGCCCTTCGAGCCTGCCCCGCCATTCAATAAGATCATGGCTGATCTGTCGTGGCTCAGTTCCACATTCCCGCCCTCTCCCCATAACCCTTAATCCCCTCGCTTATCAGAAACCCATCAACCCGCGTCTTAAAAATATTTAGCGAGGCAGCCTCCACCACTTCAACGGGCAGAGAATTCCAGAGATTCACCACCCTTTGAGTGAAGAAGTTCCTCCTCAACTCCGTTCTAAACCGCCCCCCTCTTTATCTTGAGGCTGTGCCCCCTAGTCCTACTGTCCTTTCTGAGCGGGAAGAGTCTCTCCACCTCTATCCTATCCATCCCATCCATCATCTTATACGTCTCAATGAGATCTCCCCTCATTCTTCTAAACTCTAACGAGTACAAGCCTAGTTTATTCAGCCTCTCCTCATAGCTCAACCCCCTCAACTCCGGTATCAGCCTAGTAAACCTCCTCTGCACTCCCTCCAAGGCCAAAATATCCTTGCGTAAGTATGGCACCCAAAACTGCACACAGTACTCCAGCTGCGGCCTCACCAATGCCCTGTACAGCCGCAGCAAGACCTCCCTACTTTTATATTCAATCCCCCTCGCTATGAAGGCCAGCATCCCATTCGCCTTCCTGACCACCTGCTGCACCTGCAGGCTGGGTTTTTGCGACTCATGCACAAGGACCCTGAGGTCCCTCTGCACCGTCGCCTGCTGCAGTTTTTCGCCACATAAGTAATAGTCCTTCCTACCATTACTCCTACCAAAGTGGACCACCTCGCTCTTGCCAACATTAAATTTCATTTGCCAGTTCCTGGCCCATTCGCCCAGCCTATCTAGATCCTTCTGCAGACTCTCCACACCCTCCGCGCAATTTGCCGTTCCACCAATCTTGGTGTCATCAGCAAATTTCGACACCATACACTCGGTTCCCTCCTCCAGATCATCTATATAAATGGTAAATAGCTGAGGCCCCAGCCCGACCCCTGGGGCACTCCACTAGTCACCAAGCGCCAATCCGAATAGCACCCATTAACCCCCACTCTCTGCCTCCTATTTGACAACCAATCCCCTATCCACGCTAACACCCTACCCCCAACTCCATGCCCCCTGACCTTCTGCAATAACCTCTTGTGAGGTACCTTGTCAAACGCCTTCTGAAAATCAAGAAAGACCACATCCACCGGCTCTCCTCCATCCACCGCCCTAGACACATCCTCATAGAACTCCAATAAATTTGTCAGACACGTCTTCCCCTTAACGAAACTGTGCTGCGTCTGCTCTATCAAGCAATTCCCCTCAAGATGCCTCGCTATTTCCTCCTTGATGACGGATACTAACATTTTACTTACAACAGAAGTTAAACTAACCGGCCTGTAATTCCCTGCCTTTTGCCTGGCACCCTTCTTAAACAACGGCGTAACATTAGCCGTTTTCCAATCTTCCAGCACTTCCCCGGAATCCAGCGACGTCTGGAAAATAACCACCAAGGCATCCACTATCACCTCCGCCATTTCTTTCAGAATCTGCATATAGAAACATTCTCTCTGTGTCTACTCCACCAAAATCTTTCAGATTTTGAACACCACCATTCAGTCTGCAACAGTGAGACTTGGTCTCTTACTGTTTAATTTTCCACTCCCTGCCCACATTTAATTTGGCCTCCTACATTGTGCTAATGAAACTTCAGAAGAAGCACCTTTCAAATAATGTTTTACAATCTTCCAGACACAACATTGAGTTTCACAATTTCCTGCCATAAATGATCACAGATGATTTTTCTGATGTTGCCATTTACAGCTCCTCCGGATTTATCTTTTGTTTCATTACTTGTCCCTTTTGTT
Source organism: Carcharhinus amblyrhynchos (assembly GCF_965287045.1). Lineage (NCBI taxonomy): Eukaryota > Metazoa > Chordata > Chondrichthyes > Carcharhiniformes > Carcharhinidae > Carcharhinus > Carcharhinus amblyrhynchos. The sequence goes on along the minus strand of NC_137327.1, from coordinate 58,700,226 downwards.
CTAATCTAGAAAGCCATTTGCTGAAGGATAGAACTGGGACTAATCTTTGCATGCTTCTATATTTATTGACAGAAATGCACGTTACAAACCTAAGAACCCCAGTTTTAATCTATGTTGATTCATATGACTCAAGTGAAGCCCAAATTAGTGCTCACCAACTGCATGCTTCAAGTAGAATTAATATACAATTGACACATTTGCCTCGCATCATTATCCCTTTTGTTATTTAATTGTTCCTGTTTACCACCCTATCACAGGCCTTCCCTTTAATTCTTTCTTCTCTTTGCCCGCTCCCTGCCTTTGTACTTGCTTAAAACCTGCTCCATCTTTAACTTTTCCCAATTCTGATGAAATGCTATCAACCTGAAATGTTAATTCTGTTTCTCTCTCCCCAGTCGTTAAGTGTTTCAAGGATAATGAAACAGGAGGAAACTTAATGGTACCTGAGAAAATATGGCCCAGATTTTACTATCAAATTAACAGCGACTGCATTCCATTAGCTGAGAAGTTCTTTGGAGTATCATAAGGATGTGAAAGATGCTATACAAATGCACACTCTCTTTTCCTTTTACAAATAAAGCCATAACCCTCTCCTCATTTTAGGTGAGAAGTATCAGCTGACAGCAGTTCCACTGAACCTGTGATGTGCAAATTGATTCATTAAATAAGGGCAATGTGTATTGTTAGAGAGTGATAGGCTGCATAGGTTTGGCAGCTTAGTGGTTATATTACTGGACTAGTAAGTTAGACGCCTGTGCTAATGTTCTGCAGACCTGAACACGAGAGTTTAAATGCAGTTAAATAAATAACTCTTGAATAAACAGTCTGCATCAGTGAAGGGATTAAAAATCATTTGAGTGCAGCAAAGTTCCCGGGAAGCTGTTAGGATTGCTAGTCATAGTTGTGAAAACAATGAACAGAGAGGAACTCTGATACCACAGGGGGGCTCTGCGTCTATAAGTCACTGCTAAGGAGCACAGATGTACGTTTGCTAATAGTATAACTATACGTGCGTGCCCTGTTAGTGATTGGAGATTGTAATCAGGCAAGTATAGAGTTGCTGCAATTTGTTAAATACTACTGTGGGAAATAGATGAAGAATCATCTGTTTGTTGTGATTGGATATTGATTACCTTTGAATAAGTATGCAATTTTGCTCAGTGTATGTAAATCACTTGTAACTGGATCTCAGGTATAAATGCCATTGCATCCCTTTGTTCTGGGAATATGTATTCCATGTGTGTGAAAAGAGATTTTCCTGCTATAGCTTGAATGAAGGCTGATTTAAACTCTGGAAATCTTTGTCTGATCTCTGGTCTTTTGAGTGGAGCAAAGAACAGGATAGCCGAATATCTCAATACTGTGAGTTTAAAACTATCCACTTGTTGTAGAAACTCATCTGTATTACTAACATTTTCTCGAGGGGAAATCTGCCACTCTTAGCTGGTCTGAACAAAGAACAGTACAGCACATGAACGGGTCCTTTGGCCCACCAAGTTTGTGCTGACACAGATGCTTCTCTTTTCTAATGTGGTTCATATCCTTCTATTCCCTGCCTATTCGTGTATCTATTAAGATGCCTCTTGAATGTTGTTATAGAATCTGCTTTCACCACCTCCTCTGGCAGTGAGTTCCAGGCATTCACTACCCTCTGTGCGAAAACCTTGCCCCTGACATCTCTTAAACTTTCCCCCTCTCACTTTCAACCTATGCCCCTGAGTAATTGACTCTTCGACCCTAGGAAAAGACTCTGTCTATCCACCCTATCCAAGCCTGTCATAATCCTGGAAACATCTATCAGTGCCCCCAACTAACCCCCCCCTCCCCCATATGCTCAAACAAAAATAATCCAAGGTTGTTCAACCTTTCTTCATAGCTCATATCCTCCAAACCAGGCAACATCCTGACAAATCTCTTCTGTATCTTTTCCAATACATCAACATCCTTTTGGTAGTGTAGCAACCAGAATTGTATATAATTCTCCAAATGCAGCCTCACCAAAGTCTTATACAGCTGCAACATGATTTTTTCAATTCTTATTCTCAAAGCTTTGACCATTGAAGAACAGCATGCCTTCTTGACCACATTGTCCACCTGAGTTGTCACCTTCAGGGAACTGTGGATCTGCACACCCAGATCCCTCTGTATGTTAATATTTCTTAGGGCTCTACCATTTACAATAGATTTTCCTTCTACAGTAAACCTTCCAAATCACATTATCTCACATTTGTCCAGGTTAAATTCCATCTGCCATCTTTTAACCCAGGCCTCTAGCCTATTTATATCCTGCTGTATCCTCTGACAATCCACCTCACTATCCGCTACTCCCCCAATTATAGTATCATCTGCAAACTTACTAATTAGACCACCTACATTTTCATTCAAATCATATATATATAATCTATAATATAACAGAGGCCCCAGCACAGATCCTTGTGGAATACCACTTGTCACAGACCTCCAGTTAGAAATGAACCCTCCCACTGCTATTCTCTGCCTTCTATGCCCAAGCCAGTTTTGTATCCATCTTACCAGCTCACCTTGGATCCCATATGACTTCACCTTCTGTAAAGCCTGCCATGAGGAACATTATCGAAGGCTTTACTTAAGTCCATGTATGCAACACCCACTGCGCTGTGCTGCCCTGCCCTCGTCAGTTTTTCTGTCATTTCCTCAAAGAACTCAATCAGGTTTGTGAGACACGGCTTCCCCTTCACAAAACCACGCTGCCCATCGTTAATAAGTCTATCTTCTTCCAGATGTTGGTGCATCCTGTCCCTAAGAATCTTTTCCAATAATTTCCCCAACACTGATGTAAGGCTCATCGGCCTGTAATTTCCTGGATTGTCTCTTCTGCCCTTTTTATACAGAGGAACAATGTTATCTACTCTCCAGTCCTCTGGTACTTTGCCCTTAGCTAAAGAGGATAAAAAGATTTTGGCCAAGGCCTCAGCAATTTCTTCCTTCACCTCTCTAAGTGTTCTGGGATAGACCCTATCTAGTCTTGAGGACTTGTCCATCTGAATGTTTTTCAAGATCTCCAATACCTCCTCCCTTTTTATCTCAACATGTCCTAGAATGTCAACATCCTCCTTTCTACACTCACAATTCACCACATCTTTCTCCTTTACAAGAATCCTCTATTGCAAACTACTCGTTTAAAAACCTCACCCACCTCATCTGGCTCCACACACAAATTCCCTCCACTGTCCTTGAAAGGACCTACCCTTTCCTTAACTACCCTCTTCCTCCTTATATACACATAAAAAACCTTGGGATTCTCCGTAATCCTGCCTGCCAAGGACATTTTATGACCCCTTTTTGCCCTCCTAAGTCCCTGTTTAAGCTCTTTCCTGTTATCTTTGTATTCCTCAAGAGCCTTATCCATTTTCAATTTCCTGAAATTTATGTATACCTCCTTCTTTTTCACTAAGCTCACAATCTCTCTTGTCACCCAGGGTTCCCAAATCTCACCATCTTTATCCTTCATTTTTGCAGGGACATACTTATCCTGAATCGTTAACAACTGACTTTTAAAAGATTCCCACATATCGAATGTGGATTTACCCTCAGACAGCTGCTCCCCCCCCAGCTTACATTCCCTAGTTCCTGCCTAATACTGTCATAGTCAGCCTTCCCCCAGTTTAGTACTTTCACTCTGGGATTACTTTTATCCTTTTCTACAAGTATCTTGAAACTTAGAGAATTGTGATCACTGTTCCCAAAATGGTCCCTCACTGAGATATCAATCATTTGTCCGGGCTTGTTTCCCAGAACCAGGTCGAAGATAGCCCCTTCTGAGTTGGACAATTTATATATTACCTCAAGAAGCACTCTTGGCCACACCGAACAAACTCGGCCCCAGCACTGAAGGAATCCTGGTCTATGTTGGGGAAGTTAAAATTACATTACATTACAACAACCCTGTTGTTTTTAGGTCTCCCCATAATCTGCTGACATATCAGTTCCTCCACTTTACCCTGGTTGTTGGGAAGTCTGTAGAGATTTGGAAGGTCTGACCCCTTCATGACACCAGATCTAGTTGGCATTCATTGAGGTTGACTCTTCACTGCCCCATGGAATGACCCAGCAAGCCATTCAGTTGTACCAAATGGGAGTTCAAGAATCATCATAACCTTTCCAAGTGCAATTATGAATGGGCAATAAATGTTGGCCTTGCCAGCAATGCCCATAATCCTTTGAATTTAAAAGAATCCTTTACGTTGTATTTGGCAAATATAACATTATGTACATTCCACTTTACTTGCCCCGTTCTTTTCAAATGATCCTGTCTCCAAGCACAGCATTCATCACAAATATCATTTACAACAATCACTTTCCTTAATAATCAGAAGCACTCTGGTGCTGCATTACAGTAGTAACATTATCACTTTCTTTTTGCGCTTGTTATCACACTTTTCAACTTTCCTGTCCGGATCTCACAATAGTGGATGTAGAGTTTAATTCCACCTGTATTGCGTCTGTAACATGTTAGGGAGGAGCACCAAGGACATGACAAAAATGCTTAAAGATGCAAACAAAAGAGAATGGACTTCACATTCTTGCCACTCAAGCCATGCCACATGAATGCTGCACAGTCCTTTCCTGGATTCTCAAACACTTCATATATTGGGATGGTTACTTGCAGCATGTTAAAGGATTAATAATATGGATACATAATAATTAGATTTTTCTGAGGTTTGCATCACAAAATCACAAAATAAAAGTCATAGAATGATTACAGCACAGAAAGAGGCTATTCGGCCCATCAAATCTGTGCTAGTTCTTTGAAGGAAAAATTCATCTAATGTCACTCCCCAAAGCCCTGCAACAATTCCCTTTGGAAGACTCAGTCGACCCTACCTCCATCACACTCTCAGTCAGTGCACTGTAGATCCCAAATATACACTGGATGAAAAAAAATCTTCATTTTGTTCTGCTTCTTCTGCCAAATACTTTATATCTGTGCCCACTGGTATAGATCCTTTTACGAGTGGCAACCATTTCTCCCTCTCTGTTCTGTCCAGACCCGTCTGATTTTAAATACCTCTATCAAATCTCCTCTCGGTCTGTTCTTCTCCAAGTGGAATAGTTCCAATTTCTCCAAGCTTCCTATGTAACTGTATCCCTGGAACTATTCTCATTAATTATCTCTTCCCTCCTTTCATGCCCTCACATCCTTCCTAAAGTGTGATACCCAGAACTGGATGTGATATTCCAGCTAATGTTTTATACTAATTTAACATAACTTTCTTGCTTTTGTACTCTGTGCCTCTTTTGACAAAGCCCAGGATTCTGTACATTTTATTAACCACACTCTCAACCTATCTTGCCACTTTCAATGATTTATGCACAGTGATACCCAGGTCCCCCTGCTCCTGCATCCTCTTTCACATTATACACTTTATTTTATATTGCCTCTCCATGCTCTTCCTACCAAAAATGAATCACTTCACAGATCTCTGCATTAAATTTGCATCTGCCTTCCCATTCCAATAATCTATGTCCTTTTGAAGCTCTCCACCAGAAACTTTCCTGTAACTTTTCTTGCCACTGAATCTTTTTGACCTCCCAAGAGTACTGACAGAACCCCTAATAAACACTTATTATTTTGAAGCATTAAATCGCAAAATAGATTGTTATTGTGCAACAGGTACAAGCATATAAAAATAAATTGATAAAACTTTTTTATTTATTAAACTTTGATTAAAATTTATTTTCTTGAACAAATACTTAAATCTTAGCTTCTTGTATCATTTTTAATGAGACGAATGATACTGAGCTTTTGCTCACAAATAGTTTAATTTTAGAAGTGCTGCTGGAGAGATGGATTCTCAAACCAGACATACACACACACGCACACACACCTCTCTCTGTCACACATGTATTCAAGTTTCTCTGTTACACACACACACACACACACACACACAATGTTTTGCCCTCAACTGCTTTCTGTGGCAGTGAATTCCACAAGCTCACCACTCTGGGTGAAGAAATATCTCCTCATTTCAGTTTTAAAAGGTTTACCCTGGTTCTGGACACCCCCACGATCGGGAACATCCTTCTTACATCTACCCACTTTAGTCCTGTTAGAATAATATAGCTTTCTATGAGATCTCCCCTCATTCTATTGAACTTCAGTAAATAAAATGCTAACTGACTCCAAAACTCCTCATATGTCAGTGTTACCATCCCAGGAATCGGTCTGGCAAACCTTCGCTGTACTCCCTTGATAGCAAGAACATTCTTTCTCAGGTAAGGACAACAAAATTGTGTACAAAGTTCCAGGTATGGCCTCACCAATGCCCTATACAATTGCAGTAAAGATATCTCTGCTCCGAGACTCAAAACCTCTTGCTATCAAGGCCAACATGCCATTTGCCTTCTTTACTGCCAGCTGTATCTGTATGTTTATATTCAGTGACTGGTGTACGAGGACACCTAGGTCTCATTGCACATTAATTGATGGTCATTCAGCTAGTCTTCTGCCTTCCTGTTTTTGCTACCAAAGTGGATAAAATCATATTTATCCACATTGTCCTGGATCTGCCATTCATTTTCCCAGTCACTCAGCCTGCCCAAGTCACACTGAAGCATCTCTGCATCCGCTTTGCAGCTCACCCTCCCACTCAGCTTTGTTTCACCTGCAAGTTTGGATATATTACATTTAATTCCCTCATCTAAATCATTAATTTATGTTGTGAATAGCTGGGGTCCCAGCACTGATCCCACTAGTCACTGCCTGCCATTTGGAAAAAGACCCATCCTATTCTTTGTTTTCAATTTTCTATCCATCTCAATACACTACTCCAATCCCATGCGCGTTAAGTTTACATGCTAATCTCTTGTGTGGGACTTCGTTAAAAGCCTTCCAAAAATCCAAATAAATCCACTGGCTCTCCCTCATCAACTCTTCTAATTACATCCTCAAAAAATTCCAGTAGATTTGTCAAGAGTAATTTCCCTTTCAAACATTATTGCTGAGTCTGTCTGATTCTACCACTTGTTTACCACGTGCTCTACTATAAAATCCTAGATAATGGACTCTAGAATTTTTCCTACTACCAATATCAGGCTGATTGGTCTATAATTTACTGTTTGCTCTCTGCCTCCCTTTTGAAATAGTGGGGTTACATTAGCTACCCTCCAATCTGTAAGAACTGTTCCAGAGTCTAGGGAATCCTGGAAGATAACCACAATGGCACAGTGGCACTGTGGTTAGCACTGCTACCTCCAGTGCCAGGGACCTGGGTTTGATTCCTGGCTTGGGTCACTGTTTGTGTGGAGTTTGCACATTCTCTGTGTGTGTGTGTGTTTCCTCTGGGTGCTCAGGTTTCCTCCCACAGTCCAAAGATGTGTGGGTTACGTTGATTGGCCATGTTAAATTGCCCCTAGTTTCGGGGGAATTAGCCAGGTAAATATGTGGGGTTACAGGGATAGGGTGGGATTGTCGCCCATGCAGGCTCAATGGGCCAAATGGTCTCCTGTACTGTGGGGATTCTATGATTCGATGCATCCACTATTTCTCGGGCCACTTCCTTAAGTACACTGGGTTGTCGATGATTAGGTCCTGGGGATTTATCGGCCTTCAGTACATTCAATCTCCTTCCTTTTCTCAAATAATTTCCTTCAGTTCCTCCCTCTTATTATAGAAACCTTATGATGCAGAAGGAGACCATTTGGCCCATCGAGTCTACACTGACGACAATCCCACCTAGACCTTGTCCCTATAACCCCACATATTTACCCTGTTAACCCATCTAACATACACATCCCAAGACTCTGAGGGGCAATTTAGGTTGGCCAATGCACTTAGCCTGCACATCTTTGGACTGTGGGAGGAAACTGGAGTACCCGGAGGAAGCCCACACAGACGTGGGGAGAATGTGCAAACTCCACAGACTGTGACCAAAGCCAGGAATCGAACCTGAGTCCCTGAAACTGTGAGGCAACAGTGCTAACCACTGTGCCACCGTATTGTTCTATTAAGCCCTTTGTTCTCCAATATTTCTGGTACATTATTTCTGTCCTCCTTTGTGAAGGAAGAACCAAAGTATGTATTTAGTTGGTCAGTCATTTCTTTTCTCTCATTACTATAATTCCCCCATTATAGATTCACAAGTTTCTTTTCATCTACCTACACAAACTTTTACAGTCTGTTTTTATGTTCCCCACAAGCTTACTCTAGTACTCTATTTTCTCCTTAATCAACCCCTTGGTCCTCCTTTGCTGAATTCTAAACTGCTCCCAATCCTCAGGTCTGGCCAATTTGTGTGTCTCATCTTTGGATCTAATACTATCTCTAATTTCCCCTGGAGGCAATGATTTGGCCACCTTTTCCATGTTACATTTGTACCATACAGGGATAAAGTATTGTTGCAGTTCACCCAGGCACTCTTTGAATGCTTGTCATTGCCTATCCTTCATCATCCCTTAAACTAATGTTCCCAATCCACCATAGCCAACTTGTGCCTCATACCATCATAGTTTTCTTTAATAAGATTTAGGATTTTAATCTCAAACGATTATGCCACTCTCTATCTTGATAAATAATTTTATCATGTTATGGTCACCCATCCCCAAGCGGTCTCACACAACTAGATTGTCAATTATCCCTTCCTTATTACACAATATCAAGTCTAGAATGGCCTATTTGCTCGTAGGTTCCTCAATGTTTTGGTTCAGAAAAGCATCCCGTACACACTGCAGGAATTCCTCCTTTATGGTACTGTGACTGATTTGCCCAGTCTATTTGCAGATGAAAGTCACTCATAATTACAGATGTTCTTTTATCACATGTATTCTAATTTTCCTTTTAATGCTATTCCCAACATCACCACAACAGTTTGAGGGTTATATACAACCCCCACAAATGTATTTTGCTGCTTAGTGTTTCTCAGCTTTACTCATATAAATTTCACAATGTTGGAGCTCATATCTTTCCTCACTACTTGTGTGGTCAGGGGACATGGAGCTGGGGGTAGGGTGTTAGCGTGGATAGAGGATTGGTTGTCAAATAGGAGGCAGAGAGTGGGGATCAATGGGTGCTATTCGGATTGGCGGTTGGTGACTAGTGGAGTGCCCCAGGGGTCGGTGCTGGGGCCTCAGCTATTTACCATTTATATAGATGATCTGGAGGAGGGAACCGAGTGTATGGTGTTGAAATTTGCTGATGACACCAAGATTGGTGGAACGGCAAATTGTGTGGAGGGTATGGAGAGTCTGCAGAAGGATCTAGATAGGCTGGGCGAATAGGCCAGGAACTGGCAAATGGAATTTAATGTTGGCAAGTGCAAGGTGGTCCACTTTGGTAGGAATAATGGTAGGAAGGATTATTACTTACGTGGCGAAAAACTGCAGCAGGCGACGGTGCAGAGGGACCTCGGGATCTTTGTGCATGAGTCGCAAAAACCCAGCTTGCAGGTGCAGCAGGTGGTCAGGAAGGCAAATGGGATGCTGGCCTTCATAGCGAGGGGGATTGAATATAAAAGTAGGGAGGTCTTGCTGCAGCTGTATAGGGCATTGGTGAGGCCGCAGCTGGAGTACTGTGTGCAGTTTTGGGCGCCGTAATTACGCAAGGATATTTTGGCCTTGGAGGGAGTGCAGAGGAGGTTTACTAGGCTGATGCCGGAGTTGAGGGGGTTGAGCTATGAGGAGAGGCTGAATAAACTAGGCTTGTACTCGTTAGAGTTTAGAAGAATGAGGGGAGATCTCATTGAGACGTATAAGATGATGAATGGGATGGATAGGATAGAGGTGGAGAGACTCTTCCCGCTCAGAAAGGACAGTAGGACTAGGGGGCACAGCCTCAAGATAAAGGGGGGGCGGTTTAGAACGGAGTTGAGGAGGAACTTCTTCACTCAAAGGGTGGTGAATCTCTGGAATTCTCTGCCCGTTGAAGTGGTGGAGGCTGCCTCGCTAAATATTTTTAAGACGCGGGTTGATGGGTTTTTGATAAGAGAGGGGATTAAGGGTTATGGGGAGAGGGAGGGAATGTGGAACTGAGCCACGACAGATCAGCCATGATCTTATTGAATGGCGGGGCAGGCTCGAAGGGCTAGATGGCCTACTCCTGCTCCTATTTCTTATGTTCTTATGTTCTTATGTTCTTAATTAGGAACATAGAAACATAGGAGATAGGAGCAGGAGGAGGCCATTCGGCCCTTCAAGCCTGCTCTGCCATTCATCACGATCATGGCTTCATGGCTGATCGTCCAACTTAGTAGCTGTATTAAGCTCTGTGTTCTCTCCATAATCTTTGATCCTGGGGAGAAACCAATGCCTTTTCCTTTTTGTCTGTCTTTCCGAAGTATTGAATACCCCAGGATGTTCAGTTCCCATCCCTGGTCACTCTGTAACCGTATCTCCAGAATGCCGATTACATTATACCCATTTACATCTAATTGCCCGTTTAATTCATTCACTTCATTGTGAATACTCAGCGCATTAAGACACAAAGATTTGTCTTTTTAACATTACTTGTTCCAATCACGCCATTTTTCACAGTGGTCCTGTTTGATTCTGGCCCTTGATTTCTCTGCCTGTTACTTTTCTTATTCCCCTTACTATAAGGATTCAACTCACCTCTCTCTCACACACACACACACACACACACACACACACACACACACACACACACACACACACACACACACACACACACACACACCCTCTCTCTGTCTCCTGCACACACACAACTCTCTTTCTCTCTCCCTCACACACACAATCACCTCTTTCTCTCTCACACACATGCACCTATCACTCACATATACACTCAAATCTCCCATACCCCAGGATGTTCTCATACACGCACTGCTCTCTTTCATAGACACACACACGTTTTTCTCTCTCTCTCTCTCTCTCTCACATACATTCACACTCACCTCACTTTCTCACACACACATACACATACACATTCACCTTTCTCACAGACACACACACTCACCCCTCTCTAATACACACACTCACCTCTTTCACACACATACATGCTCAACTCTCTCCCCCTCTCACACATACACACTTAACTCTCTCTCACACAGACACTCAGTTCTCTTGCTCTCTTTCCTGCCCCAGCCATGACACCTCCTGCTCCAGCCCAGTTTCTCTGGCCATGGGCTTTCCAGCTTAATCCTGGCCTGGCCTCTGCCTCTCCAGCCTCTGAACACTAATATAGGTCATTATATGCATCAGGAAGAGCAAGGATTTTATCAGCAATCCCTAGGGAAACTCCACTATAAACTTTCCTTCATCTGAAAAACAATCATTCACTGTTCTCAGTACTGTCACTCAGCAAATTCCATAGCTATCTTGTTACTGTCCATTTTATTTCTTGAGCTCTAACTTTGTTCGCAAGTCTGCTGTGTGGCATTTTATCAAATGTCTTAAATAAAAGTGGAAAATGTGTACGTTATTGACAAGAAAATGGATGCATGGCTCATCCAGAACCAGAAAGTGGACCAACTATTGTGCCAGTATGATTTTCTTCTTTTCATTGACCACATTTGCAATCCTGATGATCTTGGAATAAGATTGCCAGAATTAGAACTGGGTTAAAATTGCTGGAAACGCATTTCATAGAGAACTGCAGAGCCACCAATGAAAATCAGCAATCTGTATTGCAAGGGAGCTCAAATCTTTGAGGTGACACTTTCTGTCACACCCAGACCACCAGAGTTCTTATGGTTTTTGAGTTATTAATGGAAGAAGACTCAGATGGTGACAACAATCTTTCCTCTCTGATCCTTTGCCTCAGTACTGAGACTCCATAAAACTCCAGTCCTACCTCCTCCACTATCTCCCGTGTCATTTCCTAATTAAGTTACTTATTACTAAGGCTATCTAACACAGAGATTGCGAGAACAAGCCTGGAGGTACAATATTTCATTTCCGAATTGAAACAGTTAATTTGCCTTATCAGCACTAGATTAAGAGTTTAATTAGCAGGAGACTATAACCCAACTGCTGCAAGCTCCATTAAGAGCCTAATCATCTAATGAGAAATTCAATAAAAAAGCAGTTTCCCTTTCCTGTTGAATTGGTACATTGCTACAGTTAGTCTGTTGCTGCCTTCTGTTAATAAATCAATTACCCAACATATTTACCGAAAAGCTCATACCAATATGAGTACAATTAAACATCATTGTGTGAAATCTGGTGTTTTAAAATTCAGTCCTTATGCGAAAGTAAGTATCAATATAAATTTGTCACAAATGGTGTCAAATGGTGTCACATGGTAGCTTGATACATCTACCAAATGATTGATTTGACAACATAGCAGATGCTACTGGTTAGGCACACAGAAAAATGAAGATTTACCTCCTGACATCAATGATCCAGTGGTTTATTTACATCGATGCCCAAAATCACTGCCTGCATTTCACTCATGCTAAGACCCCCTTTTGCTGATGAACCTTATCTCACACTCCTTTCAATTGGCGCACAGTCCTGCAGTCTGGGCACTGGCATTTTAATTTGGGAAGTTATGTGTTACAGATTTGCACCCAGTTTTATGGTTGAAAATATAAATAGCACGTGAAAACCATCAACAAAGTGGTGTCGCTTGATGTCTGGTTTTCAGCTTCATTCATATGTTATCTATCAAATTTACTCTCCTTTCAGCACTTTTTTAATGGAAAGGGGCAGGAATATTTGATTCTAATACCTCGCATCCTGCTGGGTATTAATCCTTTATTGAGGGAAATCACCGTTAAAAAGGCTTTGAGCAAATATTGTCATAGTTAGTTATGCAGTGATGACACAGGCCTGACATTTGTCCAGTTTGATTATAAGTTGATATGTTGGCATGTAATGACTCTCCTGACCCTACGAGACAATATTCCTACGTGCGTTTTATTTACATAAGAACATAAGAAATTGGAGCAGGAGTAGGCCATCTAGCCCTTCGAGCCTGCCCCGCCATTCAGTAAAATCATGGCTGATCTGTCGTGGCTCAGTTCCACATTTCCGCCCTCTCCCCATAACCCTTAATCCCCTCGCTTATCAAAAACCCATCAACCCGTGTCTTAAAAATATTTAGCGAGGCAGCCTCCACCACTTCAACGGGCAGAGAATTCCAGAGATTCACCACCCTTTGAGTGAAGAAGTTCCTCCTCAACTCCGTTCTAAACCGCCTCCCCTTTATCTTGAGGCTGTGCCCCCTAGTCCTACTGTCCTTTCTGAGCGGGAAGAGCCTCTCCACCTCTATCCTATCCATCCCATTCAACATCTTATACGTCTCAATGAGATCTCCCCTCATTCTTCTAAACTCTAACGAGTACAAGCTCGATGTACCAGTACAAAAGGAGGCATGACCTGGGGCTAAGCTGCAGAGCATGGGTGGTCGTTACTGCAGTCCAGACTGAATAGCAAAGCAGGGCTGAATAGTGCCAGAATTTGTACTTGTTGTGCAGAATGACACACGTTGCCTTCAGCTTTCAGCGTTCTATTGCTTTTGTTTTGGCCTGAATCGTAGTTTTGGGATTCAGGTAATTTAATGGTTAATCAGCTCAACAATCAGTTTAAGCTACGCTGAATGACCATTTCTTCCATGGATTACAGCCAGGCTACCCTTCCTCATTCCTAGGAGAGAGTGCTAAGTTCAAGTTCACTTGCTCCAAAAGCTAATCAAGCAAAGCTGAAAAACAATTTTCCATTTTGTGTCTCTCTGATTCAACACTGGCCAGCTAACATCCAAACAACAGCTATCTTTTCACACAACACGACATCAAATAATTTACATAGTGCATTGATAGTCTTAGTTGTTGCATTTCCTTATCATCATCAAAGTAATTCCCAAACGCTTATTTAATTAACTTCATTTTGAGGAAGTAATTGCCTCTGATTGAATCAACTCTCAGGTATCCATTATTCTATACACAAATCATCTGAACTCCTTGATTAGATTCTAGCCTACAACTCATGCCCAGGTATCCATTATTCTATGCATAAACTGTCTGAACCCCTTGATTAGACTCCAGTCTGTAACTCACTCCCAGGTATCTATTATTCTAAATAAAAACCATCTGAACCCCTCAATTAGATTGCATTCTATAACTCACTCCCGGGTATCCATTATTCTATATATAAACCATCTAAGCCCATCAATTAGACTCCAGTCTGTAACTCCCTCCTGGGGTCCACTATTCTAAATAAAAACCATCTGAATCCTTCGATTAGATTCCAGTCTGTACCTCACTCCTGCGTATTCATTATTCTATATATAAACTATCTAAACCCCTTGATTAGATTCCAGTCTATAACTCAGTCCCAGGTTTTGACTTGATTTGATTTGATTTATTATTGTCACATGTATTAACATACAGTGAAAAGTATTATTTCTTGTGTGCTATACAGATAAAACATACCATTCATAGAGAAGGAAAGGAGAGAGTGCAGAATGTAGTGTTACAGTCATAGCTAGGTTGTAGAGAAAGATTAAATTAATGCAAGGTAAGTCCATTCAAAAGTCTGACAGCAGCAGGGAAGAATCTGGTCTTGAGTCGGTTGATACATGACCTCAGACTTTTGTATTTTTTTCCCAAAAGAAGAAGGTGGAAGAGACAATGTCCGAGGTGCTTGGGATCCTTCATTATGCTGGCTGTTTTGCTGAGGCAGTGTAGAAAGAGTCAATGGATGGGAGGCTGGTTTGCGTGATGGATTAGGCTACATTCACAACCTTTGTAGTTCCTTGCGGTCTTGGGCAGAGCAGGAACCAAACTAAGTTGTGATACAACCAGAAAGAATGCATCTGTAAAAGTTGGTGAGAGTTGTAGCTGACATGCCAAATTTCCTTAGTCTTCTGAGAAAGTAAAAGTGTTGGTGGGCTTTCTTAACTATAGTATCGGCATGGGGGGACCAGGACAGGTTGTTGGTGATCTGGACATTTAAAAACTTGAAGCTCTCGACCCTTTCTACTTTGGCCCCATTGATGTAGACAGGGACATACGGCCTTGTGGGGCACTGGTGTTGAGGATGATTGTGGGGGAGGTGTTGTTACCTTTCCTTACTGATTGTGGTCTGTAAATTAGGAAGTTCAGGATCCAGTCTCAGAGGGAGGTGCTGAAGCGCAGGCCATGGAGTGGAGGTGAGTTTCGTAGGAATAATAGCATTGAAGGCTGAGCTGCGGTCAATAAATAGGAATCTGATATAAGTGTCCTTGTAATCTAGGTGTTCCAGGGTAGATTGCAGAGCCAGGGAAATGGTGTCTGCTGTAGACCTGTTGCGGTGGTAGGCAAACTGTAGTGATCCAAGTAGTCCGGGAGACTGGAAGTGATTTGTGCCATGACTAACCTTTTGAAGCACTTATAATGATGGATGTCAGAGCTACCAGCCAATAGTCATTAGGTATCCATTATTCTATACACAAACCATCTCAGCCCCTCGGTTAGATTCCAGTCTGTAACACAATCTCAGTTATCTGTTATTCTATATATAAATCAGCTGAATCCCTTGATTAGGTTCCAGCTTTCTCTAAGTATAACACCCCATATAAAACTACGAAGAGAAAGAATCTGTGACTGAGGCCAAAATTTGGTAGCATGGCCATACAGCTTCAATCAGAGTTAAAACTGGATACAGGACACATCAGAAAATTCCAGATAATTCTTGCTCATTCGCTGACAGGCATGGCACCTGGAATACAATGGATTTTTCCACAAAAAAAATCGGAGCAGCAAGCAGATAAAATTGAGCTTTGTAGACAAATTTGATAAATGCATCTGAAGTTGTTGGAGGAGGGAAAAAGATATTCACTTTGGTCATCCTTACGCTGTGGATAAAAACTGGACCGAATATAAATTCCTAAAAAGTCTTTTTAATACAGGGTCCCAGGTAAAAATAGTTGGAAAGCGAGTGAGGCAATTAACTTCCTCAAAAAGCAGCTACCTGAATATCCAGTCATGGAAAAAGTGCATATTGTGTTGGTTTGTAGGGCACCAATCAAGCAAACCAATTCTCATTCTCCTCTGAACTCAGTAGAACAAAGAGCAAAGAAAAGTACAGCACAGAAACAGGCTCTTCGACCCTCCAAGTTTGCGCTGATCACGGTGCCTGTCTAACTAAAATCGTATGCACTTACGGAGTTCGTATCCTTCCATTCCTGCTTTCCAGTTGCTCCTTAAATGCCGCAATCAAACTTGCTCTCACCACCTCCCCAGGTAGCATGTCCCAGACATTCACCACCCTCTGTGTAAAAAAACTTGCCTCACACATCTCCTCTAAACTTTTCCCTTAAACAATGTCCCCTAGTACTTGACTTTTCTACCCTAGGAAAGAACATCTGACTATCCATTCTGTCCATTTCACTCATAATCTTGTACACGTCTATCAGGTCATCCCTCAATTTCCGTCATTCCAGTGAGAACAAACCGAGTTTATCCAACCTCTCCTCATAGCTAATACCCTTCAGACCCGGCAACATCATGATAAACCTCTTCTGTACCCTCTCCAAAGCATCCACATCCCTCTGGTAGTGTGGCGACCAAAATTGTACACAATATTCTGAATGAAGCCTGACTAAGGTTCTGTACAGCTGCAACATGACCTGCCAATTTATATACTCAATGCCCTGACCGATGAATGCAAGCATGCCACATGTTTTGTTGACTACCTTATCCACCTGCATTGTCACTTTCAGTGATCAGTGGATATACATGTCCAGATATGTCTGCTTGTCAATAGTCCTAAGGGTTCTACCATTTACTGTATAATTCCTACATGCATTGGACCTTCCAAAATGCATTATCTCACACTTTTCCAGCTTAAACTCCATTTGCCATTTCTCAGGCCACGTCTCCAACTGGTCTATATCTTACTCTATCCTCTGACAACCCACCTCACTATTGGCAACTCCACCAATTTTTGTGTCATCTGCGAATGTACTAATCAGACCAGCTGCATTTTCCTCCAAATCATTTATATATACTGGGAACAACAAACGTCCCAGAACTGATCCCTGTGGAACACCATTAGACACAGCCTTCCATTCAGAAAATCACCCCTCCACTGCTTTCCTCTGTCTTCTGTGGCCAAACCAGTTCTGTGTCCATCTTGCCAGCTCTCCCCTGATCCCATGTCAGTTCACCTTTCATTCCAGTCTATCATGCGGTATCTTGTCAAAAGCTTCATTGAAGTCCATGTATACGTCTGCTGCCTTTCCCTCATCTATTATCTTCATTACTTCCTCGAAAAACTCAATCGAGTTAATGAGACATGACCTCCCCTTCACAAAATCATGCTGTCTATCACTAATAAGTTCATTTGTTTCCAAATGTGAGTAAATTCTGTCCCTAAGAATCTTTTCCAACAAATTCCCTACTACTGACAAAAAGCTCACTGGCCCATAATTTCCTGAATTATCCCTGCTGCCTTTCTTAAACAATGGAATAACATTGACTATCCTTCAGTTCTCTGAAACCTGTAGACAATGAGGATACAAAGATTTCTGTCAAGGCCCCAGCAATTTCTGTCCTTGCATCCCTCAGTATTCTGGGGTAGATGCCATCAGGCTCTGGGGACTTATCTATTTTAATGCTTTTTAAGACCCCCAATACCTCCTCTTTTTTGATATTTACACACCCTACCCTAGGCTCCTCATCCATCACAGCTACCTTTCCATCTGTGTTGCATCTGCATTGCGCATGATCTAAGTTTAAATTTCAAGTTTATTTATTACTATCACAAATAGGCTTATGTTAAAACTGAAGTTACTGTGAAAACAGATGGCTCTTAACAACTCATACGTGTTACTTGAACAGCACCTCCCTCCCTTGTGTCCTTCATCACTGCATGCTGTTAGGACCAGATGTGGAGGGTCATATGTTCCCTTTTTATCTCATTCCTTATTGGATCATAACGGAGATTTTTCAGTTTAAAAGTATGTATTAACCAATTCTGTCAATGTTTAACCATTTACATGCTGTGACCATCAAAGAGCCAATGGGACGGGTTTTCTTGGGTTTTTCAAAAAAAAATTAATTTTATAGTGCTGATCGGGGTAAAATTATAAAACATGCCTAGCTTTCACACATATACATATACTCTTGGAGTATACAGATGACAGCGTGAAGAAAAAGATTGATCAAATTAGAGTCCATAAGTAAAAGGAATTTATGGTTGTATACTTGGTGACTTTGTTGGTCCGACACACCTACTGTAGTCCTGATGTTTCAATTTAAAGTAGTGTCTGGTTAATTTGCTTGTTCCTCTGGCAGTTTTGAGCAGAATTTCTGTTTCAAAAGATCTCTGTCCACGGGTGGTGTGTCTCTGGTTGGCCTCCATCAGCAAACAGGGTTCAAAACTCACCAGGAAGGATGGAGAGAGAGCAAGAATCAACAGCTTCAGCTGCGTGTTCTCAGTTAATTAGCATTTCAGCATGAACTCTCTACAAAAATCTCTTTATTACCACACAGAAAGGTTTGCTGGTCAGGCGACTTGCTTTCTCCATTGTTGAAGGGGTGAATCCAAATAAGGCTGTGGTTCATCTCTTCCAAAAGGTAGCCTGATTAATTCATGTCTGCAAAATTACCTCAGCCACTATGGCATGGTCCATCTGCAACAGTTGAATCTCAGGTGCTTGTCTTAATATCTCATCAATGGCACAGGATAGAGGATCTTTTACATTCTTCAGGCGTTAATTCACAGACCAAGTGAAATGGAATGTGGATTGCAGAGTGACCCAGGTTGGGGCAGCTATTTATTTTGGCTATGATTCCCAGTTTTCCTTTTCTACCTGTTGTTCTTAAAAAAAGCCTGTTCTTAACAATTCCAAGTTTCCATCCAATGGATTAAAAATCCCTAATATAGAATAAAAATTGGAATCATAGAATCTCTATAGTACTGAAGGAGCTCATTTGGCACATTGAGTCTGTACCGACCACAATCCCACCCAAGCCCTATTCCTGAAACCCCAAGTATTTACCCTGTTAATCCCCCTGACACTAGGATCAATTTAGCATGGCCAATCAACCTAACCCACACATCTTTGGAGTGTGAGAAGAACACCCAGAGGAAACCCTCGCAGACACGGGTGAAAGTGCAAACTCCACACAGTGACCGAGGCCAGAATTGAACTTGGGTCCCTGGCAGCAATGCTAACCACTGTGCCACGATGCTGGCCATGGTGATTCTGGAAAAACCCATCGGATCTGGCAGTATCCATGGAGAAAGAAAAATACAGTTAACAATTCAAATCCATGTGACTCTTCTTCAAATATCCCGGTTTGAAATATAATATCTTCAGTGGAATTAGTGATGGTATGGGGATACCATCACCCTCCAAGTGGGGATATCAACTCTTGAAGATTGAGTTGGAGTCTTTAGGAATTGATGTCTAACCTCCAGAACTGAGACAGACACTGAGACTTTAGATTTTGGATGCTAAAAGAACCAGGGGATATGGGAATAGATGGGGGGGTAAAGTGAGATACAAGTATCAGCCATGTCATTAATGGTTGACAAAACTGGTTTCAGGGTTTGTACAGCCTACTGCTATTCCTGTTGTGTTTTATACCTCAGAGATATGCAGAGATGAGATATTAGTTTCTATATCTGAACATGAGCTTTTTTTACAATGCTTTAAAATGCCAGCTCTCATATGTTTATAACTTCTTGATTAGTTTCACTTTCTCCATCTACAAGTGCAGGCTTTACTCACAGCACAGAAAACAGTCAACAGGCACACATAACCAACACGGAACAATTGATAACCACACCTCCTCATTTTTATGTTGTTACATAGAGCATTGCTACGAGTTATCCAGGAGAAAAGATAAGAGGGGTTACTATTTTTAAAGAATTCTTTTGTTTCACACTTTGGTTTACTGGTTATAAAAATATTGACCATGAAAAGTTGTTTGACTGGTGTCAAGAATCATTAGTCTGACAGCACATTCAACTTCAGGAAACACTAGCAGCTCACAGTGAGGGGTCAGCAACTACATTGTCAGGGGAATTCATGATGGACGCTAAATGTGGCCTTGCCTGCATTTAGGGGACAATAGAGAAAAGTGCGCATTGCCCATTATAGAGCCAATGAATGTTAAAATCTGTTGTGTCGCAGTATCCTGCATGTTGTCACAGTGAGATGCCTTCTTAAACCTCTGCAGTCTGTGCAATGTAGGCACAGTCACTGTGCTGTCAGAGGAAGAAGAGGATTTTGACTCAGCAACGATGAGGGAATGGTAATCTATTTCCACATCAGGATGGTGTGGAGGTGAACTAGTTAGTGGTAGTGGTGTGACTGTGCGCTTGCAGTTCTTGTCCTTCTCAGTGGTAGAGGTCACAGCGAGCCTCAACTCATGTGCATCTCTTTCTCTAATTTGCCACCGCTCTTGCTCAGAAGGCCCAGTCCCAGCTTCCATTCCTTTGATGCTGCCTCTCTGAAAATGGAGCTTGCTGTTTGAGCACCAGGCATTCTTCACAATTAACGAGTTCTGAGCAATTAGAACAAGACGTACGTTTGTCTCGGATTCCTCCATCCTTTTATTTGAACATATATGGGTTAATACCAACATTAAAATAATGATGGTTAGAATATTTACACAATTAAATCCATGGTAATTTTGTGGTTCCATCTACCTCCCAATGTTCTGCTGTGAGGAAATAGCTACACCCTGCAAAATAACATGTTACACATTTTAATGGAATACAAAAAAAAGCTAGGATCTGTACACAGTGATATCTGTCTCAGTGATTTCAGTGCCTTTCGCTCCCAGGGCAGGGACAGCTGTTTGAATGAGCTGCGGTATTTCGTTATTATTTTCAGCCATATGCTCTTAAATCACACCTGGTTTCAGACTCTTTCTTGTCTCAATCACTGAGGTGGCTGCGTCAATCACAAAACGTGGAGTGGATCCAGTACAAAGTCCAAAGACGCGCGGGTTAGGTTGATTGGCCAAGCTAAAATTGCCCCTTAGTATCCCAAGATTCATAAATTAGAGGAATTAGTGGGTAAATACGTAGGGATGTGGGGTGGGGCTTGGGTGGGATTGTGGTTGGTGCAGACTCGATGGGCCAAATGGTCTCTTTCTGCACTGTAGGGGTTTCTATGATGCTATGATTCTTTGAATAGATGAGCAACGCATGAGTATTAACACTCTGCACCAGCAACAACAGAGGTACACCCCACAGGCCAGATCCAGATTCAACCCGCAGAATGCTTTCACACACATACATGGAATCATAGAATGACGGACGGCATAATCAGAGCACAGAAGGAGGCCATTTGGCTCATCATGGCCATATGGACTCTCTGGAAGAGCAACTTAGCCAGTTGTACTCTCCTACTCTTTCCCCACAGCCCTGCAAATGTTTACCCTCAAATGTTTGGCATATTGCATGGCACAAATGGAAACCAATACGAGGTATGGCCAGCATACATTTACTGCATGCACCGTGTGTGCTCAAACATCTCAGTATGTGAACATAACATATGAATAAATTTGACTGCTTCCCCCTTTTGAGAAGCAAAGTATTGTTGGTATACTTTTTTGAGACACACACAAAGACTTTGGGTGCAATCTTACTGGCTGTTAGGGCCGTGCTCCTGCTGCAGCGATGTTGGAGAA
Source organism: Carcharhinus amblyrhynchos (assembly GCF_965287045.1). Lineage (NCBI taxonomy): Eukaryota > Metazoa > Chordata > Chondrichthyes > Carcharhiniformes > Carcharhinidae > Carcharhinus > Carcharhinus amblyrhynchos. The sequence goes on along the minus strand of NC_137327.1, from coordinate 58,678,663 downwards.
TTTGGCACCCAGCCAAATCTCCATTCACAAAACAGGTTGGGACAAATTTACCAGCCTGAATGGCCATAATGTTCCAGCCTCTGTGCTTCTTACACATGGAATGTCTTGTTAGCTTTACTGACATACATTTATGGCAAAATTGCAATTTACTATTTTTTCTTTCTTGACCTCCATATACAAATCAAGTTTAGTAATTGGCTTTCAGAGCATTCCTGGTCTCCTTACAGGTTTTGGTGTTGAGCCAGCATTTGGACAGTTTGCATTTGGTTCAATAAAGGTCCTGTATTTTCCTCAGGAATTGGTACTCCTGGCATGTCAGTCTGAACAGCTTCAAACTCTGGCATGAGCTTGTGATTAGGTAGATCGTGTTCATGTAGATCAGAATGATCGACAAGGATATTTCTCACCTTTCTCTCAATTATAGCCATTTTTAGTTCCATTTCTACTACATTTCCTGCATCCTCCATCTGTCACTTGTGTTGGCGAAGGGATGTTGAAATCACTGACATGTTCATTAAGCCTAAATTGCATTCCCCTTTGCTTCTATCATCCTGACATTTGACTGAACTATTTGTGTTCAAATTTGACAGCCATTCTTGGAGGATCAGATGTGTATTTTGTGCAGTTTTGATCTCCTTACCTAAGGAAGGATGCACTTGCCAGAGAAGAGGTGCAATGGAAGTTCACCAGACTGGTTCATGACATGGCTGGATTGACCTATGAAGAAACACTGAGTAAACAGGGCCTATGAGTTTCTACAGTTCAGAAAAATGAGAAGGGATCTCGTGGGAATATACAATATTCTTACAGGGCTCAACAGGGTAGGTGCAGGAAGGATGTTTCTCCTGACTGGGATGTCTTTACTTAGAAGATGATGAATCTTTGGAATTCTCTACTCCAGAGAGCTGTGGAAACTCAGTCATTGAGAGTGTTCAAGATCGAGATCAACAGATCTCTAGATAGTAAAAAACATCAAGGGGATAATGCAGGAAAACAACTTTGAGATGGAAGATCAGCCATGATTTAATTGAATGGCAGAACAGGCTCGAGGAGCTGAATGGCTCTTAAGTCCTATGTTCCCAGACCGACACGAGTTCGATTTTGTCCCTATATTCAAATATATCCTTAACTCGTCTTCACCGAAAGCTCTGCTGGTGAAGACCATGTAGTGAAGTATCGAGTTGTTCGAGACTTCAGCAGAGAATTAGCCAGCTACTGTTTCATATTGAACTTTGAGCACTTGTTTCTTGAGTGTTTCTTGAACTATCCTAATGGATCTTTTCGCTGCTGTGTTTGATGCTGGATGATAAGATAGAGTGAAAGTATATTTGATAATGTTCTGCCTCAAAATATTGGAATGGAGCAGAATGAAATTGAAGACTGGCATCAGTAAGAAGCTACTCAGGTAATCCATGACAAGCAAAAACCGATTGTACTTGACTATTGTGTGTTTAGTATTTGTGTTTCTACCCATCTGCTTTATGCTGAATGACTACCAGTGAGCACCAATCAATTGCCTTTACATAAAAAACTAGTTGAGCTCCTGAAATGATCAAGTTGGCCCAAAGTTAAGATTCTAGTGTTGCTGTAACATTGCTCTATCTCATTTATCTATAATTATCCTCGGCAGGATACAGGATCACTTCAGGATATTTAACATTGCATTTTTCCCCACTTCCGCTCGTCACCCAAAACTTTGTGTAGTTTCTGTGATAATACTATGTCTTTAAGAAATGTATTTTAATCATGTTACTTTGCAGATTTTTTCAAGTATAGAAGGTATTGTTGCCTACCCTTACTGATTGCAGTCTGTGAGTTAGTCTAGGATCCAGTCGCAGAGGGTTCAGTCGTTGAGCCCTAGACCATGGAGTTTGGAGATGAGTTTTGTTGGAATAATGGTATTGACATCAGTGTCTTTGTTGTCTAGGTGTTCCAGGGTTGAGGGTAGGGCTAGGGAGATGGCATTTGCTGTGGACCTATTGAAGTGGTAGGTGAACTGTTTTCGATCCAGGCAATCTGGGAAGCCGGAATTGATTTGTGCCATGACTAACCTTTTGAAGTTCTTCATAATGATGGATGTCAGAGCCACCGGACAATAATCATTAAAGCATACTGCTTGGCTTTTCTATGGTATCAGGATGATGATTGTCCTCTTGAAGCAGATCGGGACCTCAGGTTGTTGTAAAGAGAGGTTGAAGATGATTGCAAATACCTGGTCCATGCAGGATCTGAGTGCTCATCTGGATACCCCATTCGGGCCAGTCGCTTTCCGTGGGTTGACCTTTGAGAAGGCTGCCCTGACATTGGCAATAGTGACCTCGGGTATAGTTTCATCTGAGTCTTCCAGAGTGGAGGGCATGCTGTCACTGACCTCTTGCTCAAAATGGGCATAGAATGCATTGAGCTCATTGGAGAGGGATGCATTGGTGCTGGTGATTTCACATGCCTTCATCTTATAGCCTGTTATGTCTTGCAGACCTTATTATAGTCAATGGGAGTCCACGTGGCTAGCCTGCGATTCTAGTTTGGTTCAGTACTATCTTTTGGTGTCTCTGAGGCATCTCTGTAGTATCTAGATTTCTTGTAGAGATCAGTGTTGCCTGGCTTGAATGCCTCAGACCTAGGCTTCAGCAGGCAGTGGATATCCCTGTTCATCTATGGGTTCCAGTTGGGAAACACATGGATTTGCTTTTTTGGCACACAGTTTTCTACACACTGCCTAATGAAGTCAGTTACTGTAGTAGCACACTTGTTCAGGTTGGGCTGAGTTTTTAAATATTGACCAGTCTACTGGCTCAAAACAGATTTGTGATGATTGACAGGTCAGATGATGCCAAGGACAGTTTTTTTCCCACAGAAAAGTCCAAGCTTTTAGTTTTGGTTTAGTTACAAGTGGTGGCAGATGGCATTGGGTTTCTCTCTCTATCTTTCTCTCTCTCTCTAGAGGCTTTTTGAAAAGTTTCAGGACTGGGAAGATTCAGAGATTTGTTCCAACATTCAAAGGACCAATTCAGCAGGCATTAAAAAGTGGAAAATCCAGTATCATGTGAGCATACTTGCTTTCTGTGTCAAGTCTAAAAAGGAGTATATGTTTGTGGGATGTTTGACTTTGAACATCATAGATAGCTGGCTGTTAAGGTTTATATTGTATCGTGTTTGAATCTTGTAATTGGTAAAAGTTATGTGAATTTTTATTATATTTTAACTGTATTTGTAAATAAACTTTGTTTGATTAAAGCTTCCTAGTGGGTCGCTTGAATCATACCTGAAGTGAAACACCTTATACTCACCTGTGTCAAATTCAAATATAAAACCTAGGGTCCGGACTAAGTTCATAAAATACCTTTGTGTTTCTGGCCTGGGTCCTAAAGTTTACAAATGCAGAAATTGCCTGTGTACAAAACTGTTCCCCAGACACCAATAATGCCAGAATGTTGACATTTGTGTATGAACAGCTTTATTGCAAACTGGAGTTATTTTGCTGAAACAAGGCCCCAAAATTTCCACAAGAACATTAGACACACTCACTTCTTCAAGGGGATCAGAACAGCCCCATCTCTTTATCCGTACTGGTTTGTAAAGGAACAAAATTGCTCACAGCTGCAGTATATACGGAGGCCCGGATCCCACTTCACACTTTCACAAACAAAGAGCATCACCCATCTCTCCACTAATAAAGTAATATTTACGTAGAAAAGCCAACACATTTCTAGTCTGATCAGAATTGTAGCTGACACAGGGTAATCCATTTTCTCACAAAGATGATCTCTATTTCAGTTCCCTCCTTTAAGCAGTTTGCAATGATAAGTTAAGGATTCCTAGAAATGATAACAGTATTCAGCAGGTTGCTGAGGCACTTCAGTTAATTCCCTGAACATGCCTGTCAGGAGGAAGAGTTAATATGTAGAGATTATGACAAATATCAGTGAGTGTCAGACCAGATCATTGAATAGAAGCTAGGGCAGTTCTCACAGCACTATGATTAAGCCAGTCTTCCCTCACTTTATTGATTATGTCAATCTTACCTTTGATAAATAGATACAAAATGCAAGTGTCTATGCGATTAACATGGCAGAGCTGATGTATCATGGGAAGGTGCAGACAGATTTAGGCTTTAGCTTTAGTTACAACATTTAACAAGTACAGGAGTGGACTGCTATTGGTCTAATAATTCAGAGGCCTGAGTTAATGTTCCTGAGACACTGGAGGAATTCGGTTAATAAGAAAATTGTGGAATTAAGGAGATAGGTTCAGTGATTGTGACCATGAAACTAATAGATCGTCATAAAAATTCATCTAACCCACTGATCTCATTTCAGGAAGGAAATATGTTGTCTTTACTCACTCCGGCCTGCATGTGACTCCACACTTCTAAATGCCCTCTGAAATGACCAAGCAAGCCATTCAGTTGCATCAAACCACTATGAAAACCTGTAATAAGAATCAACCAATTTTCAGTTTGAAGATCAGAAATGAAAATGCCACACCCAGCCCAGACAACTCTGGAAAGTCCTCCTCATTAACATCTAGAGGCTTGTTCCAAAATTGGGAGAGCTGTCCACGGGCTAGTCAAATAACAAGCTGACATAGTCATGCTCATGGAATCATACCTTACAAATAATGTTTCAGATACTACCATTACTAGCTCTGAGTAGATCCTGTCCCGTCGACAGGATAGATATAGGATCAGCATCTCCTCCAACTGGATTTTAATTAAAAATAACACCCAAAAAGCTTCCGGCAGGCCAAAATTTAACTGTACTGTTAGGGGTTAATCTTCAAAACATGTTGCTACTGAAACCAAAGCTCTAGGACATTACCAACTCAAAGACAAAACTGTGGCTATCAGACAATCCAATTAAAGAAACTGGGAGGCCAGAGCTGATGCCCCAGACAATAGCCACTATACAAACAAGTATCAACAACAGCTAAGGAACCATAGAACCATCGAATTCCGACAGTGCAATTTGGTTCATCGAATCTGCATTGACTTTCTGAAAGAAGATCTTATCCAAGCCCACCATCCCACCCTATCCAAATAACCCCATGTATTTACCCCATTAACCTCTCTAACCTACACATCTTTGGACACTAAGGGGCAATTTAGCATGGCCAATTTCTCTTTGGAGAAATGGACTTTATCAAATATATATCAGCTTGGGAGCCAAAGACATTATACCTGAACGCTGTCCATTGTTCCAGTCTTGGAAACAGCATCACGATGAATCATTTGTCAGGACTAAGAACCAAGGTTAAAAGGGGCTTAGCACTGACTAGCCCAACAAGAAAGTCTCAGAAGATGCTTTGATATTTTTGATAAGGTTTTGTAATGAAACTGAGAGTCTTAGACTGCGGCCATGAAGGACGGTCAGGGACAGTCACTCTGGCTCACTGCCTGCAGCTCCTGCTGGAATCATGTGGGGAGTTGAAGTATCAGCCAGATCCAAGGGATTTGGGGCTGTGATTTAAAGATAGTTTAAGGGTAGCAACTAATTCTGATGGTGGTAGCGGTGGGAGTGGTTGGTGGTTTAATTTGAGGCTTGGTCGGAATTTTGGGTTTTTCCTGTGGTTTCTCGTGGAGTAAAGGCATTGTGTGGTAAAAGATCCTGGATTTTTATAGACCTTAAAACCTATAAGATGTTACTGAACAGAATGGGAAAGTCTGAAGGTAGTTAAATTAAGGTCTTTTTTAACTTCATTTGATTTGGTTCATTATTGTCATATATATTAGTACACAGTGAGGTACATTGTTTTTTGTGCTATATAGATAAAGCAAACCATTCATTGAGTACATAGGAGAGAAGGAAAGGAGAGAGTGCAGAATATAATGTTACAGCCGTAGCAAGGATGTAGAGAAAGATCAATTTAGTATAAGGTAGTTCCACTCAAAAGTCTGATGGTAGCACGGAAGAAGCTGCTCTTGAGTTGTTTGGTATGTAATATCAGACTTTTGTATCTTTTTCCCGATGGAAGAAGATGAAAGGAAGTATGTCCGGGGTGTGTGGGGTTCTTGATTACGCTGGCTGCTTTTCCAAGGCAGTGTGAAGTGTAGACAGAATCAATGGATGGGAGGCTGGTTTCTGTGATGGTCTGGGCTACGTTCACAACCCTTTGTAGTTTCTTGTGGTCCTCGTCAGTGCAGGAGGCATACCAAGCTGTGATACATCTGGAAAGGATGCTTTCTATGGTGCATCTGTAAAAGTTGGTGAGAGTCGTAGCAGACTTGCCAAATTTCCTTAGCCTCCTGAGAAAATAGAGGCGTTGGTGGGCTTTCTTAACTATAGCATCTAACAGTATAACAGTGCAACAGTTTGGAACCATTCAAAAGTATTGAGTGTGTGAAACCATTGCCTTATTTTAAGTGTAATTCTATTTCATTTTTTTTTTCTATTTTTTAATAAACATTTACTTTGCTAAAACCAGCTCAAGTAGTCACCAACATCAATTCTGGATTTCACAACCTCTCCTCATACTATACAAATTGCCAATGCAAACAAGAGGGCAGCTGTTTCAAGTTTTCCTTCTGAGATTTGAACAGCTCAGCACTTACCCATCAGATGTGCCTTTAACATGCTGAAGAACAGTTCTGAATGTTTTTGAACAATCCATTTCTTGAATAAATTTGTTTCAGTAGAATTCAATATTGGCCTCTACCCAGCAATGTGGAAAATTATGCTATTATGTCTTACTCAAAAAAAGGGGGGAAATCCAAACCAGCCTATGACTGCCCCTTCAGTCCCTTCTCAAAAGTCAGCAAAGTGATGGTTGTCAATGCCATTAAGTGGCACTTACTCAGTTCTGCCAGGGCCCCTTAGCTCCAGAGTCCTTACAGCTTTGGTTCAAACATGGACAAAAGAGCCAATCCCAGAGGTGAGGTGAGAGTGACTGCCATTGACAGTGAGGCAACATCTGACTGAGTGTAGAATCAAGGGGCCCCAGTGAAATTGAAATCAATGGAAATCAGGTGAAAAACCTCCATTGGCTGGAGCTGCACCTGGCATAAGGGAAGATGCTTGTGGTGATTGGAGCTCAATCATTTTCAGTTCCAGGTCATCCCTGCAGGAGTTCCTCAGGCCCAACAATCTTTAGCTGCTTCATCAATGACTTTCTTCCATCATAAAGTCAGAAATGGGGATGTTCACTGATAATTTCACAAGGTTTAGTTACATTTGCAACCCCCTCAATTATGATGCAGTCATGCCCAGATGCAGTGTGGGGTGGATAACATTTGCCTTGGGACTAATAAATAGTAAGTGAAATTCTCCAAGTATGATCATTGAATCATAGAATAGTTACAATGCAGGAGGTGGCAGTTCATCTCCTTGAACCCAAGATGGCAATTAGTCCCACTTGTCCACCCTTTCCCTATAGCCCTGCAATTTATTCATCTCCAAATCATTAATCAGTTCACTTTTGAAAGCCATGATTGAATCTGCCTCGAACACACTCTCACAATTAGAGATGGAAAATAATCAATGGCCTAACCAGCAACGCCCACACCCTGCAGGAGCATAACAAAACATGATCTGGCCATTATATCATCGCTGTTTGTCGGATCTTGCTGTGCAAATTGCTGTCACATTTCCCACATCACAAGTGACTGCATTTATTGGCTGTGAGATTTTGGGACACCTCGAGGTTGTGAAAGTGTATATGCAAATATAAATCATTCTCCCATAAAGCCAGTGTCTCGTGCTGGGCCAACCCCTCGCATGGAGACCTGTCTATATTGGGGAGTTTGGATGCTAAGCATTGACAATGCATTTCCAGGTCCATTCCAACCATCTGAATCCTGGTGCCACATCTTGTCCATCAAATGAATAGATGAGTGAGTAAGAGTCAATGATAAAGCTTGGGACCAGCACCTGACAGAAGACAATGGTGGTTGGGGAGGTAGGGGGTGTTGAAGGAAAAGGAGATGAGGAGATTTTTCTTGAGATTGTAAACTATTCAGATTTTGAATGCACTCTATCTATAATAGAAGCAGGTTCTATATTGACTCTCAAAAGAGAGTTGGAAGGATAATAGAAAAATAAATATGTTCAGGTCAATAGGGTTTGGAATTAGGACTAACTGAATATCTTTCAAAGAGCTAGCAAAGACATACAACGGCCCAATGGCTTCTTTCTGCATTATATGATTCCATGACTGGCGCTCTGGCACACCAACCAAGCTGGAATCAGCTAACTTAGTCAAGCGATTGAGTGCTGGATTTTCCTGCGATGTGGCTGAGTGAATGGTATGCACATTGAGAAGACTTACAGAGGGTCTTGGGGTCGCAGGATGTTGATTCTTATTCTACATCATATATTGGCATCTATTTCAATTCTCTCGGAGCAGAATCTGGGATTCTTTGGTCACTGGGAGGGAATCACATGGACTGGATGGAAAATTTGACAGGAGTGGAAAATCCCACTGTGTGTGTTCAGCCTTTCTATCTTCATGGTTTCACAGGGACCCAGAGCCCACATACTGGGCATGGAATTGATTTGTGACACCTGCATTAGTGAGACACTGTGAACCACTGCACCCTTTTTTATTTCCATTGATCTGGAACAACTGACCCCCAAAGCTTTAAAACCCTGTCCCCACCCTCACGCTGCACTCCCCATTCACATCATAGTAAGGGCACACCAACATGAATCACAACTGGTCCCCTACAACGTGCACCTGGTGAACAGAATCACTGGAGGTGAACAGCTGAGTACAGCCCTGGAGGGATTGATGGGTCAGAAGAGGGCTATGACCACTGCCAGAACTGCTGAGGTTATCCAGCATTTTCTGTTACTATAAGTTAGGGTTGCTTCTTCTTTTCATCTGTCTTCTCTTTGCTTTTCTGCATTACTCAATTATACATACTGTTCTGTGTTATCACTTCCTTTCTATTAACTCTCCTTGCTTCCTGGCACTGCCCAGTTACTGGCAGTCCATAGGAGAGATGCTGGGGGCTCTATGTCTATGGTGGGGTGGGCAAAGCTGGTAGTGGTGGCATGGATTTGGTGTGCAAGGGGTGCTGTCCATGTCTAGTGTGGCTGGAGGCAGACAATGGGGGAGGAATTCAATGGTTTAATAGTTGGGAGGGGGGAAGAGTTCCTTTCTTCTATTTTTGTTACATCAGGGCACTCTTTGAAAAGGGCACCCTGTTCTTCCAAGAACCTAAGTTGCTGGCCAGAAGGGCTTGTAAAAATATGCACAGCTAGTGGGCTACCTTCTGCTTTTTCCACCAGAGCTAACACTCTGAAAAACACTGTAAAATTCCTGCCATTAACTCTGTTTTTCTCTTCACAGATGCTGCCGGATCTGCCGAGTCTATCCAGCATTTTCTGTTATTATAAATTAGGTTTGCTTTTCATCTGTCTTCTCTATGCTTTTTTGTATGGGTCAATTACATATACACAGTTCTGTGTTATCCCTTCCTTTCTATTAATGCTCCTGCCTATGCTTGGGTAGTTTCCTGTTTCCGTCATTGATGATTCTTGGTGCATTGCTAATGATAATAGTCAGTCTCACATTAGTGGAGCAATTTGCCTCTGATAGAACTCAGGATCAGGAGGTTGCAAATACTGATCTTCCCACATTCAGTATTAAGATACTGAAGGTATTGGCAGGGTGGATGTCGATATGGAGAGGATGTTTCCTCTTGTGGGGGAATCTAAAACTCAGGGTTACTGTTTAAAAATAAGGAAGTAGAGTCAACAAATTTATTGTTGACAAATATGTTTGACAAATTTATTAAGCTTTTTGAGGGTGAAACCAACTGGGTGGAAATTCCCTTAGTTGCCACACTCAAGCGCCTGTTGGGGTACACTGAGAGAGAGAATTTACCATGGCCAATGCACTTAAACAGCACATCTTTTGGACTGAGGAAGGAAACTGGAGCAGGAAACACATGCTGACATGGGGAGAATGTGCAGACTCTGCACAGTGACCTAAGCTGGGAATTGAACCCAAATTCCTGGCACTGTGAGGCTGAGTGCTAACTATTGTGCCACTGTAGTAGCTAAAGTAAATATTGGTCCCTTAGAGAATGAAACTGGGGGATTAATAATGGAAAACAAGGAAATGGCAGAAACTGTTCATAGTAAAAGACACAAAAAGTATCCCAAGAATAGTAGAAAACCAAAAGACAAAAAGGACGGAGAAATGTGAAACATCATCAGCACTAGAAAAAGAAACCAGTGGGAAAGCTATTGGGGCTAAAGGTTGACAAGTTCCCTGCGCTGGGTTGACAAGTCCCCCGCATCCTAGAGTCTTAAACACACAGGTTAGGCCACAACTGGAGTACCACATTCTGCTAACCACACTATAGAAAGGATGTGTTTGCACTGGAGAGGATGCAGAAAAAATTTACCAGGATGCTACCTGGGCTGAAGGGTGTGAGCTATGAGGAAAGCTGCTGTTTTCCTTGGAGCAGCAAAGATTGAGACGGGACCTGAAAGAAGTATATAAGATTATGAGGGGCATAGATAGGGTGGTTAGGAAGACACATTTTCCATTACTAGGGTGGTTAGGAAGACACATTTTCCATTACTAGGAGAGTCAATAACCATGTGGCATACATTTAAGGTAAGAGATAGAAAAGGGGAATTGAGGAGTAACCTCTTCACCCAAAGGGTGATGGGAGTCTGGAACTCACTGTCTGAAAGGGCCTGAGCAGAAACACTTGAACTTGTAAGAAGTATTGGATATTCACTTTAGCTGCCATAACCTCCAAGGCTATGGGCCAAGCATTGGAAACCAGAGTCATGTAGTCAGATCTTTGTTGCCCAGTGTGGGCATGATGGACTTAATGGCCTGTTCTTTGTTCAAAACATGATTGAATCTATTAAAATCATTGGATGTTTACATTCAATCTTCCAAAATTCCCTAGATTCTGAAAGGTCCTAGCAGATTGGTAAATGACTATTCAAGAAAGGAGGAAGACTGAAATCTGGAAATTATAGACCCATTAGCCCACCATCCATCATTAGGGAGATGCCCTGGTCTATTATTAAGGAGGTAATAGCAGGTCAGTGGGAAAATCGTAATACCATGAAGCAGAGTCAACAAATTTATTGTTGACAAATATGTTTGACAAATTTATAAAGTTTTTTGAGGATGAAACCAGCTAGTGGGATAAAGGGGAATCAATAGATGTAGTCGGGCTTCCAAAAGACATCCAAGAAGGTGCCACATAAAAGATTAAGAAAATGTAACACTTTGTAAGATCTTATGGTAAAAGTAAAATATAGTGGATGCTGGGAACCTGTAACAAAAACAGAAAATTCTAGAAAATCTCAGCAGGTCTGGCAGCCTCTTTGGGAAAGAAACATAGAATCTCAACAGTGCAGAAGGAGACCATTCAGCCCATTGAGACTGCAATGACCACATCCCCACCCAAGCCCTATTCCCCTAACCCCACATATTTAGCCTGTTAATCCCCCGATACTAGGGTCAATTTAGCATGGCCAATGCACCTAACCCACACACCTTTGGACTGTGGGAGGAATCTGGAGCACCCAGAGAAAACCCATGCAGACACAGAGAGAATATGCAAACTCTACACAGACAGTGATTCGAGGCCGGAATTGAACCGGGGTCCCTGGCACTGAGAGGAAGCAGTGCCAATCACTGTGCCGTCATGCCGCCCCAGAGTCAATGTTTCGAGTTTGTATGCCCCTCCTTTTGATTTCAGGAATTCTCCCTAGTGTCCAAACCAATATTTATCTCACAACCAACATTACAGTAAATGACAGATTATCAGGTCAATTGGGGTGATTTTGCAACGTGGGCACAAAATTTCACAAGGATCAGAAGATGAGATTCTCACTGGCACGATCTTGTTTTCTGATTTTCTCCACCCATCACCAATGATGTAATAAGGTTCCCACCCTTTCATTCAAATACATTTGAATGAATTTAAATGCTAACCATTGCCTCATTTTTTTCCCTGCCGCATGTTCCCCCAGTAAGAAACTCCACTCTAGCTGACAAGGTTTACAACAGGTTTTTATAAAACATGAAGCAGGGAAGGGAACCTGCCATGGGTGTCAAGTGATGTATAGTCCTCCAACTTGCCTGACAGCCTGACAGTGCCACCCCATCAGTGCCAGCCTGGCAGCACCAGAGTGACACTGACAGTACTGGGCCCTGTGGGGGATCTACATTGATGGGGTAAGGGAGGGGTTCCTAGTAGAGAAAGCCTTCATGGATAACCTTGAAAATGCACTTGTTTGATCCAGTTTTTCACATTTTTCACCTGCAAAGTTCATGAAAGTCTACATGTTTCAGATGTTCCCATTGGACATTGAGTAAATGTCCAGTGTAGTGAAGGGAATGAACATCTGTTACGTTCATTCTTGATGTCCGTTACAACTCGAACTATTGCTTTTCTCCTGCGGGCATCTATGTAATTTAACATGGCAACACTGGCAAACATTTAAACAGCGAAACATTCTTAGAAACTGAAAGAAGTCATCCCCTCCACCTCCCACCAATGCTCCCTCCACCTCCCCCCAATGCTCCCCCCCCCCACCCCCCGCCACCTCCACCCGCCCACCCATCCTCTTCATCATCTGTCCGGAGGAGATGCAAACTGCTGGCATTGTTTTGCACTGAATCTCTTTGCTAATATTTTGCTTTTGTTTACGGATAGCCTGAAGTCTGGAGTATGGTTGTCATATCTTTATGCAATGGAGCTGTGTTTAACCTGAACCTGGGTTAAAATAAACTCATTTAGGGGCCAATTAGTGGGTAATTCTTGGAGGCCAATCCTTGCCCCTGCCCCTGGTAGTTCAGTCAATCAAATCTGAAACACCAGGTATCAAAATGTTATATATACATTGTGCTGTTCAGTGTAGATCAGTTATTATGCATTTAACTAAGATAGTATTGGCTGGGGTGAAAAACCAACTAACTAGTCTGGCTACCAAAAGACAAAATTGTACGAGGGCGGATGGGTGGAACTGGGCGTTTGGGATACCAAAGTTTGTGTATTCATCTCTTAATTCTTCCACCATTCCAGATACTACCTAAATTGGAATAGTTTGTTTGGAAATGTAATATGATATGATTTGATTTGATTTATTATTGTCACATGTACTGGGATACAGTGAAAAGTACTTGACTTAACTTCTCTTTCAATGCTTCAACAAATGTCTGACCCATTTTCAAGATTTATGTGACTTCTTACCCCTCAACCAACAACATTTTACGTGGAATCTTGTCATTTTTTTTTGCAACTATGGTTACCACAGTACCGGACTTACTACAGTTCAATGAGAATGTGTATTTGTTATGCAAGATCTCTCCCTTCTGAATCCTTGCTGGCTACTCTTTATTTACTACTTATTGTTGTGCAGATACCTAGGTTTTTATTCAACTGATAATCAACTCTACCAATTTGCTATTGCTGAAGAAAGACACATGTTGCCAAAACTTTTCATCTTGTACTCATCAGGACAATTAACTGATGACTGACAGTTAATTCCAAGCTTTGTTTAAATCAGTTAATGAAGTTATTAAGTATGAATATTAAATTAACTGTTCACAACAGGCAAGGTACTCACCATAAACAACCAGCCTGCGCTTGCAAAATTCAAAACACAGTGTACAATATTAGATGTGATTCCACAATTGGACAGCAATTGCTAAACAATCCTGATTGTGTTAAGAATGAAAATTGAAAAGTAATTTCAGATTATCAGTCAGGTTGACAGTGTGGGTCACTTGCATGTGATAGAAGCTACATATATTAACATAAAGGGCCCTGTCCTTTTCAAACAGAAAGAACATGTACACACATTGTGCCTGTTTCAACTGAACAAAATAGTTGTCAATCATTCACTGGTTCATTCCCCAAGGCTAGGCTTTGACCCATCAAAGTTGGCCTGTCTGTGTTGAATCTAATTAAAACTTGGCAACTAAGGGTAAGTCACCTGTTAACTTGTACATTCTATATGGCAACACCTCTCCCAAACAGAGTATACATGCCAACAAATCAGCATTCTCCTCTCATGTATTATAAATTGTTGTTTTCTTTACAGCTTGTGTTCTTGAAAATTGTCCTGACGAGTGCCGGACAATAAGCTTCGACAACATGTCTTTTTTCAGCAATACTTGAGTTTGCCGTACCAGGCAAGTATTCATTATTTTGCTTGCTGCAATTATAAAATGAATGGGCTTTTATGGCCTAGGGTATGAATTGTTCCTGTTGAAAATAGGCAGTATATTAGCTGCTGAGGGTAGGATGTCCAAATCACTAAATAATATTCCAACAGGAGACTCACTAATTATGTGTTATTGCTCCACGTATCTATTAGTCAACCCCACCAAAAATTTACATTGCACATGGATAAATGGAGGGCAGGAGCAGAATACATAAATGCATTGAAGAGGCAAAATCACAGAAAGCAGCTGCCCAACTGGACACTGCAAGGGTGCAAGTTCCTTGCAGTGCCAAGCAATGCACCCAGGACAGGCCCAGAGACAGGGAAACGTCTGCCTTCTTCACCAACATGTCACAAACTGCTCCAGCAAATTGCATGCCATATGCTGAATTGTTTCCATGCAAGTGGTTCTATTTAGAGTCTATAGTGCGACCCATAGACCAAAATAAACTGTAGTTTATTTTTGAATTTCCAATTAATCTGTTGTAAATGTAAATCATTGAGCATTTACTGTGTGCGCATGCTCAATGTCCATATCTCATGACAGCATGAAGCCATGTCTCGTTCATCCATGTGTCTGTGCATGCACCCTTGCATTCATGTGTGTGTGCACATATGTAAATGTGTGTGTGCGCGTGCACGTGTGTGTGTGTGTGTGTGTGTGTGTGCGTGTGTGTGTGTGTGTGTGTGTGTGTGTGTGCGTGTGTGCGTGTAAACATCCGGAGACAATCACCTGTAATACATTTGTAACAGCACAGCAGAATGTGACATACTCAGTATTAAACCCTTGTCAAACCTCAATTAAAGTCACTTGATGCTAATATGGATGGAAATAATGTTCCATTCTCCACTCCCCTTAACTTCATATATGTAAAATCCAATTTAAATAAAAAACTGGTCAGAGTGATCATTTAAAAAAATACAATTTTTCCTTTGTTCTGGTAAACGTTGTAGAATTTCTCACAGATTAATTCTTTTCTTCTCTCCCACCACCTAATTCTCTAAGTTTTCAGCATGTTTCGAGATTCTTGACGGTAAGCCACATCTACAGTGTGTAAGGTCTTAATTTATTAGTTATAATGCTACTGTAGCCCTGAAACTTTATTTCCACATTTGCATCTCTATCTATAATGAACATTCAGGCAGATGCCCTTGTGCTTTAATGGTTGATAAAGTTCCTTTGTTCTGAAACTCTCCAACCATTATAGCTAAACTTTAAAACCTCACCTGAGCCAAAATCAGCAAAACCTGACTGGCAAAAAGGAGTTGGATGTCAATTTTGTGTTTTGTGCTTCATTATTCTCTCAGTTGTTAAAATTGGGCCTGTGCTCTGTCATGTCAGAGTAAACCCTGAGCATTGAAGTTAACTTTCACTGAATGAGAGTGATCCAAACAAAGCTACAAAATAGCAGGTGAACAAAGTCATAGGGCTAGTGGGTATACACAGGTCAAAAAATCCATGGCAGGTTACAAGTTTAACATTTGACCCATGTGTGGCAGAAGTCCTTGAACTGCCATAGATGTTACAAAAGAATATGTGTCCATCAAAATGATTGCTTGTTGTATAAGAGTGTACTTCATGTGCCTTTGGGAGCCCTATCTGAAAACAAGGACAAAGTTACCAAAAAAAATTGTAAGTTCTGAACAAGAGTTTCAGACCCATTTGTTCAGCGAGAGAAAAAAAATCAAATCTTATGACACTTAGGAAAAAAAAGGCAAATTGTGATTCTTAACAGTAGGGAGAGTGGACAGCGTCTAATCACGCCAAGAAGCTGGCTGTGGACTGTTAGAGGGTGCTATTGTGCATGGGCCCATGATCTCCCAGTGCATTGTGTCAAGAATACAGTGTGCACTAGGAGATTGTCACTCCCTCATCCCCAAGATTCGTTTCCCCCACCTACCCCACCCCCACTGATCATGCATCCTTCCAATTACTGCCCCCTTCCTGGCAAATTGCTGCACCTGGTCCCACGTCCCGGTTAATTGCTGTTCCTGTTCACTGCCCCCGTTAACTGCCCCCCCACAAGTCAAGTGCCATCCCTGTACACATCCATGTCAATCGCTGTCCCAACAATCCCTGATGCAGAGTGTGCAGGCTCTATGTGCTTCTTCCCCTCAGGCCCTGCCCCTCACAGGCCCAGCCCCGACTCCTAAGCCAGAGTGGGCAGTGCCAGTGTGCTTGGTGGGTGCTGTCAGGCTGCCAGGCTCTTGGTGGGCACAGTGTCCCAGGCTGGCAGTGCCAGGCTGACACTGCCTCGGGGCACTGCCCATCCCTGCCCTGGCCACCCGGGGGGAGGGCCTCAATGGCCTCTGGTCCCACTAGCAAGACATTATATCTGGTCCCTGCTACATTAGTGAGCCTGGACAATTGTACCCTGGACTCAATAATGCCACTTAAATGAGCAAAGGAATATTTAAACCAGCTTCGTGCTTCCTAGGTGCCAGTTGATTACACCAACATATCGCAGCTGGTAAGATCGTGAGAGACCTGTCTGGAACCTCGATTCAGTCTTTGGCATGTCTGTGAGAAGTAGATGGTGAAACTTTATGGCCATTAAGTTGATCATAGTCATGAGTTGGGTCAGGTCTGGCATTTCGCCTTCTGTCTAGGCCATCTCTTGGGCACTGTGTTCACAATTCTCCTGCAGGATGAAAGAAGAATGATGAATGAGTGTGCCTTCTCTGAATTCTAATAGCATGATAATGACAGGAGCTGTTGTACTCCTCAATGGTGCCCCCTGCTTGCTCATACCCCATAAATGAGAGAGATTGCTATCTCAGTGATAGGACAGGGGCATTCACTATGATAGTGCTGAGAGCCATGTTGACACACACTCAGCTGAGCTCATGTACATAGTTTGTGCCCTGTCACACAGGTGCTCTTCAGCTCTCACCTTACTGGATCTTCTGAGACCATTGACTTGCTTATGGCACTGGACCACATCCCCCTGGTTACGGCATGATAGTTGACCTCCTCCCTAACCTTCTCTTGCAGGGTGAAACTGGGATGAAATCAGCCATTTCTTGGCCCAGCCTCAGTGTGGACCTCCGTGGAGGCATCCAAAAACCTGGGCTCTGCTCGTGCCTGACTGCCCCTTCAGCACCAGCTCAACCCAGTCCTTCTTCCTGGGCAGCAATCTCCAGGACGAATAGCAGGCCCAGCCTTACCTTTCCAATGTCCCATTTCAAGCCGCTTTTGAGTGTCGCTGATCAGATTTGAACCTGCTTGGGTTAATCAACTCATTTACATTTGAAAATTGCACCACGTTAGGGATGTGGTGTGGGGTCGTGAGCTGGAATTGATTGGGCACCTGGATTTATGGCCTAGAATTGAAAATACTGGCCTATAGCTCTAAACAAACAAGGTTTTATTCTTGGCAAAGACTGGCTATCCAGGAGTTACAATTGGAGGGCTGAACAACAATACCCAATAGAAATTGTAGTGCATGAGAACTTGGCCAGAAAATTGGTATCACCACAGATCATGTAAACTCATCTGTATCTAAATCTTCCATGTACGCCAAGTTCCAGTTGAGTGAGACACTATACCAGTAATAGAGTCTCCCACCTATAGGGTTAATGTCGATAAATTCCTGTAAGAAGGATCTAATATCTAGTTTTGGAAGATACCAAAAGAACAAACAGATGGTCAAACATTGCGGAAGGCAATATGGAATCAACTGCCACGGATTAGAGTGGATCAGAAATAAATAACTTTGGATTAATATCTCTGAAATTTGAGGGGGTGGGGAGAGAGGCAAGAGCAGTGAGGTTTGACCTTGTGCTTAAGCAGATGGTGGCTGTTCAGGCGGAAAATGCATCTGAGCAGCGCTGACACTTTCCAATCTAAGTTAATAATGTTTATTTTCTTTCTATATATGAGTGACAGTGTCAGGAAAGGAAATAACATGATTAATTTTCCATGTCTTCTCTCATCAGAAGTGAATAAGTGATGGAGCCAGTAAGGCAGTTTGGGTGCCAGGAACACATGTTGAGGGATGCAATGGTCTGAGACCTGCACCATTTGACACACACAGCAGAGAAACAGAGACAGGAAATGCACAGGGCATGCAAAACTTGTAAGAACCAACTGTGCAATGCAAATAAGATCCGCTCCCTGCAATGTGGCTGAGAAAGCTGCCAATATTCCAGGAGTAATCACCAGCCAACACTGCATATGAAGGTCACAGGATACTTTCGGTTTGCCTTGGCCTGCATCACCCTGAATGATCCTGCTTCCTCAGCTGTTAAAAAGCGAACTTCCATGGCTGTTGACCTTTCAGCTTTAGAGCCACTATAATGTTCACATAAACTAGTTCCATCTTGCAGCATCAGATATGCCATTTGATGAGTAGTGATCAGTCAGGGCAGTTAGAGTAAAACATTGAACATTTCTCAGTGGAACATCTGCCTAAATAAAGTAATTCTGAACAAGAGTGCGTAGGAGAAGACTTGGCATCATTTTTGTGCTGAGATTGCCTTGGACACTAGGGCCGGAACTCTCCCCTCAACATTTTAAGTGTTGAATTTGCATGGAAACTGAAGTAAATTTTGCTGTTTCTTTCAGTGGGAGCTCAGGGAAGAATCTCCCACACTTTGTGCACTGCAGAGTGCACTGGCGTAAATCCTGTTGAAAAGCTGTGGGCAGGGCCTTTTCCCACCGGAGAGCCGGCAGCACAGTGGGCCACTGTGCATGTGCCGATCTGTCAACACCGAAATCCGCACAGCGGCCCCAAGCTGCCAGCTTCCTGATTGCAGACCAGCTCGATCGCTGCCTCTCTGGCCCTGTCACAGCCCAATTGCTTGGTCCTCCCAGACCTGACCGTCCTCCCTCGGCTGGCCCTAATCTCCAGCAATCCCCTCCCCGCCCCACAGATCCGACCCCCACCGGCAGTGGCAAACAGCCCCTCCCTGCAGTGCTAAAACTACTCCCCGGCAGCCTTGACTCATGTCCACAGCCTCGACACCCCCCCACCTGCAGCCCCAACACCCCCCCCTCCCCAGCTGGCTGACAACCACCGCCCCTGCTCCCCCCAACCACCCCCCCCCCCAGCCACGCCCCCCCCCCCCCACCCCCACCACCACCACCACCACCCCCTCCCCTCCCCCCAACTCACCCATCCTGCAGGCTAGCCCCAAACACTGGCCTCCTTCCCTTTGTCAGTCAGCCCAAATACAGAGTGGCAGTGGGACATGCCCCCCACCCCTATTGATAGCCCCATCAGGCCCTATATCCTTAGGCCCAGCCCTCTTGGCACTGCCACAGACCCAATGGGCAGTGCCAAGATGCCCCAGGGCATTAGCACTTTGCCCCTTGGGCAGTGCTGGGGGGCCAGGCTGGTGTTACCAAGGGGCCAATGCTTAAGGGGCACTCTCCTCACGTCTGACCCTCTGGGGGGGTCTTCCTTGCCCCCTTTCACTCCAGCAGTGTTCGGGCAGCTACAGTAAACCCCACTGGAATGAAACACTGCAGGAGGAGGGGGGGTTTCGAGGCTAGCGGGCCTGAAGGCTTCAATCCCAGGCCCGCTAATTACATTCAAACGGGATTTAATTTGATCCCTGCATATATAATGCAGCCTATTACCACCATGGGACTGATGGTGCCAGAAATCCGGCATTGGGGGATGCACTCGGGACCAGACGCCCAGCACAGATCCCATAGATTGGATGCCAGTTAAATCTCCTGGCCTGCTGTGCTGATTTTTTAGTGCAGTGGGAAGGGAGAATCGCCCCCTAAATATGGGACCCCAGGCAGACCACTGACATATTCTGATATCTGCTTAACCTTTGTTTAATCGTGCTGAATCTAAACTGGTTACAGAATAGGAAGATAGATCAAGGCGTGGTTCAAACCTCTCTGTCAAGTCTCAAAAATGTGGCTGACTGGTGTTAATGTTACATCTTCATCCATGTTCTTCATTAGCCGTATCCTGTTTATTAACCTTTGTACTACAATTTTGACTTTGGTCTGGATTTTGGTCATGAGTCAGCAGATTTCCCAATCAGCAGACCTGCCTTGGGAAAAACTGCCCTGCATAACATGATCTCCATTCTGGCAGTGCCAAAGTCAGTCCTACTGCTCCCAGAAACAGTTGGGAAGCAACACCAGGGACTGCCAAGGGCTGTTGGAATAGGTGTTCCAGTTACTTCCTCACCCATTTCTATCCTTGCCTGTTTGACTGGAGAAATTGTCCGCTTTCACCTTTTCTTTGGAAAATCACTTTGGGCGGAATTCTCTGGCCTCCCAGACGTGTGTTTCTTGGTTGTAGGAGGTGGTGCACCATTCACTGGTGGCGGGATTCTCTGGTATCACTGCTGTCACTGGGATTTCTGATTGAAGCTGCCCCATGCTGCTGGGAACCCCACGGGTGTGGTGCACTGCCAGCAGAACCAGAGAATCCTGCCGGTGTGAATTGCCAGGGAATTCTGCCCATTATTTCAGGCCCACAAGAGGATATCCAGGTAAGAGTCAAAGGCTTGGGATGCAATCTGATTCTCTCTAACCATGGTAATTGCAGCCTCAAAGATTCAAGTGCTGTTGTGTCCTCGTAACCCATTCCAGAGTCACTTTAATTAGAAATCCTTCCTTTGACAGAATCGACATGTTCTCATGTCCTCATTCCTAGACTGTCCATAGGACCATAGAGTCACAACAGTGCAGGAAGAGGCCATTTGGTCCATTGTGTGAAACCACCTATTCCCTTCTCACTCAAATATTTGTCTAGGTTCCCCTTAATTTTTAAAACTTATTTTACAGGAGTCATAGAATCTCTATTGTGCAGAAAGAAGCTATTCAGCCCACTGAGTCTGCATCAACCCTCCGAAAGAGCATCCCACCCAAGCCTGGCTCTCCACCCTATCCCCGTAACCCCACACATTTACAATGGCTAATCCCCCTAACCTACACATCTTTTGGGCACTAACGGGCAATTTATCATGGCCAATTCATCCAACCTCCACATCTTTGGGCTGCGAGAGGAATCTGGAGCACCTGGAGGAAACCATGCAGGCGTGGGGAGAACATAACATAAGAGCATAAGAAATAGGAGCAGGAGTAGGCCATCTAGCCCTTCGAGCCTGCCCCGCCATTCAATAAGATCATGGCTGATCTGTCGTGGCTCAGTTCCACATTCCCGCCCTCTCCCCATAACCCTTAATCCCCTCGCTTATCAAAAACCCATCAACCCGCATCTTAAAAATATTTAGCGAGGCAGCCTCCACCACTTCAACGGGCAGAGAATTCCAGAGATTCACCACCCTTTGAGTGAAGAAGTTCCTCCTCAACTCCGTTCTAAACCGCCCCCCCCTTTATCTTGAGGCTGTGCCCCCAGTCCTACTGTCCTTTCTGAGCGGGAAGAGTCTCTCCACCTCTATCCTATCCATCCCATTCATCATCTTATATGTCTCAATGAGATCTCCCCTCATTCTTCTAAACTCTAACGAGTACAAGCCTAGTTTATTCAGCCTCTCCTCATAGCTCAACCTCCTCAACTCCGGTATCAGCCTAGTAAACCTCCTCTGCACTCCCTCCAAGGCCAAAATATCCTTGCGTAAGTGCGGCGACCAAAACTGCACACAGTACTCCAGCTGCGGCCTCACCAATGCCCTATACAGCTGCAGCAAGACCTCCCTACTTTTATATTCGATCCCCCTCGCTATGAAGGCCAGCATCCCATTCGCCTTCCTGACCACCTGCTGCACCTGCAGGCTCTGCACCGTCGCCTGCTGCAGTTTTTCGCCACATAAGTAATAGTCCTTCCTACCATTATTCCTACCAAATTGGACCACCTCGCACTTGCCAACATTAAATTCCATTTGCCAGTTCCTAGCCCATTCACCCAGCCTATCTAGATCCTTCTGCAGACTCTCCACACCCTCCACGCAATTTGCCGTTCCACCAATCTTGGTGTCATCAGCAAATTTCGACACCCTACACTCGGTTCCCTCCTCCAGATCATCTATATAAATGGTAAATAGCTGAGGCCCCAGCACCGACCCCTGGGGCACTCCACTAGTCACCAACCGCCAATCCGAATAGCACCCATTAACCCCCACTCTCTGTCTCCTATTTGACAACCAATCCTCTATCCACGCTAACACCCTACCCCCAACTCCATGCCCCCTTACCTTCTGCAATAACCTCTTGTGAGGTACCTTGTCAAACTCCACACAGTCACCCAAGGCTGGAACCAAACCCAGATTCCCTCGTGCTGTGAGGAAGCAATACTAATCACTGTGCCACCGTGTCACCCAGGGAACATTGAGGCAGAATGCTGATATCCTGTCTCAGTTAATGGATCTCTGAAAAGCCTGCACCATCTGTCGATAGATTCCCAAGCCACAGATGATCCCGCCATTTGGATGGGGTGGGGTGGTATAAAATGACAAAATTCCACTCCAATGTATCTCGGTATTAATATTTCAATGAATGGCTAAAATAGATTAGCCCTGCAAATAGTTAGAAGCATAATATTATGAGTCATGGGATAAGGAAACGTCTAATGATCAACCATATAATGAAACTCATATTTTTCTTTTCCTGTGTAAGCTAAATGAATGTCAAAGGAACGGCAATTAAAGACAAGTTTACTTCCCAATTATCACCAACTCACTGCTGCCCAATCACTTCCTCTCCTCAGGCACTGATGACAATTTCATATTTCAATTTCACATTTTTAAATCCAAACAAATGAAATTTTTTTCCTGTATAGTGGAATATTTTGTAGCAGAAGAATTTTGCTGAAAAAGGAGACATGTTGTTGAAATTTTTCATCATGCACTTATAAAGACAACAGCAAGAATAACCCGATGTGTTGCCATTAAGAAAGCAATGGGTAGCTATAGACTCCCTAAGCTCCCGGGAATGTAAAAGGTGAGCTTGAACATATTCATCTTGTTTGCAGAAAACCTGCATAAGAATGTATGTCACTTCGAGCAGTGTGATGCCAAGTACGCAGAACACACATCCTAACAATTGGCTGATTGAATTAAAGGAAAAGCAAGGCCATTTTGTCGTTCATAATGAGGAGAGAACAGATCCACCACTCCATGCTGGCAAAATGCAAAATCAAATGAGTATGGTTAGATGTGAATCCATGGTTGGATAGCACTTACTCAGCAATCTCGAGTATGCTAATAGCTACACTAACAAACAATTCAAGATAATTGGTCAAGTTCATAGCATGGTAACATGCATTCGTGCACAGAGATTTATCCTCTGCAAACAAAAGGAACATGTTCAAGCCTTGCAACATTTTTAAATTTCCCAGAGTTTGGGGAGTCGCTGTTCCTTTCTCCATGAAAACAGCTCAGCCACCCTTTTCTCCTGTAGTATAAATTGATGCGGTTGTTTGAAATTTGGCATTCTTGGGGTTGTCCTGATGTGTACAGACAACAAGCTTCAACAGTGTGTCTCTCTCATCAACAATATTCAAGCTCTGTAATACCCAGTGACAGTTTAAATATCTGAAAAGGAGAACTTTCATCATTAGCTGTTTATTGGGAAGGACATATGAAGAATATAAATAAAAATGCCATGGTAACTGCAGCTTTAAGAGAAGTCAAAGTTCTGTAAATTTAATCACAAGCCACATGTTTATATTCTGATTCAATAAAAATCAGGGACATTTTTATAACTTGATGTTTACAAAATAAGCTCACTGCAGGAAAGCAAAACAGCCAAGTCTGCTTCAGGCAATAAATGTGAGACATGATAATGGTTTATTCAAGCAATTCAATTGCTTCACAGCATTTAACTCACCCTCTGAGTGTAGCTTCCGCTGGTATATTCCAGAATTCAAGGTCAATTGGTTTGCAGCAATAAGTGAGGCCTCTCAGTTACACCCTGTGACTGTTCCAGTTTCAATCAGCTGGGTGACACAAACACACACACAAAAGACCCACCATCAATGGGGAATAGCCATAATCCATGCACTGAACAGGGTGACTCCACCCCAAAGCCACAAAAACAGATAAAGCTTGGCTCAAACTCAGCCAGCTGCCAAGTCTGCACAAGGCAGATCAAAACTCCATCCAATACTTGTCAGAAACGGTTATGTCTCCAGAGTCAAACTTCCATTATCCATGCTCTGATTAACTACCTACCCTCTACCTTTGCAGAACCATCATGGAACAAAGCCTTCTTCTGCTCTTTGTTCTTTTTTTCCTACTCTTGGTGAAAGTTTCTGGTGCCTTTCACTGTTTTTTCTCCATTTTTCCATGTCTATTTGTGCATACATCTTATTTACCTGCCGATGCTAAAATCTATCAGGAGGCGCGCTCCTTGGATATGGAGGTTCTGATGTATGCACCATCAGGCGTCATTCAGATCATTTGTACAAGGAAAATCATGTCTATTCCACTTGTGGAGGAAACTGCATTTGTGGCGACAGAACTGGAGCATGTCAATGAGTCTCAACAAATAAAAAAGCACCACCCTCACAATGACACCCTCTTGCTGACACACTCCCCCTGACACATCCTTCCCCGACACCCCCGCCCACACCCTTCCCCTGACACCCTCTCCCTGACACCGCCCCCCCCGGCAATCCCCCAACATCCTCCCCCTGACACCCTCACCCAACACCCCCCCAACACCCTCCCACTGAAACTTTCCACCAGACACACTCCCCCAACACCCTCCCATTGAACCCTCCACCTGACACTCTCCCACTGACACCCTCCCATGACTCCCCCTAACACTCTCCCCCAACACCCTCCCCCTGACATGCTTCCCCCTGTAAGAAGTCTCACAACACCAGGTTAAGGTCCAACAGGTTTATTTGGTAGCAAACGCCACTTGCTACCAAATAAACCTGTCGGACTTTGACCTGGTGTTGTGAGACTTCTTACTGTGTTTACCCCAGTCCAACGCCGGCCCAATCATGCTTCCCTCGACATTCTCCCCCCCACACACTTCCCCCCCACACACTTCCCCCCCACACACTTCCCCCCCCCACACACATTCCCCCCCACACACACATTCCCCCCCACACACACTTCCCCCCCCACACACTACCCCCCCCCCCCCCCCCCCCCACACACACACACTTCCCCCCCCCTACACACACACACTGGTTATGGGGAGAAAGCGGGAAAGTGGAACTGAGCCACTTCAGATCAGCCATGATCTTATTGAATGGCGGGGCAGGCTCGAAGGGCTAGATGGCCTACTCCTGCTCCTATTTCTTATGTTCTTATCCCTCCCCCTGACACTCCCTCCACCTGACACACCCTCCCCCGACACACCCTCTCCCTGACACACTCCTCCAGACACACTCCCACACACCCTTCCCCTATTTCCCCCTATGGGGGGGAGGGTGTGTCGGGGGGAGGGTATAAGTTTCACTAATTCTGAATTCTACACACACCCAAATTTATCCAGGAGCTAAGTACAATTTTGGGGGAGTTAAGGGAAGGGGAGACCTGGTGAGGCTAGAAACTCAGGGTTACATGGAGCCAACAAGTATTTGCTCCAAAGCACAAGAAAAAGAAAATTCTACTGCAGACTGCGGAGAGTGTGTGCTGACGGTCCATTTTGGAATAACACAGCAGAAAAAGGTTAGCTGGCTTGAGGGACTGAGAGTGGATAATCACCTCAGGGGGTGGAGCCCTACCTTAGGCAGGAGGCAGTCTGAAGACATGTAGGAGACACATAGGGGCTGGGACAGCCAGTGGGCTGCTATGGGGAAGCCAGAAGAGGCTGCTGCCTTTGTACGGTTTGTCCTTGTTCATAAATGCCCTGAGAAAGTCTGTGAGTTTGCAGCAGTACAGAGTGTAAGTTGCACCTTCGATGGTTTGTGACAATGAGGGCTGGAGGAGAGATTGTTGAGGGCTGCAAGGAGTGGTGAGATGAAGTCACCTGCCAAATTTTGGGTGGCTTCTATCTCCTGTGCATCAAGCAATCCAAACACCAGCTTGTAACAGGCTCATGGGTTGGTGGAGTGATGCCCAAGAGTATTCTTATAAAAATTGTGGTTTGGAAGGCCCCTGATATTATGTGTTGGGCCAGTTTGAATGGACCCTTTTGGAGCTAGAATGGAGTTCAGAAAATGAAAAAAGACCCTATCCTAAACTCAAATATTCCCGTGAGGATGACAACTGAGTTCACAGAATATCAGGATTCCCATTCCGTCAATTCTAGCTGAACAGGAGTTGGCCTGAATTTGTCACTCTCTAAAGTTTGAGGCAGAAAAACAAGATTGAAAATCTGTGATAAATTTGCAGAAATCTCTTGTAACATTGGACAAAGGAGCAGTTCAGCAGAATAGATTATCCTCCTCATCAAAAGTACTAATATCTGAGAGCGAGTCAAGCAGCAGAGACAACAAAGGATCCAGTATTCAATTGATCATCACCTTAGATAGCTATAAACACCATATGAATGCTGTAGACATTCTGTACAAATGACACAAAGCTCCCTTTATGAACTGCAAGATACACGTGCGATACAAATAGTGTTCTTTTATAGACTGTGACTTGTAGCAAACACACAAGTGGCTTGTGCCTTATTCAACAGCTTTCAAAACCAAGACAGCAGGTAAGACTTGCTCACACACCTTTCACATAGGCATTTTTAATAATTGGAACTAGTACATAATGTACATTATCTCAATTCTTTACCATATTAAAACTATGTGTTTAAAGCAAAAATAAATTAGTTTGATCACCTGGCTTCATGCTGAACTATCTTTGAACTTAATGTTCAATAACTGAATGTTAGGAATGATTCACAACATGCCCCTGTTGACCTGATTGACCTGATTGACACCATTACCAAACACTGGAGAGGTATATCTTCCCCAGTCAGAACTATTTCAACTTATTTGTCCTTATCAACTGCTGTGGAATGGAATATTTCCATTTTGAACACTCAGGCAAGTTTTCCAATCGGCCTATAGCTGAGCAATAGATTCTGATCACCAACCAAGCTCACTGTGTTTGCTCTAAG
This sequence comes from Carcharhinus amblyrhynchos, assembly GCF_965287045.1. Lineage (NCBI taxonomy): Eukaryota > Metazoa > Chordata > Chondrichthyes > Carcharhiniformes > Carcharhinidae > Carcharhinus > Carcharhinus amblyrhynchos. Next base: position 58,651,567 of record NC_137327.1, on the reverse strand, counting down.
CCCTGCCTAATGCTGCAGGCTTAGTCTTCAGTGAGCTGGGCATTGGGAACTTGCTGGGGGCAGAAGTCAGAAAATTTAATACAACAAACACCCAAAAGGCTACTTATGAGAAGTGATGGGTAACCTTTACACAGAGGCAGCCACTTAAAGGCAGGTAACTGCATATGGAACAAATATGTTGGTACTTTGCCAAACGGTACTAAATTATTTTATGCCTATTCTATCATTTTCAGAGAATTTTTGGGTTGATGAGAATGGCTTGCAAAACCCAATGGCTAACAAAATGAATGTGGGGTCAGGAAACTGAAATGTTCAGATCAACCTGCAGAGTAAGAGTCACATAAGCCAGGGAATCAGTCAGGGAGCAGGATATGACCTGCTGTAGTCAGAGTCATCTCAGAAGCTGATTGCAGCCACAAGGCTGCAAGCATCTGTATAGTTTTAAGCTGTAAATAAGTGAGTTGTGTTTTGCCTAAACAAGTGAATGAGCACAGGATAGAATCCCTGTAGTGCAGAAGGAGGCAATTTGGCCCATCGAGTTTGCATCGATAACAATCCCACTCCAGCCCTATCTCACAACCCCACATATTTGCCTGCTAATCCCTCTAACACGCACTATCACAGGCCACTAAGGGACATTTTAGCACGGCCAATCAACCTAACCCGCACATCTTTGGACTGTGAGAGAAAACGGGAGCACCCGGAGGAAACCCACGCAAACATGGGGAGAAAGTGCAAATTCCGCACAGACAGTGACCCAAGCCGGGAATCAAACCAAGGTCCCTGGAGCTGTAAGGCAGCAGTGCTAACCATTGTGTCACCATGCCATCCATCTTTACAGGTTTCCAAAAGATGGGGAAATGTAAAGCTCAAGCTGACAAAATGTTGGTTGGTTAACACAGAGCTGTTCTGCTTTTCTTCATTCCATCCACAAAGAGAAACACAACAAATAAAGGGGGCACCACTTCAGTTGAATCTCTGAATGGATTTTATGGAGTGCCCCAAAGATACATAAATCAGAATGTCAAACACATGGCTGAAAGTCTCCTGGGCAAGGAAGTGTTGACCGGGTAAATGGTCTCAAAATGCAGTACTAAGTCTTCTTCTAAGCCTCTTTGATTGCCAACTATAAGTTACAGAGTTGTTAGCACCCCTGCATGGATATATTTACATGCCTTTCACTTACGATTCAGGCTATTTCAGCACAAAATCTTGGAAATTGCATGGACCTTTAAACATGATAATTGGACCTTTATTTCTTGCACATGGGAAACTGGTAGATGTTTCAGATTCTACTTAATAATTTCATCAGTAAATTAAGCACATGATGAAAGGGTAGTGATCAGTCTGCCAAGATATTCTGTTAGTTATGCCTATTTATCAGACTTAACCTCCCTGGGCAATTTTACTCAGGGCTCTGTATGCAGAATGCTATCTGAGAGTTATTATATACAGTGCCAGCTAAGCAAACTGAGGAATAAAAGATGCTCATCTCAAAAACCTACCTGGGGCACAACATTGTGTGCTTTACCCACTAAGCAATGAGGCTTACCCCCAACATTCACACTGCTTCCTAACGACAAGCACACACATTCTACCACGGTGTCCTCTTCCTAATAACCTGTACCTGCACACTCCTCTTCTAGATAAGCAACATATTTGCTTTCACATATTCTTCAGTGTACAGATTTCCTTCAACCAAAGCTCCATTACAGATAATCTAATGTCCTTTCAAATCACTCTCTCCATACTGCCTTTGACAGCTCATCCTCAGGATTTTTTTCACCACTCATATACACAGTTTTCCGGGGGCTCTATCTTTCCTTCTGTACAATCCCTTCACAATGTCAATCACCTCTTCAGTTCATCATCCAACACTGCCCAATTCACAATGATGCTATTTTCCATTCATCAACTTCCATAAGATTAGAAGCTCTGACTGCTGATTATAGGCAGCTCTCTTCCCTACTTTCAATTTCTCAGTGGCACAAAGTCAGCAACATCTCTCCCCATTCTACTCAAGAAAACTTCTTGAATAGTCACTCTGGACTCTTCATCAGTTGTCATTTTCTATTTGTTGGGAATTGTGGCTTCGGTCACCTCAATAAAATGCCCACATTGCCTACGTTTCAAAAACTGAATGAAATGTTTCCTGCGATGCAAACGTTTTGCTCATTCAACGACTCCCTATAAAGTTCCTTTTAGGATTGAACCCTGCTTCAATATCTAGAGTAGCCCTTCTCACACTTCCCAGACACTGGAACTGGTGTAATAGGCACATGTTTCTCACCATAAGCCATCAACTTCCCTCTTTCCATCACAAACTTTCTTGCCTTTATCCGTACCTCTATGAACAATATGCTTTGGAAGTGTTTCTGCACACTATATGCTGGGAGCAAGCTTCCTGTGTTGTCTTTCACTATCAATCTTATCCAGGATCTCAAAACTGTCAAAATCCTTATTTCCATTCATCTTTCTCATTCCTGAAGTCTTCAGGAAAAATGAGTTATTGTCCCATCTAATTATTGCTTCTTATCTTAACTCAGTTCTGTTTCATGTTTTTCAGCCTTGGTGGTATGTGGCCCAATGCCTTTGATCCTTCACTCTGATGTCTAAGACTTTTCCGAACATTTAGCACATTTTCTCAATGATGAACTCCTGTATGCAGAGACACAAGAGCAACACTGTCAATCCCTTCTGGGTAACCATCACACACATGGATTGTATCCTATTCCTAATAGTTTGTGTTGATGTACACACTATTTTTTCTGAATAATCAGTGCATTCCACCATTACATCCACTCCTAAACCTCCTAAAAACCAAGCCACTCCATTCTCTGCCACTTAGTATAATTGTACTATATGCTCGTTCTAGCAGAATCACAGACGTAAGAAGGCTTGCATAGATATTAAATCAGAAGTGCACATATACAGGAGAGCATATGCACATGCATATAATCATTACATTCCCTTTGGTAACCCAGTGTCAATGTATGTCATAGAGTCATAGAGGTTTACATATGGAAATAGGCCCTTTGGCCCATCGTGTTCATGCCGTCCAGTTTTTATCATTAAGCTAGTCCCAATTGCCCACAATTGGTCTATATCTCTCTATGCCAATTTTACCCATGAAACTGTCTAAATGTTTTTTAAAAGACATAGTTGTACCCACCTCTACAACTATCTCTGGCAGCTCTTTGAAAAAATTGCCTCTCTGGACCCTTTTGTATCTCTCCCCTCTCAACTTAAATCTATGCCATCTAGTTTTAGACTCCCCTACCTTTGGGAAAAGATGTTGACTATCTACTTTATTTATGCCAGTCATTATACTTCAGGGAAGAATTCTGCAGAGGTTGAAAAGCTATTGCAAACAATAAATCCATTTCAGACATTTACATTACTTTTAGTTTTTAACCAGAGCACACAAAATGCAGGAAGACAGTAATAAACTTGCAGGATTGATAAGAATTGGCAAATGAACTTCAATATAGAGGAGTGAAACAGGATATTTATTTGCAGGTAGGCTAAGGGAATCACACACTCTTTGGGAAACAAGGTCTGGATTCAATAGAAGTGATGTAGAGGTGCCGGTGTTGGACTGGGGAAAACACAGTAAGAAGTCTCACAACGTCAGGTTTAAGTCCAACCAGTTTCTCACTTACTGTCCTGTCTGGAGACAATACACATCTCTTTAACCTATGCTAATGCTATCTCCACTCACATTGTCTGCATCTTTAAGACTTGAATAGCAGGTTAGCTGCAAAGACTTGCATTCTAATCAGTATTCTGTAAACTGTGTGTGCCTTTATATGCCTATCTCTGATCAGAACCTTCCACACACCTGATGAAGGAACAGTGTTTCCGAAAGCTTGTGAGGTTACTATCAAATAAACTGGTTGGACTTAAACCTGGCATTGTGAGACTTCTTATTGTGCTTAATAGAAGTGACAGGCATCACACCCATTTGCTGGAGAGTTAGTGTGAGGCTGTGTTGACTCTTTTTGCGAAGATCACTCAATTAAGCGTCAGCAGGCAATTAAAGGGGCAGTGCTGAACCTTCCTGAGATTAACAACTCTGGGCATGCAGAAAGCTGCTGGCCAATCCTGCGTCCCAGGCTAGAGGTGAGTGATGGAAAGGGGTTGGTTTGCAGGGTGGCCTGGCTTCCAGGGGAGCCCTTCCCAAAGCCTGGTCCTTCGAAAGAGTGAGTGCCTGTGAATGAGGGGATGTCATAGAGTCGTAGAGGTTTACAGTATAGAAATAGGCCCTTTGGCCCACTGTGTTCATGCCATTCAGTTTTATCATTTAAGCTAGTCCCAGTTGTCCACAGTTGGCCCATATTTCTCTATACCAATTTTACCCAAGTATCTGTCTAAATGCTTTTTAAAAGACATAATTGTACCCGCCTCTACAACAATCTCTGGCACCTCTTTCCAGACAATGAGTGGAAAGTTGATGGGGTTCCCATGTGCCATCTCTGTTAGATACTTATAAAACCTCGGCTAGACTTCACTTACAGCACTAAGAATTGTATTGGTCTCCATATTACAAAAATATATATAAAAACTAGGAACAAAGAAGATTCAGAAGGCAGATACACAAATTCAAATGCCACACCAATCAGGAGACATTGAATAGGCTAAGGCTCATTTTTTCTAGAAAAGGGACCTCTGAGTGTGATGTGATCAATTTCTTTAAGGCTCTGAAAAGATAGATGTAAGGAAAATGTTTTCATGTGTTGGGGGAGACCAGAACTAGCCAGAAATATAAGATAAGCTCTGAAACATTCAACAGGAATCCAGGAGAAACTTTGTTATTCAGCGAAAATGTCAAGAATATAGAATTCGCTACCACAGAGAACAATTGATGCAACAAACACAGATGCATTTTACGGGTGGCTAAATAAACACCATAAGGAGAAAAAGAATAGAAAAATACATTCATGGAGTTAAGCAAAGTAGAGTGAAAGGAAGACTGTATGGTGTATCAGTACTGGGGTTGTTGGGCTGAATGGCTTTTCTCTGTTGTCATGCCAAGCACAGGCATGCAGATGTTATAATTTTTTGCTAGAAATTGTATTCCTTTCGAAATGGACCATGATGAACTGTAGGATGGCTGCCAATCGGTCAGCTGACTCAACCAGCCAGCAAGCTTTTTGGAGAGCTCTTAATTGGATTATGATGGACATGGGTCTCCCTTACATCAGCATGCCGAAACAGAACTCTCCTGTGGGATTTCACCCATGCTTTTGTCATCTCTCACTCTAAACCACAGGGAAAATAAACTCCCAAGCTCTCCTACTCCAGGTCTGCCATGTAACAACGGAAAGTGAGTATCCACGATGAAGTGTTAAATCCACTATCTACTTTCTATTGTCTATCAATGCAATGGAAATTCTTTCTTCACTACCAAAGACTGTCTTCCATTATATTTCAATGGCCATTCATCTTGTGATTGAAACTGCTCTTGGACTTTAAAATCCTTTTATCCAACAACAATGGAGAGAAACCAGCCAGTCTACAGGAGACCAGCTGCAACACTTCAGCTGAAACAAAAGGCTGTGTCATCTTGCCAAGACCCGTGAGGCTTAAGGACTTTTAAAAACCTCCTCCAACCTTTTTCAAGCAGCTCTGAGTTCACCTGTCAGAAATTGAGCCTTCTGCTACAACAGCCATTAGGACTTGTCTGGATAACCTGTTTAACAGTCTCTACTTCAAAGGGACCTTGCAATTTATTTGGGTTTGACTGCAGCGAGTTGATCTTACCTAAAAAGAGAAGCTCCATTTGATTTTAATACTTGTGGGAAGTGCACTACTTTCTTTAATCATATCTTTCTTATGTGTATATTGTGTGATTGAAGAAGCGTAGATTTTCCAGGATGAGTGTGTGAATAAATAATCCCCGTTTAAATCCATGAAAATCTGCTGCTGGTAACTTTTGAATTGACTGCAGACCAACGGAGGGGTGGGGACACAGACCGTTAACCAAATTAAACTAGGCTGATTGCAGGCAGAAGGGAAAGGGAATTGGGGTTTCAGATCTATCTCTCCCCACTGTAGTGCTATGTTGTAAATAAAATGAACTTCTACTCAATAGAATTTGGATAGAATTGAGGTTCATACTCTGAAAATGATTCTTATTGACTGTATAAACACGATAGTACAGATGGAGTTGGAAAATACCACGTTTCTTTCCACTTGGATAGGTGACCTGTATAATTCACTTGTCGTAAGACATCTTATTCACTTGAGGAATAAACATTATATGCAGGCACTCATATTATCTTTGATGCCAACTCAGTTCTCATCAGTTCAGGGCTGTTGCTCAACCCAACTAGTCAGACAGGATTAATTTCAAAGTCTCATTATATACTGGGCCAAAATCCACAAAGATTACACCGTTTCTAGGGAATTTAAACCCCAGAAATCCAGAGCAGTAACAAAAGAGAAGAGCAACTGAGAGACTGCAAATGAAGAGTTCTTTCTTGGAGTCAATTCCAAGTTGTTAGCCTTGGCTCTGCTGCAACGCTCATGCCTTTGAGTCAGCTCATGGGTTTAATTCCTATTTCAGAGACTTGAGCACATGACCTAGGTCGTATTGAAGATGTGCTTTACTGTTGGAGATGATATGCCACGGCCCATTTTGTTCCCTCAGATGGGCATAGCAGATCCCACAGCACCCCTTCAAACATGATCAAGGAGTTTTGTTCAGTATGTCCTGGCCAATATTTATTCCCTCAGCCAACACGACTAATACTGATTATTCAGTTGTTATCATTTTGCTGTTTGTGGAATCTTGCTGTGCAGGAACTCATGGCTGCACTTTCTACGTTACAACAGTGACTACAATTGAAAAGTATTTCATTGATTGCACAGAGCTCAGGACATCCTGTGGTTGTGAAATGCGTGCTATAAATGCTTATCTTTCATAAAACGTTCAATCCCTCCAACAACGACCAACAGTTCCAGCCATGTGTAATATCTACAAGATGCTCTGCAGGAATTCACCAAGATTTCCAAGGCAGCACCTTCCAAACCCACATCCATTACCATCTACAAAGATAAGAGCAACAGATACCTGGGAACACCACTACCTGGAGGTTCCCCTCTAAGTCACTCATCACCTTGACTTGGAAATATAATGCAGTTCCTTTACTGTTGCTGGGTCAAAATCCTGGGACATCCTTCCTAACAGCACTACCAATACGAAAGACAACTCACCACCACCTTTAGAAGGGCAATTAGAGATGGGAAATAAATCATCTACTCAGCTGCATACATCCTGTAAATGAATTAAAAAATAAATAAATGGTCCTGTATGTGATCTATGATGTTTCCTGGCCAACATGGGATGAGTAAATACCTTGAGACACACTCGTCAGCTGATTTTGTTAAATCACACAAGGAAACCATCTCAGTGACCCACTAGTTCTTCATGTTTTCTCTTTTTCTTTACTGGCTTCACCACTGAGGAGGGGAAGACCCCCGGACAATGTTCCATGGGAGTGCATCAACACTTCCACGTTGTCTTTTCAGATTGGAAAGCTTGCTCCAAATTACAATCAGGATAAGTAAATGTGAGTTTTCCCTTGTCCAGGGCGCTACAAATGTCAGCTCATTCACAACACACATGGCTAGAATCTTCCCAGAATAAATACTCACACAACGATATTGGAGCACATGAGAACCTGCTGAAAGATTTTTAAGTTTGCCTGTTGAAACGAGTTTAATGTTTGTTTTTGTTTTTTCTAAACGTACTTGTGCATTGCTGCAATGGAACTCTAAGCCCTAAAGAATTGCCAGCTAGGAATTTATCACCAACACACACTCTTACAGAGGAACATCAATCTTAGGACCACAGACTGCATCAATTCAAGGTGGCGGATCACCACTATCTTCTCAAGGACAATTAGGGATCAGCAATAAAAAGGCTGGTCATTCAACCCTTTGAACTCATTCTCAACTCAGCCTCCCTGTCTGCCCACACCCCAGAATCCTGGACTACTTGTCCATCAATAGTCTATCTAACTCAGCCGCAAATAAATTCAATGCTCCCTCTGTTTTCTGGAAATTAATGGCCTTCTGAGAGAAGAAAAAATATTTTAAATTATGGTTAATTTAATATGTCCTTATCTTTCTGCTGATTTAAAAACAAACCATGATCATTTAAAATCAGTTTTAATAACTAGCTTGTAATTTTATGAGTTCTTTCTCCCAGCCTTTCCTGTCACATACAATGAAAAAAGTTTATTTATTAGTCACTAGTAGACTTACATTAACACTGCAACGAAGTTATTCTGAAAATCCCATAGTTGCTACATTCTGGCACCTGTTCGAGTACACTGAGGGAGAACTTAGCATGGCCAATGCACCAAACCATCATGTCTTTCAGGCTGTGGGAGGAAACCACAGCACCTAGAGGAAATACATATAGACACAGGGAGAATGTCAGACTTCACACAGACAGAGACCTACGCCAGGAATCGAACCTGGGTCCCTGACGTTGTGAGGCAGCAGTACTTACCACTGTGCCATCTTATTGCATTTCCATTTTGCCCTGTTGGAGGGTAAAGTTGGATGGCAGCAGACTTTGGCTGGATTTTTCCAACCTCGCCTCTGGCTCGGATTCTCCAGCCCCACTGCTGCGGAGAGATGTGAGTGCCAAATTCTCCATTCTTGCTGGTAGTGGTGGTGGGGGGGTGAACGAGACTGGAGAATTCTGGCTCTTGAAACTCTGCTGATGATGGGGTGCTATGAATATTTGCAGATGTACAGATGGTGAGCCTCACTTATTAGATCTGTATCTAATATTGTTCTATGTGTCTCACTGTTAAGTAGCTGGAGTCATTTTCATTCCCAGCTCCTGACATGGGCAAACAGCTACAGACCAGGATGACAGAGACAAACCAGCCCAATCTGAATTTATTCGGGTAGGCTTTTCCAATTAGCCGTAGACAGATATTGAAAATACAAGCAGTTATCATTTCGTGTTGCCCTTTTAGTGCTCTGGAGAGTTCTTTCAGTTGTAATGTTTCAATGTCAGCAAGATTTTGGGGGCAGCTGATTGCAAGATGGTACAGTCACAAATTAGACTATGTCAGCTGGCTGTTCATGGTGCTGGCTGATGTAATGTACGTATCTAAAGAGGCCTGCCAGAAGACTCAATGCAATATTTTAATGCTTGTTTTTCTGTTCTTTCTTGTCATTAGAAGTTGTCTTTCTCTGTGGGTAAATCCGGAAGCCCTGGTCCTTGCACTTCATGTAGTCACAGGAGAAGTAAATGAAGGGTGTTGGACAGGTCAGAGTTTTGCTTGCCAGGGGCATGTTTTATGAGGCTCATGCATCGCACGATCACACCACCATGGGCATATTTTCTGATATGGGGATATGATTCCAGTTTATGGACGTGATAATAATATTACAACTTATTCTGGTGAGGTTCCTGATATTAAATAATGGGAAACACGACCTGCCAAAGAGAGGGTACAATTGCTCCCTGCTTTTATGTCAATGTGAATCGTGACTTTGAGCATCTCATGATATTTTCCATTCTCTCTGCCAAACCCACCCAACTCAAACGGGAACAGAAAAGCCTGGGCTGTACCTAAGATTGTTTATAAGATGTAAAGCTGCCTCATTGAGCTCCTAACAATTGAATTGATTCAATATCTAAAACATAAAATGACACAAATTCTACTCTATTAATAACAACTGACACCAGTTTTCTGGAACAGTTAACCAGTACTCAATACCCTAGCTCCCTGCAATGATCTTATTGATCATTAATAAAGCACTGGGTAGTGAAGTGGGTTGTCCAGTGGGTTTATGTGCCAGTCTGTCATCCCTGTGACTGGCTAGTACAGTGGGCTAATAAACTAGCCTGCCACTTCTTTGCCAGGGTGGTGCAGTGTGATAATGAGCCTATCTTTTATCTCTGTGACTAGGTGATGCTTGGGTTAATATATTACCTGTCACCTCTGCGATTGGCAGGGCAGTGGGTTAATGTGCCAACCCCTCATCTCTGCAATTTGGGTTCAAATCCAAGCCAGGCAGATGGAATGAATTTCCTTTCAGTCTGTTGGCAGCCTCTGTCATATATTGAAGGAGTCTGGGTCATCTCAGTTAGGTTGCTACTGGGTGTGAACCATATCTTAAAGCTGTTACCAACTGCCACCAGATTGGCAGTAACATTCAGAGAGCTAATGAGATGATAGATGCTGGAAACATTTAAAAAGCACATCTGTGATGCAGTAAAGGGTGCTCTTTTAAATTTGGGGTGAAGCTATATTACATAGGAAACACAAATCCCTCCCTATGTTACAGAGCTATCCTTCATGGAATGTTTAATACCAACACTGGATGGGTGATTCTGGACATTCAGGGCAGGGTGTGTCGCGTGGAAAGGTGTTCCTTCACCCTAATGGAGAGAAAGCTATGTTTGCATGTTCACCATTTCTCAGGATAGGCTAAATGGGAACCCTAAATTGCTGAAAATCATGCTGAAAAGAGAACATTTTCCCCAACACTGACAACCTTCACCTCAGTGAGCAGAATTAGGTCACAAAAACAGGATCTGGAAACTGCCCTTAGTTCACACAGGTGACTGCAAATCATCCCTCAATCAGCACAGACTGACACTAGCAAGACTCTCCTTTGATACCATTACCTGGCAACGTTAGCAGAGAAAGCAAACTTCATTTAAACGACTGAAGTTAGAATCACATTGTTCAGCAAGGACAGTGCAAAGATCAGGATTAAAATGAATTTGTCTTTACAGCACAATAGAAGCAGACCACAAAAAATACTCCACTCTGTCAAATAACTTACAACACAGTTGTTCTTTCCCTTATCTTGTGTTGCACATTCTTTTTCACCTGTGTCTCACTCTCTATCTCAGTATGTGTCCAGGTCTTACTCAATTTCTGCTTCACATTCATCATTTCAAATTCATTCCCATCGTTCTCACTCATTCAGTCTTCAGGCTGTTCCCTCACCTGGTTTGCCGCATCACCTTCCTCATTCATTCTTTAGTATTGTCAAAATGACAGGGTTTTGAGCAGAATCTGCGTGACTTGTTTGTCATTCTCTCTTTCTCTCTCCCCATTTCTTCTCTAATGTTCTTCCATTCTCTCTAAAATGGAATGCCAGTACATTGTCAAGTAACACCAATAGTCTGGTGTAAACTATTTGTCTTGTACCTGAAAGCAGGGAATTGAACACAGAGACCAGTCACGCTTGCCTGGCTCCCTAATGGGCTCTTGCTTCACAGCAGCTTTCTACCTTGTCTCTTCATTTTCTCCTTTCAAAACGACACTGGAGGGAATTCTCTCTCTGAGCAGTGAGTACACAGAGGAGCTCACAGCATAGCAACACACCATACACCAGAATAAGATTTCAATTCTTCCCTCTTGAGGATTATCAAAAGGGATTCTGACCAAACAAGAGCTGTATCCACATTTACATACTAATAATATTCTGTAAGTAGCATGAAATCACATTTGTTTGCATGGCATATGGATGGCATGCAAAATTACCAGTTAGTCAAAGGCGTACAGAAAAATCAGCAATAGCTCCGCTTGTACAAGACAGGATTAACCCCAAAAGCACTGGACACCCCCCCGCCCCCCTCAGTTCTCCTCTCATAAGCTTTCAATCAATTTCGTTGGAATGTTAGCCAGGAGGAAACTTAAAGTGACTCTACTATTTTTACTGAGTATGGGTACTGAATTGACATTGATCAGTGCCCCCTCTGCTCGTCCCTGTCCCCAACTCCTTCTGGGGAATCTGAATCATAGAATCCCTACTGTGCAGAAGGGGGCCATTTGGTCCATTGAGCCTGCACCGACAACAAATCTCGCCCATGCAGTATTCTAGTATTTACCCTGCCAGTCCCCCTGACACTAAGGGGCCATTCAGCATGGCCAATCCACCTAACCTGCATATCTTTGGAGTGTGGGAGGAAACTGGAGCACCCAGAGAAAACCCACGCAGACACAGGGAGAACGTGCAAACTCCATACATACCATGACTTGAGTCCAGAATTGTCCCTGGCGCTGTGAGGCAGAAGTGCTAACCACTCTGCTACCATGCCACTCCTTCAGGTAAAAGAGTTAGAGAAATATCAAATTGGAAAATGGCTTAAGTATCAGTAGATTTAAACTGTCCCATATTCCATAGTATGTGATACCCCTTGAGGCCTTGTAGGGAAGGAGGGGAGGGCAGGGACAGAGGTTCTGGCACAGCAATGTGGATATTGAAACACCAATGCTTTACCTGAATTCCTTTCAGCATCAGGCAACATTTAGGTAGAATTTTCCTTGAAACAAACTGAAGAACAGCTCAGACTAAAGGAGTCCGACAAATAACGCCCTACAGCAGAATCAGCGACGGTAAGTGGAACTGCAGGATTAGTCATCTGGCCCAATGTATTCAATGCAGCTACCAATAGATGTGAGATGTATTTAGCTCTGATCAATTAATTTGTTAAGATTTGTTGATGTTATTGTTAAGGTCAAGGGAAATGGGTACTATTATACTGGATATATTAAAAGAATATTAGAATAGTATAATTGGGAACAGATGGGACACTGCGCAGAATAGGAGAAGAGCTGAGCGACTGTACCAGTCAATAAACACAATGAAGATAAAGCTTCGTGTCTTGGTTTCAGTTTCACCCAAGTGGCTTGGAAATGATTAACAAGATGGATTCTTCTAGAGTTCAAAAGTAAGTTACATCTTTATAAAACACAAGTTTGGCCCCCAGTTGGAATATTGTGTTCCATTCTGGGAAGCACAATTTAAAATGGATGTCAAGACTTTTAAAAGAGTGCAGAGGAAATTTGTTAGTATGATTGCAGGAGTGCAGGTTTCAGTTATATACGGGAGAAACTCGTTCTTCTCCTTTGAGCAGAGATTTGAAAGAAGTATTAAAAATCATGGAGGATTTTTAGAGAGTAGGTAAGGCGAAACTGTTCTGTTTCCAGAGGCAGAGGGTCAGTAACTAGATGAGACAAATCTAAGCTGATTAGACAAAGAAGCAGAGGCTCACTCACAGTTGTTATGGATCTGGAATGTACTGCCTGAAAGGGTGGTGGGAACAGGCTCAATAGTTACTTTCAAAAGAGAACTTGATAAATACTTAAAGTAGGAAACTTGCAGGGTCAAGAGACAAGCAGTAGTGGAGTGGAACTTATTGGATAGCTTATTCATAGAGGCCTCTATCTCTGCTGTATCAACCTGTGCAGAAATGGGACAGGATAGTTGGTCCATAGGTCATAAGTAAAGCTAGTCAATTCAAAGACCAGTATCTTCTTAATCATCTTAAAATGATTATTGATTAATAGCTAATATTTGTGTTTTAAGTTTGAGTTAGGTTTGTAAAACAGGCAAAGCTGTGATTCTCTGTGGTCTGGCAGGTAGCTCTGTCATTAGTAGCAATAGATCTGTATTTAGCTGATTGGGGACAGATGGGACACTGGATAGAATAGAAGAGCTGTGAAACTTGACCAGTCAATAAACTCAATGAAGAGTTTTCTGTGTTTTGATTTTAGCTTCATCAAACGGCTTAATATTGGGCGGCACAGTTGTACAGTTGTTAGCATTGCAGTCTCACAGCACCAGAAACCCATGCAATGTTTGAATTCCTTTCTGCATCAGGTAACGTTTAGGTAAAATTTTCCTTGAAAAGACAGAAGAACAGGTCAGGGTAAATGAGTCAGGCAAATAATGCCCTGCAGCAGGGTTTGATTCTTGACTTAGGTCACTGTCTGTGTGGAGTATGCATGTTCTCCCTATGTCAAAATGGGTTTCCTCCAGGTGCTCCAGTTTTCTCCCACAGTCCGAAAGACATGCTGGTTAGGTGTATTGGCAGTGCTAAATTGTCCCTCAGCGTACCCGAACAGGCACTGGAGTGTGGCAATGAGGGGATTTTCACAGTAATTTCTTTGCAGTGTTAATGTAAGCATATTTGTGACATTAGTAAATAAATTTGAAAGGATGCATGGTTTACATTTCAAATTGTCATCCATTAGAATGTTATTTTTGCCCATACTAAAGAGTAGGATCTCACATGGCCATAAGTCAGCACAAAGTGGCGGGGACACTTTAATTACTCAATCTTGTATGTTTACCCAGTTATTCTACTAGTTAAGGATTAGAAAATTGTGCTCTCACTCAGTACGATGATGAAGTTGCAGTGACAAGGAGTGGCGATTAGCAGATTTTCATAGTAACTTTATTGCAGTGTGAAGCTTACTTGTGACTAATAAATAAACTCTATTTCACTTTACAAAGGGTTCTTGTAAATGATAGCCAGGACAGTGCAATTACCACAGTGAGTACAATTGAGAGCCTCAGAATGAGAATGGAGTGTGATTGTTGCAGCCACAGCAGATATTATTTGCTGAGAAAGCCAGATCCAAGAGGGAAACCTATCTCACTGATCATAACCTTTTTTTGTAACTAGGAAGAAAAAGCTATTGGTCCCAGAAGCATTGAACTCCAGTAATACCTTTAGGATTTTAAAAGTTAAAAGATTTTTTATAGAAAAAAACTTCAGTACATATGATTAAAGCTACATAGTTTAAATAAATCCCTCCAAAAAACCCACTTGGTCAGAACACACAACTTTTATTTGGCAACAATTCCCTTAACATTACCCGAGGTAAAAACTGTTGTCACTTTAGTAAAGGTATACCACACAACTCTTCAAACATTTCCACTCAGCTGTTTAATCCTGAAACTCAGGGACCTGGATTTGAATTCCACTGTGGCAGATGGTGGAATTTGAATTCAATAAAATATATTCGGAAATACCACAAAACCATTGTTCATTGTCAGAAAAACCCATCTGGTTTGCTAATGTCCTTTAGGGAAGGAAATCTGCCATCCTTACCTGGTCTGGCCTATATGTGACTCCAGACTCATAGTAATGTGGTTGATTCTCAACTGCCTCCAAAGGCAATTAGGGATGGGCAGTAAATGCTGACTAGCCAGCAATGCCCATGTCACACAAATGAATTTTAAAAATTTGAAACAAAGACTTTTCGGGCCTTTCTGGATAGTTGTTTCAGCACAGTGCTGGCATCAGGACACCTCTCTCACATAGCTACAAAGCTGAGTTCAACATCTTTCCTCAAATATCCTTTTCCCCTTTCACTTCAGATTCCTTTGTCCTCAGCACCTCTTTGAACTCAATTTTTCCAAAATATAAAAATCTTTTCTCTTCCATTGTCTCCACTTCCAGTTCAAGTACAATTTAATAACTTTCCCCTGTTTACTTATGAAACCTTTGTAAATCTCAAAGTTTCCTTAGACTCCCCTTTGAAATTGAATAGTTGAAAAGCCAAGTCCTTACCTAAATCCTAATGCAAAATTTAGTAACCCAGACTATTTATTTGTAAATTTAGCTTCACTGTAGTCTCTCATTTCAAAGGTATACATCTACCACTTTTACCATTATATCTCTCAAGTCTCACAGACAAGCTATCTCTGTTAACCACCTCAACACCCAGATTAATTAATCATGGACAAATAACGTTCTTTACAGAATACCACCATATTCTCAAAAAATATTTAAGAAATAACATCCATTGTCAGAATAACAGGGTATTATATAATTGAGAACCTTAGAATGAGGAATGGGATGTAACAGAGTATGGTATAACTAAGACCGTTGCAATGTGTTCACAAAATTTCATGCGGTTACTGCTGGTCACCATCAAATCTTTGGCATGAAGCTGGCAGAAAGCTCAAACAAATAGAATAATGGCTGATAATGATAGTTTGCCACTGAAGTTCCAGTGACAGCCAAGGAGAAGCTCTGTCAAGTTTCAGGGGACTGTATAATGGAAAGAGTCAATGACCAGAATTTATTATGAGTGGGTGTAATTTAAACTGACAAGAGGTTGAAATTGTGACTATTATCTGTCACTGCTAGGAGAGTGTCGACTGCTGATGAGATTCAGATACAGTTTTCTGAAAATGATTTCTCCAGGACAGGGGAGGACAATCACAAACAGCTTTTGGACATGCTGATAAATTACATTCCAATATTTTCCTAACCCCCTCAGTAGTTTTTATATCACTCTCTTTACATAGTTATTTACTTTAATAAGCTGTTCATTCACTAATCTACTTGGTGGTCACCTGTCTTTGCAAGGTACTACTGAAAGATTATCTGCTCATTATCTTGTTGCTGTTTGTGGGAGCTTGCTATACAGAAATTGGCTGCTGCATTTCTCACATTATAAAAGTGAGTCTACAACAATACCTTAGGGCATCTGCAGGTGCAGCATAACTGTAAGCTGTTCCTATCCCCCATTATCCAGGATTATGGAGCTCTGCTTGTCTCAGGGCTATGTCGTCTTGCATCATAGTGCTGCCCCAGGGTTAGTCATTGTCACATTCCTGTATTCCCTTGGCTTTAGCAGGAGACTATTTGAAAGAGTGAGTGCAAATTAATAGAAGAGGATCATATGCTGAGAGACAGTGAAGGCACAGTGATGAGTACTGTTACAAGTCTTCAGAGACAGAAATCCCAGCACCAAGATGCCTTTACTTGCAATTCCAACAGAGTGCCATCAGTCAGCAGTCTACCTTTGGGAGTGCCAAAGGAATTGACACACCAGGTAAATGCAAAGAGAAAAAACTCCCTGATTGGTCCAAGAAGTGACTCCTTAATCAGGCACATCTTTTTGTGACTCCTTAATCAGGGAGTTCATATTCCAATAGGCCAACCTCAATGGCCTGATTAAATTTATTACAATTATTCAGCCTCAAAACATCACTGAAGTTGATGTTGGATTATGTGTTTGAAATGCAAGTGTTTCATTTGCCAACATTAGCATCCCTCACCTGAACAAAGCTCAGAACGTGAAGCTTTGAGATTTTGCTTTTGTGCTGATGAAAGGGGAAAAGTGGCTGGAGAGAGAGGTATAGCCCATTCTTGTACCATTCAAAGTCTGCAGATCTAGACTATATCTATACAGGTGTGTGTGATGGAGATCATTCCATCTTTCTGACATCAAAGGTTAGTCAGAAGCAGAGAAATAATTTGGGAAATGTAGATATTAGCAGTTTCTGTTTACTGTCTCTGGACAATACAATTTTAATTAGAAGCAAGACACTAAATTACGTTTCTTATTCAGCTACAAGTTTGGCATGAGACCCACTGAGATGAGATTGTGTAACGAGGAATTTGAAGCAAAAATGCTAGTGTGCTGGCAGATACCAATACTTAAAATTCAGATTGGTGGCACCGTAAAAGTTATCACCTTCTGAGTGAACACAGGGACTGTTGTAAGGGCGTGGCATAAAGTAGGCTAGAAGCTTCTGAACTTGCCTCGCCATGGTGCTACACAGCCCGACTGGCTGATGTGATGCCATGCAAGATGGTTGGACAAACGTACTTGTCACAATCCAAAGATCACATCTTAACAGTAAGAGGGAGCCAACAATGGCACTATTTAAAGGGCTGAGAACCCCTCTTGTAGATAAAATAATTTTGAGTTGATTCTGCTATTGCCAAGTTTCTGGAAGAAATCAGGGTGTTTTCAAAGATATCGTGATGAGTTCCAGGATTTCAGAGGATTCACCAAAAAGGCGGCAATGGGTGTTGGGGTGATGGAGGGAAGGGGTAGAAATGTCAGGGTTTGCAGCATGGTGGGGGATGGAGCTGCAGTAAGGGCAAGCTCTGCATGATACCGTCCACCAGCTTGGAATTGGGGACTCTTCCGTTCTCTCTTTTGAGAGTGAAAGCAGACTTCATGGCAGGCGTGCTAATGCAGCAAGCATCTTGGTGTTCATGTCCAGCAGCCTCTTCCTATCTGCTACCACATCAAAGTCCTCATCTGAGTCCTCTGAAGCACAACTGGTCTGTGAGCTCGTCTTCCAGAGAAATGATAAAGAAATCATCCTGTTCCCTCAGCCTGGTTGTAGCCTATTTGTGTGCAGCGATTCACCATGTTCTGATCTCAACTATATACCAGCCTTTAAACTACAGATAGTACATATATCTCACCTAGTGGCTTTGAGTGTCAGATCATGTGAAGGACCTTTTGATCATCCCTCTCTTCTCCTCCTCCTGGGCAGACAATAGCATGTGCTCTTGTAAGTAAGAATTTCTTTTCTCAAAGAATTGCAATTTTTTTTGGAATTCCTCATTTTTGAGAGCTGTGAGTGTTCAGTTGATGAATATATTCACAACAGAGATTGATGGATTTTTGAGTAATTGTAGTAGTAGTTTTAATGGGGCAAGGTTTCAGAGAGTCATGTGACCTGTTCTGTCAATTGAGGTGATCTGCGTGAATCCTGGGGCTGAGTACAGTCTCCCAGGCAGCCTAGAAACTGAAGTCAAAGGATTTGGTGACATCTAAAGTTAAAATGTTAATTTATTTGTCTCACATTAACACTGCAATGAAATGACTGTGAAAATCTTCTAGTTGCTTTGGTTCCTGTTCAGGTACAAAGAGGGAAAATTTAGCATGGTCAATGTATCTAACTAGCACATCTTTCGGACTGTGGGAGGAAACCGAAGCACCCGGAGGAAACCCACAGGGTGAACTTGCAAACTCCACGTAGACAGTGACCCAAGCTGGGAATTGAACCTGGATCCCTGGTGCTGTGAGGCAGCAGTACTTGCCACAGTGCCACCCTTTCTTTTTCAGCTCTGTAAATAGTTATTCTTGTTAATAAATAGATTGATATTTAGTCTACTTGGTGGTTGCCACTGTTTCCATGATATTACAGTACTGAAGGAACTTCAGGATATAGGGAGGTCAGTGTGCATGAGATGGGAGTGTGATGAAGGGATTGGCATAAAATTTGGCTGGTTCTGATCTTGGCCCGAGACAGACTTTCCTGTTGAGTGTGCTGGTACATACTGTACTGTGTGGAGATGGTTGTAAATCATGGTTTCGCATACCTGATAGTACTCCTCTTTTTCTTCTTGCCCCCCTGCAGATTTTCTGTCTTTGTCACCTTGTTATATGGCTTATGGCCAGTCTGGATGGTGAATTTGAGTCCCAAGATAAGGTCTGAAAATTTTTGCAAGCCCACATGACCACCAGGGCCTCCTTTTCAATGACCACATACTGCTGTTCTCATAGATTCACAGTATCCTATAGTGCAGAAGGAAGCTATTTGGCCCATCTAGGCAAACCAACCACAATCCCACCTAGGTCCTATTCCCATTACCCAAGGCATTTATGCTAGCCAGTTTCCCCTGACATTAAGGGGCAAGTCAGCGTGGCCAATCCACCCAACCCACATGTCTTTGGACTGAGGGAGGAAACTGGAGTACCTGGAGGAAACCCACAAAGACATGCAGAGCATGTGCAAACCCCACACACACCAGGTCCCTGGTGCTGGGAGGCAGCAGTACTAGCCACTATGTCGCTGTTCTGTTTCTGTCAGTGCCCTGGAGGCAGAAATACCAGCCTGTGAGAGCTTCCTTGCTGAATTTGGAACAATGTGCCCTTTAGGCCAATGGATGATGCGTCCAACTGTGACTATGGTGGGAGGGACTGGGTCTTAATAGGGTCAAATGCCCTCTGCTGGTGTTCCTCCCAATTTGCAGGCCTGGTCCTGATTCAGGTGCAAGACTGGGCAGCAACTTACCCAGCTGATTAACCATGCTATGGGCATATGCTTTAAAGTGGCCTCACATCCTGCAGACATGACGTTCTGCATTTATGTCCTCATGCTGATGAGTTTTTTTTTCACACCACAACTGGATAATGGTGGCAAATGACCCTCTTCATTCTGGGTCTGCTGTTTAATAGGTGCTTGGCTATAACCCAGAAGCTGGACTGATTGGTAGTCTGACCCTATAAAGGTTCTCCATCACCCCAGATTAAAACCCAGTCCTGCTTCTGTGGCTGAGCCTGTCTCACTAATTAAACAGCTTTGAAAATATCCCACAACAAAAACAGAAAATGCTGGAAATTCCCAGCATGTCTGACAGCATCTATGGGGAGAGAATAGAGCCAGCATTTCAAGTCTGAATGACGCTTCGAAAATGTCCTGATAATCTTCCAAATTCATGATCTCTCCCATCCAGAATGACAAGAACAGCAGGTACTTGAGGAATACTGTCACCTGGAAGTTACTCACCATCCTGACTGGGAAATATATTGCTGTCACTGTCGCTGTGTCAATCTCCTGGAAAGCCCTCCCTAACAGCATAGTGGGTGTTCCTGCACCACATGGACTACAGCTGTTCAAAAAGGCAGCTCACCACCACCTTCTTGAGGGCAATGCAGGATAGGCATTAAATGCTGGCCTAGCCAGTGTAGCTTACAGTCCATGAAAGAATAGGAAAAGGCTAGCTCTTCCCTGGACTACCTAAAAAATCAATTAGGCCTTCATCAAGAACACCCACCACAATGCAGTCTTGGATGATTTCATAACTTAGAGCCCCATACTTGTAATTAGCAGCCAAACAATATGGGTCTTTAATAAAAAATGACAATACTTCCTCTGAATTACTGAGTCTGCCTGTTGAAGCTTGTCATGTCTATAATAATGTTCCTCCAAAAACTGTAATATGAATCAAAGGCCTTAATAACCTTTAATGCTGTGTCCTCATTAACAACTCAGTCTGACTGAAATGTTGTCTACACTGCTCCCAATGGAATAAAGGAGTGTGTTGACCTGTTCTTTATCAGGCTTCCATGCTAACCCCAAAGTGGTCCTCTAGCTACTCAATCTATGTTGCCAGTATGCTACTTATTCTGGGCTTTCCACAAAGTTAAAGGTGTTGGGTAGGAGTAAGGCTTTTTCCATGATGTCTTTTGCTTTAATCAACTTCTTGGGAATCTGTAGGTAATTTCCTTTCTGGTTCTTTGCTCTCCCCTTGCTGCTTTCTGTTTGATTGTTTTCACTTCCCCGTCACTGACAGTTTTGTTAGGGTTCCTTGTTATCTGGTCATTTTACTGCTGCCATAATGAAGTATCATCGTAAATGGTTCCTACAGGAAACAAGGTATCCAGAAACTTGCAGCATTTCTGAACTATTTACAGGGATGGATAAAGATGAGGCTCTTCCCAGGAGAATTGTTTCAGTGATATGTGATCTGATGTCACTGATGCATGTTAGCTATGGAGATAATAACTATACACACTTTCTCCTACACAGTGACCTACTCCAGCCGTTCTTTCTCATAGTCTTATGTTAAACTGAGCAACAATACTGTGTCTTTCAGATTTCTTGTTTAGCTCAAGGCTTACTATGTAGAAGTATTCATTATTCCAGATATTGACATTTTCAATTAATTTTTATCAGGAAACCAACACTCTCAATCCAGCCTGATCCTCTACTATTCGTATCCAGCCCTTTAGCTAATTTCAGACCTGGGAAAAGTGATAATGCAAGATGATATAGGCTTGTAGGTATCCTGATGCAGCTCTATGCTGTCTTGGAGATGGTTGATGCCTATATATTTGGTATTTATTCGTTTGTCAAAAACTCCCACATGCAATCAAATAAAATTCCATTTCTCTTTATGTCAAAAAATTTCTGGAGGAAAAAGATTTTTTGTTTACCCTTCATGAGATGTGTGTTGCTGGTCGGACTAGCAATTATTACTCTTAGGTAGGTGGTGGTGAGCTACCTTCTTGAACCGTTGTTATCCCTACGGTTTACTTACACCCACAGTGCTGTTAGGGAGGGAGGTCCAGAATTTTGTCTCTGCCAAGGTGAAGAAACAGCGTTATGTTTCCAAGTGTGGTGTGTGGTTTGGAGGGGAACACGTGATTCTAGAAAAAGTTCCATGTTATCAGACAGAACTCCTTCCTAACTGCATTGTGGGTGTACATACACCACATGGACACAGCAGTTCAAGGAAGTGGCTCACCACCACCTTCTCAATGATAATAAATTATACTATTAATTATTCATATCAATAAATTGAACACTGGCAACTTCCTGTTTCTTGATTCAATGCTACTTTCAGTAGCTAATCATGGAACACTATACTTGGAGACCTGTTCAAACAACATCAGAAGACATGATAATGCCCAATGTTTACGTCTCCTACCAATTCCAAAATTAATTGCACAGAGCAACAAAGTTCAAGGGAAGAATGCTAGACAAAGAAATATCTGCATTTAACAGGGATACAGTGAAGGTGACATATCATTCTGGCAAACAATACTTCCTCTTGTATTAACAAACCAGTTCATTCTCCAATACTCACTTTTCAATGAGCAATATCAAGTTCTCCTCTCAAAACTAAAGCCTCTTACCCCTATACCTCTATTGAGGCTGGGTAAATTGGACATTTTAGAATTGAGATTGCTTGGCAAGAATATTACGGAGCCCAGGCAGGCACGTGGACACACATCAGATCAGCCATGATCTAATGGAATAGCAGCACATGCCTGAGGGGCTGAATGGCCTATTGCTGTTCTGATGGTCCTCAGGAGCTGTGAAGCAGATGTCAGGGTAATCACTGGGCCTATGGTAAACAGGAAAAACTGCAGCTGGGAGAAAGGCCAATTGGTCAATTCAAAAGTCAAATATTTCTGTGCTCAATAGCCCTCAATAAGGAATACAGTAAATATCCTCTATTAATAAATCACAATGCAAGTGGCAGCCAATACTTCAACTTCTGTTTTTAATTAAAAAAATCATTGCTTGTTTCCAAAGATGTCACGTACTATGAAGCATGCTGAATGAAGTCATTACAAGTTGGGTCATTGCCTTCATCCCTCAGTCACCTCGTTTCCACGTGAATGTTATTCAGTGGAGCAGTTTTACTGTCACAGTGAAGGAACATGCATTATTCAGGCTGAGGAGCCAAATAATCTCCCGATGATTCAATTCCAGTACCAAAATGAGCCTATAAAATAGTGAAGTACTTACAATACTAATGCATGATAGTGAGACCTTGGCGCATGACAGGTCAAAGATAAATTAGAAGCTTTCCATCATAAACGCCTGTGGCATGCACTGCAGGTTGGAAGGAATGGCTGCTTCAGTAATGAGGAAGGTCAGGGGAGGACAGTGCAACCGTCGAGAATGATCAGCAAGGCTAAAGAGACTGCAGTGGTTTGGAAACCAGAATGTGAAAGTAGTGAATGCCATGAATGAAATGGATGGAGCGGAGGAAACCTTGGACAAGTGTAGAAAACTGATACTCTGTTCTCTGGTGAGCTATATACACTGTTCAAAGCAAAGAATAAGAAAACATTCAGTAAATCAGAAAAATATCTGACGGAATAAACACTGACCAATATAGCAGGAGTGTGTCAAGAAGGAGCCAGATGTCCATGTCATCTTCTGAAAGGCAGGGATGATAGCGCCATGGCTGCTAATCATTTTGGCTAATCAAGTAAACTAAATCAAACCAATTGAGGGACAAAGTAAAAATAAAACATCAAACCAAAATGTGACTAAGGACATCAATAGTACACCCCAGACCCTGCGGAACCCAATGGGCATGGAAGGCCTAAATGGCACCCATGGACACCTCATGCTCCCTCTTCAGGAACATCTGGCCGTGAACATAGCCACAGTAGAGGGGCAAACAGTCAGGTAGGACAACCCCCTCATAGCCTTCTGCCTGAACCTGTGAGCAGCTTGGCTGCCTGATGACTGGAGGCAGGTATCCAATTAAGGTGATTATAGAGTCATAGAGGTTTACAGAATGGAAACAGGCCCTTCGGCCCAACTTGTTCATGCCACCCCTTTTTTTTAACCCCTAAGCTAGTCCCAATTGCCTGTGTTTAGCCCACATCACTCTATACCTATCTTACCATGTAACTGTCTAATTGCTTTTTAAAAGACAAAATTGTACCTGCCTCTACTACTACCTCTGGCAGTTTGTTCCAGATACTCACCAACCTCTGTATGGAAAAAAATTGCCCTGCAGGATGTTTTTGTATCTCTCCCCTCTCACCTTAAACCTATGCCCTCTAGTTTTAGACTCCCCTACCTTTGGGAAAAAATTAGCTGGCTTATTAAAAGCTACTTTACACCCTCATGTGGACTATCAATGCATTCTCCCATTGATTGCCTGTGGTGGGAGTGGGTGGGGAGGGGCCTTTCTTCCCAATGGCTCTGTGCCCAACTGAAAGGCCCAGCTTGGAGCCTCGCCTACCTACTGACCCTGACGCCTTTCAAAAAATAAATACATTCTCATGTTCCTTTAAGAGTGCCTCAACATGGAGGTTTGCTCCTTCTTTATGCAGCCTGGGCAGTGGCCACTTCTGGTACTGATGCTGCAATGCTGCCAATCCAGAGACAGATCACCATTCTTAATGGGATAGCAGACCTGGCGACCACTTCTTAATTGGCCACTGCTGGTAAAATCCCCTCCACGTTCTCATTGTTTGTCCATGTGGGCTCACAACTTGCATCTGGTGTAGGTGGCAGACACGCAGCATGCACATAAACTTTTGGCCACTTCACATTGTTGTCCCTCCAAAAGTTAACTTGCTCTCCATAGTGGACCTGCCCTTTAATGACATTCCTTACTTGCACTTTCTACATTTCAAGTGGGGGGCATGCATCTTGACAAACCTTAAAAAACTGAAGGTGAAGCACAGACTCTCAGGAACTGCTCAATGACAATATAACATGGAATAGTTTAACACAGAGGAAGATCTCTTGGCCCATTTTGCCAATGTGGGCCATCTGAAAGAGCTATCCAATTAGCCATCTTGTTTTTGGTTCACTTGTTTGCACTGCTTCCATGTGTTATCCTAATCAAAAGCGATTATTAATTTTGCTCTTTGCGCATTAAGAGGGTGTGTTATCTTTCCACCCTTTAAAATGTTGAAGAGAGAGAGCTTGTTGAGCATCACATGGTCTCCTCTGAGAGAGAAAATAAAGACTTGCATTCATATAGTGCCTTTCACAACTACATCCCAAAATGCTTTACAACTGGTGAAGTACCTTTAGACACTGTTATAATGTAGGAAGTTTATGCGCATGCTGGGTCTGCCACCCACACCAGGTGCAAGCTGTGAGTCCACATGGACAAACAGTGGTAACGTGGAGGGGATTTTACCAGCAGTGATCTATTAATAAGTGGTCGCCGGGTCTGCGATCTCATTAAGAATGATGATCTATCTCTGGACTGGCAGCTTTGAAGCATCAGTACCAGAAGTGACCACTGCCCAGGCTGTGGGGAAATGAGGCAGCCAATCTGTGCTCAGCAAGCTCCCACAAACAGCAGTGTGATGGTGGCCAGAGGATTGGTTTTTGTGATGTTGATCAAAGGATATTGGCCAGGATGGTATAATATTCAAATCAAATAGTAAATGAAAACCCGAGGCATGTTGGTGCATCCTTTGTATCTGTAAGGCCACAGTTTTTGATTCAACCATCTTTGCCTTTTTAGAGAATGATCAAAGGACTAATTTTGAAAGGGTATGTGAACTGTAACGTACAACTCTTGGCCAGTCTGTTGACAAGGGAAGTAAAGATGCTCTGTTTTTTTTGGGGGGTGTGGGGGGAGGTGCTGGGGATGGTTCGATTGATGGAGTGTCGACCGGAGCATTTATTGCTAATTTTGGATGTATAAAATGGGAAGTTCTAGCTATGCAGTGTTACTATTGCTCACCCTGAAGCACAGAAAATATTCAGTAAATAAATCTGAAGATATAAAAGGAAACTGTTGAAAAGTCTGGTGGTCAAAACACACCACTCACTTATTAATATGCAAACAACTCAATCGGCTGAAGAGCACCAACAAGCAACAGCATTTTAAATATTCTGTTCTCAACTTGCTTTGCAGATGATTTGATCTGATCAATATGCAAAGTCACTCCCCACACTAATAGGCAATAGTGTCCCAGTCTACTTCACTGATGTCTCTTGCTTTCAGATGGAGTAATAAAGTTTGACATATTTTACAACGTTGTGCTATCATTTGCGAGTGTCGTCAATTTTTGGATTTGTGCTAATTTTCCTGCAGTGATACTTGATCACGACTAATTTCTAAATCTTACAGATAATGTCAGAGGCCGTTCTGTCAGAGAAATTAAAAAATGGAATTTTTGTAGGCAAGGCTTTGAGTAGCCTGCTGAGGCACAGCAGGGTGATTGCACTTGTAGCTGTCCTGGTTTCCAAAATATAATTTCTTCTGCATTAAAGCTTCCATATATCAAGAACAGTAGATCCTTTAGAGGCAAACAAAGTCTGCCATCACATTGAGGATGTTGGACTGCTTTTAATGTCAGCAATACAGACAGTTGGATGAGGGACAGACTCCAGCTGAGCTTGGGTAAGGGCGGGGATGGGAGAAAGTGCCCGAGTGGTGATGGTGGTGGGGGGGGGGTGGAATTGCTAGGGTAGCATAGAGGAGTCAAAGAGGGAGTGAAGCTGGTAGGGGGTTTCAAAGAGAGATCCTCCTTCCATCCCACCCTGATGTCCATGCAAATGTTTTATCCCATTTTATAGTGGGAAACATTGTTTATCAGGGTCAGTTGGCTTGAATATGAGCCTAACTGATCCTAATTGTTCATTTAAATGTGGCAGATAGGCTGCCAAATTTAGGCACACATTCTTCATCCTACTCCCCCTACTTCCCCCCCATCCCCGCATATGAGCTCGTTGGTGGGCAGGAAGGTGTTGAGTTGAACGCACAACTATTTTATGTGCCCCCACTCACGGGAAACATGCCTGCAGGGGATGAGTTAAAGTCAGCCCAATATTCTTTTAGTGAGAGCTATTATCACTTTGCTGCGGGGCATGATTCACTTCCTGCAATAGCTGGTAATTGTTGCGTGATTAAGGATGTATATGCTTCCACTTCCTCAATATATCCTTTTGCTTCGTTCTATCTGATGATACTTGCAACAGTATATCAAGTTTTTGTTTGATACAGCCCTTGAACATTCTCTGTTATGGAGTCATATTTCATTTATCTTAATTGGAACTGCTAGAATCTGGGCAGTATCTTCGTATTTTCCTTCATACTCAGAAGATTGACTAGTGGCTTATGGTCTGTTTCCACCTTGAACCGCAATCTCATCGTGGAGTCTGAGGATTTTTTGTGCGCCATGCTGCTGCTGATGTTTCTTCCTTGATTGTAGCATATCTTTTCTCTACATCTGTGCACAACCTTGAGGCACAGTAAACTGGTTTATGTTTACAATCCCTCCACATTCTGCCCAAAAATGGTGCATCTGCTGCCACTTCTGAGTCATATTGTGCCAAAGCACTAGAGGGGATCAAAAGTTTTTTAACCTTTTCAAACATATTTGTTGGTCTATGTTCCACAACCACTTGTTGACTCTGCCTCACTGATCTTTGCTACGTCTGGTAGGAACTTGTCAATTTGGTTGACCATCCAGAAGAACCTTTGAAGCTGATTTATATTCCTCGGCTGTGGGAATTCTCTGATGACTTCTTGTTTTGTGGATCAGCTGTGATTTCAATGGCTTATACCAGAAATTTGATCATGGTTATGATGAACTTGTATTGAATGAGAAACTTTTGGCTGATGTCCTGTAAGACTCTCAGGACTGCTCTACCTCTGATCATGCTTCCCTCTCGTGCAGCCATTATAAACACATCATCCACATGGCCTATTGCTCCTTCCATACCTTCTTGGGTTTGAGATATTATTCTCTGGAAAATTTCAGCAGCTAAAAATGTTCAATTTCTTCAATATTGCAAATTATTAATCCAATTATAGCAGCCTCATTGATGTATTCGTTCCTTGAACTGCTTCTGGTTTGCACATGAAGGGTCAGATCAGTACCTTTTTCAAGCAGCTGGATCTAAGCAGAGAGATGGAGATTGAGGGGTGACCTAATAGGAGTTTATAAAATTATGAAGCGTGTAGATAGAGTGAACAGTTGGAAGCTTTTTCCCAGGTCGGAAATGACAAAACACAAGGGGTCACAAGTTCAAGGTAAGGGGGCGGACTGCAAGGTTCAATAAAGATATGCAGAGGACAGAGGGTGATGGCGGCCTGGAATGATTACCAAGTGGTTGAGGCAGACACGCTAGAATCATTTAAGACTTATCTAGACAGCCACATGAGCAGACTGGGAATAGAGGGACACAAACGGATGGTCTAGTTAGGAACACATGATTGGTGCGGGTTTGGAGGGCTGAAAGGCCTGTTCCTGTGCTGTTTTGTTCTTTGTTCTATTGCTGACAATGAGATAGCAAGAAAGGGAGCTGAGAAGAAGTCCTGGAAGCATTCAATCATATTTCAACATTCACAGAAATTCAATTATAGAAGGGGCAAAATTTAACAAAGGAAAACAAAGAACAGGCAAAAGGCATAGACTAATTCACCAGCCATCTATACATGCTGGCAGGGAACTGTGATAATGGGATCTTTGAGATTGATTCATGATTGAATATTAGTTGAGGAGCTTGGTGAAGCATTATAGGATAATGAATGGTCGAATTCTAGGAAGTACAGAGGATCAAAGGGACATTGGGATGCGTGCCCATAGGTTGCTGAAGACAGCAGGACAGGTAGCTAAGATGGTTAAGAAAGCATATGCCAAAGAAAATGTGGCAAATTCTAAGGTCATCAAAATGGGGAAAAGCATACTGACCGCCTGTTCAATGAGATGTCTTTGATGTAGGGGGGGTGAACTGCATAAGTGAGAGATAGAGCACCATGCCGCGACAGCAGAAAATAGACAACTTTGAAACTGTCTGCAGAGCAAAAATTACTGGTAATCTGTGAGAGGAGGGAGAAAAATTAAAACAAAAGCTGCATCTGAAAAGTGGAAAACACACAAGCAAAGAAAATAACCTTCCTCCCAAAAGTAAATTGACATTGTAAATAAATACCAGATGGCCTAGCCCGAAATGGAACGATGGAATTTAAGTTCCTTAGTTGCTGAAGGAGAAAGAAAATTCAGCTTTCCTCAATCACTTCTAGGAAAGACCAAGGCAATTAATTTATAATTAAAAGAGAAAGCTCTGGGGAACTCTGTAGATCTAGTAGCATCTGTGATGAGAGAAGCAGAGTTAATGGGGTGAGTTTTCCTGTTCTGCCCGCCACAGGAGCAGGTAAGGGGCAAACCATGGAAAAGTCCATTGACCTCGGTGGGGGGTGGGGGGATGGTTTCAGGTTTTGCAGCGAGTGCAGCTGGAGAATCCTGCCCCATGCTTCGAGTGTTTTGAGTGCAATATCTTTCTTCAAAACTGAGAGGTTGGACAAGGGAAGGAGAAAGAGAGTCAGGAGAGGAAGTAAATTCACTGGAACAGGATCAAGCTGAAATGATGCCCAAAGAAGTGAGCGTGGAAATGAAGGTGATAGAAGAGGAGTGGGTCCAGATTGAAATTCATTAAGGCAAGAGGATAAATGGCACCTTTTGCTGAACATAGCCTAAGAGAAAAGTCAGATCTTATAGTGAACACACATGGAGAGGTGGGATTAGAATGGATGGTGTGAGAGGGAATGGGAGGGGAGGAAGGATCAGAGGGGTATCAGTACCAATAAGCTGCTGGAGTCTGCAGTGCTTAACATCTGAAAGGAAGAGGAAAAACATTTCTTGTTAAGATTTCAGATGAGAGGAAGGATGGAATGAAACTGGGGGTGAGGACAGCTTTGAAATAGGGTGAGCTGATGCTGCTGGAGAGAGAGAGGGTGAATATGTATATGTGACAGTGTAGGGCATTGAATGTGCATCTCCATATGCAGTGAGAAGAGCAGTCAGTGGAACTTTGTGTGTCACCGTGATGCCTGGAATCCTGGGTGGATTTGAAACAACAAGGATGGAATTCCAATTGGAATCCAAGTGGAGTGAGTCAGAGGCGGGAGCTCACTGGGGAAGGAGATGTGGCTGTGAAAGTGAGTTCTGGTAAATATCTTGTCAAACACCAAGAGGGAAATGGAAAGCAATGAAAGTGAATAAGGTGAAAGAGACAAACAGGAGGGAAGAGCAGAATTCACTGTTTTGATCTTTATGCCTTGATTTTCTTAGTGACTCAAGCAGATGCCAGTGATGAAAGGATAATCCTACCAAGGCAAGCTGGGGAACCTAAATGAATTTAGTTAACATGGTGGCACTGTGGTTCGCACCGCTGCCTTACAGCGCCGGGGACCCAGCCTCGATTCCCAGCTTGGGTCACTGTCTTGTGGAGTTTGCACATTCTCCTCGTGTCTGCATGGGTTTCCTCCAGGTGCTCAGGTTTCCTCGCACAGTCCAAAAGACACGCTGGTTAGGTGCATTGGCCACGCTAAGTTCTCCATCCGTGTACCCGAACAGGTGCTGGAGTGTGGCAACTCGGGGATTTTCACAGTAACTTCATTACAGTATTAATGTAAGCCTACTTGTGACTAATAAATAAACTTAACTAAATACATCTGGAATGAAAAGCTCTTATCCTACATGATGACCATGTAACTATGGGATTATTATAAAAGGCCACCTGATTCACTAATGTCGTTTTAGTGAAGGGAATTTGCCCTTTTCACCTGGTTCAGTCCATGTATGTCTCCAGAATCATAGCAATGTTCATGACTTTCAACTGCCGTCTGAAATCGGAGAACCAATAGGTAGTCAAGGTGAAGGTTCACCATCACTTTCCCAAGGGCAATTGGACAATAAATTCAGGCCCTACCAATGATGCGCACAACCTGTCAATCAGGATTGAATAGAAAAATTATGTCGCCAGCAACACAGGTTAAAGCTTTAATTTTTTCTTTATTTGTAGCAATGAAGTGTTTTTATTCAGTCAAAGGATGTTGATTTCACTGGCCAGAACAGCATTTATTGCCCACCTCGAACTGGAGAGGGCAATAAATGCTGTTCTAGCCAGTGAAACCCAATTCCTTGAATTAATAAAATTATTCTTGTTGAATGAAATTGTTGCACTTGAAAGCAAACACTTCTTTTTTTGAAGATCAAACAAGGAATGAGAAAAAAAACCTTTTGACCCTGATGTCCACTCTTTCCATAAGCCATTTAAAACCCATTTTGAAACCTAAACTGCCCTTAATCACCTTCAACCAGTTAAACTCCTGAGAAATGACTTACAAATGCCCAGAATTAATCAAACAAAACTCAGGTGAATATTTATCTCCTCTATTCAATCCTGGCTGCCTTTTCTCTATAGATCATAGCTCAGAATCTCTTCTTCAAAGCACTTGGCCATTTCAGGCTCCACTTATTGCTGTAGCATTCATACCATTATCCTTTTATTGCATTACATGTGCAGGAGAATCTCTTGCAAGACTGCCTTACGCTATAATCCCAAATAAACAGTTTGATTCTTATTCCCTTTTGCTGCATGTGAATCTGGATAAAAAGATTATATTGAATGTTAATGTTGCCTTTCATGAAAGGAACCTTTTTACATCTAGCACATAGGATTTTCAGTTGAATAGAGGCAGAGGACAGCAAAGATGACCCCTGTTCTCTGAATTCAAATATGATTTATAAATTTAGTTCTGTGAGCCTACTGGAATCTAAAAGCTAACATATCTGAGGAAAATCAAACTTGATGCCTATTGTTTGATAACTTGCGATGGGGCTACCTATACCTAATATTTGAAATCAAAAGGGTTAAATTATTATTTCTGTTTGGGTTAACTTGTGAAGGAAATCTTGTTAGAATAAACATTTCAACAAACCGATAGATACTTGCTGTAACCATACACTGCTATATTGCTTTCCACCAGAAGATCTCATCACATCTCATACACATACATATATATAGAAATATAGAAACCCTATAGCACAGAAAGAGGCCATTTGGCCCACTGAGTCTGCACTGACCACAACCCCACCCAGGCCCTACCCCATATCCCTACATATTTACCCACTAATCCCTCTAACCTACGCATCTCAGGACAATAAGGACAATTTTGGCATGGCCAATCAACCTAACCCGCACTTCTTTGGACTGTGGCAGGAAACTGAAGCACCCAGAGGAAACCCGGGTACTCTGGTTTCCGGTATATATAAAGGCTTGGATTTGATCTTTTTATTTGATTATTATTGTCTCATATATTAGTATACAGTGAAAAGTATTGTTTCTTGTGTGCTACACAGACAAAGCATTCTGTACATAGAAGAGGAAAGGAGACAGTGCATAATGTAATGTCACAGTCATAGCTAGGGTATAGAGAAAGATCAACTTAATGTGAGATAGGTCCATCCAAAAGTCTGATGGCAGTAGGGAAGAAGCTGTTTTTGAGTTGGTTGGTCCATGATCTCAGAATTTTGTATCTTTTTCCCAATGGAAAAAAATGTCTGGGGTGCATGCCGTCCATATCCCAGATGACCATAGGCTGCTCTCCCCTTCGAGGGGAGAGGTGGTGGTTTAATGGAATTGAGGAGTAAGGTTGAGAAGGTAGGGTCTTCATGAATAACCTCAGCCAGTACAGGAATTGAACCCGTGCTGTTGGCATCTCTCTGCATTACAAACCAGCCGTCCAGCCAACTGAGCTAACCGACTTCTCAATGCCTGTATCTATGACATATAAGTTACACAATGATTTAAATGTAGTGCATAATTAGTCTGCTCCAATGTTGAGGAGATAAAATTATTAAAGAAGTGTAGGTGAGTTCGATGTTGTATATAATTGTATACAATTGTATATAGTTCGATGTTGCTGCAGCTGTATAGGGCATTGGTGAGGCCGCAACTGGAGTACTGTGTGCATTTTTGGGCGCCGCACCTGCGCAAAGATATTTTGGCCTTGGAGGGAGTGCAGAGGAGGTTTACTAGGCTGATACCGGAGTTGCGGGGGTTGAGCTATGAGGAGAGGCTGAATAAACTGGGCTTGTACTCGTTAGAGTTTAGAAGAATGAGAGGAGATCTCATTGAGACGTATAAGATGATGAATGGGATGGATAGGATAGAGGTGGAAAGACTCTTCCCGTTCAAAAAAGACAATAGGACTAGGGGGCACAGCCTCAAGATAAAGGGGGGGCGGTTTAGAACGGAGTTGAGGAGGAACTTCTTCACTCAAAGGGTGGTGAATCTCTGGAATTCTCTGCCCGTTGAAGTGGTGGAGGCTGCCTCGCTAAATATTTTTAAGACGCGGGTTGATGGGTTTTTGATAAGAGAGGGGATTAAGGGTTATGGGGAGAGGGCGGGAAAGTGGAACTGAGCAGCGACAGATCAGCCATGATCTTATTGAATGGCGGGGCAGGCTCAAAGGGCTGGATGGCCTACTCCTGCTCCTATTTCTTATGTTCTTATGTTCTTATGTTCTTATAATTCAAGCTTTACCTGATCTGTAAGGTTTTTGGGTTAAATTCTGGATTAACAATCCAGGGACCTTGTGAATGATCTGAGTTCAAATTCCAGCAAGACAGCTGATAAATTTAAATTCCATTAAATCACGGCTTGACAAATTGCTCATTCTGTCACTACCACCCTAAGTTTGCCAGCAACAGCACCAGGTGTGCTCAAGAAAGTGCATGATCAACCTAGTGAAGCCATAGCATACTACGTGAAACAGCATGCGATGGACAGAGGTAACTGAGTCCACAACATACCTATGGGTGACACAACGGTTAGCATGTTGCCTCACAGTGATAGGGACCTGAGTTCAATTCTAGCCCTGGGTGACTGTGTGGAGTTTGCACATTCTCCCTGTGCCTGCACGAGTTTCCTTCAGTGCTTCAGTTTCCTCCAAAGATGTGTAGGTTAGGCCATGCTAAATTGTCCCTTTGTGTCAGGAGAACTAGCAGGCAAAATATGTGGGGTTATGGGTTTAGGACCTGGTGGGATTATTGTCAGACAAGGCTCAATGAGCCAAATGGCCTCCTTCTGCACTGTGGGGATTCTATGATTCTATGCAAAACCAAACTCTACAGTTCTGAATGAAGATGGAGTATTAAATAACTGTGGGGAGCAGGAGGCTGCAAGAATATCCCCATCCTCACTGACGCTGGAGTCCAACAGGAGACTGCAGAAGTCAAGGCGGAGGTGTCTGCAAACATCATTAACCACCACAAAAACATATTTATTTAGCATCTTTAACAGAATAAAATGCCCCAAGATGTTTCACACTGGTATTATAAAATGAAATATGAGACCAATATGGCGATAATAAGGAAGATAACCAAACGTTTGATTAAAGAAGAATATCTCAAAGTGGAAAGAGAGGGAGTGGAGTGCAGAAGTTTAAGGAGGGAATTCCAGACTTTAAGCAGCTCAAGGAACGGGCCCAATCATAGAGTGAGTAAAATTGAGGAAAACTCAATAGGTCAGAGTTAGAGGTGTGCAGCTATCTTCAAGGATTGTGGCCTGGAGGAGATTATAGAGATTAGGAGTGGCAAGACCTTGGTGGGATTTGTAAAACAAAGGGACAAGAATTCTAAATCTAGACATTTGGGCAGGTCAGTCAGAAGAGCCAAATGGATGGTCCGTCTCTGCTACCCTCTGAAGTCCCTGACCATCACGGATGCCAATCCTCAGCCAACTCGATTCATTCCATGACATGAAGAAACAGCTGAGTACAGTAAAGATTATGGACCTCTGACAGCATTCCTGTTATAATGCTGTGTGCCTCCGTTCCAGCACAGCTACAACACTAGCAAATACAAGATAAAGTGCAAATTTGCCTAGGTAAAGCAGTAAGTCAAATCTAATCTACTCAACTACTGCCAATCAGTCCACTCTAATCATCAGAAAAGTGGTGGTTATGATGTTGACAGTCTGATCAAACAGCACTTACTCAGCAATAACCTGCTCACTGATGCTCAGTTTGGCTTTCACTAATGCCATTCAGTTCCAGACCTCATTGCAGCTTTATCTCAAACATGGACAAAAGAGCTAAAGTTCAGAGGTAAGGTGGGAGTGACAGCTCTTGACAACAACAGCTCTCAAAACAACATTTAACCAAGTGTGGCAGCAAACACTGAGAAAAGCTGAAACTAATGGGAATTAGGGGATCAATTCTTCACTGGTTGGAGTCAAAGAAAGATGGTGGCGGTTGTTGGAGATCAATCATCACAGCCCCAGCATATCGCTGCAGGAGTTCATCAGGAGAGTGTCCTAGACTTCTTCATTTTTAGATATTTAATCAATGACCTTATAAGCAATGGGGATGTTCACTGATCATTCCAGTGTTCAGTACCATTTCCAATTGATCAGATAATGAAGCAGGACATGCCCAAATGAAACAAAACCTCGACAACATATGAGTATGAGCTAATGTGTGGCAAATAATACTCCTACTACATAAGTGCAAAATACTGATCTCCAACAAGAGAGGCTAACCACCTCTCTTTGACATCTAATGGTATTAGCATTCCTGAATCTCCCACCATCAGCATCTGAGGCCACCATTGATCATAAAGTGAACTGGACTAGCCACGTGAATACAGTGACTGCAAGAGCAAGTCTAAGACTAGAAATCCTGCGGTGAGTAACTCACATCCTGACTCCCCAAAGACTATCCATTATCTACAAGGTACAAGTTAGCAGTGTGATGGAGTACCACCAAGCCCACTCTCCCGCTTGCCTGGATGAGTGCAGCTCCAACAACACTCAAGTAGCTCAACACCATCTAGGACAAAGTAGCCCGCTCAATTGGCAACCCCACCCACCAAAATTCACTGCCACCACTACCAGTGCACCATAGATTCAGTGTGTATAATGTACAAGCTGCATTGCAGCAACTCAACAAGATTTCTTCAACAGCCCTTCCCAGGCAGCACGATGGCACAATGGTTAACACTGCTGCCTCACACTGCCAGGGACTCAGGTTCAATTCCAGCCTCGGGTGACTGTCTGAGTGGGGTTTGCACATTCCCCTGCATGGGTTTCCTTTGGGTGCTCCAGTTACCTTCTCACAGTCCAATGATGTGCAGGTTAGGTGGATTGGCCATGCTAAATTGAACTTCAGTGTCAGGGATTAGCAGGGTAAATACCTGGGGTTACAGGGATACAGCATGGATGGGGATTGTTGCCAGTGCAGACTCAATGGGTTGAATGATCTCCTTCTGAACTGTGGGGATTCTATGATTCTAAGCCTCTGATCTCTACTGCCGAAAAGTGTAAAGGCAGCAGATACAGGAGAATGCCACTACCTGCCAATTCCCCTCTCATTGACACACCATGCTAACTTGGAAATAATTTCATTGTTACTAGCTCAAAATCCTGGGACTCCCTCCCTAACAGTACTGTGGGTATATCTACACCACATGGACTGCAGCAGTTCAAGGAGGCAGCTCACTACCTTTCTAAAGTGAAATTAATGATGGATAATGTTATGTAGTAGCACTTAGTGTGTTGTTAAGTCACTTCAGGCTTCATTCGGAACAAAAGGTATTTAATGAAAAGAGAAACTAGGTAGAGGGGTTTGCAGCTTTTGGCTGGCCTGGAGCAGCCTCCCTGGTTGTGCCAGTCCTTACATGTTTACTACATGGCTTCCAAATGATTCTGCCCAAGAGAGGACGCCACTCTCTGGGGTGATCATTCCTATTGGTGAACTTCTTCTGCTGTGCTGTCTTAAAGAGACAGACACCACAATCATTACATATAATCACTACAGTAAATCCTGACCTTCCTGACACTCACATTCCATGAAAATCATGTTGAGAGAGCAAAACCGACCCATGTCCTGCGACTGAAGATTGTAATTCTAGAAAGAAAATCAAGGTGCCTGGTATGGATAGGAGGTTAATTATTTACAAGAGGCTATTATTGTGGCTCCTTTGGAGCCTGCCACAAACCAAGCACAACCTAAACAATGAAAAGTCAGCAGCAAAGCCAACAGAAAGGGCATACATCCTTCATATTTGTCTTTATTCTATTTCTTGTTTCATTGTAATTTGTTGGCTAGAACAGAATTTGATCTTTAATATACCTTCTGCTGTTCCTCTTCCCTGCACCCCCAACGTGTTGGAATCAGAATTCATTCCACCATCCTCTAGGCAAAGTCAATTCTTCCCTGGGATTAAGCACTCTGGTACTCCTTACAACCTCAGTCTTGATCCTCTTTACTGTCATCAGCCTTTTGTAATCCAAGTTTCACAAAAACCTCATTACGACAACTTAATTTCCCCTTCGCTTAATCTCTCCTGCTCTTTTCAATCTTTCTGACGTTCTGCCAAATAGATCTGCACCAAAGGCAGTTTGAACCCTTCACAAGATGATTTTCCAGAGTTAAGTAAAACAGGAAAATGAAACAAAAAA
This sequence comes from Carcharhinus amblyrhynchos, assembly GCF_965287045.1. Taxonomy (NCBI): domain Eukaryota; kingdom Metazoa; phylum Chordata; class Chondrichthyes; order Carcharhiniformes; family Carcharhinidae; genus Carcharhinus; species Carcharhinus amblyrhynchos. The sequence continues at coordinate 58,614,487 of NC_137327.1, read as the reverse complement.
GTAGAATAACATCTTCCTCCATAATGACCGAAGTTCTTTATCAGACATTTTCTCCTTCATTTTAAAGTTCTGTCACTTGTGTCGCTTCAGGACTTTGCAATATCTGGTTATTTTATTGCCTTCCTGTTTTGTCTGCTGTAACCCTGCCAGGGGTTTGACCTGAACTCTCCCTTCCAATATCAGATGTCTGGTATTAGCAGATAACAGGACCAGAACCATAAGTAATGCTACAGGAAAACATCATAAGTGTAGAACAAGATAAACATACTAAGGAGAAGCAAACAGAACAAAAGCCCTTTGAGAAACAGACACAAAGTGGATAGAGTTCAAAGTGAATTGAAGGCACATCAGAAACCTGAGGTGAGGGGAGGGAGGGAGGTCAAAGTCATAGAGATCAACAGTGCGGCAAGCGCCCTTCAGCTCATTAAGCTGCACCGACAATAACTACCACAAAAGTCATTTTCCAGCACTTGTCCAATATCCTTGAATGTTTTTATGCTTCAAGTGCTCATTCAAATACTTTTTAAAGATTGTAAGCTTTCCAGCCTCCACTACCTTCCCTGGCAGTGCATTCCACATTCCCACCAACTTCTGAGTGAAAAAATGTTTTCTCATATCCCTTCTGAATCTCCTGCCCCTTACCCTAAATACCCCCCTCATGATTGACGCCTCAACCAAAGGATTGAGCTACTTCCTATTCACCCTGTCCATAACAATCATGATGTTATATACCTCATGTCTCCACCCCATGACTATCCCCCAACCCCGAGCCCTCTCTGCTCTAGAAAAAAAAAGTCCAAGCCTAGCTAGCTTACATCTCAAATGCTCCTTCCCGGGCAACATCCTGGTGAACCTCCTCTGCATCCCCTCTAGTGCAATCACATCTTTTCTGTACTGAGGTGACTAGAACTGCACACAGTACTCCAGCTGTAGCCTAACAAATGTTCCGTAGAGCTCCAACTTTACCTCCTTGCTCTTATACTCTATGCCATGACTGATAAAAGCAAGTCTGCCATGTTTGATTATTGTCACATGTATTAATGTACAGTGAAAGTATTGTTTCTTGCGCTCTATACAGACAAAACATACCGTTCATAGAGAAGGAAATGAGAGGGTGCCGAATGTAGTGTTTCAGTCATAGCTAGGGCGTAGAAAAAGATCAACTTAATGCGAGGTAAGTCTATTTAAATTCTGACAGCAGCAGGGAAGAAGCTGTTCTTGAGTCGGTTGGTACGTGACCTCAGACTTGTATCTTTTTTCTGATGGAGGAAGGTGGGAGAGAGAATGTCCAGGGTGTGTGGAGTCCTTAATTATGTTGGCTGCTTTGCCGAGGCAGTAAGAAATATAGACAGAGTCAATGGATGGGAGACTGGTTTGCGTGATGGATTGGGCTACATTCATGACATTTTGTAGTTCCTTGCATTCTTGTGCAGCGCAGGAGGCATACCAAGCTGTGATACAACCAGAAAGAATGCTTTCTACGGTGTATCTGTAAAAGTTGGTGGGAGTCATAGCAGACATGCCAAATTTCCTTAGTCTTTTGAGGAAGATGATGTTTGGTCCAGGACAGATTGTTGGGTGATCTGGACGCATAAAAATGTGAAATTCTCGACCCTTTCTACTTCACCCCTGCTGATGTAGATAGGGTCCTGTTCTCCTTTTATGCTTTCTAAAGTTGATAACAATCTCCTCCGCCTTGTTGAAATTGAGGGAGAGATTATTGTTGCCATACCAATTCACCAGGTCTTTATCTCATTCCTGTATTCTGTCTCATCATTGCTTGAGATCTGACTCATTAAGCTGGTGCCATCAGCAAACTTGAAAATCGAAAAGGAGGGGAATTTGGCCAAACAGTCATAGGTGTATAAGGAGTATAGTAGGGGGTTGAGAACATTGTCTTATGGGGTACCGTTGTTGAACATGATTGTGGAGGAGATGTTGCTGCCCATCCTTACTGATTGTAGTCTGTGAGTTAGGAAGTTTAGGATCCAGTTGTACAGGAAGGTGCCAAGGTTCAGGCCATGGAGTTTGGAGATGTGTTTTATGAGAATAATGGTGTTGAAGGCTGAGCTGTAATCAATAAGTAGGAGTCTGACATAGGTGTTCTTGTTATCTAGGTGTTCCAAGGTTGAGTGCAGGACCAGGGAGATGGCATCTGCTGTGGACCTGTTGCGACAATAGGCAAACTGTAGTGGATTCAGGTAGGTCAGGAGATTGGAATTGATTTGTGCCATGACTACCTTCAATATCTTCCGACCATGTCTACTTAATTATTCTATTCACCTGCTCTGCCACCTTCAGCGGTCTGTGATTCAGTACCCCAAGATTCATCTGTCCCTCTGAGCTTCCTAGTATCTTGCCATTCATTAATACTCTCCTGTCTTGTTACTTCTTCCAAAGCGCATTAACTTATCAGGGTTAAATATCATCTACCATTCCTCTGCCCATTTACATCTATTTACATCTTCCTGTAACTTATGGCCTTCTTCACTATTAACGACTCTACCAATCTTGGTGTCACCTGCAAACTTACTTTCATTCTCCCCAGAGGTCGTGAATATAGCCCAATCCATCACGCAAACCAGCCTCCCATCCATTGACTCTGTCTACACTTCCCGCTGCTTCAGCAAAGTAGCCAGCATAATTAAGGGCCACACACCCCGGACATTCTCTCTTCCACCTTTTCTCTTCTGGAAAAAAATACCAAATTCTGAGGTCATATACCAGCTGACTCAAGAACAGCTTCTTCCCTGCTGCTATTGGACGTTTGAATGGACGTACCTTGCATTAAGTTGATCTTTCTCTACACCCTAGCTATGACTGTAACACTACATTCTGCACTCTCGTTTCCTTCTCTATGAACAGTGTGCTTTGTTTGTATAATGCGCAAGAAATAATACTTTTCACTGTATGTTAATATATGTGACAATAACAAATCAAAAAAAACCAAATCAAATTCTCATCTATATCACTTATGTATATAGTAAACAATAAGGGTCCCAGCACTGAACCCTGTAGTATGCCACTAGACACCAGCCTCCAGTCACTCGGACAGCCTTCTACCACCAACCTTTGTGTCCTATTACTAAACCAGTTTCAGATCGATCTCATCAAGTTTCCATGAACTGCACTTGCTTCAACCTTCTCAATCTGTCTCCCATGTGGGAGGTGGGATGGTAGAAGAAGTTGTGCTGGTTCTTCTGCGTCCTGCCTCTTCACACTGTTACCGGAGGTGCTTTTAGCTGTAATGCCAACCAACCCAACAGGTCGTGGTGCTAGTAGCAGTCATATAAGAACTTTGAAGGCCAAAGTGGAGAACTGTACATGAGAAAAGCAGTTGAATATCGGTCAGTCAACCCTAAGATCGACAGGAAGCCAATTAAGACTCAGCAGCAATCCATTAGCAGTAATTTTCTGGTGTAAATGAGATTTTATTGGTGATGCACAGGACCCCACTGTGCCTGCAACTCATCAACTAACAGGAGGGGCATCCAAAATGAGATGTCAGACTGTCTGGCAAATGCATTAAATCTATGCATTAAGATGGAAATGGGCAAGTCTGAGATCCTCCCAGGTCAAGATTTGCAACTTCCTCACAACTGCAAACAAGGCAACAAATCCTCCATCACACACCGACCAGAGCAAAGAACCTCATTTGACACAACCATACCCTTAATATCGCAAACCACTCTCACCGTCTCCCGGGCTCAAAGAAGCAGACACTCCAGGAAGTGTGGAAAATGTGCAGGCCTGCAGGTGAGAGTGAAACAACACGCTTCCCCCTTCCCAGCTAACTGCTTGCAAATGTCCAATCCCTGGAAAACAAGCTGGACGAACTTAGAGCCGGACTCACTTTGCATAGAGAACTGAGGGACAGCTGTGTACTCTGTTTCACGGAGACGTGGCTCACTCCATCAAATGGACATACAGCGGTCTCAGGCAAGGTTAGGAGAGGTTGCTTCCTAATCGACACCTCACGGTGCCTAGATGTAGCAACACTGGCAACTTTCTGCTCCCCAGACCTAGAATACCTGATGCTAAAATGCCCTACTCCCTTCCACGGGAATTTACCTCTGTTGTCCTGATGGCAGTTTACATCCATCCCCTGTGGACATGAAGGTTGTGTTGGACAAAAAATTCACCACTATGAATAGCCTTGAGACAAAACATCCCAAGACTTTGTTCATCGTGGCCGGGGACTTCAATCAGGCCAACTCGAGCGTACTACCAAGTTACCACCAACACGTCTCCTATTTCACCAGAGGCCCAAACATCCTAGACCACTGCTGCACAAATATCAAACATGCCTACTGCTCTATCGCCCGCACGCACTTTGGTAGATCAGACCACAAGGCTGTGCTCCAGTTCCCGGCTTACAAGCAAAACCTGAAGCGGGAGAGTCTATCAAAGAAAGTCATGCAATGTTGGTCTGAGGAATTGCATGATCTCTTATGGGGCTGTTTGGAGTCAGTGAGCTGGTCAATGTTTAAAAACTCTGCAACCAGCCTGAACGAGTATGCCACAACAGTAAATTACTTCATTAGTAAGTGTGTGCCAAAGAAGCAAAGAACTAACTGTGTGCCAAAGAAGCAAATCCGTGCGTTCCCCAACAGGAAACCATGAAGGAACAGGGATATCCACTCCTTGCTGAAGTCCAGGTCTGAAGTGTCCAAGTCAGGCGACACTGACCTACACAAGAAAGCCAGATACAATCCAAGGAAATCAATCAAAGATGACAAAAGTCAGTACCAGACCAAGCTAGAGTCCCAGACTAGCCATACTGACCCCTGTTGACCATGGCAAGGTCCGCAAAACATAACAGACTACAAGATGAAGGCATGTAAAATCGCTGGCACCAACGCAGCCCTCCATGATGAGCTCAATGCATTCTACATCCATTTTGAGCAAGAGCTCAGAGAGTGTGTGCCCTCCACCCTGGAAGCCCTGGATGAGCCTGTATCTATGGTCACCATTGCAGATGTCAGAACAGATTTCTCGAAGGTCAACCCACGGAAAGCAACTGGCCCGGATGGGGTACCCGGACGTGCACTCAGATCCTGCACAGATCAGCTGGCAGAGTTATTCACCGATATCTTCAATCTCTTTTTACAACAATCTGAGGTCCTTATCTGCTTCAAGTAGACAGCCATCATCCAGATATCTAAGAAAAACCAAGCAGCATGTCTTAATGACTATCAGACGGTGGCTTTGACATCCATCACTATGAAGTACTTCGAAAGATTAGTCATGGCACAAACCAATACCAGCTTCCCGAACTACCTGGATCCACTAGTTTGCCTATCTCTGCAACAGGTCCACAGCAGACGCTATCTCCCTGGCCCTGCACTCAACCCTGGAACACCTAAATAACAAGGACACCTTTGTCAGACTCCTATTTATTGACTACAGCTCAGCCTTCAACACTATTATTCCCTCGAAACTCATCTCCAAACTCTGTGGCCTGGGCCTTGGCACCTTCTTCCAAAACTGGATCCTGAACTTCAAAATCCACAGATCACAATCAGTAAGGATAGGCAAAAACACCTCCTCTATGATCATCCTCAACACCAGTGCCCCACAAGGACTGTGTTCTCAGGTCTCCATGATACTCCTTATATACCTATGACTGTGAGGCAGATTCTCATCCAATTTGATTTTCAAGTTTGCTGACGACACCACTATAATGGGTTGGATCTCAGTAAAAAGGTAAGACAGAATACAGGAATGAGATTGAGAATCTGCTGAAGTGGTGCAGCAACAATAATCTCTCCCTCAATGTCAACAAAATGAAGGAGATTGTCATCAACTTATAGAATCATAGAGGTTTTGGAAACATAACAGCATGGAAACAGGCCCTTCGGACCAACTTGTCCATGCCACCCTTTTTTTTTAAATCCCTAAGCTAGTCCCAATTGCCCTCCATTTGGCCCATATCCCTCTATACCCATCTTACCCATGTAACTGTCTAAACGCTTTTTAAAAGACAAAATTGTACCCGCCTCTACTACTACCTCTGGCAGTTTGTTCCAGATACTCACTATCTTCTGTGTAAAAAAATTGCCCGTCTGGACCCTTTTGTATCTGTCCCCTCTCACCCCTCTCACCCCTCTAGTTTTAGATTCCCCTATCTTTGGGAAAAGATATTGACTATCTAGCTGATCTATGCTGTCATTATTTTATAGACCTCTATAAGATTACCCCTCAGCCTTCTACACTCCAGAGCAAAAAGTCACAGCCTATCTAGCCTCTCCTTATAACTCAAACCATCAAGTCATGGTGGCATCCTAGTAAATCTCTTCTGCACTCTTTCTAGTTTAATAATGTCCTTCCTATAATAGGGTGACCAGAATTAAACATAGTATTCTAAGTATGGCCTTACCAATGTCTTGTACAACTTCAACAGGATGTCCCAATCCTGTATTCAATGTTCTGACCAATGAAATGAAGTATGCCACATGCCTTCTTCATCACTCCATCCACCTGCGACTCCAGTTTAAGGAGCTATGAACATGTACCTTTGGCCCAGTTGATTAAGATCCTGTTGCAATTGGAGATAATTTTCTTCACTGTCCACTATGCCACCAATCTTCATGTCATCTGCAAACTTATTAACCATGCCTCCAACATTTTCATCCAAATTATTAATATAAATGACAAATATCAGTGGACTCAGCACCGATCCTTAAGAAAAACAATTGAAAAACAATTCTCTACAACCACCCTCTGGCTTCTGTCAAGAAGCCAATTTTGCATCCACTTAGATACCTCACCCTGGATCCCGTGAGATTTACCATTATGCAACAACCTACCATGCAGTATGTTGTCAAATGCCTTACTAGAGTCCATGTAGACAACATCAACTATACTGTCTTCATCGGTCGTCTTAGCTACCCCTTCAAAAGACTCAATTAAATTTGTGAGACGTGATTTTCCACTCAAAGCTATGCTGACTGTTCCTAATCAGTCCTTGCGTCTCTAAATGCCTGTAGATTCTGTCTCTCAAAGTACCTTCCAACAATTTACCCACCATAGATGTGAAGCTCACTGGCCTGTAGTTCCCAGGCTTTTCCCTGCAGCCCTTTTTAAACAAAGGCACAACATTTGTCACTCTCCAATCTTCAGGCACCTCACCTGTGGCTATCAATGATTCAAATATCTTGGCTAGGGAACCTGCAATTTCCTCCCTAGCCTCCCACAACGTCCTGGGAAATACTTCACCAGGTCCTGGGGATTTATCTATCTTGATGCGCTTTAAGAATTCCAGCATCTCCTTCTCTGTAATATATACACTCCTCAAGTCATCACTATTTATTTCCTCAAATTCCCTAACATCCATGCTTTTCTCAACAGTAAATACTGATGAGAAATATTCATTTAGGATCTCACCCATTGATCAAGATCCCTTTGCAATCCAACTTCAGGAAGTGTAAAGGAGAACATGTTCCTGTCTACATCAACAGAGATGAAATAGAAAGGGTTGAGAGCTTCCAGTTTTTAGGTGTCCAGATCACCAACAGCCTGTCCTGGTCCCCCCATGCCAACACTATAGTTAAAAAAGCCCACCAATGCCTCTACCTTTTCAGAAGACAGAGAAAATTTGCCATGTCAGCTATGACTCTCACCAACTTTCACATATGCACCATAGAAAGCAATCTTTCTGGTTGTATCAAGCTTGGTATGGCTCCTGCTTTGCCCAAGATCACAAGAAACTATAAAAGTTGTGAATGTAGCCCAATCTATCACGCAAACCAGCCACCCATCCATTGACTCTGTCTACACTTCCCACTGCCTTGGCAAAGCAACCAGCATAATTAAGGATCCCATGCACCCCAGACATTCTCTCTTCCACCCTCTTCTGTTGGGAAAAAAGATACAAAGGTCTGGGGTCATATACCAACTGACTCAAGAACTGCTTCTTCTCTGCTGCTGTCAGACTTTTGAACGGACTTGCCTTGCGTGAAGTTGATCTTTCTCTACACCCTAGCGATGACTGTAACGCTACATTCTGCACTGTCTCATTTCCTTCTCTATGAATGGTATGCTTTTTCTGTATAGCGTGCAAGAAACAATACTTTTCACTGTATAATACATGTGACAAAAATAAATCAAATCAAACCCTCTGGAGACTATAGCGAGGAACAGTGTTGAGGAAGTGGTGGCTGTTACCTTCAACTCTTTCATCCCTCTATTTATACAGCCCTCTCATGTCCCACGCACACCAAGAACATATTCACTGGCATGTGCAGTGCTGTCGCACATGCTGACTCCCCTTCTTGCCTCTATCAACTATTTGTTGGTCCTAATTGGATGGTGATCCTGGAGGACCTACTAATGACCCCAGGAGGCACACTGCTGCTATGCAAGGGACTGGGACCCGAAAAAAGTTCTCACTGCTAAAAATGTTCAAAGTGAGGAAGATTCAGCCCGAAGTTTCCATCCATTACTAAAAGAGGAAATGCTAAAGCTTATCCATCCAGAGGCCTTGGTGTTTTCATTCTTATAGCAACATTAATTCAGTGCCCTTAATCTCATATCTTTAGATTATTGTGGTAGTTTTTTGTAATAACATACTATCAGAGACTACATCAATGACCAACAAAGGATTTATTTGCAAGGATCTATAAGAACAGTGGGATGCCTGCTGTTAATTCTGGAAGGCCTCTGCCACAGAGAACTCCTTCCTTTGGGGGTGATCCCCACTGTGAGTCCTAATTGGTCATCCAGGCCAGGTGGCCCTGACTCTGCTGTGTTGCCCTTAAAGGCACAGTCACCACAGTTTTAACTTTCATGGCTTGTTCTATTAATAGCTGCAGATTGAAGTCCAAGCAAGAAACAGCTAAACTTTCCATTATATACTGCGCATGAAAACAGTCTAGTTTCAATAACAGGCACATTACTAGTTATTGTACCCAATAAATCTACTCTAATGTTCCAAAATTACCAACTGCCAGGATTAAGGTACTCACAGTGTGAAGGCAAAATACCAATCAGTAGCACCACTGGGCAGGGAGGGTTTGAAAATTGAGTTCACTGTTTAAGCTGTAAAACTTTCAATGGGAATTAATTCCGAAAATGAAAGCATCCTATTCATAGAATCCCTACAGTGCAGAAGGAGGCTATTTGGCCCATCAAGCCCACACCAACAACAATCTCAACCAGGCTGGATCCCCACACCTGGCATATTTTTTGCTGCTAATCTCTCTACCACTCAGGGGAAATTTATCATGGCCAATCAACCTAACCCGCACATCTTTCGGACTGTGGGAGGAAACCAGAGCGCCCGGAAGAAACCCACACAGACACAGGGAGAACATGCAAACTCCACACAGACAGTGACCCAAGGTGGGAATTGAACTTGGAGCAGCGCTAATCAGTGTACCACCATGCCATCTATTGGCACAGACAAGTCAGTAAAGGGAGCAAACAGTATATGAAAGGCCAGAAGTAGCAAGTAAATGAGAAAATGATGGAAAATCAGAGTAAGAGGGATAAACATACTGTTGTTTATTCCATGATGCAAAATGATTTCCTTTTCCAGTTTTAATAAAGATTGAAAACACCTCATTCTGGGCAAATTGAAGACTTCAATTCTGTTCAACACCAGAGTGCCTCACAACAGCTCTTGTCTTGATTCAATACTGATTGCTGCTGAGTGAACAGGCTGTTTCCCAGGTATGACATTAGTCCTGACATTAAGTGCAATCTACCAGTCAGAATCAGGCACAATGCACAAAATGATGGAGATGCTGCACACACGTTCCTATCGTATTTCTGACTGCGTTTCCATATCTGACACCAAGGCTCACTCTCGCTGGTACCCATCTCTCACTTTCTCCAAAAGTTCTGTGTTCAAGTCTCATATTCAGGAGTTGAGCACAAAAGTGAAGGCTGGCATTCCAGTGAGTTACTCAGGGAGTGCCACAGTGTCAGCAGAGATACCATATTTTGAATGAGCTGTTAAACTTAAAGCTCTGTTTGACCCACTAGATGGACATTAAAGATTCTATGGCATTACTTTGAAGATCAGAAGTGTTATCCCTGGTGTTTTGGTCGATGTTTATTGCCCAATCAACATTAGTAAAGAAAAAGATTATTTGGTCATTACCAGAGTGCTGCCTGTGAAAGCTCGTTGTGCCCAAATTTACTACATATTCTACACTGCAGTAACTACACCTAAAATACTTCATTGGCTATAAAGAGCTTTGGAACAATCTAAGGATGTGAAAGGTGCTATGCAAATGCAAATTCTGTCTTTATTTCTCCCTTTTTGACTAAGCATGGCCATCTGTCCTGATCTCTTTTTATGTATTTCAGTGTTCATTAATGTACCTGTAAAGCTTCTGAGAATCGTTTCATCATATTAAAGCTGCAAGATAAATAAATTCAACCCATGACTTACAAAGAAAATTGGAAATAGAATTCAATCCAAGGAAGAGGCATATAAACTGGCCAGAAGAAACAGCAGACCTGAGAACCGGGAGTAGCTTAAAATTTGGCAAATGGGGATAATGGATTGATTAAGGAGGAGGAAATAGAGTAAGTTTGCGGGAAACATAAAATGGACTGTAAAAATTCCTATAGGTATATGAAGAGAAAAAGATTGGTGAAGATAAATGTAGGTCCCTTACAGACATAAACAGGGGAATTTATCATGGGGAATAAAGAAATAGCTGACCAACTAATTATATGATTTGGTTTTGTCTTCAAAAACGAGGACACAAATGACGTTCCAGCACTATTGAGGAACACAGGGTTTAGTGAGAGGGAGTAATTTTGATTTGATTTATTATTGTCGCATGTATTGGAAAACTGTGAAAAGTATTGTTTCTTGTGTGCTACAGACAAAGGCTGTATTAATTGAAGGAAATCAATATTAGTAGGGAAATGGTGTTGGGGAAATTGATGGGATTGAAGGCCAATAAATCCCCAGGACCTGATAATCTACTTCCCTGAGCACTTAAGGCAGTGGCCCTAGAAATAGTGGATGCATTGGTGGTCAACTTCCTAGATTCAAAGAACAAAGAAAATTACAGAACAGGAACAGACCCTTTGGCCCTCCAAACCTGCACCGACCATGCTGCCCGACTTAACTAAAAACCCCTACCCTTCCGGGGACCATACCCCTCTATTCCCATCCTATTCATGTATTTATCAAGATGTCCCTTAAAGCTGTCTATCCTTTTTGCTTCCACTACCTCCCTGGCAGCGATTTTGAGGCACCCACCACCCTCTGTGTAAAAAACCTGCCTTGTACATCTCCTTTAAATCTTTGCCCCTCACACCTTAAACCTGTGCCCCCTAGTAATTGATTCTTCCACCCTAAGAAAAAGCTTCTGACGATCCACTCTGTCCATACCTCTCATAATCTTCTAACAGGTCTCTTCTCAACCTTCATCATTCCAGTGAGAACAAACCAAGATTCTCCAATCTCTCCTCATAGCTAATGCCCTCTATACCAGGCAATATCCTGATAAATCTTTTCTGAACCATCCCCAAAGCCTCCACATCCTTCTGGTAGTGTGGCGACCAGAATTGAACATTATATTCCAAGTGCAGCCTGACTAAGCTGCAACATGATTTGCCAATTTTTAAATTCAATACCCCAGCTGATGAAGGCAAGCATTCTGTATGCCTTCTTGACTACCTTCTCCACCTGTGTTGCTACTTTCACTGACCTGTGAATCTGTACACCCAGATCCCTCTGCATATCAATACTCTTAAGGTTTCTGCCAGTTACTGTATATTTCCTACCTTTACTAGACCTTCCAAAATGCATTATCTCTCATTTGTCCAGATTAAACTCCATCTGACATCTCTCCGCCCAAATCTCCAACCGATCTATTTCCTGCTGTATCCTCTGATGGTCCCCATCTGATGGACCCACAAAACCATCAACCTTTGTGTTGTCCACAAATTTACTAAGCAAACCAGTTACATTTTCCTCTAAATCATTTAAATAAATTACAAACAGCGAGAGTCCCAGCATTGATCCCTGAGGAACACCACTTGTTACAGTGCTCCATTCAGAAACATTCTATAGACCCTGGAATAGTTCCAATAACTGAAATGTAATGTAACCCCACTCTTTAAAATGGGAGGTTGAGAGAAAACAGGGAATTATAGACCAGTCAGCCTGATGTTGGTATTGAGGAAATGCTAGAATCCATTATTAAAGATTTTATAGCAGAGCACTCAATAAACATTGGCAGAATTGGATAGAGTCAGTGCAGATTTACAAAAAGAAAATCATGCTTGACAAATCTATTGTAATGCTTAGGAGATGTGACTGGTAGAGTTGATGAGGGGGAGCCAGTGGATGTGGTTTATGTGGACTTTCAGAAGGCTTTTGATAAAGTCCCACACAAGAGATTCGCATATAAAATTAAAGTGCATGGGATTGGGGTAGTGTATTGAGATGAATAGAAAACTGGTTGGCACCCAGGAAACAGAGAATAGGAAAAAACATGTCTTTTTAGAATGTCAGGCAGCAACAAGTGGGGTACCATAGGGATCTGTGCTAGGACTCCTGCTATTCGCTATATATTTTACTGACTTAGATGAGGGAATCATCCATAATACATCAAATTTGCAGATGACTCAAAGATGGGTGGGAGGGTGAGCTGTGAGGAGGATGCAGAGATCCTTCACTGTGATTTGAACAAGTTGAGTAAGTGGCCACCTTGTGATTATCTAGTGAGCCTTAGCTTCATTTTAGTAAAATACATGTGTCAGTTGACTAACTGCTAACACCTTCTCAGCTAGTGCAACCCTTGTGTTTGAGACATTGAAAAACTGAGAGATTGAGGAAACGATCCAGTGAATAAAAGTGGACATGTATTATTAAAGAAGAAATCAAAGAAGAAATAGCAAGGCACCTAGAAAAGAAAGGTTTGATAGAGCAGACACAGCACGGATTCGTGAAGGGGAAGTCGTGTTTAACGAATTTATTGGATTTCTATGAGGATATGACTAGTGCAGTAGACAGAGGGAAACCAGTGGATGTGGTGTTTTTAGATTTCCAGAAGGTGTTTGAAAAGGTGCCTCACAAAAGGTTGCTGCAAAAGGTTAGGGTGCACGAAGTTGGGGGTAAGGTGTTAGCATGGATAGAGGATTGGTTGTCTAATAGGAAGCAGAGAGTTGGAATCAATGGGTGCTATTCTGGTTGGCAGTTGGTGACTACTGGGGTGCCGCAGGGATCGGTGTTGGGGCCTCAACTGTTTACCATTTACAGTGATGATCTGGAGGAGGGGGCTGAGTGTAGGGTAGCAAAATTTGCTGATGACTCGAAGATGAGTGGAAAAGCGAATTGCGTGGAAGGTGCAGAAAGTCTGCAGAGAGATCTGGATAGGCTGAGTGAGTGGGCGAGGACCTGGCAGATGGAGTATAGCATTGGCAAAAGTCAGGTTATCCACTTTGGTAGAAATAATAGGAGGAGGGATTATTATTTAAAGGGCGAAAAGCTGCAGCATGCTATGGTGCAGAGGGACCTGGGGGTCCTTGTGCACAGATCACAAAAACCCAGTCTGCAGGTGCAGCAGGTGATCAAGAAGGCGAATGGAATGCTGGCCTTTATAGCGAGGGGGATAGAATATAAAAGCAGGGAGGTCTTGCTGCAACTGTACAGGGCACTGGTGAGGCCGCAACTGGAGTACTATGTACAGTTTTGGTCACCGCATTTGCGAAAGGATATACTGGCCTTGGAGGGAGTACAGAGAAGGTTCACCAGGCTGATATCGGAGATGAGAGGGTTAGCTTATGAAGAGAGATTGAATAGACTAGGTCTGTACTCATTAGAGTTTAGAAGGCTGAGGGGGAACCTTATAGAGACTTACAAGATAATGAAGGGGCTAGATAGGGTAGAGGTAGAGAGATTCTTCCCACTTAGAAAGAAAAACAGAACTAGAGGGCACAGCCTCAAAATAAGGGAGGGGGCAGTTTAGATCAGAGTTGAGGAGGAACTTCTTCACTGGATGTGAGAGGAAGGTTCTTTACGCAGAGAGTTGTGGGGGTATGGAACGTGCTACCGAGTAGGGTGGTGGAGGCAGGAACATTGGACTCGTTTAAGGTTCAGTTAGATAGACACATGAGTGAAACGAGGATGGAGGGTTATAGTAGGGGCTATTAAATAAGGTCAGAACCTCGGGAGACACCGGAAATGCAGACTTGTAAGTTAACATTTTTGTCTTTTTATTCCGCAGGTGGAGGTCCACCTTGTTGTCAAACGAGGGGCATGCACACGGTGGGTCGTGCGTGGGCTGCTCTTGGAGGTTCCGGGAGTGGCCTAGTACTTCGTGTCGGTGTGTGTGCTTGATCGTGGACCGGTAGACGGGCGCCGCAACAGCTCGGTGACTAGCACTGCTAGCTGTGCAGATACATGGATTTGGGCCTGTGTCTGTGGGAGTTTGTGCATTCTCCCTGTGGTTGTGTGGGTTTCCTCCAGGCGCTCCAGTTTCCTCCCACACCCCAAAGATGTGCTCTTAGGCTGATTGGTGTACCAAATTGACACTATTCTCCCCTGAATTTGGCTAAGTTAGGGGTTCCATTCGTAGACACGCAGGGTAGAATAGGTGTAGGGTGATGCGGCGGCGCGGGCTCGTTGGGCCGAAGGGCCTGTTTCCCATGCTGGGTTGTTCTTTGTTCTTTGTTCTTTGTTCAAAGGGTGGTGAATCTCTGGAATTCACTTCATATTGAAGTGGTGGAGGCTACCTCGCTGAATATAGTTAAGGCACGGGTAGACAGATTTCTGATAGACAGTGGAATTAAGGGTTATGGGGAGAAAGCGGGAAAGTGGAACTGATCCACTTCAGATCAGCCATGATCTTATTGAATGGCGTGGCAGGCTCGAAGGGCTAGATGGCCTACTCCTGCTCATATTTCTTATGTTCTTATGTTTTTATTAAAATAAGAGCCAAAATACAGATTTTCCTGATCTAAAGCAACCAATAAAACAACTGGATCCACATGGGAGAAATTCACCAATGTGGTTGGTGATGACAAGTCAAAGAGACATTCAACTTAAACTGAAATGTTCACCAACTTTGAATTAATACCCAGACCAGTAAGAGGTTCTCAGTGGCAGGAGATTCAACTGAGCAGTCCCAAAGTAAAGCTGCCAAGGTTGGCACTTGACCTGGACAGGGTTAAATGCTGTGAAGTAAGACTGAGAACCTTTGAACATGTAATGACTTTGATTGCTCCTAGTTTTTGCCCACTGCCAGCTTCTTTCAGCCATGCATGGAAATTTCCTCCTGAAAAATGCCTAAAGGGTTGGACATCCAATGGGCTATTCCTGATCCCCTGCCATACCTTCAACCAGAGACTGACACGCCATTATGGTAGAAACAGCTGAAAACAAGCATCTTACGCACTTCTGTCATTCTCCCACAAGCATGAGTTTAAGTTTTTTTTATTAATGTCACAAGTAGGCTTATGTTAACACTGCAATGAAGTTACTATGAAAATCCCCTAGTTGCCACATTCTGACACCTGTTCAAGTATAGTGAGGGAGAATTTAGCATGGCCAATGCAACTAACAAGCATGTCTTTTGCACTGCGGGAGGAAACTAGAGCAGCTGGAGGAAACCCTCACAAACACGGGGAGAACGTGCAGACTTTGTACACACAGCGAACCAAGCTGGGAATTGAACCTGGGTCCCTGGTGCTGTGAGGCAGCAATGCTAACCACTGTGCTGCCTGAAGCAGCAAAAGATTGGCACAGTTTCTCAGTCAGCCACTCACAAAGGATCTGAAGCAGTATTTGAGGGACCTCTCACTATTAATCAATTAGAGGAGCAATTACGTCCCAACAACCTCAAAAGTGCAAAGCAAGGATTTGCTTTCCTCTTTGAGAATGAGGATACCTGAGAGGAGCGCTGTGCACAGTTAGATATATCGGTTGGTTGGAAATATCAATATCTATTCTTGCCCTGACACTGATTCAGAGAGAGCCTCTGAGACAATACAATGTCAAAACAAGTCTAATTATTGTACTATGCCGTGGGAGCAGAATGAATATATTTTCCATGAATTGATCAATTTTGATAAATTAATCCAATCTCCCTTGCCATAACTGCATGAGCGAGTTGTCAGACAATTTACACTAGCCAGTTTTCGCTGCACTAAATTTACATACCGTCTCATACTCCAATCCACAATATCTTGCATTTACATGCAGTACTTCTAACACAGAAAAATATTCCAAGACCCAGAAGCATAAATCAGACGCGAAAGAGCTGTGTCAAAGGAACAGATATTAGGAGAGCTGATCACGAGCTTGTGATCAGTGAGCTGGATTCTAAGGTGGAAATAAATGAGGACAGGGAGGTTAAGAGGCAGAGGGATTCAGGGGAAGGCCTGCTCGACCACAAATAATGAGCTGAAGGAAGGATAAATATCTCTGCTAATCTTAAAGTACGGCTGTGAAATTTCCAAACAAGAGCAGCCTAAGACAATATTTGTGGTGTTGATGTTAACTACAGCAAATTCTAACACTTCAATATACCTCTCTGCCGCCTCTAAACACTTTCCTATTTAAAATGTATGTCTCTAACCTGGGTTATTAACCACCCTACGTAATGTCTCCTTCATTAGTTCAGTGTCGTTTCTTGTCCTGATTAAAACTCAAACTCACACTGGGTTGTCCACTAAAGGTGCTATATGAATGTAAGCCATTGTTGTTTGACTGGTGCAGACTCAATAGGCTGATGGGTCTTTCTTGGTGTTATAGACCTCTATGACTCTATGTAGTTCCAGATTTGTAGTTACAAAAGTTCCCCGTGAAAACCGTATCAGCAGGTGAGGCAGTGGTGACTTTTTAAGTGCAATTGTAATGCCCTGACAATAGAATGAAACACATAGCTATTGACTCATCTCATTTTCTTTGCTCCTTTGTCAACCTGCTGAATAAGACTGACATCAGGACTTACACTGCTCAAATTTTTACATTTTTAGGTGTTTTAACACAATAAAAGTGCTAGATTCATAGGCAGGCACCAAGGTTAAGAAGAGTAACATAATGTGGGTTCCATCTGATGCTGCTTGCTAACACCAGAATGAGACATGGGGCAGGTGTGGGTACAGAGGTCCAATTTTACCAAAGTACATCCGTTCCTGTTGGTGATGGGGAGTAGGAGGTGTGGGAGGGAGGAGTAGTTGCCAAGGGGAACCCATTTCTCTTATCAGTTACATTTAACCATAGATAGAACCATAGAAAATTACAGCTCAAAAACAGGCCTTTTGGCCCTTCTTGTCTGTGCTGAACCATTTTTTGCCTAGTCCCACTGACCTGCAATTGGACTATATCCCTCCACACCCTCTCATCCATGAACCTGTCCAAGTTTTTCTTCAATGTTAAAAGTGACCCCGCATTTACCACTTTATCCAGCAGCTCATTCCATACTCCCACCACTCTCTGCATGAAGAAGCCCCACCCCCTCCAATATTCCCTTTAAACTTTTCTCCTTTCACCCTTAATCCATACCCTCTGTTTTTTTTCTCCCCTAGCCTCAGTGGAAAAAGCCTGCTTGCATTCACTCTATCCATACCCATCACAATCTTATACACCTCTATCAAATCTCCCCTCACTCTTCTACGCTCCAGGGAATAAAGTCCTAACCTATCCAATCTCTCTCTGTAACTCAGATTCTCAAGTCCCGGCAACACCCTTCTGAACCTTCTCTGCACTCTTTCAACCTTATTTAAATCCTTCCTGTAACTAGGTAACCAAAACTGTACACAATACTCTAAATTTGGCCTCACCAATGCTTTATACAACCTTACCATAACACTCCAACTTTTATACTCGATACTCCGATTTATAAAGGCCAATGTACCAAAAGCACTCTTTACAGCCCTATCCACCTGTGACGTCACTTTTAGGGAATTCTGTCCCTGTATTCCCAGGTCCCTCTGTTTAACTGCGCTCCTCAGACTCCTACCATTTACCGTGTACATTCTACTTTGGTTTATACTTCCAAAGTGCAATACCTCACACTTGTCTGCGTTAAATTCCATTTGCCATTTTCAGCCCATTTTTCTAGTTCGTCCAAATGCCTCTGCAAGCTTTGAAAACCTTCCTCACTGTCCACTACACCTCCAATCTTTGTATCATCAGCAAATTTGCTGATCCAATTTACCACATTATCATCCAGGTCATTGATATAGATGACAAACAACAATGGATCCAATACTGATCCCTGTGGCACACCACTAGTCACAGGCCTCCACTCAGAGAAGTAATCCTCCACCACCACTTTCTGGCTTCTTGCATTGAGCCAGTGTCAAATCCAATTTGTCATGGCTATTTAATTCAGTCACAGCACAAAGCTCAATGACAAGATATCCTCTGTCTAAGGAAGGTTTCCTAGTTAAAGGGCTCCCAACAAAATTATATTTTTCTGTGAGAAAATCGGTATCTCAGAGAGCATTGCTGTATTCATCTGTCACCTCTGGTCAGAGTTCCCTGGAGCTGTCTGACAATGGAATTCAATGATTGGCTTTGGTTCTGTTATATAAAGTCAGCTCTCAGCTAAGGTGCTGATCACAAGATGGAACTGTCCCCCAGGATGGAACTGCCCCCAGGATGGAACTGGCCCCCAGGATGGAACTGGCCCCCAGGATGGAACTGCCTCACTGACGAGGATTTCAGCCTGCTCCCTGGTAATAACACAGTTAAGCTGGAATCAAGAATGAAGAGCTGGTTGAAGCATAAGGCATGTTACACTGCTTTAGTCAGCTTCCTATTCCCAACTGCAGCGTAAAACATGCTGGAACATTCATCTGAATCATTAGTAGAGGGAAAAAAAGGAACACAAACCTGAGCCAATAGCATCAGTTTAAGAACTGACTTTGCATCACTTTCACCCTGTTGCAGCTTTCCGAGAATACAGACTGTTTCTGTGCATTAATGTCCTCGTTTTACCAGCTGTCTCTTGTATCTACTATTGTGGAATTGGTTTCCTTTAGCTTTCTGTCAACTCCCAGGGAGATAGTTAGTGATGCTGTGCATAGTCCTACGTTACAGATCATGTTACTGGACGAACAACCAGAGGTGCCGACTTCCAGTTCCATCAAAGCAGCCTTTTAGAGTCTTTTCCAAAAAAACAATATTGATATAAAGGGACTGTGAAACTTGTCAGAATGTCTTAAAATCACATCTGCCTCATTAATATCCTGTAGGGCAATAAACTTGTTCTCTTTACCTGGTCTGGCCATCCAGTAATATTTGCGCCACACATGCCAGGCAATGACCATCACGAACAAGAATGAATCTAAAAATTCAACAGCATTACCAATCCCCCACATCAACATCCTACATACAGCAGTTCAAGATGGAAGCTCACCACCACCACCTTCTCAAGGACAATTAGGGATAAGAAACACACGTCGGCCTAGCCAGCAGCACTCACATCCCAGTAGACACAACTGAAAATTGTCTATATAATTCTTTCTTGCTGCTGCCTGTGTGTGCAGGCACGATCCAATGTAGGACATTCAGCAGCTGCGATAATACCCCAAGGGGAGAGAGAGAGAAATGGGGGGAGGAATGGGCAACAGGAAAATTGGCTCGTGTGTTTAACTGGCATGATTGTAACTGTTATAAGAATACATTAAAATGACTTCAAAATACTATGATTTGGAAAAAGTTAAAACCTGTGAAAATAAAAATGCCTCAGAGCAAAATCTGTGGAGTGTGACATTTGATGTCTCTAATGGCAGAAGGTGGGATGTCGAGTGCAGTCTCCCATTATCACTGAAATACTCCATCTCCGGGCATAACCTCTTTGTCACCTCCACTATTGTCATGGTGATAAATTTAGTTAGGAGGCAGCAAGTGGACGTCATTTGGAGAATTGGAAAGATAAAACTCGTTTATCCGTAGGACACAGTCCCTACATGATTGTTAGAAAACTCCACTCTTTTTGGATTTTTATTAATTATATTTGCATTTATATAACATTTCACACTGAAATGTCTCAAAGCACTTTAGATAACCAAATACTTTCTTTTCAGAGTGCAGGTCTGCTGTATGGAGAAACAGGCAACCATGCATGCCTTATGGTTAACAATGAGGTGAATTAGTTAGTTTATTGTGCTATTGGTGGAGAAAAAAAATCATTAAATCCCTACAGTGCAGAAGGAGGCCATTCAGTCCATCAGGTCTGACTCTCCAAAAGAGCATCTTATCCAGGCCCGCCACCCTCCCTTTCCCCATAATCCCGTGCAATTTACCATTGCTAACCTCCTAACCTATACATCTTAAAAGTTTTGAAGTTTATTTATCAGTGTCACAAGTAGGCTTACATTAATATTGCAATGAAGTTACTGTGAAAATCCCTAGTCACCACACTACGGCACCTGTTTGGGTATACTGAGGGAGAATTTAGCATGGCCAATGCACCTAATCAGCACGTCTTTCAGACTGTTGGGGGAAGCCGGAGCACCTGGAGAAAACCCACACAGACATGAGGAGAATGTGCAGACTCCACACAGACAGTGACCCAAGCCGGCAATTGAACCTAGATCTCGAGCGCTGTGAGGCAACAGTGCTAACCACGGTGCCACCATGTCACCCCATCCTTGGGCACTAAGGGCCAATTTAACAGGCCAATCCACCTAACCTGCAAATTTTTGGACTATGGAAGGAAACCAGAGCACCTGGTGGAAACCCACACAGACACGGGGAGAATGTGCAAATTCCAGACAGACAGTGACCCAAGACTGGAATTGAACCCAAGTCCCTTGCGCTGTGAAGCAGCAGCGTTAACCACTGTGCCACCGTGTTTGCAAGAAAGGTCTATTCTGAGAAAGGGGAGTTGAAGTCTTTAACATTCATAGGCCAATCTAACATGTGGAAAAGAACCTTAGCTTAATGTTTTCTCTGAAGAGTAGCATGTTGAATGCTAGGTTAGCAACTCAGTTCACACTATGGGGGGTTAACCCCTTGCCACGTCCATCTCTTTTTTCCTAGCCCACAGTGGGGACTATCCCAGCTGGACTAAGCTGACACACAAATTATTTGGACATTTTATTAGAACGAAGGTGTATCAGATTTTTATTGTAGGTGCCTAGAAGCTGCATCCACCCAATGAATAATGCTGTGGGGTGGATTTGAGCAGCAGTAGATACTGCTGACCACAACCACTGCAACAACCCAAAGGTCATGCTAGGCATTAGCAATATAAAACAGAAGCCTCAACTGATGTAACAGGTAGCTGGATCATTACCTGAAGTGCTGTAACCTGCAGGGCTCCAGATCAGATGCTGGGAGGGGGATTAGAATAGGTGGCTTTGTTTTTTTCCATCAATGCTGACATGATGGGCTGAATGGCCTCGTTCCATAGTCATAACTTTCCCATGGTTCAGTGTTTTCTTAACACAGTATGTGGCAGCACAAGAGTTCAACTCACCCACAGATAGAACAAAGATCCTAATGAGCTATGAGTGAGCACGATGGCCCAATTAACAAACTTTCCTTTCAATAAAGATTCATGCTGCCTCACTAATGTTACAACATTGGTTTCATTATTGGCAGGGAAACAACTGTTGCTACAGAGTGCCAGTGTTTGGAATGAATTCAGCACAATCTGTGTATCAGGTTCTCAGGAGAACATGCTTTGTCGTGACCATGCATCACAACACGTCACCAGGCAGCCTCTTGTCCCTCAGCTGTCTAAGCTAGTGCTATTTGTCTACCCCCACCTCCCCCGTGAAAGCAGAACACAACGAAAGCAAGGGGTAAGTAAATAGAAGCATATGAACAGGAACGATAATCCTTCTCTTGCATCAGCCACCAGCTGTTTGGGAGAAACAGAAGTCCCTTCACTTCATCACACTGTTAATTGTGTGTGCAGAGAAGGATCTCTGGAGGGGCTAATCAAGAGGATCATAGAGCCCCAAATTCCCCTTGAATGAATTCTTCAGTCCCCATTTTACAGCTCATTAAGCAAAGTGTGTCTAATCTGTTAAGAGAATGTATAACTTTATCAAGTAAATGGCTGAGTAGCATTCTGCAGAAGTACCAAGGAACAACTGATTTTCCAATTGAGTTACACACAATTAAAATGAAACAAAGAATCATTGAATACCTACAGCGCAGATTGAGGCCATTTGGACCACTATGTCTGTGCCAGCCAATAAACAGCCATCCATGGTGGGTGGCAGGGTGGCTCAGTGGTCAGAACTGCTGAACCCAGGGACCCAGGTTCAATTCTAGTCTCAGTCACTGTCTGTGTTGAGTTTGCACTTTCTTCCTGTGTCTGTGTGGGTTTCCTCCGGGTGCTCTGGTTTCCACCCATGCTCCAAAGATGTGAGGGTAATGTTGATTGGCCATGCTAAATTGATCTTAGTTTCAGGGGATTAGCGGTAAATATATAGGGTACGGGAATAGGGTCTGCGTGGGTTTGTGGTCAGCACAGACTTGATGGGCTGAATGGCCTCCTTCTGTACTGTAGGGATTCTATGATCCTAATCCCACTTTCCAGTGTTAATCCTAGAGATAACAACAATTTAAAAGCATATTCAAGTATTTCTTTCTCTCAAATATGATAAGGGCTTTTGCCTTTGTCACTATTTAGGGCAATGAGTTTCAAATCTCCACCTGGATGAAAAAAAACCTCAACTTCTCCCCAGTCCTTTCACTAACTACTTTAAATCTCTGCCCCCTCACTCAGTATTAACCTCTTTGCTCAGGGAAATAGCTCCTTGCTTTTCACTCCATCCAGGGTCCTCATAATTGTATACTCATCGATTAAATCTCTCCTTAGCCTCACCCATTCCAAAGAAAACAATAAGAACCTATCCCATTTCCTGTGGCCACTGGGAATCAGATGCACACAACCTCCCCAAAATTATGGAGGCGATGGCTGCCATGTTCTGCGAGCCACACATTTTCCAGCATTCTGCCAAGAACAATTCTCTATTTTATCTTTATGAATGAAAGTCGCCAAAGTCCCAGAGGACCATGGACTTCTGTCCAACCCCACTTCCCCCCACCAACCTCAATTCTTTTTGTAATAGAATGAGAGCTGTTTGGTGATGATTTTAACCTGTGGGTCACCTCAGGCGAGGGACATGGTTGAAAAATTGAGGCCTTCATGGATAACCTCAGCCGGTATGGGAATTGAACTTGTGTTGTTGGCATCACTCAACACCATCCAGCTAACAGTAATTTCTAGAAGTATGGCTACTATTCAGGTAATGATAAAATTTAACCATTGCATCACTGAGATTGTGTGTCCTTGTGTCCTTTTTACTTTGAGCATCGTTCATTGAAGTCTGCTGATTAGATAGCTGGTTGATGCTACACACTAAGCACTGATATTCTTCACTTTCTGTTAAATGTATATCCTCCATTTCCAAAGTTTTAAGAGCACTACATCCTGCCTGCAGAAGACCAGATGTGCGCATCACGTCATTTGCCATCAATTTTTCCCACTCTGCAAGTAAGGACCCAGCCGAAGAGGAGAAAATAATCACAGGAATTTCAGTAGCTGAGGTGATTCTTTTAAAAAGAATCATATCACCAAGGCTGTACTTTTCAAGCCCAGCAGGAGAACATTTCAGATCAGGGAAAGAGGATGTGCTTTCGCTCGGGGGAGGGTGAGTGTTGTTATTCTACATTTTATCATTCACAATCCCAATGGAAACTGGTGCAGCCTGCATTTGCATGAATTCTTGCTCCACCACCACATGCGGCTTTCCTCTGGCAGTGGAGGTGGCTCACCATTTGTCAGCAGCAAGATGGACCAGTCCTGCCAATGTCTACAGGGTATTGTGTGTCCTGCACCCTCTGCCACTGGAGAACGTGCCAGTTGGAAGAATCACCACTGATGGGATTGAAAGGTGCCGCCTTCCATGGTGGGAAGGGCTGGAAAATTTTAGCTCTGATGCCCAAAATCATTGCAAAGTGCTTCAGAAATAGGCAGAAAGAAAGCGGGTAAGTCAGAAAAGGACAGATGGGTGACAGATACTTGAGTCGAAGGGATGGATTTTAATAATATTTTTAAGGAAGGCGAGATGGAGAGGGCTGACACTCAGAATTTTGAGGGATCTTCTTATCCCGCTGACAGCAAACTCCTGCCGTGGGTTTCCCAGAATGGGGAGGATACCTACAATGGGGAACCCCGTTGACAGCAGCAGGACCAGAAGGTCTCATCATCAGCCAGTGGCAGTGGTGTCCACCACTGTGAAACACGCTGTGGGAAGCTCAGAAACCCCTGCCTTATGTTTTCTTCAAGGTGGAAATTCCAAAAATTAGGAATCAGGCATTAATCCTGAGGCAAAATTAAGGTTGCCAACTTGGATTAAATGTGCTCCTCGAGGTTTCATCACATGACTCACCCCCACCACCCCTCCCCTCCATCATTAGTTGGCCAACACATACATCCTTGCAATGTACTGCCTTGCAATTGGAAAGCAAAAGGACTTATTGCCCAATTGGATGATGCTTGACTCTTTTCCCCATTCTCAATACTTCTGATAGAAAGAAATGTTCAAAGAATTAAAAAGAAAAATATTCTTTTAACGTCCAGACAGTATCCTGAAGTCTGGTCTTGATTCCTCGAGACTCCAGACCAAATCTGGAGGGTTGGCAGCCTGAGGTGAAGCAAAAAGGGGATTGCAAATGGGCTGGAGTTAGAGGAATAGAGTGTTTTGTTAGGCTGGAGAAAATGACGGAGATAGGACTTGATGGGGCCATGAAGGGATTTAAAGATGAAGATACTGATTTTAACTTCAATATGAAGTTGGGGAGCTATTGGCCTATGAGCGCACAGTTTATGCGTAACTGGGTCTTCAGTGAAACAAGGTATGTGCACAACAGTGAATTAGTTGCCTTGTTAAACATTTCTACTTGTTTGCTATACCTTAAGGACCCCCAAGACCTTTTCTGATCTGTTGATACATAGACCCTGGGCAGATAGAAATTTGTTAAGCTAACAGAAATTACAGGGCTCAATGTTAATTGTAGGAATAACTTTCTTCACCATACCAGGAAGGGAGACCAATATTGCTGTTTGGTATCATGATTTATAATCCAAACTTTTTGATCAATTCTTGTTTGTGTGGGTTTCATGTTCTAACTAGCTTGGCTTTCATATGTCAAAATGGTCAGGTTTTCTCTTTTCAAATGAAGAGTTACCCAAAACTGATAGCGTAGACCTCCAATTAACAGTTCACCAAAGACTTAACATCCCATTTCTCAACTCAACTGCACTCAGTTAATAGTCTGATGTGGGGTGAAAGGAAATGACAAGCAAGGAAAGCATTAAAAATAATTTTATAACAAGAAGACTAACCTTGATCGCATACCAGAAAAACGATTTACAGATTGGTGTATTTATCAAAATGCGGAGACAGGGTCCCGATTTCCAGTTGTCACGCGGTGGTGAATGGGAGTCCTTGGCTTCTGACTGCCAGAGTACCTCAATGGCACATTAAAATGCTGCAATAGAAATAGAAAATGCTGAGTTCCCATCTGGTTCCCACTCTAAACTTTGCTATTTCTTTCCCTTTCAGATGCAGATTGACTGGCTGTGCATTTTCTGTTTTTGTTTCTATTCCCCAATTTTCAAGGATAAAGTCATTGGAATTGTCAAGCTCATTGGAACTGTGAAGGGAATTGTCAAGCCGTTAAGGAAACTATCATAGCTCAATAGATTATTAAGCTGTCAAGGGATTTATATCTCCTGGCTGAAAATATCAAACGTCTGCAGGTTAAAAGAAAAGACCTTGATATTTAATTTTGTTTGTTGACATAAGTCTGAGGGTATTTTTACAGGATTTGTGCTGCATGACTGGTTTCACAACCTATCATTATCACAGTGGCATGTTAGTCAGTTTACATCTCGATTGTTAACTCTAAATGCTTATAAAATTTTTGATGGAGGGCTGTGGATGCAAGTTTTTGTTGGTATAAGGAATTAAGTTGTTGAAAAAATTTAAATGTAGTGAATGTGTTTTTCAATAATGAATGCATTAATGGATATTTAGAGCTTTACTGTATTTCCTCTCAGCATCAGTCCTGAGGTCTGCCCATGGTGAATACTTGATGAGTTCACATGGAAGATTTAAGAACAAACAGTGAGGATTGGTGACATAGGCTGACTTGAGTTGACACTAAGTTGGCATAGGGGTTAGAAAGGATCATGGATGGAGGATGGGGATAGGTTGGTATGGAGAGTATGTGGGACTATAGGGGGCTGCTAGAGGTGCTTCAATTGGCAGAAGGGCTACAAAGAGCTATGGGGAAGTTAGAGGGGTTGCAAATTAAAATATGAAGAGCCATGGGGGTAGGTGGGGAGAAGAGATTAACGTGGAGGGTATGAAAGGCCAGGGGGGATGTGTGAGAGGTATGAAGTGACCTGGTTTATCTTGGATAGGGCAAGTGGAGTGTGTAGGCTGTGAGAGGTAAAGACTAGAGTGCTGCTTTTGCTTAATGTTTTTGCAGTGGGCCAAATCGCTGGATCACCCAGCCTGCCCCTTTCACCCAGCCCCCCATTCACACAGTCTTCTGTTCACTCAGCCCCCTGTTCATCCAGCCACCCCCCATTCACCCAGCCGCCCTGTTCACCCAGCCCCCGTTCACCCAGCTCACTCCTCATCCTGCCCCCCTTCATCTAGCCCCCCCCATTCACCCAGCCCCCATTCACCCGGTTCACCTCTCACCCAACCTACTCCTCAGCAGCCCGTACTTCACCAGCAACTCCCCCCCTCCTTTAACCAAGCCTGCCTCTTTCATCCAGCCCCCCCATTCACCCAGCCCCTGTTTATCCATGCCCCCAGTCACCCAGCCTGCCCCTCACCCAGCCCCCCCTTTAACCAAGCATGCCCCCTTCATCTAGCCTCCCCATTCACCCAGCCCCCATTCACCCAGCCCCCTATTCACCTAGCTCACCCCTCACCCAGCCCACCCCACCCTGTCACCTAGCAGCCACTGTATTGCCTTTCAGCTATGGGGGCCACACCTGTCTCCCAATATCCTCTGCCCCATATACTGAAAATCAGAACTTAGAGACAGATTATTCAGGCACTGGGTTGATAAAGCCAAGGATTCTCTCAATGAGCTGGGAGCAAAAATTCAGGCCTGTGTTGGCAAGATGCTTATTTCTACCAATGGCAAACTGCCAAGTTACTGATGAACATTGTAAATGTGGAAAAGTCTTTAGATGAATTAAAAATTTTAGGGAAATGAATAAAATAATAGGGTACATTTTACAATATTAAATGGCCAGCTTAGTATGATAACAATGTTTAATTGGTTAAGTTGTTCCCATTGCTTTCGTATTCAGTTTAGACATCTGTTAAGATAGTAATTCTGAAGTCAGTTTGTCTATGTACAGAGTTTAAAGGACTCTTGGCCGTAATTCAACTGCCTAATGGGCTAAGTGCTGGAAAATGCGATTTGCATGTTTGGGGAGTTTATCTTTGACTGGCGCAGATGCGATGGGCCGAAGGGCCTTTTTCTGTGCTGTATTCCTCTATGACGCCATGAATGAAAAGAAAACACTAAAAAGTACAGAATGTTTAAATCTGGAAAATTATTTCATTCTAAAGTTTTGAAGGAAAATAAAAGCAAATCAGTTCAATCTAGCAAAAGACGGATTTAGGATGGATACTTGGAAGTTATTTTGCATAAAGACAATGTTTAATGTCAGGAATGAGCTCCTGGATACAGAAGCTGTGGGAAGAATCTGGAGATTTTTAAACAAAACAAATGGAGGATTTAGGGTCTTTCTGAATTCAGACAAGATGTATGATCTTCTCCACATATACTTACCTCATGATATATAGAAGTCAGGTTTGCCCCACCCCTTGGAGACTAAGTCACATTTTGCTATACTGTTGGAATCAGGGAGAGGCAGTGCCGTAGAGGTATTATTGCTGCACTGACAATCCAGAGCCCCAGACTAATGCTCCAGGTACCCTGGTTCGAATCTCACCAGAGAAGAAATTTGAATTCAATAATAAAGAATTCTGGGATTAAAAAGTCTAATGATGACCATGAAACCATTGTCAATTGATGTAAAAAACCATCTGGTTCACTAACGTCCTTCAGGGAGGGACATCTGTCATCCTTAATAGTCTGGTTTACATGTGACTCCAGGTCCACAGCAATGTGGTTGACTCTTAATTGCCCTCTCTCGGGCAATTAAGAATGGGCAATAAAAGTTAGCTCAGCCAGTGACACCCATATTCTAAATATGATTTTTTTTCAATTTTTTTGCTGTTTTTAGGGATGCTTTTTGGAAGGAGTATGGGCAGTCTTATCCAGGATCCTCATGAACTCAGGCTTACCAACCTTGTTATTTAACTTACGGGCCTCAAGAATCCACAGGATAACTGCTGTGGGAATGCAAAATGTAAGTGCCAGATTGTGATCTTCTGAGACTTCAGTTGCGGTACATTGTCAGGCAGAGTACATGTAGCTTTAAATTGTACTTAACTGCACTATATATGTTCCAGTTACACTACACTGACCCTGTGCTGTCATCAAATGTACATTACCAAGCACTAACATCCAGCAGAATATCTACACGTGGTCTGGGCACATTTTAATAAAGTAATCAGCCATATACTGTTAAAAGCATTTTCAGTTTTGGAGGGCATTGGCCACATTCTTACCCTGTGTGAAATGGATCCTACAAACACCAGCCGGTGATCCAGCATGCTTCCTGTCATGCAGCATGCTGGTTTACTGTTAGTTATCAGGGAGGCCTCGGGTCACTGAGTGTGTGGAGTTTTCACATTCTCTCCGTGTCTGCCTGGGTTTCCTCCCACAGTCCAAAGATGGGTGGATTGACTATGCTAAATTGCCTGTTAGTGTCTTGGGGGTTTAGCACGGTAAGTGTGTGTAGTTACTGGGCTAGGGCCCGGGTGGGATTGTTATTGGTCCAGGCTCAATAGGCTGAATGACCTCCTTCTGCACTGTATATATGGTATGGTGTGGTATGGTTTAGGAAGCTGAATCTCATTTAGGGTAAGCCAAAAGAAACCCATGAAGTAGATGTGAGAAGTTTAGCCTCATGGTGATCAGCAAGTTGTCCTGTTTCTAGTCCTTCTAAAGACATTCCTGTTGGATTTCTGGTTGAAATGCTGCAGAAGGGACATGGCATATTGACCTGAACTATAGTCAGATTTGCTTTTTGGAGACATGCTATACACAGCTTGCATGCACAGAAGTGCGTGCATAGGAGATGCGATGGCCTAATGGTATTATCGCTAGACTATTTATCCAGAAACTCAGCTAATGTTCTGGGGACCTGGGTTTGAATCCTGCCATGGTAGGTGGTGGAATTTGAATTCAACAAAAAAATCTGGAATTAAGAATCTACTGATGACCATGAACCATTGTCAATTGTCGGAAAAACCCATCTGGTTCACGAATATCCTTGAGGAAATCTGCTATCTTTACCCGGTCTGGCCTACATGTGACTCCAGAGCCATAGTAATGTGGTTGACTCTGAGTTGCCCTCTGGAAACGAGGAATGGGCACAAATTGCTGGCCAACCAGTGATGTTATTGTCCCATGAATGGATAAAAAAATCTCAGATGCAGGATTTATTTTCCAGTGAGTGGATTTTCAGCTCTCACCTAATGCATGTGTAATTTCAGCTATTGTTGAATTCTTATTCTTCATACTTTAATTTCCCTATCAGAAAATGTTAACGTTATTTGCTCAACAATGTTCATTCACGTTCATTTGGCATCAATTGCATTCAAATGCAATCATTTGACGTCAGTTGAACCCAAAAACAATCACTTAGCTATTATTTGATATTTTTTGTGTCCAGGAGCAATCACTTAGCCATCATTTGACATCACAAGCAACAATCGACATCATAGCCAATAGCATCCAGCAAACTGAGCCTTCAAACATTTGTAATTCCCAAAATTACTTACCTTAAGCATTCTGACACCAAAACTGATCATAAAGTTTTCTCTCCATATTTCTGAATTTCAATAGCTTTGAACATCCAAGAACTGATCGAACTTTAGAAAAAGCAGCTTCTGTTTTAACATATTTGTTTTGAAAAGTTAATTTTTGTTTATCTTCATAACCCATAACCAGTGAAGCACTGATTTTATATGCTTTCACCTGCCTTTTGTCTTTGAGCACCTTTGGTCAAATTTGATGTAAAGGATGGCAAAAAAAAACTGCTGTCTTCATGAAAAACCCATTCCAAATGAGAACATTTGGTGTCAAATATTCAATGACCACTGAATTGGAACTCAGAAAGGATGTCAACATTTGCTGGTTGGGCTGGCCTGGCTGACAGTATGTTCAGTCTCCCTGGACTAACGGGTTGCTTCATCTTTCATCTCGCCCTCCTTGTCGCTAAAACAATATTACAGTCACAAAGTTACTCAGCTGCCCAATATTGCTTTCTTGCTGTACCATTAGCTTTAATTTGGACACCAAACACGGCAAGAATTTTAAATAAAAGTAATAACTGCCCCTGGTAGTAATTAATATGAATAAAATATAACTTCCTCCCTCTCCTTCCTGTCACTTTCTCACTGATTCTCCTGTTTCCTTTGTGCCTTTACACAATTTCTAAACATATTTGAATTCAATGCCCAGGGGTGTCACTGTCCAATGTTTTCGAAAAGATAGCTAAGGGAACAGATGAAATCCATCTATTTCTTCCCCTGGAGCATCAAGTGGGGTAGAGTTGCGACTCTGCAAATTATCCGGTCTTCACTGCTGGCTACCTGATCACCATTCACACTGTGAACAAGCATGCCTATGATGTTGTAATGGTTACAGGGCAGCGTGCAATTTTACAATGAGTACCTATTAAGGCAGCATTGTACACAGGTGAACTGAGCAGAAGTTGCTGGGAGCTATGCTAAGCCTTGGAAATAATCAGCTTTCTGGTGCTGCTCATGTTGATCAGTTAGAACAGCAATGACAGTGGAATAAAAGAGAGAAAACAAGAATCTGGTCTTCTGAAGAAGTTTGCCACATGTCCATTCAACAAACTAAACTGGAGTCAGCAGCTGCCAGATTGAAAGACAAGGGCCCAGGTGAATACTGTTAGCCTACTCAGGAGCTGTGAAGTTTCATATACAAAGGTAGACCACCTGGTAAAATTGCGACAAAGTCTGGAAGTGAGGCAGCATTGGAAAAATATTGACATAGGGAGGACTAACAAGGTAAGACTGACAGTGAACAGTAGGACGCTAGGAAGTACAGAAGATCTTGGAGTGCACGTGCAATGATCCTTGAACATAGCAGTATAAGTGGTTAAAAAGACAAATGGGATATTTCCCCTTATTAATTGAGGCATAGACTATAAGAGCAGGGAGGTAATGATGGAACTGTATAACACTCTCATTAGGCCACAGTTAGACCAGTTCTGGTCACCACACTATAGGATGTGACGGTACTAGATATGTTGAAGAGGAGATTCACCAGGCTGTTGTCTGGGATGGAGTGTTTCAGCTATGAAGAGAGGTTGGTTAGGCTAGGGTTGTTCTTCTTAGAGCAGCGAAGTCTGAGTGGAAACCTACCTGAGGTGTAGAAAATTGTGAGGGACATAGACAGGCTGGATAGAAAGAACCCTTTCCCCTTAGTAGACAGATCAATAACAAGTGGGCATAGATTTAAGGTAAGGGCAAGGAGATCTAGTGGGGATTTGAGGAAAAACTCTCATCAGGCCACAGTAGAGTGTAGCTCTGGTCACCACATTATAGGAAGGATGTGATTGCACTTGATAGTTTGAAAAGGAGATTCACCAGGAAATTGCCTGGGTGAGTGTTTCAGCTATGAAGAGAGGCTGGTGTTTAGAAATTATGTAAAAATACAAAGAAAACAGGAGAATCAGTAAGAAAGCGACAGAAGGGAGAGGAAGTTGTATTTTGTTCATATTAATCTCTGCCAGGAGCAGTTATTACTTTTATTTAAAATTCTTGCCATGTTTGGTGTCCAAATTAAAGCTAATGGTGCGGTGAGAAAGCAATATTGGGCAATAAATGCTGGCCAGCCAGTGACGCCCATGTCCCACAAATGAATAAAAAAAAATCTCGTGCAGGATTTATTTTTCAGTAAGTGGACTGTCAGCTTTCACCTCATGTATGCATTATTTCAACCACTGTTGAATTTTCATTCCTCATATTTTAATTTCCTACCAAAAATGTTGACATCATTTGTTCAACAATGTTCACTCACACTTATTTGGCATCAATTGAGTTTGTATGTTTATGGCATTTCAAGTGCTCATTTAAATACTTCTTAAATGTGAGGGTTCCTGCCTCTATCACCTTTCAGACAGTGAGTCCCAGATTCCCACCATCGTCTGTGTGAAAATGTTTTTTCCTCAGAGTTTCAGAGTACTCTTTGAAACTAAAAAAGCTATTTTGTATTAGAACAATAGATAATGATGTGAAAAAACAAGACTTGGGAGGTCTAAACTTTCAAAACCATACGCTGAGAGGTAAGGAGATATAATAATTAGACTTCTTATCTGAAAATGCAACATTTTTTTGATCAAAATAAAGCTGAAATATTAACAGGGTATAATTGAGATGTGGCATGATTAGATTCAAGTTTGTTAAATTGAGGCCAGCACAACTTTGAGGTTTTCAACTTCAAAAGAGGTCAACTCTTCGAATACATACATCACTCAGAATGGTGAATGTTAAAATTGAGGAAGTTTCTTCGGTGGCACGTTGATACTAAAAATGGAATTGAAGTTTTTAGTAGGTTTAAGCTTTATGTAGTAGCGTTATGTATTACGTGTAAGAGTTCTTGGTCTACTGTATGTAGAATGGTGTATCCATATAAGGGGCATGTGCATTGCTGGGATCTCACTCTTTGCTCACTGACAGGACGTGAAAGTGAATGAGAGTACAAACAATCTGTTAAAGATTTGTGTCATCTGCAAACATTGAAACTGTGCTCTGTATAGAATTATAGAATGGTTACAGCACAGAAGGAGGTCACTCAGTTCAATGTGTATGCCCATGCTGGCTCTCTGCAAGAGTTATCCAGTCTCTTGTCTTTTCCCAATAGCCCTTCATTTTTCTTTAATGATCTAATTTCACCACACACTCTGGCAATGCATTCCTGATCTTAACCACTCACTGCAGAAAAACATTTTTACTCATATTGCTATGGCTCCTTCGGCCAATCACCTTAAAGCTTTGTGCTCTAGTTTTCAATCACCAATGAGAGCTGTCTCTCCCTACCTACCCTGTCCAGACCCCTCATGATTTTGGACGCTTCAGTCAATTAGGGGCATGCCCCTGTTTACATCAATGGGGACAAAATAGAAAGAGTCGAGAGCTTCAAGTTTTTAGGTGTCTAGATCACCAATAACCTTTCCTGATTCCTCCATGCAGATGGTACAGTTAAGAAAGCTCACCAATGACTCTACTTTCTCAGGAGACTAAGGAAATTTGGCATGTCCACTATAAGTTACACCACCTTCTACAGATGCACCATAGAAAGCATTCTTTTCAGTTGTGTCATAGCCTGGCATGACTCCTGCTCTGTCCAAGACCTCAAGAAACTATAAAGGGTTGTGAATGAAGCCAAGTCCATCACTCAAATCAGCCTCCCATCCATTGACACTGTCTGTACTTCCCTCTGCCCTGGAAAAGCAGCCAGCATAATCAAGGACACCACATACTCTCTTCTACCTTCTTCCGTCAGGAAAGATACAAAAGTCTGAGATCACATACCAACCAACTCAAAAACAGTTTCTTCCCTGCTGCAATCAGACTATTGAATGGACCTCATTTTAAGTTGGTCTTTCTCTACACCATAGTTATGACTGTAGCACTACATTCTGCACTCTCTCCTTTCCTTCTCTATGTATGCTTTGACTGTATAGCATGCAAAAAACAATACTTTCCACTGTATGCCAATATATGTGACAATAATAAATCAAATCAAAAATTCCCTTAACCTTCCCTTCTCCATGGAGAACAGTCCCAGCCTTTCCAATCTATTCTCATAATTGAAGTTCCCCATCCCTGGAATCATTCCTGTGAATCTTGTCTGCACTCTTTTGTGCACCAAATATTCAAAAATTATCATTGTGCTAGCTACTTACTGGCAGACATAAATTTAACTAAGATAAAGAGAAGTAACATTTAAGTCCACTTCTCTAAATATAGGAACATAAAGTGAATTTACAGAAGACCTGGGGCTCTGAGAATGCAATGAATGGGTAAGTCCTTGATAAAGGTTGCTCGCACAGATGTCTTGGAAGACTAAAAGTAAAATAATCACCTCCACTGTACCAACCAAGAAAGGCAAAGTGACATCAGTTCTACAAAAGTAGCTAACAATGAGTATATCAAACATAATCTACCCAACAAGAGGGTGATCTAATGCTGTCAACTTGCCCATTTTCCCAGGGGTCTAACCATAAATTAATCTCAGCAGGTTATCTGTCTCAGGCATTGATTGCATTTGGAAATTTATAAATAGTAAGCCAGTTGATGTTGAATTATTGTGGTATAACTGAACTATGTTTGTACCTGTGCTATTCATTCTGTCAGTTAACCCTCTCTATTAAACTATTTGCAAATTCAATGTTTAAGTATACATGTTGTTAATTATGATTATGAGATTGATAAACAGTTATAAGCGCATGGTTTGTTTGGATTAATGATTTGGCAAGAAAGATAATTCATTCACTCAGTAGTTTTTGTGAAGCTTAATAGGAGAATTAAATATAAATATTGATATGATTTGAGCTAATTGATCTCAGAGAGCTCATCTAACCAAAATTTAGCCATTGTTCTTTCTTGAGCATTAAATCTCAAGAGTTCCTTGGTGGGAAGATTAGGATCTGCCAAATTCCCTTGTTCGAGATCCAATCACAGTGTTCTTATATAATGCTGTTTCCCTGGGCATTCTCCTAACCTCCACTGGAGATACTGGAGTGCAAGGCCAGATCACCATTTTGCAAAGTGTGTTTATCTAGAGATTATGCAACCTGACAGGTCATCAGTTAATCCTTCCAATTGTTTCTCAGCTGCAGACATTATGGATTATCCTCCGCAGTCTGAAAGAATTTATTTTCATTTTGCAACGCTGGGATCTGTTCTCTGATCTTGGCACTGTTTATGTCTATAGCTAACAAGAAAGATGGAGTTCCTGCATCACGCTGAGATTTACCAGAATCCAGGAGTCCTTCCTCCCCAGGCAGAGAGAGATTTTAAAAAAGAGCACGCTTATGGACACAATGCAAATGGTTAAAAGTACATCTGAAGTCTCAGTCTTACCAATCAGGCCTGGTTAATGAGCATGAGATTCAATCTCAGTACTCGTGAAGGGCCTCTCCCTACCTGTGGTAGCTAGCCTCTTTAAGGGGCATATATTGGGAGGGTCATGTGATCAGATCATCCAATGGAGAATGATCGTGGGGCAAAGCGAGTGCTTTTGTAGCCAGATTGATCCTAGAGCTGAGAATGAACGCATTGATTGGATCACCCTGC
Source organism: Carcharhinus amblyrhynchos (assembly GCF_965287045.1). Taxonomy (NCBI): domain Eukaryota; kingdom Metazoa; phylum Chordata; class Chondrichthyes; order Carcharhiniformes; family Carcharhinidae; genus Carcharhinus; species Carcharhinus amblyrhynchos. The sequence goes on along the minus strand of NC_137327.1, from coordinate 58,579,036 downwards.
ATATAACTATATATAAGAATAAAGTAAGAAGTCTCACAACACCAGGTTAAAGTCCAACGGTTTATTTGGTAGCAAAAGCCACTAGCTTTCAGAGTGCTGCTCCTTCGTCAAGTTCTGACCTGATGAAGGAGCAGCACTCTGAAAGCTAGTGTCTTTTGCTACCAAATAAACCTGTTGGACTTTAACCCCTTCTTACTGTGTTTAGCCCAGTCCAATGCCAGCATCTCCACACTATAATAATAAACCCATTGTAGTTTGTTAACCAACTTGTGATCGTGAATTACTGCATTTACTACACGACCACTTAAATGCCCAAATGCTGATGCAGAAATTTTGGAGTACTCTCTAAAACACCACGAAAAACTGACTTGTTGTAATGTGAAACCAATTTTAAAAATCATGTTGCTTACGACTGCAGCCACAGCTCCTACCACCAGGAAAACTGAAACAGACTTCACAGAACTCATGTTGAAAATGTCGCTCCTCGACAGTAGTAAGATTTGACCATCAGTGTGGGCCAAAAAAGTTTAGGTCAAAGCCAAGAGCACCGTGGCTGAACAAACAACCAAACTCAGCTGCACCCAGTCAATAAAATGGAGCATGGAGATACATACCCCCACCTCAATGAATTCCGGGCTCAATATGATGTTGAACGTTCTTCCATCGCCTTCGTCTCCGTGTCCACTTCTTTGGGCAAAAGTCCTCCCTGCATTCCACAGACCTTTTCATGTTCCTCCAACATCCTGCCTCCAACTGGACACCCCCACCGGGACAATTATCTGCCCTCCATCTTTTCATTGGAACTGTTAATGGGACATTAGCCATTTCAATTTTTCTGCTGCCTCACACATTCCAACACCTCTCCTTCTGAACTTTCCGCCCTTCGCTCTCTCAGGTCCAATCCTGACATTGTCATCAAATCTGCCAACAAAGGGGGTGCTGCTGTTGTCTTGTGGACTGACCTCTACCTCGCAGAAATGAGCGCCAATTCTCAGATTCTTCCTCCTACCTCCCTCTGACCACACCACTGAACATCAAGCCATTATCTCCAATGTCATCACTGTCGTCACTTCCTCTGGATGTCTTCCCCCCACAACTTCCAAACTTATATGGCTCAATTTTACCATTTTCATTCTATTTGCTGAATCTGGGCGTAATGCAGATCCGACTTAGAAATCTGCTTTCAGGTGCCCCCATACGCACTCAGCCTGAAAAAAATATCTCCAGTCCCATTCGCGCTGTAGGCAGGGCTTAGCCCAGCCAAAACGATCAGAGCACTGAACAGTGTATGCGCAGTTGGAAACAAATTTGAAAAAGCGCGCCCGTGTCAGATGCTCCCAGGCTGCAGAGAGCAGAGAAAGTGGCCTGGGAGAAAAAGCAGGAGCGATGATGCACACGCACATCACTGTCCCCCTTACCCATCCCCACCCGCAGAGTGGCAGTGGACCCCTGCCCCCGCTCCCTCTGACAGAGATCCATCTGATGCCCCCCACTGGAGATCCAACTGCACCCCCCCCACCGCCCCTCCCAGACAATGATCTGGCCTTACTCCGCCTCCCTCCACCTCCCAGAGAATGGTCTGGCCTCCTTCACCCCCTCCACTTCCAGAGGAACATCTGACCCGCCTCCTCCTCCCTCCCCATCAGAGGATGGTCTGGCCTCGCTCAACAGCACCCCCTGCCCCAGAGGAACATCTGACCCACCTCCCTCCTCCCCCCCCGACCACTGATCTGAGTCAAAGCCCCGTTGGAAACTCTGAATGTGCCCTCTTCAGCAGCTGGAGCACCCAATTCAGACTTTTACTCAGCAGGTCCATTACAGCATGGTTCCAGATTGGCAAACATGGTGGCAAAGGGGGAAATGTTGATAAAGTTGGGCGGGCAGTTCATTGATTCAATTTAAATGCAGGCAAATGCATTTAAATTACCGTTGCACCCATATTGGGCGCAAATCGAATGTCCGCCATTCTTGTGTTTCAGTAAAGCAGTAATCTGTACGGGCGCGGGGGTGGATCGCATTAATGGCCTCACACCTGACTTTACCATGTTTTCGCACCCGAATGCAATGGTAAAATCGGACCCATAGTCTCCCAACTGCAGACAGCTTCTACCTACTTCTCAAAATCCACAAAATGGACTATCCTCATGGGCATTGTATTAGCATGTTCCTGCCCCATGAACTTATTTCCTCTTACCTTGACTCCATCCTCACTCCCCTGGCCCATTCCCTCTCCACCTAGATCCAGGATTCCTCTGATGCCCTGCATCTCATTGGCAGGTTCCAGTTGGCAAGCCCCAACTGCCTCCTATTCACCATCAATGTGCAATCTCTCTACACCTCCATCCCACATCAGGGTGGCCTGAGAGCTCTTCCTTTCTTCCTTGAAAAAAGGCCTGAACAATTCCCATCCACCACCACACTCCTTTGCCTGACTGAACTTTTTTTATCTCTCAACAATTTCTCCTTTAACTCATCCCACTTTCTCCAAATCAAAGGAAAAGCAATGGTACCTGCATGGATCCTAGCTATGCTTGTCTTTTTGTGGGGTGTGTGGAACATTCCTTGCTCCAAAGCTTACCCAGGTCCCCTCCCACAACTCCTTTACTGGTATATCGATGACTATTTTGGTGCCGCTTGATGCTCTCGTCCAATTCGAAAAATTCATCAACTTGACTTCCATTTCTACCCCTCCGTCACCTTCACCTGGTCCATCTCAGGCACTTCCCTTCACTTCCTTGACCTTTCTGTCTCCGTTTCCAGGAATAGACTATCCACCAATATCCATTAAAAGCCCACTGACTCTCACAGCTATCTGGACTACAGCTCTTCACATCCCACATCCTGTAAAGACTCCATCCCTTCTTTCAGCTCCTTCGTCTCCGTCACATTTGTTCTGATGATGCCACTTTCCAAAGTGATGCTTCTAATATGTGCTTCTTTTTCCTCAACTATGGATTCCCATCTACAACTGTTGACAGGGTCCTCAACAGTGTGCAGTCCATCTCCCGCACCACGACTCTCACCCCCTCTCCTCACTCACAGAACAAGAGTCCCCTTGTTTTCACATTTTACCCCACCAGCCTCCGTCCTCCGCTATTTTCACCAACTCCAGCGTGATGCCACCACCAAACACATCTTCCCTTCATTCCCTCCGTCAGCATTCCACAGAGACAGTTCCCTCTAGGATAACCTAGTCCATTCCTTCACTATACCCAACACTTCTTCCATCACTCATGGCACCTTCCCAAGCAATCGCTGAAGGTGTAACACCTATCCCTTTATCTCTTCAATGCTCGCCATCCAAGGTCCAAAACATTCATTCCAAGCTAAGCAGTGCTTTTCTTCCCTCCCCCTGCCGTATAAATATCTCCCACTTTCTATGCCTTTTAGTTTTGACAAAGGATTGCCTGGACTTGAAACATCAGCTCTTTTCTCTCTTTACAGCTGTTGCCAGACCTGCTGAGATTTTCCAGCATTTTCTCTTTTGGTAACACAGTAGACATGTTCATTTAGATCATAGTAACAGATAATGTGAACTCAACAGCTAATGCCAGAGGATGACCACCATTCAGTTACACAGCAACATCATTCGTGGTCACGAAACGTGAGGTATTCTTCCAATCCCAGCACAATCTCCTCAAGAAGTAGACGCCATGCCTCTTTCAATCAGAAATGTTCCTTTATTGTCTAATAGTGAGTTAGATAATACTTTAATCTGAAAGGTGGAAGTGGAAACAATGAAAGCCTTGTTATTTGAATTGGACAATGTAAACACACGCAGGCCTCTGTGAGTGCCTCTCTAATCTGCTAAAAGGTGGACTGATTAACATTTCAGTGAGATTATATCAGTCAACAAGCTGGTTTATTTTGTAACTGTCAAGTGATCAAACAAGGAAAAAAAAATTATTAGATCTCATCTCACTTCATAGTAGAAAGAACAACAAAGCACATCACACTGTCCCAATTAGCAAGCTGTAACTCTTCGACCTAAAGCTTTCCCTGGATCGATTGGCTCGAAGCTTGGAAAAGGAACAGTTCATCCAACAGGTTTCATTGCCACAACGTGATCTGTAAACTATTTGTTTTTTTTTATTTTTCAATTAGTTGACAGAAAATCAAGGGCTTGCCCTATGACTTTCTCCTAGCCTGTCCCATCTGGGGCCTGGTGAGTCAAGTAGCTAATTAAAGCAGCGACCGCTGTCCTCTCAAAGTGGTGGCTATAGATTCCACCTCCTTCTGTTTCCACAAGATCAGAACTATCCGGGCCTAATGAGATTTAGATGACCCTTGAGCTGAAGAAGCTGAAGCACCATTCTGTGAAACAGCGAGCTTTTCAACACAGCATTGCATTTCCCTCTTCACCAGTACCATTGACGGCTGTGAAGGTTTGAGTTCAAGAAGAGATAACCTAAATATAATTCAGACAGAATCTGTACACAGCACAAATAATCAGTAATCACAGAGCATTACTGAGACACCAGGAGTTGAATTTAATTTGTTTGTTGCCCAAAGGCCTGCTCTCATTTCAGGCTGCAACCAGCATCACATGATACAGGTCATACAGGAGAAAGTTATACATACTTCTCTTAAGAGCTCAGCCATACACAACTATTATGACAGGATAGCAGCCAAGTGAGCACCAAGAAATATAGGGCAGCCCGACAACTTAATGGGCACAACAACCAACCCCGACTGTCCCTTCTCAAACCCTTTCTTTCAAGTACACCCTCATTTAAGCAGACAGAGTGCCGCCACTTTGCTTCACTTCGTTACCGAGTAATTCCAACCAAGATTTTATATATTTGAGGTGGGTACTTTCATTGTCCATCGATATACAAGCGTGTGTCTTTGTGTCACCAACATCACACAGACACTGAGTGCTGCACCATATAGCTCCAACAGGATGGAATATAGCATTAGAGTCATGAACACACTTAGGAGGAGGGTGTAAAGCAGCAAAGACCCCCAGACTGCTCAGTGTCTCCGGCCAATGCTGTGTCTGACAGGGGCACATGATTTTCCCCTCGCTGACAGGGAATCTGTTGCTGGGCAAAAGGAGGTGATTGTCTAATGGCATTATTGCTAGACTATTCATTCAGAAACTCAGCTAATGTTCAGGCGACCCGGGTTCGAATCCCGCCATAGCAGTTAGTGGAATTTGAATTCGAGAAAGGATATCTGGAATTAAAAATCTGCAGAAGATCATGAAACCACTGCCAATTGTCTGGTTCACTAATGTCCCTTTCGGGAAGGAAGTCTACTGTCCTTACCTGGTCTGACCTACATGTTACTCCAGAGCCACAGCAATATGATTGACTCTCAACGAGGCAACGAGGGATGAGCAATAAATGCTGGCCAGCCAGTGAAGCCCATGTCCCACAAGCGAATAAAAAGGAAAAAGTTATATTTGCAACAATGCACATGATTCAATATCTTCATTTAGAGAAGATGTCCTGTCAGCTCTCACAGGTGGATGTAAAAGATACCACTGATTTATTCAAAACGGAGCAAGAAATGTACCCCCAGTGTCCTGACCAACACAAATCCTTCAATGGACTTCACTAAAACTGCAGAGGTTTGCTGTGCAGAAGTTGGTTATCATAATTCCAACATTTCAAAAAGAACTTCGCTTCAAAATAACTTCATCAGTTGTGGAGGGATTTGGAGATCTGCAGACCGTGGAAAGGACAATCCAAACAGAGGACTTTCTTTCTTTAATGAGTTAGCACAGAGATGTTTGGGCAGCCCAGCTTGGAGTTGGTATGTCTCTTCTTCAGAGCTCTTGAAATATTAACTCTGTTTCTCTCTCAATTGAAGAATCACAGAATTATAGAATCCCTACAGTGCAGGAGGCCATTTGGCCCATAAAGTCTGCAGTGGCCACAATCCCACGCAGACCCTATTCCCGTAACCCATCATATTTACCCTGCTAATCCCCTCACACTAGGGTTAATTTAGCATGACCAGTCAACCTAACCCACACATCTTTGGAGTATGTGAGGAAACTGAAGCACCTGGAGGAAACCTACGCAGACATGGGGAGAATGTGCAAACTCCACACAGACAATGATCCGAGGTTGGAATTGAACCCAGGTCCCTGGCACTGTGAGGCAGATACTGTGCCACTATGCCTGACTCAAAACGCTAACTGTGTTTCTCTCCAGTGATAATGCCAGGCCCGCTGAGTTTTTCCAGCATTTTCAGTTTTTATTTCAGAGTTCTGGCATCTGTAGCATTTTGTTTTTATATTAATGTAGCACAGAAGCCTCAATTGTCCCAAAAATTGAATTCCAACCCCGTAAAAACTCATTCAGCATCTTCAACAGAGGAAGAGATCAAACTGGAGCTGTAAAGATGAGAACATTTCTTCAAGTAACTGAATGGATCTCAAACTTCAGGAAACATCAGATATGGTTTTCCTCCCATTGGTCTTTCTTTGAGCATTCTTTCAAGACGTTCCTTTTTAAAGAAGAGAAAAATAATTTTGTCTGTTCCTATTGCTGTCACCATGGCTCAACTTTTCATTTGGCTCATTCATCCTCACACCGAACCCTCAGAACTTCCCTAACCAATAATTCTGTCAAATGGAAGAACAAGGTCTAGACCAGTCCAGGGAGCTTAAAACTAGTGGAACACATCAGTCTGCTCCCAAAACCGAGGAGAAAAACATGCAGAATGCATGGAGGAACAAATCGTTAGAAGTTTCAACTCCATCAGGTTTTCTCAAACATTTCTCTCCACTTTACTGACAATCTATGTAATAAGGTTCCCAATCCTCCTGCTTTGGCTGGGAAATTCCCAGTAGCGATGGTCTCCTATATGATGCATTCATGGACTCAGGAGAAACTTTTTTTTATTTATTAGTGTCACAAGTAGGCTTACATTAACACTGCGATGAAGTTACTGTGAAAATCTCCTAGTTGCCACACTCCAGCACCTGTTCAGGTCAGGAAGAAGTCACACAATACCAGATTAAGGTCCAACAGATTCATTTGGTAGCACAAGCTTTCGGGGTATCGCTCCTTCTTCTTGAGTGAAGAGCTGTGTTCACAAACAGGACATGTACAGACACAAACTCAATTTACAAGATAATGGTTGGAATGCGAGTCTTTACAGGTAATCAAATCTTAAAGGTACAGACAATGTGAGTGGAGAGAGGGTTAAGCATAGGTTAGAGAGATGTGTATTGTCTCCAGCCAGGACAGTTACTGAGATTTTGCAAGCCCAGGCAAGGCGTGGGGGTTACAGATAGTGCGACATGAACCCAAGATCCCGGTTGAGGCCATCCTCATGTGTGCAGAACTTGGCTATCAGTTTCTGCTCAGCATTCTGCGTTGTTATGTGTCGTGAAGGCCGCCTTGGAGAACACTTACCCCAAGGTCAGAGGCTGAATGCCCATGACTGCTGAAGTGTTACCCAGCAGGAAGAGAACATTCCTACCTGGTGATTATTGAGTAGCGTCTATTTATCCGTTGTCGTAGCATCTGCATGGTCTAGATAAATTGGTGACATTTTCTTCCTTTGGACTCATGGCGAGCAATCACTGAAACAACTATATGATGACATCAAGGAGTTCCATCCCACCATCAGACTCAACATGGACTATTCTCCAGAATCAGTTGCATTCTTGGATACACGCATCTCCAGCAAGGATGTTCACCTCAGCACTTCGCTGTAACGCGAGCTTATGGAAGTTCCACTTCTCCAGCTTCCACCCTAAACACATTAAAGAAGCCATCCCCTATGGACAAGCTGTCGGTATACACAGGATCTGCTCAGATGAGGAGGATAGCAATGGACACCTACAGATGCTGAAAATGCCCCTGTAAGAACAGGATATGGCGCTCAACTCATCGATCGACAGTTCCGATGCGCCACAGCGAAAAACACATCGACCTCCTCAGAAGACAAATACAGGACATGGCGAACAGAGCACCCATCATCGTCCAGTACTTCCCCAGAGCAGAGAAGCTATGACATCTTCTCCGGAGCCTTCAACGTGTCATCGATGAAGACGAACATCTTGCCAAGGCCAGCCCCACACCCGCACTTCTTGCCTTCAAACAACGCATAACCTCAAACAGACCATCGTCCTCATCAAATTACCCAGCCTTCAGGAGAACGGTGACCATGACACCACACAACCCTGCCACAGCAACCTCTGCAAGACATGCCGGATCATCGACACAGATGCTATCATCTCACGTGAGAACACCATCCACCAGGTACACGATACATACTCGTGCAACTTGGCCAATGTTGTCTACCTGATACGCTGCAGGAAAGATGTCCTAAGACATGGTACATTGGCGAGACCATGCAAACGCTACGACAATGGGTGAATGAGCACTGCTCGACAACCACCTGGAGAAGTGTTCTCTTCCTGTTGGGGAACACTTTAGCAGTCATGAACATTCACTCTCTGATCTTCAGATAAACATTCTCCAAGGTGGCCTTGAAGACACACGACAATGCAGAATCGCTGAGGAGAAACTGGTAGCCAAGTTCCGCACACATGAGGATGGCCTCAACTGGGATCTTGGGTTCATGTTACACTACCTGTAACTCCTACAACTTGCCTGGGCTTGCAAGATCTCATTAACTATCCTGTCTGGAGACAATACACATCTCTTTAACCTGTGCTTAACCCTCTCTCCACTCACATTGTCTGTACCTTTAAGACTTGATTAGCTGTAAAGACTCGCATTCCAATCATTATTCTGTAAACTGAGTTTGTGTCTTTATATGCCCTGCTTGTGAACAGAACTCCCACTCACCTAAAGAAGGTGTGAAACTCTGAAAGCTTGTGCTACCAAATAAACTTGCTGGACTTTAACCTGGTGCTGTGAGATTTTTTACTCTGCTTACCCCAGTCCAATGCTGGCATCTCCACATCATGCCTGTTCAGGTACATAGAGGGAGAATTTAGCATGGCCAATGCACCTAATCAGTGTGTCTTTTGGACTGTGGGAGGAAACCAGAGCATGCAAAAGAAACCCACACAGACATGGGGAGAACATGCACAGTGACCCAAGCTGGGAATTGGCCAGTAGTGAGACTATTGGCACTGAGGTCAATTAAAATCACGAGAGATTGTGGGCGGAATTTTATGGCCTCACTCATCCCGAAACTGTAAAATCCCACCCAAGGATATGGACCCTATCCATTGTCCACCCCTTAGCCGCTTCAATTCCTGTGGTGGGCGGGCAGTAAAATTCCGGTCAGTGAGCCCTGAGGGAGCAGCACAATTGGGGAATCTGTCACGTTGCCCAAAATAGCAGATATTCTCCAATGAAAAGTGAGGTGAGTGCAGGATTGAGAGGAACAAGGTGTGGCCAAGGCATTGCTACTTTGGGCAACTCCAGCTGAATGGTCTGCTGGCTCCACAAAGGCTAAGTTACTTGCGCATTAATAGTGGTAAACTCATCTTTCTGGTATACTAACAGGGATAGAGACAGTGGTACACATTCAACTGCATTTTCTTAAGATTAGAGCCAAAGAATTTTCACTGCGACAGGTCTTCACATATTCCAGTTCTCAAGCTCTCATTTGTTATAGTGCAAATTCATACTACTACTGAGGGCCGGGTAGGGGCGAAGGGGTAATACGGCAAGGGGGAATGATGGGAAAGAAAATATTGGGCAGGAATAGGAGCCATTTGCACAGAAGTACAATACTCAGTCCCAATTAGTACAGATCTGGCTGAAAGCTGACAAGCTGCTCATGGTTTCAGGACCGCTCAGTATTTTGATCACCAAAAGCAGGCAATATAAAAGACCAGTTGACCAATGAGGTTTCTTAAAAAATCATTCTCATGGCGTGGGAATCACAATAAAGTCTGCCATTTGTTACCTCTTCCTAATTGCCCTGGAGAAGGTGATGGTGAACATTCCTGAATTACTTGTGTGTGTGTATGGTGAAGGTATTTTCACTGTGCTGTTCAGAGTCCATACAGTGTAGAAAGAGTCTACACCGACAACAATCCCATTCAGGCCCTATCTGTGTAACCCAACGTATTTTACCCTGCTAATTTCCCTGACACTAAGGGGCAATTTTGCATGACTAATCTACCTAACCTGCACATCTCTGGACCCCAATCTCACTTTTTACTGCACTGCTTTCCTCATTGAAGATTCACTCTTTATATCTTGCTTCCCTCCCCCTAGTTCAGCTCATTATATCCCTCTTCCCTCGCTGAAAACTCACTCATTATGCCATAGTGTCTATGCTGCAGACTCAGTCTTTTTATCTCACTCTCTGCAGAAGTTTCACTCTTTAGAACCCGTTCACTTTACTGAAGTCTTGCTCTTTCAACCCCACTCTTCTCATTGATGTCCCACACTATTTACTCCCCTCTCTTCATTGAAGTTTTGCTCTTTATATTCCACCTCCTTCGCTGAAGTCTTTTTCTTTATACAATGATCTCTGTACTGAAGTCTCAGTCTTCACAGCACTGATCTTCTCAACAAAGTCTTGTTCTTTCTACTCCCTTCTCCTTGCTGATTCCTTGCTCATTATTCCCCATTCTCCTTGCTGATGTCTGACTCATTATACCCTATTCCCTTCACTGAAGTTTTGCTCTGTATGTGCCACTCTCCTCACTGAAACCTCATTCTTTATGCCCCACTCTACTCATTGCAGTTTTGCTTTTATACAATGCTCTTCTCATTGAGGTTTTGCTATTTATACCCTGCTCCCTTTGACTATGTTCTGCTCATTATATTTTACTTTCCTCACTGAAGACTTGCTCATTATGCCCCACTCTCTTAGACGAAGCCTTGCTCTTCATGCCCTGCTCCTTGCCCCTTAGGTCTGCTCATTCTACCCTACTTTCCTCACTGAAGACTCATATATTATGCCACATTCTCCTTGCCTCACTGAAGACTTGCTCTTTATACCCTGTTCTCTTTCTGAAGTCTAGCTGTTAATACCTCGGTCTCCTACTGAAGGCTCACTCTTTAGGCTCAATTTCCTCACTGAAGTCTCGCTCTTTAGGCCCCCCTCCCCTCTCCCAGTGAAGTCTCGCTCTTTAGGCCCCCCTCCCCTCTCCCAGTGAAGTTTTCACACTTCAGACCCTGCTTTCCTCACTGAAGTCTCATTCTTTAGGTTCTGCTCTCCTTGCTGAAGTCTCGCTCTTTCCAGCTCCACGGTACAGACTGGATAGTACACATTGCAGTGAGGGCACTCCAGCATTTAAACCACTGATATGATACTGTTCAAATGGGTTACTTTCTCCTGAATGGTGTCAAGCTTTTTAAGTGTTGTTGAAGTGGTCCTCAGACAAACAAGTGGAGAGTATTCCATCACATTCATTACTTACATGTGGTAAATAGGCCTTGGGTGTCAAGTGAGCCACTTAGCTGTAGGAGAATCAGCCACAGACCTGCTCTCATCGCTATAGTGTTTATGTGGTTTGTCTAGATCAGTTTTTGTTCCATGGTGACCCCTTTGGAATGTTGATAATAGTCAGGATATTAATGATGGGGAACTCAGCCATGACATTGTCATTGAATATCAAGGCAAGATCATTATGTTCTGTTATTGGAGATGGTCATTGTCAATCACTTTTGCAATACAAGGTTTACTTACTACTTATCAACTAAGCCTGGGATGTTATCCAGGAATTATTACATAGAGACACTGATTGCTTCAGTATCTCAGGAGCGATGAATGGACTGGACATTCCACAATCATCAGCAAAAATCCCCACTTCTGATTTGTGATGGAAAAAAGTCCCAGGATGAAGGCCCTGAGGATGTGTCTTACGCCCCTCAATAAGGGTGCAACTCCACACACTGAAGCTTTGAGAAATTCTGAATAAATATTCCTCGATCTCCAAGAATAATGGTGAGGACTTTACAGTTAGTGGCAAATGAATGGCAACAACAGCCCAAAGACGTTACTTGAGCCTTTCAGCAACAACTCACTGTCATTAGATATCTGAAACAGTGTGCTTCCCTCTACAAGGGACCTGAGGACAAATGTGAAGAGGGGATACTACGCCATGTGAGGCATGGGAGGTGGAATCCTTCGTACTTAGTCCCTGCTGAACGTTGGGACCATTTGCCAATCAGCAAGAGGGTTCATTGATGGGTGAGCATTGCTAAGGATCTTTCTCTGACACCACCTCCCCCCCACCAACTCCACCCCATCATCAGGTTGTCTGACCAATCAAGGAGTGAGTGCAGGCTCAATGGGCTGAATGGCCTCTTTCTGCACCAGAGAGACTGTATTCTGTCAAAGGATGTATTTACAGACAGACTAGCAAAGACAAACCCTGGCTGGGAAAGTCAGAACCAGGGTTAAGGAAACTCTTCATTACCTCTTCACTTCCCTTAATTGGTTTCCCATCAGATCTGAGGGGTTTCCCAACTGACTCCGGAACCTAGTCCAGGCAAACCCAGAAGATGGTGAGCTGACATTGACATGTTGACATGACCTCACATTCAGGGGATTTACGTCTAACGGGGATAGAGTTTGACAAGAACAGGTGTTCACCTGAACAAGGCCTGGGGCTGCCACTGGAGTTCAGGATGGAGGCCACTGACAACCCTGGATTTGGGAACACCACAGCAATGGGGTGTGTGTGTGTGTGTGTGTGTGTGTGTGTGTGTGAGGGGGGTGGGGGAGGGCACGGTGGGCGTGTGGAAGCATCTACCCCTGGACCTTCTGTATTTGGTGTTCTGAAAGGGGGCCCATCTTCCAGCCTCAGAGAGTTCCCAGAAATCCACCCTTGTTTTCTGAAAGTCCACCTTCTTTCTTTAACCATGGCTCATTGACGCAGGGTGCCTTTTCAATATGGCAGCTGGATAGGATATCAGGCTATCTGACACCAGGCAGGCCTACCTTACCATTGAATACAGCGCTAAACTCCAGGGTGCATAATCGATGAGGTCAGTGCTGGGTTTTTTTGGCCTGTTTTCCCAATGGTCTCGGCCATGGGAAACACTCCAGGTTCCCGTGCTTTCCATGGGACCTAGGCTCCTGACAGGATAATTCCACCAGCGGTGTTCATTTAGCCCACCATTCAACCCTCCACAAAATGGTGTCCTACACTGCCTCAAGCTGCTGATGCAAAGCAGTCACTGTTTGAAACAGTAAGTGTAACTGACTGCTGAGGTGAATAACAGAATATTTGGACAAATGTTGTGCTCCATCAGTTAAAGGAGCAGAAAATGTGCAAGCATGTTTCCCAAAGCATTGTAAATGAACACCATAGAACACAACGTTGTAAGCTCTGTATGCCTCATGCTATCAGCAGTGGCATACATTGTGATAAAACAAATATATACTGTTCCTTCTTTCCTGTCAGTTTGCTCAACAAACTCCCGTAGAAGCAATTTGCGTTGCTCTTGTGCAGTACAATCAAAAAGTGATGCGTCTTTAACCTGGCGTAACCCAAATTGAAGTGCTTTCTTAACCATTCACAACAATATGGGTCAAAATCTAACACTTCATCCAGGCATTAAGGTTGAAAGTATTCTTGCTCAGCAGCAACTATCATTTACGTCGTACCTTCAATGTAGAAAAATGCCCCAGAGTTTCACAGAAGTAAATGGAGTTAAATGTAAATGCTGAGCTTTAGGGAAGTAAATAGTGCAAAGTAACTAAACACTTGGTCAAAGAGCTGGATTTTAAAGGAGATTCTTGGATTGGGAGAGGTGGAGAGATTCAGGGAGGGAATGCCAGAATTCCAAAGCCATAATCACCTGGGGAAAAGGAGGTGGATAAGAGAGTGGAGTCAGAAAGCAGCTGTTGGAATACTAGGAAACTCCAAGTTAACCTAAATACCATGTGTGGGACCTAATGGCCACGCACGCCCCAACAGCAGAAATTCCCACCAGAGCTCAACAAACCATTTAAAGGTCAGCAAAAATTTCTGTCTCACCCTGTTGCGATTCCCATGGTGGGTGGGATGGGAAAATTTTGGCCAATGACTGAGTGATTAATTGTGAATCTGAGTTTTCAATCATACTTATACTGAACTATTAACCCTATTGTAACATACTCAGAAGTGACTGAGAGGTGAAATGGGGAACCGTGGACAGGGCCTTCATTGACCAAACATTTAAAAAGACTGCGGCTGGAATTCTCTGGTCTCACACGCCCTGCCACTGCTTCCAACATGAACAAAGAGTTGGGACTTAGCCAAAACTCCATTCACTGCAGTGAAATTGAAGAATTCCAGTCTGTATTTTCAAATGGCAAACTTCAGTGAACTGAGTGTGAAAACAGACAGCCCTTAAAAGATAACACTTGGTAGAATTTCACAGTCTCGCATAAAGGGCCTGAGGAGATGGGCAGATACCAAGGCAACCATGTTTTCTGTTTCAGCCAGGCTCTGGGGCCAGAATGTAAACAAGCTGAGTAGGCCACTCAGCCCTTCGAGCTTGCTCTATCATTCAATAAAATCACGGCCAATCTGATTGCAAGCTCAACTCCACAATTCCACCTCCACCTGATAAGTTTTCACTTCCTAGCTCTGCTTTTAAAATATTCAAAGACTGTGTCAGCCACCTTTTGGAGGGAGAGATTTCCAAATACTACAATCCGCTGAGAGAAAAAGTCTCATCTTAAATGGGTGACTCCTTATTTTTAAACAGTGACTCCCAGTTCTAAATTCTCCCACAAGAGGAACCATCCTCTTCACATCCACCCTGTTAAGACACTTAAGGATCTTACATGTGACAATCAAGTTGCCTCTTGTTCTTCTAAACTCAAGCGGATACAAACTCAACCTCTCCAACCTTTCCTCATGAGGCAACCTGCCCATTCCAGATATTGGTCAAGTAAAACTTCTCTGAAAGCCAACGAAATACAACGACAACAGGAGAGATTGGTGAGCAAGATAAGTAGGTGGCAAAGTTTCAATGAACTGAAGTTGGCAGAGGTTGAAGGGCAGGCGGCCATATGGGGTTACAGTGGAATAGTTTGGGAGAAAATTGTTCATATAGGGCTACTTCCAATGGAGTGACGCAGACCTACACTGACTCCCCAGCAGCAAGCTGTGGTGCAGGCCATGATCTGAACCATGCACAAAGCATTACTCAATGACACCAATGAAAAACATCAGTCAGGGACCAGCCAGCCCCTACCCAGGGATTGAAACAGATGTCTGCATATATTCTCCCATTGAATCAGCATGTGGCAAATTCAGTATGGAGTAGAGGAGTTGAAGTATAACTGAGCTGTATGATTTTACAAGGTCAGAAGCTTTGTTTTCGAACACCAATTTCTTAAATCTTTTTCTGTCAGCAAAATAATGTTCTGCCTTTTGAAGATATGTTAAATGATGCAAACAATGCCACCACCTTGCAAATCATTAACTGCCAGAGACTTTAATGATTGCCCAATTTTCACTCAAAATGTCAGGACATGGCTTTCAGTCAATATGATTTTCATCAGCGCAGACATCATTATATTTTGTGTTGATAACCGGTGTGTTAGCAGTTTCCATTAATCTCGTCTTTGTTGTCAAAAGAAAAGCACTCTACATACAAATGAGGGCACACTTGAGTGAGAGGTAAAACTTCAACTCATTAAATCAAGATTGTTTTTCTTTATGTCTGACTGAAACACAACTGAGTTATTAATTTGAAGAATGAGCGTTGCAAACATCTTCCCTTTCATTAGGATGTACACACGTGTGTGCCAATGGGAGTACAGTGAAGGGAAAGTTAGCTACTTTTTTCAGCTGCTTGTTCTCAGGCTGTGTAGGGCAAGAATTTCTTTTTCTGTTTGTGGGATGTGGCTGTGGTGGACAGGGACAGCATTTATTGTCCATCCCTAACTGCCCTTCAGAAGGCAGTCGTGATCCTCCTTCTTGAACCATTGCAGTCCACGTGCTGCAGGTAGTGGGGTCTGTTAGCTCAGTTGTTGACTAGATAGCTGGTTTGTAACATGGTGTCAAGAGCATGGGTTCTATTCATGTTTGGGCTGTTGTTATTCATGATGACTTGCTTTCTTAACCTTGCTCCTTGAGGTGTAGTGAACCTCAGGTTATATCAAATCTCCCCCAAAAGGGGAGAGCAGGCTATGGTGACTTTTTTTTAAACTGTAGGTTTACTGTGGTGGATACATGATAGTCTGTCCAATTTTATTCCTTTAGACTTTGTGGTGGTTTGATACAACTAAGTGGTTTGCTCAGCCACTTCAGACAGCAGTAACTCACATTACTGTGGATCTGGAGTCACATGTAGGCCAGATCAAATAAGGACGGCAGATTTCCTTCTCTAAAGAAAATTAGTGACCTAGATGGGTATTTACAACAATCAACAATGGTTTCATGGGGCATAATGTTCTCGTTTTCAGGCAGAGTGGTGCAGTGAGCAGGTAACGTGGTTTAGAAACTGTCAGCCCATGGGCAGCTTTTCCCATTGCATTTTTAGAGGCTTCAATTTGAAAAAGATAAGGGGTGGGTCCCATGATATCATGCTGGCTCTGATTGAGCCTGCCCCATTAACAATTTAGGGATGCCCTATAGAAACTGCAACACCACAGAACATCCCCGGCAGGAACTTCCTGCAACAGAACACCCATCCATACAACACCCCACCACCTGCCCCCCACTTCCCCTGCCACGGAATAGTGCAGAGAGAAATACCCGGGCATTGCCCAAGTATGATCCTTCCCCCCCGGGGAGTGTATTCAGCTGTGCTTGCCTGGTACATGTCGTGGGGGCCTGTCATGCTTCACGCTGAATGAACTATCTAATGGGCAGGAGGTTCATCAGTCTTAATATCTGATAATTATATTTAAATGTGTTCAAATGTTACGTCATTGGTGGGGGAGCACAGAGGGGACAATAGGAATGGGAAATCCCACTGGTGTAAACTGTGTTTTTGGATTTCCCATTTCCCACCACCCTCCAAAAATACTAGCAGGAAATGGGGCGCAGCATGGGTTAGATGGTGGATCAAGTTCAATCTCCATCCACCATCGAACAATTCTGAATCAGACAGAGATTAGACACACAGTTGTGTGTTGAAAGTGAGCTCCCCCGGGACTGGTCAATGAACCAACAGCACAATGACTATTATTGTACTCACTGGTATTCCAACAATTCTCTCTCTCTCTCTCTCATTCTCAGCTCTGGATGTTCCTATGCCTCTAGGGGAACACAGACACAAATTGGGCAGAAGGCAATCAGTGAAGTGCTTTGGGCTAGAAACCTGCGGAATTAAATTGCTTTTATTTCAATTTCCTTTTGGATTCATGTACTTGTCAGAACTGAAGCTTTTAAAATGCACGAATCCCCATAGGATTTAATCCCCATGAATTTAAACTGAGTGTTGGTAGACGTTGAGCTGCGTGCCATGTAGTGAAGTAGTTTTGTTTTGAAAAGCGTTGAAATAAAAATGTTGCCCATAATTTAGTAAGTCATTAAAACATTAATACCAGCATCGGTGGAGATTTTAAATTCAGATAGAAACAAGTCACATTAAAAATGAGCATGAAATGAAATCAGGTGGGTCTTGAATATTGCGGTATTGCGTATAGAACTGTAGGATCTCTATAGTGCAGAAAGAGGCCAATCAGCCCATTGAGTCTGCACCAACTCTGAAGAGCATGTTACCCAAGCCCACTCTGGGTAAGTGAGAAAGCTCACCCAGAGAGAAGGACAGGATTCATTATTCTAATGGCCTTTTACCGTTGCTGAAATATTGGGATGAATAACCAGGCACTGCCTGATTAGAGTATGATGTTAATAATGCCAAGGTTACAGGTTTGATCCTTGTACTGGCCAAAGAAATTCTTTTGTCTGAGAACAGCCATTACGTTTGATTTCAAGCTCTTTGCTATTACCACACAGGACTCTTTAGGATAAGCAGTTCTTAGTGCTGTAGCATTTTATCTTCGTTCTTGACATATGGCATCATGGCTTAGTTGGATAAAGCGGCAGTTTAATAAACTGGTGATCCTAAGTTCAAATCTCAATGGTGCCTCTATCAATTTAATCAATCTATTGCTTGAATAAAGAAAAGAACAAGCATCAAGAAATATCTGGAAGTCTCATCACTGAGGGAGAGAGAGCAGGACTGGAATCCTGGGGTGGCATTGTGCCGTCACTGTGGCCGCCGTCCAATTGATTGTGGTAACCTGCCTCCAAGTGCTGCCAGTCCAAGCAGAGAGCACAAGTCAGTGTTGAGGCTACATCACCAGGGAGAAGGGTAGCTTCCCAAATCATGTCGTTTCTGTGGAGAAGCAGGGGCCAGGCAGCCAAACCCTGATCATCAGGGGAGGGAAGGAGGAGTGGGTAGAGGGATTTGTTGTTACAGGGGTGGCCATTGTTGCTAGATGCCTCCTCTATGGGTCATGGAATACCTATACAGGAGCACACCCCCACCTCCTGAGAGGGTGTGGGCTGGGAAGCCCTGAGGCTTTAAATTACTGGTTTCCCCACGTGGTAACAGGCTTTGCTTCAAAATGGGCAAATTGCCAGTGGGGTGAGAAGTGACCATTGACCGGCATGTTAAGTTACTCAATTGCCCTTGGATGGGCAGTTGCTAAGGTTGCCACTGCTGGCAATGTACCATGATGGTGGAAAGAACTTGGCTGCCATATTGCTAGACAACCCACCTAACAGCCCGTCTCCAACGGGTCAGCAAAGTTCAAGCCACCCTTTCTCTGGGACTAGGTGAGTGGGATTCTCTGGCCTCCCTGCTATGTGTTTCTCATGACATGGGGCAGCCCGTCATTGGCTGGTGGCAGGATCTTCTGTTTTCACCGCTGTCAATGGGATTTCTGAGTGTATCACCTGCAGTGGGGGTGCACCACTGGCAGGACCAGAAGATCGTATCAGCATGAACAGCCATAGAGATCCAGCTTAAAGTTAGAACCCCAATAATATTTTAAGGTATGAAGATACTGAGACAGAGCAAAGGCAAGACTTCTTGATCATTTGGAAAGAATCATGGTAGATCACCCCCCCCAACACATTCCAAATGAGTCCTCTACAAAAGATTGTCTATTCTCTCTAATCAAAAGGAGGGTCAAAATTTTCAACATGAAGAGTCAGAGCAAGATATGTGTTGCTTTGACATTGCTCTTCAGTGAGGAAAGATAGGTCTAAATCGGCAGGTCCTGCTTGCCATGGGAAGTGTCGCAGGTGTTATGGTAAATATGATGGACAACCGAAGGTTTGTTGACCTTGAGTGGGATTTACCAATCCCGGGGCAGATAGGACTGGAAAATCCTGCCCTTGGTGCACACATTCGAGCCTAAGGGCTTCAGCCATCGGGCCTCAATTTCCTGCAGCTCTCTTCTTCATTTTGTCACATTTTAAAATATCTCTCTCTTACTCTTGAGCTGTTAACCTGTGTTGGGTAATGCCATCTCCTCTCCACCCCTCTTCATGTTGGGTGTACTATTGCTGCTGGCAGACTTTTTCACTTAAAGGGTGTTATCGATCAAGACCTGTCCACAATACTTCATTTGTCTGCAGGAATCACTGGATAATGATCCAGAACCAAATTCTTGTCTGCTTTTTCCCGTTCCCTCACCAATTATAGCACCCCTGAATGAGGTTAGCTTACAGTGCAGAAAGGGGATTGGACATCACATCTCAGCAGATTGAATAGTACATTTACACATGAAGCTACCAAGGTAACTGCAAGATGACTGTGAGACTTCTGGACAACGGCCCAGATTTTAACATGAAGTCTGGTTTGTGAAGTTGTCCATTATAATGAAATATAGCGGGCACTAACGACACACGTTACAGTTGTCCCATTTACTGCCTTCCTGAAGATAAAGTGTTGAGTTTATTCCTTAACAGCCTAGATGTTCCAGTCAGTGGCAGAGAGAAGGTGGGTCCTTACTGATTGTGATTTAATCTACTCATTTACTGTTTTCTGCTGGAGCTTTGGCACCTTAATGCCAGCTCCAGCAGGAGTATAAGATGGATAGACTCAGGAGAAAATTATCAAGTGGAATTCCAGTGCTTTTCATCATTGATTGCAAACACATCCTTTAAAAGTCCGCCCTCAAAGTGTACAATTACATTGAGTTATTGTCAATTCCAAGCCTGAACTGTCTGCACTCACTGAGAATACTAACCACCTCCTGCACAACCAGGACAATACTCACCTCCCACAATACTCACAATACTCACCCTCTCTGACAATAGACATACCCAGGCAATTCTCATCCCCCCGACAATACTCATACTTCCTGACAAGACTCACCCCCTGACAATACTCACCCTTTTACATCCCAACCTTACAAAAAACCTGATTTCAATTGTTATACCAATGTTGGCTGCTCCTAAACCTGCCTAGGTGCTAACCTCTGGAAAGATCTTGCTAAACTGCATTCTGTTTTCGACTTCTCTATCTTTTTTATTCTTTTATTGCTGACCTATTTGGCCAGCTTTTAGATCATCTGATCTAATATGGCATGACCATCACTGAATCCCTTATCAATGTCCTGGGAGGGCCCAACTACCAGCAAATGAACTGGAGCAGTCAAACAAACACCGTAGCTACAGGGCAGGTCAGAAGCTAGCAATCCTGTGAATAATTTTCCTCCTGACTCCCAACATCTGTTCAGGGTTTCAACAGCACTCAAGAAGTTCAATACTATCCAGCACAAAGCAGCTCACTAGATCAACATCCCATCTATCTCCATAACATTCACTCCGTCAACCACCAATACACAATAACAGCAGTGTGTACCATCTACAACTTGATGTGGCGATGCCAGCATTGGACTGGGGTGGGCGCAGTAAGAAGTCTCACCACACATTATTAAAGTCCAGCAAGTTTATTTGAAATCATGAGCTTTCGCAGCGTTACTCCTTCATCATGTGCAACATGCACTGTAGGAACTCACCAAGGCTCCTTTCCTAACACTTCCAAACCTGTGACCCCAACATCTGGAAGAAAAAGAGTAGCAGACATTTGGGAACACCACCACTTGCAGCTTCTCGTCCAAGTCACTCATCATCCTGACCTGGAAATATATCACCGTTCCTTCACTGTCGCTGGGTCAAAATCCTGGAACTCACTCTCTAACAGCATTGTGGGTGTACCTCCGCCTCGGGGACTACAGCAGTTCAAGAAGGCAGCTCAGCACCACCCTCTTGAGGGCAATTAAGGATGGGCAATAGATCTGTACATCCATCTTATGCTCCTGCTGGAGCTGGCATTAGGGTGCCAAGGCTCCAGCAGAAAACAGTAAATGAGTAGATTAAATCACAGTCAGTAAGGATCCACCTTCTCTCTGCCACTGACTGGAACATCTAGGCTGATAAGTAATAAGCTCAACACTTTAACTTCAGGAATGTACTAAATCGGACAATTATAACGTGTGTCATTAAAGTCCCCTATATTTCATTATAATGAACAACTTCACAAACCAGACTTCATGTTAAAATCTGGGCCATTGTCCAGAAGTCTAACAGCCATCTTGCAGTTACCCTGGTAGCTTCATGTGTAAATGTACTATTCAATCTGCTGAGGTGGGATGTCCAATCCCCTTTCTGCACTGTAAGCTAACCTCATTCATGGATACTATAACAGGAAACAGGAGAAAGCAGACAAGAAATAGACCAGTGACACTCACATCCCTTGAATGAATAAAAAAAATCTTATTTATACAATGTTCCTATGAAGAGCTTTCAAAATTTCATTAGAATAAGAAGCTATATAAATATCAACTGCTGTCACATTTTTAACCAAAGTGAAGATAAAGAGTAGAGAAATTTTACAAAGTGGCACAATGGCACAGTGGTCAGCACTGCTGCCTCACAGCGCAAGGGTCATGGGTTCAATTCCTGGCTTGGGACACTATCTGTGTAGAGTTTGCACGTTCTCCCCATGTCTGCACGGGTTCTCCAGTTTCTACTCACAATCCAAAGATATGCCAATTAGGTGCAATGGCTATGCTAAATTGCTCCTTAATGTCTGGAATGCATAGGTTGGAGGGATTAGTGGGGTAAATATGTGGGATGATGAGGTAGGATTGTTGTCGTAGATTCAATGGACTGAATGGCCTCTTTCTACACTGTAGGGATTCTATGAAAACACTTGTTATGTCACATCTGAAGCACTGGACACCACACTTCAGATAGGATCCATTAACTTTGACAGAAGCAGTGTAGATTTTCTGAAATATTACTACGATGGCTGCTCATGTAAGATTACAGGGAGAGATTAAATCAACCAGGTTTGGTACTCTCTGTCATACAAAAAACAAAGAACAAAGAAAAGTACAGCACAGGAACATGCCCTTCGGCTCTCCAAGCCTGCGCCCCGATCAGGATGCCTAACCCTAACCCTAACTTAAACTAAAACCGTATGCACTTATAGAGACCATCTTCTTCCATTCCCATCCTATTTATGTGTTGGTCTAGTTGCCCCTTAAATGACATTATCGTACCTGCTTGCTCCACCTCCCCGGACAGCACGTTCCAGACATTCACCATCCTTTGTGTGAAAAACTTGCCTCGCACATCTCCTCTAAATTTTTCCCCATATACCTTAAACCTACGTCCTGTAGTACTTGATTTTTCTACCCTAGGAAAGAACATCTAACTATCCATTCTGTCCATGCCAGTCATAATCTTGTAAACCTCCAACAGGTCACACATCCATCTCTGTTGTTGAGAACAAACTGAGTTTATCCAAACTCTTCTCATAGCTGATACTCTCTAGTTCAGGCAACTTCCTAGTAAAGCTCTTCTGTACTGTCTCCAAAGCATCCTCATCCTTCTGGTAGTGTGGCAACCAGAATTGTAAATAAGGCTTAACTAAGGTTCTGTACAGCTGCAGCGCGATCTGTGAATTTTTATCCTCAATCTCCCGAACCAATGAAGGCAAGCATGCTGTATACTTTCTTGACTACCTTATCCACCTGCGTTGCCACTTTCAGTGATTCAGTGATATATACACACAGATCCATCTGCCTATCAATATTCTTAAGGGTTCTACCATTTACTGTGTAATTCCTACATGCATTGGACCTTCCAAAATGCATTATCTCACACTTGTCCGGATTTAACTCCATTTGTCCTTTCTCTGCCCAAGTCTCCAACTGGTTTATATCTCTAACAATGTTGAAGCTTGAGGGATGATTTTATTGAAGTTTATCAGATTTTGAAAGGAATTGACAGAGTCTCTACATCTATACATCTCCATCTGCTGTGAGGACATTTCCACCTCTAAGGGAGTCTAAGACACAGAGACATAACCATCATCAATCCTGGAGTGAGGATAGGAAATACGCCTTCAACTAAAGTTGTGAAAGAGGTATGGCGCACTCTACCACGCAAAGCAATAGATGCTACATTTGCGAAGAATTTTAGATATGAGATCAACTGGCAAACATATTAAGAGATGGGGGGGAGCGGGGAGGGGGGGTGGTCAAACCAGGCAGACAGATTGCTAGGAACTAAATCAATGGTGGAACAGGCTTGAGGGGCTGAATGGCCTATTCATTCTCAATCATTTGGTGCAGCATGGGACGAGAGATTGTTAAAGTCACAGAACAGTTGGGGGCAGCATTTGGAACTGTTAGAATCAGATTAATTTTAGGGCAATCTAGAGTTATTTCCCCCCAAATTTCAGTTGTGCATGAACCAAGGGGAAGAAAAGATGTGCCAATGATTTCTGAAAGTCACGGTCAGGTGTGTTTATTTAGCGACTCTCCCTATAAAAGCTCTAACAATCCCATGACAAGCAGCTTTTAAAGACTTGTTTTCATCAAAATAACATTTTGGAGCGTGCCAAGTCATTAGTTTGCCTCAACATTTCCTGGCAGTTATTTATTGCACATACACTTGATGTTAATGAATGCTCTGATTTCACTTAAACTTGTTTGACACTTGAACTTCCAAAGCTGGGGAAATCCATTATGGAGTGGAGTCGAAATGTGAATGTTACCAATTGGAATTATGGATGTACTTTGCACCAACTGCAAATTATGTGAACTCGATACCAAACAATTTGAGTCTGGTCCCAAATTCAACCTGAACCATCAATAGCCAGCTGCATGAGCACACCCTGGCATTCCAATCTGGTATCTCATCACTGGCATTACACACTGTTCCAACAGAATACAACACAAATTTCAAGAAAAACACCTCCTCCTTGGCATCCCGTGGCCCTTTTGTCTATACATGGGCTTCAGTTACTTCGGACTGTGACTTTGTTCTCATTTTCAAACTGGATTCAACTTGACACCCAAGTTCCCATTTTCTTTATACACCACCAATGCTCACCTACGTACCATCCTCTAAGTGGAGTTTTACAAACTCTACCTACTGGTTTGAAGGCAGGGTGCTTGTTAAATGCAGCACCCAAACTGTCTCCCATATTACATGAGTGATGGAGATGTCAGGTGGCTTGCTTCCCCTTGGCCTATTGAGGCCCTTAGCTAGCCAATTAATGGTCACTTAAGTACCTTATCCTGCCCTGACAGCACATTACCCATGGCAGGGGAGACCCAGAGCCAAAACACCCCCTACCTCCCAACCCCATCCCCACCTCAAACCTTTAACCTCCTTTACTGAGCTTCCAAATCCATTCCCCATAATCCAACCCTTTACCTTCCTTACTCAAGTCTGCCAGTCAGGCCACACCAACAGCCAGAGTTAACCTGAAGTCTTCTTGTTCTTTGGGTCCACCTGCAATTCCAGCAGAAGCCACCACTCAAATCTGGTCCTGCTGTCCCACATAGGCAATTAACACACAGCGGAGCTATAAATGATATCCCGGCAACGCCTCAGGTAGCAGGACAGGAAGTTCTCCTATCCGAAATATCCTGCCCTAAGTTTGTTCGGAATTTTCCAGCCATTCACACCCTGGTGCCGCTGCTAGCGAGGATGAAGAATTTGGCGCTCAGTCAAATCTCCATTCACTACAGCAGGGCCAGAGAATCCCGCCAATGTGAACAGCTGGAAAATTCTGGCCCTAATGTCGAATATTGACTGAGGATGCAACATTGCACGCGTAATTCCCCACTGTGATTATCTGTACTTTTGTATGGAGCTTTCCCCTCTCCTTTATTTGATTGGATTAATATCACTTCCATTTTTACAGCACCTTTACTGTAATAAATCACTAGAACATTACATTTGAGAGTCACACGGAGAAATATTACAGCAACCGACCAAAGGCACAATCAATCAGGAAGGTTTTAAGGAGCATCATAAAGGAGGAGAGAGGGGTCAAGAGTTATAAGAAGGGATTTTTGAGTTTGAGGGCAAGACAACTGAAGGCATGACGGTAAATTTGCGGTCAACGGAAAAATTTGGGATATGTATTGCTTTGTGTTCTTGTTGTCTTTTGGATTTCTGATGTTGGCAGTAACCATACCGGAAGCTTGTAAGGTGAAAGCTTTTTATGATAAACACAAGCCATGACGCCTTGTACAAAGGACTAGTTTGGTCACACATTGCATGACTCTCCAGTGCAACTGTCAAATGTGTCCCTCCCCTTGGAATACTTAACACATAACAATCAGTTCCTAGATAATTGACCCGACCTCTTGACAGATAATACAACAGCATATAACATTTATGAGGCCAGGGTTGGAGGAGGTTACAGATCTAGCAAGGGACGAAGTTGCATGGAGCGATTTGACAAAAAGGATATGAAATCAAGATGTTGCCAGAAGCATACCTGCCTCTTTATTCTCAGTTTCAATGACTAAGTGCGCATCGATTGGAATATTTTCTTCTTTCATTCTATTTGTTACATTGTTTCTCCAACATTTTCTATTTCAGATTTGCAGCACTTGCAGTATTTTGATTTTTCCTTCATGTGGATAGTCATTTCAAATCCACAGACAGTAAAATCTGGCAAGATATAAAGTACCTGTCCCTCCCAAACATGCTCAGCGGATTGGGTAATAATTACTCATACAAACATACAAATTAAGGGCAGAATAGACCACTTGGCCTCATGAGCCTGTTACACCATTCAGCGGCTGATCTGATGTTAACCTCAATTTCACATTCCTAATTAACTCCCTAAAGCCTTTCAGCCCCTTTTTATTTAGTATCTGTTGAATTCTGCCTTAAAAGATATTCAAAGACTATTGGTGGAATTTTCCCATCCAACCCACCATAGGAATGGTAGCGGGCAGGACAGGACCATGCAAAGATCCATTGACCTCAGGTGGGATTTTTTGGTCCTAGGGCAAGAGCACCAGAAAATCCCGCTCTTTGCCTCAAGCACTTGTTGAGGAAGAGAATTCCAACTCTCACAACCCTCAGGGAGATTTTGTTTTCCTCATCTCTGTCCTAAATGGATGACCCCTTTGTTTGAATCAATTACTTAAAACTCTAAATTCTCCCACAATCCTACCCCCACCCCCGTCAGGATCATTCAGGATCTTACATGTTTCAGTCAAATCACCTCTTACTCTTCTAATTTAAGCAGAGATAAATCTAGCCTTTTTCAGTCTTTCCTGTAAGACAACCCGCCCATTCTAGGTATTTGTCTAGTAGACCTTCTCTGAATTGCTTCCAACACATTTACATTCTTCCTCAAATTAGGAGACCAATAGTGTATACAATATCCTAGACCTGATGTCACCAGTTCTCTGTATAACTAAAGTATAATCTCCCTATTCTTACATTCAATTTCCCTTGCAATAAACAATGTCATTCTATGAGCTTTACTAATTATTTGCTGTACCTGTGTACTAATCTTTTATCATTCATACACCAGGACACCCAGATCCCTCTGCATCTTAGAGCCCTGCAATCTCTCACCATTTAGATACTAAGCTTCTTTTTATTTGTTCTGCTAGAATGGACAACCTCATATTTTTCCACATTATACTCCATTTGCCAGATCTTTCCACCATTCAGTTGACTTATCTGTTTGCAGCCTCCTTCTCTCTTCTTCATGACTTACTTTCCTATGTGTCTTTGTGTTATCTGCAAATTACACAACAACATCTTTGGTCCCTTCATCCAAATCATTAATACGTGGCACGCCACTCATCACATCTTGCCAACCAGAAACTGAGTCATTTATGCCTAATCTCTGTTTCCTGTTAGCTAACTAATCTACCATCCACGCCAAAATGTTACCCCCTAGATCATGCACTTTTATTTTATGCAGTAACATTTGACAAAGAAACTTATCAAATGCCTTCTGGAAATCTAAGTTCAGTGCATCCACCAGTTCACCTTTATCTACAGAATATGGTACTTTTTCAGAGAACTGCAGTAAATTGGCTAAGAAAAATCCCTTTCACAAAACCATGTTGACTCTAGCTAATTGCCTTGATTTTTTTTCGAATCGCCCTGTTATAATGTCTTTAATAATAGGTTCTAATGTTTTCCCTCTGATAGACGTTATTAGTGGCGCAGTGATTAGCACTGCTACCACACAGTGCCAGGGACCTAGGTTCAATTCCTGGCTTAGGTCACTGTCTGTGTGGAACTTGCACACATTCCCTGTGTCTGTGTGGGTTTCCTCCCACTGTCTGAAAGATGTGCTGGTTGGGTGCATTGACCTGAAGAGGTGCCGGAGTGTGGTGACTAGGGGAATTTCACAGTAACTTCATTGCAATATTAATGTAAGCCTTGTAACTAATAAATAAACTAATTTTATGTTAAGCTTAATGGCCTATAGTTTCCCACTTTCTGTCTCTGTTTCCTTTCCTTTTCGATCAAGAGTTATATTCATTATTTTCCAAACAAATGGAACCTTTCCTGAATCTAACGAATTTTGAAAAATTAATACCAATGTAGCAGTTATCTCACTACCACTTCTTTTAAGATCCTCAAGCGAAATCCATCAGAACCCAGGGATATACCAACCTGCAGCTCCAACAATTTGCTAAGTACCACTTCCCTCATGACTGCAATTTTCCTGAGTTCCTCCCTCCTTTCCAATTCCTGATTACAGTTATTTCTGGGATGTCACTTATATTCTTTATAGTGAAGACCGATGCAAAATACCTACTAATTAAGCTGCCATCTCCTTATTTTCCATCATTAACTCCTAGACTCACTTTCTACAGGACGAATGGTCAGTTTGTTAATTCTTTTCTTTTTCAAATATCTCTAGAAACTCTTACTCCTTAAGTGTACAAGATTACATCCCTCTTCAAGGGACTAGCCAGTAAAATGTTGTGTTGAAGCCCATACAATTCCTCCTGACTTTAATGTGGATTTTAAATAGCTTGAAATGACATCAAGTACCTTGTAAAATAGAAGCCAGTCTTTTGGAGGAATGGCCCCAGAACCAAATATAGGCAATACCTTTCCAGTGAGTTCTAAATTCATCGTTATTGCCAACGCAACTTCATGCACAAAAATTGTCCTGAAATAAATTGATCAGTTGTTGGCCATGTATCCTGCTGCAGTTTATAGCTTTTACGTGGCAGAATGCCTATATTCAGTACTGCTGGGAGCTGATAATGTTCTGGGGGATTCACGTGTTGGATTTGCTTAAGTTGCTGGTTGGGATTCACTGGTTTTCTAGATTGGCACAAAAGTTTCAGGCTTTTAAAATCCCAATATGTCGTCATCCAATTGCTGCACCTTAATTAATCGCTTCCCCCTCTTGCTCCATTTGACCTATGCAGTGTCAGGCGTTTTGACCAATGCTCCTTTTCCCAAGCATTCCCAGCAAAGCAGCAAAATGAATATCGCTAGGTTCCTGAGAAGGGCAAAGAATTTCAATCTAAAAACACGAGTAGAATAAATTAGACAGCTACCGGTGCAGGTTGTAAAAATAATTATTTCTACAAGAATAAAGTGCAGCAAAATGAGAGAAACGGACCACCTGAATAGCACTTCATTTTCTCAGGTCAGTCTTTTGAAAACCTCTGCTTCTTTAGTGATGGCAGCGTTACACTTCAAAAGAATTTTATTTCATGAATGCCACCTCAGGACCTCATCAATCTTTTCAGAAGGAATACTAGCTAGTACACTGGAATGCAAAGCAGCTCCTGACCTGCAGCTTTGGCCTACTTTGTTGCTGAATCTCTGCATAGAGAACAAATAAAAACCTCCAATCCTTTTCTCTCCTTTGAAACGAGACATGAAGTGAACATTGTGAATGGCAGTTAGAAGATAATTTCAAGACCTGCTTTGAGGGTGGAAACATAAAGCAACCTACAGGGACATCAATGCCCTAAATTGAAAAATGAGGTGATCCTTGCCACTACACTCTTCTTTTCACAATTGGATTTGAATCCAGGCTGATAAACTAAAAGTCTCCTCCTTCACTGCAACCTGTAAGGATTATCTTTCAAATGAGTTCTTTGTACTCTCAATCCAATTTGTTTTAACCCTAGTACATGACACTAAAAACCGCTCACAATTTGGCAAAGATTGGCACCAAATTAGTAATGTCAGTCAGAGAGGACACTTTACGTGGCTGGTTTGAGAAATGGGGATGGAAACATCATGCAGGCACAGTAGAAATTGGGAGACTATAGCTCGTGGAAACTTGAGAGATCATTATCTGCTCCTTATGTAAATGAGACCTGACCTTGCACTATAATGTTTGACAGCAACATTTGGCACTCAACTTGTTCCGTTTTCCAACAGTGACATCCCCTTAAAAACTCTCTTGCTTTATTTTTTGAAAAGGAAGATGCAGCCCCAGTCTGAAATCAATCAGTGTTTTTTTTCTAAGAATGCTTACAGCTTGAAAAGATGGTGTAAATTAGCTTACAGTCTGGTCACATAAGTCAGGATAAGTTATATTCAAACAAGACTGAGGCAAGCTAATTTTCTCTGGGCCCTAATTCAGTGCAGGCCTATCAGGCCACGTTCATTCTACATCACATATAGTCCACAAGGTATTAACTCAAACCTTGCTAAACAAGCAAATAAATGTGGTCAGAAAACTAACTTCTACATTGAAATGACCATACTCCAGAATAGTGGTGGGCAACCTGCAACCCGGGGGCAATATATGACCCATCAGCGTTCTGAGTGGTGCCCATGAGACATCTTGTTGAGTATTGTCCACACACAGGGTTACCACATTCCACTGATTTCCATTTGTGTAATTTTTTTTCCCCCTAAGCAATATAACTGCACTGATATACATACAAAACAAGGGCCCGGGAAGTGAGGTGTGTGTCGATTGCACATAACATAGACTACCATAGAATCCCGACAGTGCAGAAAGAGGCCATTCAAATCTGCACCAACTGTCTGAAAGAGCACCCCACCCAGGCCTTATTCCCCACCCTATCTCCATAATCCCACATATTTACCATGGCTAATACACTTAATTTACAGATTTTTGGACACTAAGGGGCAATTTAGCATGGCCAAACCACCTAAGCTGCACATCTTTGGACAATGAGAGCCATGCATTCCCTCTGCATCCAAAATATAAATATTTATTTTGTTTTCGCCATTTGAAGTTGATGATAGCTCCATTAATATATCAATGATCAGCTATTTTCTATAATGTGTAATGAAATATTCAGTGTGTATTCGATGTTTTCATTTTATATGTGGGGTCATAGTTAGCAACCAAGCCTGATTTCAAATTTGTGACCTACTGAGATGAAAAAGGGCCACTTGCGTTGTCCACTCACCAGCCTAAGTTTCCCATTACTGTTCTAGATTCAATGATTAGCATAATGGCCTTTCACTTTTGGCAGCTAAGGTTCAAATCCAGCCTCGACTGAATGAAAGACACATTCTTCTCCTTCAGTTCCAATCCTGAGGGTGGAAAGGCTCAGCCTGGTTAGCAGTGGGGTTGAAAGTGACATAGGTAGCTTTCTGTCAGTAGATGAACTTGCCTATCGAGCCAGGTATACACAATGAGAATGTGAGAGCTCCCATTCTGCTATTTTCAATCTAGTAATTTCAATGGGTGAATAATCAGTCACAATCCACCCAAGCTTTCACCATGCATGTGCTCAACAGAACTGTACCCCTGACAACAGCACATTGCAAATTGGACACTGCACCTTTTAATCGTTCTTTATTAGATGGATGGCAGGCCTCATTCAGATGAGGGATGTTAATGTTTTATTTCAGTTACCTAGCATTCTGAGCTTAACTAAGTACAGCAGAGTCAACACATTGTTCCAACAAAGGCCAGAACACTGTCATATGATGTTCCTTTAACCATAACTGCACTCTGAATGATGTTGTCATTTGGTACCACACCAGGAGCAGTTTTGTACATTAGCAATCTGTCCCAGATTGTCCAGGTTCATTTTGGCAGGATCCTTAGAGTTAGATATCTGGGTTACTGTTGCACATGGCGCTCATAAACAAAGGGACAAGGCAAATTAATCCATCATGTTATTCAGTTATCCCTGATGGAAATGGTCACGAGCTTCAGGTTTTTAGGTTTCCAGATCACCAACAACAAGTCCTGGTCCCTCCAGGCCAATGTATAGTGAAGAAAGCTCACCAACAACACTACTTTTTGAGGAGGCTAAACTAAAGCTGTTTGCTTTAGTTTAGTTTCTGTTACCCTGAAACCACACCCAGGCTTGTCTAACAGCACAGAGAACAGACACACACAACCAAAATACTAAACAACTGAACGAGTAAATGCTACGCTTCCCTTAATTTCTCCAGGCTAACTTTTTGACCTCAATTTTACCAGCAATTCTCCTCTATTCAGATAATCTATGTCATTTGCGTACTCTGCATTCAATTCCATTTATATCTGCCTGGGGCTATATACATCTATTCCTTTTTAATGTGTCTGTCCCTGTGTAATTGTGTCAAATATTAATGCTTTCTACCCATTGGAAGCCAGATTGTCACTCATGCCTGAAGGCATCTTTTAGGGAATTCATAGGTGTGAATCCACAGTTATTGTGTAGCGTAAGCTCTTCCAACAAAAACACATTCTTGGAAAAAGGTTCATGCTGACAATGTCCTTATCAGAAAGTGATGTGGAGATGCCAGCGTTGGACTAGGGTAAACACAGTAAGAAGTCTCAGAACACCAGGTTAAAGTCCAACAGGTTTATTTGGTAGTAAACGCCACTGGCTTTCGGAGTGCTGCTCTTTTGTCAGGTGAATGGGGAGTTCTGATCACAAACAGGGCATATAAAAGCACACACAGTTTACAGGATACTGATTAGAATTGGAGTCTTTACATCTAATCAAGTCTTAAGGATGCAGACAATGTAAGTGGAGATAGCATTAAGCTAGGTTAAAGAGATGTGTATTGTCTCCAGACAGGACAGTAAGTAAGATGTTGCAAGCCCAGGCAAGTCATGGGGGTTAAAGATAATGTGACATGAACCCAAGATCCCGGTTCAGGCCATCCTCATGTGTGCGGAACTTGGCTATCAGTTTCTGCTTAGCGACTCTGTGCTGTCATATGTCACGAAGGCCGCCTTGGAGAACATTTACCCAAAGATCAGAGGCCGAATGCCCATGATTGCTGAAGTGTTCGCTAACAGGAAGAGAACAGTCTTGCCTGGTGATTGTCGAGCGGTGTTCATTCATCCGTTGTCGTAGTGTCTGCATGGTCTCCCCAATGTACCATGCGTTGGGACATCCTTTCCTGCAGTGTATCAGGTAGACAACATTGGCCGAGTTGCAAGAGTATTTACCGTGTACCTCGTGGATGGTGTTTTCATGTGAGATGATAACATCTGTGTCGATGATCCGGCATGTCTTGCAGAGGTTGCTGTGGCAGGGTTGTGAGGTGTTGTGGTCATTGTTCTCCTGAAGGGTGGGTAGTTTGCTGCAAACAATGGTCTGTTTGAGGTTGTGCGGTTGTTTGAAGGCAAGAAGTGGGGGTGTGGGGATGGCCCTGGCGAAATGTACGTCTTCATCAATGATATGTTGAAGACTCCGGAGAAGATGTCGTAGCTTCTCTGCTCCAGGGAAATACTGGACGACGAAGGGTACTCTGTCCACCGTGTCCCCGTGTTTGTCTTCTGAGGAGATCGGTGCGGTTTTTCAGTGTGGTGCATCAGAACTGTCGATTGATGAGTCGAGCGCCATATCCTGTTCTTATGAAGGCATCTTTCAGCATCTGGAGATGTTTGTTGCGATCTTCCTCATTAGAAAGGGCAGGCTATCTGTAACTGTATCATGCACTCAGATATACTGAAGCGTTCCTGAATCACTGAACTCCACCGGTTGCAATGATCACACTTGTCAATTTGTATACAGATTTAAACCCGACAAATATCCAATCTGATCAGATCCAGACCTGCCAACCTCACAACATTCTCACAACTAGAAGCTGTGGCCTAAAGTGGACCAGTACAATAATGGTGAACAGGTCATTTTAAGGCAGACATTTTAGTTCAGTCACTGTCGGTAAAGTTACTTACAAACAAGCACCAAGACTGGTTTGGCTGGTGGTGAGAAGGGCACTTCTTATCAGATCCTTCGTGCATGCTTGAGGTCTCAACGCGCACTGCCCTCGAAGTGGCTGCGGGGGAGTTGAGACAGTCTCACACCTCCTTGTGGAATGTGCCTTTGCAAAGAAGGTCTGGAGTGAGATGCAGTGGTATTTGTTGAGGTTCATCCCTGGCAGCTCGATGACACAGGGCTCTGTGTTTTATGGGCTGTTTCCAGGGATGCACACCGAGACAAATATCAACTGCTGCTGGAGGATCATCAACTTGGTAAAGGACACACTTCGGTCCACTCAATACTCATTGATCCTCCAGTGCAAAGATTTGTCCTCAAATGAGTGTTGCAGACTGGCACATTCCAAGGTCCAGGACTACGTGCTGAGGGATGCTGTCAAGCTTGGGGCAGCCTCCGCAAAGGCACAATGGGGAAAGACCACTGTTTAAAGCCTTTCAATCAAGACAGACCGAGAGGCCAGAAACTTTAGAAAACCCCTCGGACTGTGCAACTGTGTGAAACCCTGTAAAAACTACAGCACACAGTGAAACATGATGAATGTATATAGTTTTTTTTTCAAAGAACTGAACTGTAATAAATGTGATGTCTTGAAACAGAGCACCATAAAGTATTGTAAATATGAATGTTTTTGGCACTGTTTGTAATTATTAGAAATGTTATTTCTGCAATGGGTGGACAGTGATAGCCTTTTTCCTCGGATGGAGAAAGCTAGCACGAGGGGGCATAGCTTTAAATTAAGGGGTGGTAGATATAGGACGGATGTCAGAGGTAGATTCTTTACCCAAAGGGTGGTGAGGGATTGGAATGCCCTGCCTGCTGCAGCTGTAGATGTGCCTAGTTTGGGGGCGTTTAAGAGATCCGTGGATAGGTTTATGGATGAAAAGGGATTGGTTTAGGTTAGAGGGTCATTGCTTTTTTAATTGGTCGGCGCAACATCGTGGGCCGAAGGGCCTGTTCTGCGCTGTAATGTTCTATGTTCTAAGTTCTATGGTTTATTTCAGAGTATTTGTGAATAAAGTAATTTTTTGAAATTATAAAAAAGTTTATCGAAGCTACTGCTTCTCGGCCTTTTGGACAGGATCAACTGTAGTTTTGTTGTCCTGCACTTGGTTGAAGTCATGAGGTTACACTGAGACTTCATTTGAAGCAATTTTTTAAAGTGGCATCTTGGCCTTTTGGCTAAGATGCAAATGAAATCAAGTCTTGGAGGAGGAGTTATGCCTAATCCAATCATCTTGGATCATGTAGATCAAGCCCAGGACAGGAAATGAGGGTCCTTTCTTGTCAACTTGGATCAGGAATGTCTCACTTATGGGGACTTTGAATTGGACTTTAATTGGATTGAACTGGAAATAAACCAAAAAAAAGTTTATTTATTTGTCACAAGTAGGCTTACATTAACACTGCAATGAAGGTACTGTGAAAATCCCCTAGTTGCTGCACTGTGGCACCTGTTCAGGTACACTGAGGGAGAATTTAGCGTAGCCAAATTTTCCAGACCCGCCCGCAATGATGCCCACCACCAGTGGGACTGGAAAAATCCCAGCCCTGGAATCCAAGGATTAAATTATGAGGAGAAAAAACATAAAATGCCATTGGAATTAGTACCTGGGATTTAGGAGATTAGAGGATAGCTTGATTGATGTTTTCCAGATATTAAGGAGAACAGATAGGGTAGATAAAGGAAACTATTTCCATAGCTTGGAGCGTATCGGACTCAGGGGCAGAATCTAAAAACACAGAGCCAAAGCTTTCATGAGTGAAATTAGGAAATATTTAACATAAAGAATGATAGACTTTCGGGACTCTCTAAAAAAAGACAATCAATACAGATGGATTGTAAATTTTAAATTACATTAAACTACATTCTACACTTTCTTCTTTCCTTCTCTATGTATGGTATGCTTTGTTTGTATAGGTGCGTAAGAAACAAAGCATTTCACTGTATGCTAACACATGTGACAATGTAAATCTGTGATCAACAGATATTTTTACTAACCAAAGGTGTGTTGGGATATGGGCTGAAGGCAGGCATTTGGATTCAGGTTATGGATCACCTATGGACTTCCTGCATAGTAGAGCAGGCTGGAGGAGCTAGATGGCTTCCTCCTCTTCTAAGGTTCCTTTTTAAGTGTGTGGTCTGGACTCAACTCTCTGAGTGCTGCTTTTGGAGGCTTTCAGGTGAGATGTCAAACCACAATCTGTCTTCCCTGTCCCTTTCTGGTGGTTAATCTCAAAGCCTTGAAGGAAGAAAAGCCTTGTCTGCTCCAACTACAC
Organism: Carcharhinus amblyrhynchos; assembly: GCF_965287045.1. Taxonomy (NCBI): domain Eukaryota; kingdom Metazoa; phylum Chordata; class Chondrichthyes; order Carcharhiniformes; family Carcharhinidae; genus Carcharhinus; species Carcharhinus amblyrhynchos. Next base: position 58,543,468 of record NC_137327.1, on the reverse strand, counting down.
AGCAAACCCAGGAGAAACCATACATATCAGCATTGGCCTGCAGTTGTCTTCCTCCTTCCCACCCCCTCCTGCCCCCAAGATGATTATATGTCAGTGTCACTGGAACCATGTGAAGAACCACAAAATCAACCAAACCCGATCTGATTATTAGGTCTTCAGCTCACTACAGAGGGTCATGAAAAGAGTTCAGTCTCCCATGTAAATCAGCCTCCCATCCATTGACACTGTCTATACCTCTTGCTGCCTCGGCAAAGCAACCAGCATAATAAAGGACTCTACGCACCCTAGACATTCGATCTTCACCTGCTTCTGTTGGGAAAAAGATACAAAAGTCTGAGGTCACATACCAACCGACTCAAGAACAGCTTCTTTCCTGCTGCCATTAGATCTTTGGTGGAACTACTTTATATTAAGTTGATCTTTCTCTACACCCCCTAGCTATTACTGTAACACTACATTCTGCACTCTCTCCTTTCCTTCTCTACGAACAGTATGCTTTGTCTGTACAGTGGCAACAATCAATACATTTCACTGTATGTTAATACATGTGACAATAATAAATCAAATCAAATCAAAAGAGGTAACAGAGAGTCTTGAAACATCTGATCCTCAAGGCAAAAAATCAAAATGCCACATTGACCAGTGTTCAAAGATGTGTTTAATCTACCCAGGCATCTCCAAAACAGTGACAATAAAAAGGGCCAAACATGGCCAATGGCTGTTCAGTGAATGAAGGAACAGTCCCACACTCTGGCTTCCGTCTAACTGATAATTGATCACTTTAGTTGTAAAAGATTCAGAAAAGCTGGAAATGGAGATGAATGGGACCTTCCTGATCTCTCCTGAGCCGGTTGGAAGATGCAGGCCACATCCTTGTAGACAGCACCCTTCAACAAGAGCTGCCTGCTTCCTTCACTCAGCTATGACATGGTTAGAACACTTTCACTAATACACTTGACTGTGCAAACCATGAAAATGTGGTTGCAATAAAATAAAAAGCATCCTTTCGGGTAAAGTTTCCTCCCCCAACACATACATCCCTTGCCTCCAGAAAGAAAGAATGATAAATAAAAAGAAAATGGCGATTCTTTATTGTTGACTGATTCAGATGATGGAATAAGCTGCAGCAGAGGTGGCCAAATCAGCAATAAGACACTTTCTCACAGCAGCGACACCTAGTAATGACAATAACTCCAGTTAATCCTATTAAACTCCCATTGATACAAACAGTAGCAGCAACTCAATGTACAAGTCAGAGAAAAGCTCCATTTCATTCTAATATTCAAGCTAATCCCCTCAAGTATTACAATAAAGCTCATCTCAAATAACATGCCAGCAAAATTGGTTTTGATACATTTTTCCAATTACAATGTGTAATTTGCTTTTGTACTGAATTGGCAATTATCACCGCTTATTTTTCTTTTCTACCACAGAATTCTAAAATCGATAATTAAATAAGCTTTCCTGCACATATTACCAGGATCTGAAGGGTTTGGAGCTGGACAGAAGAGAGTACATTCATCAATGGATGCTATTTCAATCCTGTTCCCAGTGATAAGTAAATGGGGTTTTGATGGCAGGAAAACTCTGACTTACCCAAAACCTGTAAACACAACATCAACTGGTGACAACAGTATCACACTACCTTACACAAGTAGCAGCTTTGAACCTAAACATCTGCAATTAGAGTGGATGGAGTTTGATCCATTCCAGGACTTCGACTGTTGCTGGGGTGCAACAGCTACAACAACTTGCATTTATATAGCCTCCTTCATATCATCAAACATCCTCAAATGCTTAACAGAGGTGTAGCCAACAGAATCTGACATCAAACTACATAAGACAATTAGGACAGATGACCACAAGCTTTGTCATAGGGTGACATGGTTGCAAAGTGTTTAGCACTGCTACCTTACAGTGCCAAGTTCCAGATTCAATTCCTACCTTGGGTCACTGTCTATGTGGAGTTTGCATGTTCTCCCCATGTCTGCATGGGTTCCTCCAAGGGCTCTGGTTTGCTCCCATACTCCAAAGATGTGTGAGTTAAGTTGATTGGCTATGCTAAATTAACCCGAGTGTCAGGGGGATTAGCAGGGTAAATGCATGGGATTGCCCGAATAGGATCCGGGTAGGATTGAGGTCGATACAAACTTGATGGGCTGAATTGTTCCCTTCTGGGATTCTATGATTCTATGAAGCTTGGTAAAAGAGGAACATCTTAATGGGGGAGAGGTGGAGAGAGTCGGAAGGTTATAGGAAGCAATTCCCAAACTTAGAGCCAGGTCAGCTTGGGGCGCACATGGCTGAATCCATTCAATCTCCACACTGACGGAAGTTAGCTAACTGAACAGGCTCAGGTTTTGTTCCACTATGTGACTTACTGCCAATCACAGCATACTTACCAACTGAACCAGGAGGAAGAACTTAGGGGTATGTTCCAATTGGCTTTCCAGCCATTAAATATACTTTAAGGATCTGACACACATTATAAAATCACCCCAAATTTTAACCAAATGGAATTGAAAAGTGGGTTACTTCTATAGCAGGTGGTGATCTATAGATGGTAATTGCACAATGGGTATTGGTCAGTAGATAGAAAGAACAAGGTAATAAAGAAGCAGTTGTCTGATAGTACAGGACTTGAGGTGAAGCAGTGGCACGGTGGTATTTTCACTGGACAAGTAATCCAGAGACCTAGGGGACCAGAATTCAAATTCCGCCAAGGTAAATAATGAAATTTGAGTTCAATAAAAATCTGGAATTAAAACTCTAATGACTCCAGAGTCACAGCGATGTGGCTGACACTTAACTGTCCTCTGAAATGGCCTAGCAAGCCATTCAGTTCAAAGGCAATGCCCACATCCCATGAATGAATTTTAAAAAAGTATTGCTCAATTCTTTTTTCAGTAACGCTCAATTAAATTAATTTTCATATCTCCAGCGCCTCGGCATCTCATAACATCGTAAAGCACTTCACAGCTAAGTGCAGTGTTCTTTTCATGGGATGTGGGCATCATTGGGTAGGCCGGTATATATTGCCCAATTCTAATTATCCTTGCGAAGATGTTGTTGCGCTGCCTTCTTGAACCCCTGCAGTCAGTAGGTACACAGCACTGTTAGGACGGGAGTTTCATGATTTTGATCCAGCAACATGTTGGTATAATTCAGGATGGTTTGTGGCTGGGAGGAGAACTTGCAGGTGGTGGTGTTTCCATGCATCTGCTGCCCTTGCCCTTCTAGGTGGTAGAGGTTGTGGATTTAGAAGATCTTTAAAGGACCCTTTGTTGAGTTGCTACCATTTCTCTTACAGCCGGTACACACTGCTGCCTCTGTGCAATAGTGATGGAGGGAGCGAATGTTTAAGGTGTCAGTCAAGTGGGCTGCTTTGTCCTGAATGGTGTTGAGCTTCTTGAATGTTGCTGGATCTGCACTCATTTTTCCAAGTATATTCCATCACACTCTTGGCTTGTGCCTCATAAATGGTGGACAGGCTTCAGGGAGTCAGGAGGGCAGTTACTCAGCACAGAATTCCCAGCCCCTCACCTGCTCTAGTAGCCACAGTATTTATATGGCTGGTCCAGTTCAGTTTCTGTGCACAGCGAGGTAGATCAAAAGCAGCACGGCGGCCTGGTGGCACAGTGGTTAACAATGCTGCCTCACAGAGCCAGGGACCCATGTTCGATTCCGACCTTGGGTGACTGACTGTTGAAGTTTGCATGTTCTTCAAGTGTCTGCGTGAGTTTCCTCCAGGTGCTCCAGTTTCCTCCCATAATCCAAAGATGTGCAGGTTAGGTGGATTGGCCTTCTAAACTTGTCTTTTAGTGTCCCAAAATGTTTAGGTAAGGGGGATTAGTGAGGTAAATGCTTAGGATAGGGCTGGATGGGACGCTCCATTAGAGAGTCGGTCCAGACTCAATGAGCCAAATGGCCTACTTCTGCACTGTAGGGTTCCTGTGATTTCTACGAGGTCCCTTCTTTTCTTTGCATGTTGTCATAGGATTTTTAAAACTTAAGACCACAGAGGAGGGCCTACTTTAAAGTGATGTCTGAGAGGAAGCACTGTAATATTAGGATCCATTATGTCATAGAGTCATAGAGGTTTACTGCATGGAAACAGGGCCTTCGGCCCAGCTTATCCATGCCGCCCTTTTTTTTAAACACCTAAGCTAATCCCAATTGTCTGCATTTGGCCCACATCCTTCTATACCCATCTTACCCACATGACTGTCTAAATGTTTTTTAAAGGACAAAATTGTACACGCCTCTTCTACCACCTCTGGCAGCTTGTTCCAGACACTCACCACCCTCTGTGTGAAAGAATTGCCACTCTGGACACTCTTGTATCTCTCCCCTCTCACCTTAGACCTATGCCCTCTAGTTTTAAACTCCCCTATCTTTGGGAAAAGATACTGACTATCTAACTGATCTATGCCCCTCATTATTTTATAGACCTCTATAAAGTAAAGTTTATTTATTAGTCACAAGTAAGGCAATAACACTGCAGATAAAATTCCCCTAATTGCTGCAATCTGGTTCAGGTCAATGCACCTAACCAGCCCATCTTTCAAAATGCAGGAGGAAACCGGAGTACCCAGAGGAAACAAACGCAGACACGGAGAGAATGTGCAACCTCCACACAGAGAGCAACCCAAGCCAGGAATCAAACCCAGGTCTCTTGCATTGTGAAGCAGCAGCGCTAACCGCTGTGCTACTGTGCCACTCCAATGTGGGCACTTGATCCCATGACCTCTAGACTCACTTGTCAATGCTATATTAAAACTTCTGTGGCTCCATTGCCAGCAAACTACTTCATTCCTACGCTATGCAACTATAAATGAGCTAAGCTTTAAAAATATATGAAGCTTTTTTAGCAATGCAATTTTAGAAAAAAGACCACTTAAAGAGACTTTAAAACATTAATCATTGCTGAATGCAACCCTTAAACACACATTATTTTCAACAGTAGAAACCTTCATTTATCAGTCCACTCCTGTCAGCATCATGTGATAAAAATGTACTAAGGATTCATAAAATATACATGTTAATGTGAAATATTGAAAATATGCTATCAAAATGCCTGGCAGCCATTGTTGCCACAGTGATGGCCATTTTCCTATCCTCTCCGCCTCTGTCAACAGTAGACTAATGTCAATAGTTTCTAATACACATAAGGTGAGATGGACTCTTGTTGGATATAAACAAACATATACAACAGAGATTAAAATATATTACACCCTCTGAACACAGACTGACATTACCTCTCCTGCCTCATGCCCACCTCCCCACTAGACACATTCTGACACACCCTCCATTTGACATGGATTGAGAGCACAGCCCAGCCATGTTCCTCATCACCTGGAGCTTTAGAATCATAAGATCCCAACAGTGCAGATCTATCGAGCTTGAACTGACAGCAATCCACCCAGGCCCTTCCCTATAACCCCACGTATTTACACTGCTAATCTCCCTGACACTAAGGAACAATTTAACATGGCTAATCCACCTATCCTGCACATCTTTGGAGTGTGGGAGGAAATCAGTACACCCAAAGAAAACCCACACAGACACAGAGAGAACGTGCAAACTTCACACAGTCACCCAAGGTGGGAATTGAATCCGAATCCCTGGTGCTGTGAGACAGAAGTGCTGACCACTATGCCACTGTACGCCCCACTGCTTACCTGTGCAGCTTGATTGCTTTCCCTTTATTGAAAATCAGTAGTGATTTGTATCAGCGTGACATCATGCTGGCTGGGTGGTACGATGCCAAGAAGGTGGAAGTAACAGCGTTAAGCCCTATGATCTATGTAAAGTGGGCTCACACCCTTCCTACTATTAATGAATTTTGGCAGTAAAGTGACTAATGTTATGGAGGAGATTCTGTCATGCACCGGGAAATACTCAAAGCTGGGATACATGAAGAGGTACTCTTCGCAACCCCCGTCTCACCTGCAATATAAAAGTACATGGGGAGACATCCAGCGCCTAGCACACACTCAAGCACAAAATCCAGCAGAGACACTCACCCCTGAACAGAGGCTATTTTTCTGGATGCAAGTGGGGTTGTCAACCTTTGAAGATTGTCCGAAAAGTTTCAGGAATTAAAGATTAACCTTTAGGACACTGTTGCTGTAGGAGCTGGCACTTTTATGGGGCGTACATTGGGAAGGTCATGTGACCTGATTGGCCAATGGGAATGCTGGGATCTTAGTGCAGCCAGAGTAGATCCTAGAGCTGGCAGTGTTAACATCATGAAAGTGCTCTGTAAATTTATCTGCTTGTAAATAAACCATTATAGTTCATTATATTAACTGATGGTCACCAATCCTTGCAATTACTATAACTGCTCAGCAACCCAGGAGTTAAAATCATCAGGAGAGTAAAGATTGTTTTATTTAAAACAAATCTCTGAACGTGTTGGTTTATTTGTTCTATTTGGAGATGGAAACCAAAGCTATTTTACTCAGTCAAGAATCACCCAATCAGAGAAACCAAGAGCCCGTTTGTGTGGTGATTGGTCGAGGAAGATGTGGATGTTGAGGGTGGACATGATAGATGACCAATGGTGAGTGTGTGGAGATTGGAAGGAGGAGGTCATGCGTTAAAATCTCTAGGAATATGCCCAACTAGGCCTAACCGAATGAGGCATAATTTTCTGATAAATGTAACTAGTGGTCAAGGTACCAGATGGCCAGCAGCAGAACAGCTCATTTGCACCCTATCCACATACATCCCCTTCTCTGCAGGCACCGAAAGCAGTGTAACATTCCGTATTCCTTCAGGAAATGCTCAACCTTTTCTAGCTGTATTATAAATTAGGAATTTTAATTTTCTTCTGGCAGCACATTTTAAAAAAAACCAAGCAAATGAGATGCAAACAACAGGAATCCACTTGGTAGCAGACGTGGAATGTTTACATAATTAATGAAATAACTTTGTTATAACAATAATCGGAATATCGTTGGGTCTGGAATAGTTACTTTAGAAAGTTCTGGTGAATTCTTCAGCATTTGAGTGTTGCTGACTGTGGAGTGAGGAAACAATACTTGGTGAGATGAGAATTTGTGCTCCTTCTGGTTAATTAATTTATTTTAAACCACCCAATGGAATGATTAAATAAGCTTGAATTCATTAAATATGTGAAAGAATGTTAGATAGAGCTGGCCAGTTCAGGAGAAGTCTGCAACATGTGAGTCTGCGGAGGACCTAGGTAATATCATCTGTAGCGACGCTCTGGAACTCCATTTCAAGTGTTGTGGTATTGAAATCTGAGATACAGACATTGTGATGCATCGGGGAGGAAGAGAGTTACTTTGACATGGTGGCCTAGGAGAAGGTCACAGCATTTGGTTTAGTATTTGGTTCATAGTCAAGGACAGGAGGAACGTTGAGTCAGGCAGATAAGGGAACTGCAGATGCAGTTAGCGAGGATCCTCAGCCATTGCCATTGCCCAGCTGAGTTGCAGGGAGAATGGGCAAAATGACCACAATGGGGTGCATAAGAACATAAGAAATAGGAGCAGGAGTAGGCCATCCAGCCCCTCGAGCCTGCCCCGCCATTCAATAAGATCATGGCTGATCTGTCGTGGCTCAGTTCCACTTTCCCGCCCTCTCCCCATAACCCTTAATCCCCTCTCTTATCAAAAACCCATCAACCCGCGTCTTAAAAATATTTAGCGAGGCAGCCTCCACCACTTCAACGGGCAGAGAATTCCACAGATTCACCACCCTTTGAGTGAAGAAGTTCCTCCTCAACTCCGTTCTAAACCTAGTCCTACTGTCCTTTCTGAGCGGGAAGAGTCTCTCCACCTCTATCCTATCCATCCCATTCATCATCTTATATGTCTCAATGAGATCTCCCCTCATTCTTCTAAACTCTAACGAGTACAAGCCTAGTTTATTCAGCCTCTCCTCATAGCTCAACCCCCTCAACTCCGGTATCAGCCTAGTAAACCTCCTCTGCACTCCCTCCAAGGCCAAAATATCCTTGCGTAAGTGCGGCGACCAAAACTGCACACAGTACTCCAGCTGCGGCCTCACCAATGCCCTGTACAGTTGCAGCAAGACCTCCCTACTTTTATATTCAATCCCCCTCGCTATGAAGGCCAGCATCCCATTAGCCTTCCTGACCACCAGCTGCACCTGCAGGCTGGGTTTTTGCGACTCATGCACAAGGACCCCAAGGTCCCTCTGCACCGTCGCATGCTGCAGTTTTTCGCCATGTAAGTAATAGTCCTTCCTACCATTATTCCTACCAAAGTGGACAACTTCACACTTGCCAACATTAAATTCCATTTGCCAGTTCCTGGCCCACTCGCCCAGCCTATCTAGATCCTTCTGCAGACTTTCCAAACCCTCCACACAATTTGCCGTTCCACCAATCTTGGTGTCATCAGCAAATTTCGACACCATACACTCGGTTCCCTCCTCCAGATCATCTATATAAATGGTAAATAGCTGAGGCCCCAGCACCGACCCCTGGGGCACTCCACTAGTCACCAACCGCCAATCTGAATAGCACCCATTGACCCCCACTCTCTGCCTCTTATTTGACAGCCAATCCCCTATCCACGCTAACACCCTACCCCCAACTCCATGCCCCCTGACCTTCTATACTAACCTCTTGTGCGGCACCTTATCAAACGCCTTCTGAAAATCAAATCCACCGGCTCTCCTCTATCCACCGCCCTAGACACATCCTCATAGAACTCCAACAAATTCGTCAGACGCGACTTCCCCTTAATGAAACCGTGCTGCGTCTGCTCTATCAAACAATTCTCCTCAAGATGCCTCGCTATTTTCTCCTTGATCACGGATTCTAACATTTTACCTACAACAGACGTTAAACTAACCGGCCTATAATTCCCTGCCTTTTGCCTTCCACCCTTCTTAAACAACGGCGTAACATTAGCCGTTTTCCAATCTTCCGGCACTTCCTCAGAATCCAGCGATGTTTGGAAAATAATCATCAAGGCATCCACTATCACCTCTGCCATTTCTTTCAGAACCCTTGGATGCATTCCATCCGGTCCTGGGGACTTGTCCACAATCAGTCCCTCCAGTCTGTCGAGCACCATCTCTCTAGTAACAATAATGTCATTCAGGCCCTCCACTCCTACCATCTTTCCATCGCTAACACCCGGCAAATTATTCACGTCCTCCTCCGTGAAGACCGAAACAAAAAAGTTATTCAAGGCCTCAGCCATTTCCCCATCCCCTACCACTAAGTCCCCCCTCTCATCCTCTAAGGGTCCAACGTTCACCCAAGTCAGCCTCTTCCTTTTTAGAACAAAAAAGAACGTAGTGATGAAAGATAGCAAGGGGAATAGATACTGTTCCCCGTAGTCAGAACTGAGGGCCCAAAGGCTGTGCTTTCTGCACGATGGCAGGATTGAGGACATTTGTGGAAGGAGAGGAGAGAATCCAGTTGTGGTCAGATTTTTACAAGTAGGAATGCACCTTTGGTTGATGGAACTTGAGGGGCTAGGGTACAAATCAAGATGCGGCAGGCTCTGGGGTTAATTACCTGAGGCACACATAAATTGTCACACGGATAAGCACAGTGTTGCTTAAAACTAAAACAAAAACAAAGTGACAAGCTGACTCTGTTCAGCTCACCTTGTGAAAACCTCCCAGTATTTGGTAGGTCCACCCTCTGCTGTAGATTTTGCCTTCTTCAATTAATGCAAAATCAAAGACTGATAACATCATTCTAAATGGGTCAGAACTTCCAGACTGGGTCACGACTACATTCAGTCTCTTAACAAAAGCTGAAGTGAGTTTATACTTCTATGAAGGTTAATATTTAACATTTCATTCACTGAGTCTGGGCACAGAATACTGAGTTTCCCATGGTTCCTGGAACTTCTGGGCTCTCATCTTCTCGGTCTCTTGAATCTGGGCTTACGACGCAAAACATCCTCTGAGGTTTTAACTTTAATCAGTTTAATTCTAACATATGTCCAAAACCCATTTGACATCATTAAGACTTCAACTCTAATTTCTCAGTCTAACTTAACTGCAACAGCTGCATGTTTTACTATTGCTGAGGATTGTTTTCTATTTCTCTCTCTCTCACATGCTCACTCTCACACTTGTGGTCTCTCACACACTTTCTCCCTCTCTCTAACACTCACACTCTCTCACACTGACTCTCACACTCATGCTCTCCTTTCCGTGCTTATTCACTCTTTCTCTCATGCTAACTCTCGCTCTCTCACACTTCTGCTCTCTCTTACATGTTCAATTACTCTCTGTCTCCCTCTTCCCCTCATGCTCTCTCTTTCCCTCACATTTGCTCACTCTCTTTCTTTCAAACATGCTCTCTTTCACATTTGCTCTTTGAAATACTGTTCACTTTCTCTTAAGACAATTGTTTTAATCCTAACATTGTATTCTTACAGCAATTCCCAACCTATGATTATGACTGGTCAACTGCCAGTATCTTGTGTGCTAGACCAGTATTTTAAACCTAATCAGTTTAAAATTTTTGAAAGCTGAGCCAGTTAAAGTGAACTGGCTGTTCGAAGGAGGGCAGAAATGAGATGGGTTTCAAAGTCCAAAGATGTGCAGGTTAGGCTGATTGACATGCTAAATTACCTCTACGTGTCCCAAAATGTATAGGTTGAGGGATTCAGGATAAGTGTGTGGATTACAGGGTATGGCAGAGAGTGGAGCCTAGGTATGATACTCTGTCAGACAGTCAGTGCAGACTCGATGGGCTGAATGGCCTCCTGCTGAACTCGAGGGATTCTATGCCATCTAAAGAGATGGGGCTAGGAGGAAATGGACACAAGGGAAGGCCTGGGCAAGGGTAGGTCACAGGAGAGATTAAATGACAAAGATATCATGAAACAAAAACTACAGGGATTGATAATGGTAAATGTGGTAAAGAGACAAAGCATTTATCCATACTGAGTGTAGATGCCATCTTAATGAACAGCTTTGTCTGAAAGCAAAAACATAAAGGAAAAGATTCAATCGCATATGACTACAAAACAGCATCAAAATGGGGGAAAGAGAGTTCATGGTCAGAATTTAGTGGGAGGCAGTGCGTAGTGGTAATATCATTAGCTTATTAATCCAGGCATCCAGGGTAATGCTCTGGGGAGAAGGGTTCAAATCCCACCAGATACTGTGGTAGAATCTGAATTCAATTAGTTAATAAAAACTTCCTCAATAAAGCCAAAATTTAAAACTAGTCTCAGTAATGATGACCTTGAAATTTCCTCACTAACAGCATTGTGGGTGTACGTACACCCACTGTACTGTAGCAGTTCAAGAAAGCCACCTTCTCAAGGACAATTAGGGTTGAGTAATAAATGCTAACCTAGCTAATAATGTCCATGTCAAATGAACATTTTCTTTAAAAAAAACCTGCATCCTACTTGCCATTTTTAAAGGTCTGTCTAGTCTCCATGACCGTGTAGGAATCTGAGATGTGAATGTTGTTTTTCTCTCCACTGATGCTGTGAGACCTGCTGAGCATTTCTAGCACTTCCTGCTGGAAAGAAAGAAAATAACAATTGGCCTTGGGTTAATGTTGGCCATGCATGCCAACAGGCAGGGACTGCCACTCATGAATTGGCTTCTTAAGCCATTAGACAATGTTCAATCCAGATGTGACATACATCCTGGTTGCAGTCCATCTCCTCTCAAGATGGACAGGTATGACTTGTTTCTGTGCTTTTTTCAATTAGGAATAATGATGATGCAAAACCAAATGTCATTGAATCACTGAATGGTAACACCATAGAAGGAGGCTATTTGACTCTTAGTGTTTGTGCCGGTCCACTGCAAGAGCAACTCAGTTAGTGCCACTCCCCCAACAATTTATTTCTCAAGATATTTAGTCAATTCTCTTTTGGAAGGCATGATTGAATCTACCTCCACCACAGTCTCAAGCAGCACATTCCAGGCCATGACCACTCGCTGTGTGAAAAATGTTTTTCCTCATATCACCCTTGATTCTTCTACCAAACACCTCAAAGCAATGATCTTTGATTTGATTTGATCTTATTATTCTCACATGTATTATTATACAGTGAAAAGTTTTGTTTCTTGTGCACTATACAGATAAAACATATTGTACATAGGGAAGGGAAGGAGAGAGTACAGAATGTAGTATTACAGTCATTGCTAGGATGCAGGGAAAGATCAACTTAATATGAGGTAGATCCATTCAAAAGTTAGATGGCAGCAGGGAAAAAGCTGTTTTTGAGTTGTTTGGTACATGATCTCAGACTTTTGTATATTTTTCCCAATGGAAAACGGTGGAAGAAAGTATGTCCAGGGTGTGTGGGGTCCTTAATTATGCTGGTTGCTTTTCCAAGCCAGCGGGAAGTGTAGACAGTGTCAATGGATGGGAGGCTGGTTTGAATGATAGACTGAGTTCTTAGCCCTTCAGCCAATGGGGAGACTTTCTCTCTTATCTAACAATGTCCAGACTCCTCATGGTTTTGACATTGTCGCCAAATCGCCTCTGAATGCTTTTCCAAGGAGAGCATTCACAGCTTTTTCAATCTATCCATGTAACAGAATCATTCCCGTGTACCTTTTCTGCACCCTTTCTAAAGCAGAACATCTTCCCAAGGTGCGAAGTCTAGAATGTGATCAAGTTGAGGGATTTCTATAAGTTCATAATAACTTCATTGCTTTTTGAATGATTGCCTCTAATTATAAAGCACAGAACCAATATTCCTTTCTGACCAGTTCCTCAACTTGCCTGAGTACCTTCAATGATTTGTGCATATGTACCCTCAGGTTTTTCTGTTTCTGCACCAACTTTACAACTGTGCCCTTTAGTTTTTATTGCCTCTCCTCATTCTTCTCATCAAAAGGCATTACTTCACACTTTACTGAATTAAATGCTGTCAGTTACTTGTCTGCTATTCCACCTGCCTGTCCTTGAAATCCATCACTGTCCACACAGTTCGTAATACTTTCAAATTTCATATCATCAACAAATGTTGAGATTTGTCCTGAAGGAAACACATTCCATTGACAATATAAACCTTCAGGAAGCTTCCTTGAATTGTTATTCAAGTGGATAATTAGACATAAGAATCTTGGCTAATATGTAAGTCAGTTCATTATTTTTCTTTCTTGGCAGTTACTAGACTTACTTGTATATAATTATGCATATCAGACTGGCAGTTTGGGAGAAGTTTTCTGGAGGCTTCCATTTCCCTCTCCAGTTTGGTTTCCTTCCCAGACTTTAGACCCTTGGCATTGAACGACGAAAGAGCCAATGGCTCCCAGACATAACAGAATCCTCAGTTAGAAGGATGATAATAATGGTGTCGATGGCTGGAACTCTCTGATCTCACACGTCCCAGTACCACTGCCAGCAAGAATGAAGAATTTGACACTCAGCCACATCTCTGTTCACTGCAGGGCATGATGTGGAGATGCCAATGTTGGACTGGGGTGAACACAGTAAGAAGTTTCACAACACCAGGTTAAAGTCCAACAGGTTTATTTGGTAGCAAAATTCACTAGCTTTCAGAGTGCTGTCTCTTCGTCAGGTGACTCACCTGACGAAGGGGCAGTGCTCCGAAAGCTAGTGGATTTTGCTACTAAATAAACCTGTTGGACTTTAACCTGGTGTTGTGAAACTTCTTACTGCAGGGGAACCAGAGAACTCCAGCTGTGGGTGCAGTCAGAAAGTTCGAGTCAAAGATCCTTAGAAGAACTGAAAATACTGTGCATTTCCATTTCATCAAGGCACCAACACCTACAGTGTCTCACCCAAAATGCTAATTGTTCTTTTTTCCTAAAGCCAAAGATCAGAAATGCTTTCCAAAGCTAATAAACCTCCAGTGGCATTGCTCATGGTGCAGATGTGTTGTTGAATAACAATGGGAGCAAAACAATGTGAAACTCCAACAGATTGTTAAAGAGTGGATCTCCCATGTGGCTGTTCAGGCTAAGGTTTGCAGCTGCTGTACAATGGCGTGGTGGTAAGGCATGTAAGCAGTGTTAAAGTTAAGACAGCATTAAGACTCAGGCAGAATGAGTTATCAAACAGGAGCTGCAATTGGTGCGTAGGAAAATATCCAGCAATAATTAATTAAATGTGAATGCTTGAGGCTAGGAATGTTGACAAATGTATCTATCGATGATCCAGGCAGGGAAGAATTGAAACATGAATAAATCAAATGCCATTAACCGATTAGATAAGAATGGCTGCGTGTGAAAAAATATGAAATAAATGTAAAATAAGACACAGGTACAGCCTATAAAGAATGCAATAGTTATCAAGGCATAAATCAGCTGAAGAGAATGAAGTTAACAAATAAGGACAGTCCAGGAGGTTAAAGGAAAACAATCGCTGAAGAAATAAACAATGAATAGCTGAAGTCAGAAAGAATAAAATACGTGGGATGGAATTAATCTTGGATAAAACAAGCAAACAAGTGCAATATGAGAATCATGATGAGTGTTGGCACTGAGGGGCTGGGAACACAGTCAGCCATTTGATTCCTACACACAACCTGAGCGCCAGGATCAGGCTAAGAAACCTGGTTTGAGCTTGAGAGCGAGGGGGCACTGTTTTAGGTATCCAAATTGCAAGTAGCTGGGTCTGTGGGCAAACTTGGAGAGCTCTTTACACAAAATGAAATATTGCAGGAGTTTCTGCAATTATTAGACACTCGGGCTGAGTGTTGGGGTACTCAGCTGATCTGTCATTCCTTCTGGGTGCTGTGTACACAAATGGGAATTTTCTTTTGATAATAATACTATGAGTGTTCTTTGGTTAGTTGCTATTCACTGAAACCAAACATGCTTCACGTACTTTGGCACTTTCTGGAACATGGAGCCTACAAGGATGCTGATAAAGCCTCCAAAGAAAGGAATTTCCATGGGAATACATTTGTGTTCAGAATTTCTCTCTGTTTCCCTCTGCTTGCAACAAACCACTCTCTCCAGCTCCCCTGTTGGACACTAATATTGAGCAAAGTCAAATCAATATTTCCTTTCAATCAAAAGCTTTTATCTACCTGAATGTGTGGAAAATTGTTATGGTGTGTCCTGTCTCCAATCCTGCCAATTATTATCCTATAAGTCTACTCTCAAAGTAATGAAAGCGTCTTTGACAGTGCTATCAAACAGCAGTTATTTACAATAACTTGCTCATTGATGTTCGGAATATGATTGGCCTACCCGACTCTAGAATTTATTCCAGGCTTGGTTCAAACATAGACAAAAGTGCTGAACTCCAGAGGTGAGCTAAGAGTGACAGCCCTTGACATCAAGGCAGCATTTGGCCAAGTGTGGCATCTAAGAGCCCGAATAACATTGAAATCAATGGGAATCGGGGGAAAACTCTCCACTGTTTGGATTCATACCTGGCACAAAGAAAGGTGGTTGTGGTGATTGGAGGTCAGTCATCTCAGTCCCAGGACATCAATGCAGGAGTTCCTCAGGGTAATGTCCTAGGCCCAACCTTCAAAAGCTGCTTCATTAGTGCCCTTCCTTCCATCATAACTTTGGAAATGGGGATGGTTGTTGATGATTGGAGTGTTTGATTCCTTTTGCAACATCTCACAAAGTGAAGCAGTTTGTATCCATATGCAGCTAGACCTCAACAAACTTTAGACTTGGGTTGATAAGTGGCAAGTAACATTCACATTTCATGACCATCTCAAACAAGAGAGAACCTAAGCATCTCCCCTTGATATTAAATGGCATTACCTTTGCTGAATACCTCAACATCAACATCCTGAGCTACAAGAAACTGAACTGGACTAGCCATAGACCAGTGGTGGTGGGTGGTGAAGAAGACATTCGGCATGTTTGGTATCATTGGACAGAACATTGAATACAGGAGTTGGGACATCTTGTTGAAGTTGTACAAGACATTGGTAAGGCCACCCTTGGAATATTGTGTACAGTTCTGGTCACCCTATTATAATAAGGATATTATTAAACTAGAAAGAGTGTAAAAAAGATTTACTAGGATGCTACCGGGACTTGATGGTTTGAGTTATAAGGAGAGGCTGGATAGACTAGGACTTTTTTCCCTGGAACGAAGGGGACTTAGGGGTGATCTTATAGAGGTCTATGAAATAATGAGGGGCATAGTTAAAGTAGATAGTCAACATCCAGATAGTTAGGTGGATTGGCCAAGGTGAATTGACCCTTAGTGTCAGGGGGTCTAGCAGGATAAATATGTGGGGTTACAGGGATAAGCCCTGGGTGGTATTATTATCAGTGCAGGCTTGACAGATTAAGACTGGTCTTCTTCTGCACTGAAGTGATTCTATGATTCTATGATCTTTTCCCAAAAGTAGGGGAGTCTAAAACTAGATGGCATAGGTTTAAGGTGAGAGGGGAGAAATACAAAGGGGTCCAGAGGAGCACTTATTTCACACAGAGGGTGGTGAGTGTCTGCAACAGGCTGCCAGGGGAAGTAGTAGAGGCGGCACAATTTTGTATTTTAAAAAGCATTTAGATAGTTACATGGGTAAGATGGGTGTAGAGGGATAAGGGCCAAATGTGGGCAGTTGGGACTAATTTAATGGTAAAGCCTGGGTGTCATGGACAAGTTGAGCTGAACAACCTTTTCCAAGCTGTAAAATTCTATGACTCAATCTAAATATTATGGCTTCAAGTGCAGGTCGGAGGTTGGGAATTCTGCGGAGGGTAACTCACCTCCTGACTCTCCAAGTCTGCCCACCATCTGCAAGGTACAAATCAGGAATGTGGCAGAATACTTTCCACTTGCCTGGATATGTGCAGCTCCAACACTCAAGAAGCTCAACACCATCCAGGAACTAGCAGCCAGCTTGATTGGCAGCACATCCAAAACCTTACACATTCATTCCCTCCACCACGAATTCTCCATGGCAACAGTGGGTGCCATCTACAAAATGCAGTGCTAATGCTCTTTTGACAATAATTTCCAAACCTGTGACCTCTACTGCCTAGAGGAACAAGAGCAGCAGGTGACTGGGAACAGCACCACCAGCAAGTTACCATCTATGGCAAACATTATCCTGACTTGAATAATGTTCCTTCATCGTAGCAGGTTCAAAATCCTGGAACTAGCTTCTGAACTGCACAGTGGACATCTCTACAACAGTTGGATTGTAACAATTCAAGAGAGCAACCAACCTTGTCAAGGGTAATGAGGTATAGATAATAAATACTAGCCTTGCCAACAATGCCCAAATCCCATGGATGAATCTTTTAAAAGGGTGTAACTGAATGGTGTGATGAAATTTAAATGGATTGTGTGATGACAATGCATTGGAATGGTATAATGACAAAGTAAATCTTTGAGAATATTGGTGATTGCACCATTCTCCTCAAAAATTTTGCAAACTGACACAGTGCAATTAAATAATCAGGCAGAAGGAAATGATGCAACAATTATAAGTCTATTAGAACAACCTTAGAATACAACTTTTCTCTGTTGAAGGCCCCAACTTTCATTGTTGGGCAAGGGAGATGGGGCGTCACTGTGCATTCTGATCTTAACACTTTATGTCTAAAAATAAAATCCATTGGAGAGTCACATTTGGGTCGAACCCAGCCAATTACTGGAGCTAGCATGATTATAGGAGGTTTCACAGGTCAATAGAGTGACCACACAATCTGCCTCCAGGATTTTACCAATGTCACATTGTAATTTGCCAGCAGGAGATGCTTGGGAGCAAACTTATTTTACCCAAGTACTGAGGGCAAATTAATAATTGTGCCAATTGTACAAAGGTTAAAAATAACATTACGAAGTAATAAGCTCCAACTTGGAAAACCCAAAAGAAAAACAAAGCTGACTCACAATGAGTCACTCATCGCACCTGTCTTTTTATTAAACTGGTTAAGTTATTTTAGCGATGGCATTCTTTGATTAAACTTGAATATAAATTAGACACGAATGTTTGACAAATTTTTCCGTTTTCTGGATCTTATGCTGAGGTCCTGGCTGCTTATCAACAACAACAGCAACTGACAATTATAAAGTACTTTAGCAGGGCAAAACATCCCCAGGAGCTCAGCAAGAGCGTCAAAACAAAGAAAAACTGACACCAAGCCACAGGAGGAGGTATCACGACAACGGGTGAAAAGCTTAGGCTGAGAGAGAGGTTCTAAGGAGCATTTTATGAAAAGGGATGGAGGTGTAGGGAGGCTTTGGGAAGGGATTCCAGAGCTTGGACCTGACCAATATAAAATCTCTAAACAGTATATGTGAAGCTTTCTCAGCTGGCACATACACGGGAGGTCCAAATTTCATCGGATCTTAGAGATGCCGATCACAGAGCTGAGGATGAACTTTGTTTAATTTGGATAAACTTCATGAATTTTGAGTCATTTTGGATCTTCTTTCATGACACTCTGGATTGCCATGGCACACTGCTTGGGAACCTAGACTGCCTCACTCTGCTTAAAGCAGAGTCTATGCGAACAAAGCTATTGAAAATCGGAGGGGTGTGACCTGTCAGAATTGGAGGAGCACCAATATCTCAGCCAGTTATGAAGCTGGAGGAGGTTACATGGAGAGCAGTGGGACCACGGAGGGATTTGAAAATAAGGATGCGGATTTTAAAATTGAGATGTTAGCCGACTGAGAGTTGGTTCGGGGCGGGGAGGTGGGGAGGTGGGTGGAGAACAGGGTTGTGCTGTGCATTCTGAAGAGATTGATGGGGCTACAGAGATAGCGAGAGGTGTGGTCATGGTGGGATTTGATAATGAAGATGTGAATTTTAAAATTAAGTCATTGTTGGACAGTGGGCCAGCATTAGTCAACAAGCATGGGGGTGATGGGTGAATGGACTTTGGTATGAGTTGAGATACGGGCAGTGGAGTTTGAGTGAGCTCAAGTTTATGGAAGGTATAAGGTTGGAGGTTGCCCGGGTCACCACTGGAATTGTTAAATCTGGTGATAACCGAGGCATGGATGGGGGTGCCACTGAATTGCATGGGAATTCTTAAACTTGGGAACTGGCTTTGATCATTCATCTGCATGGAAGCAAATCTAATACGGACCTATCAGGTCAGTTGAGTCTGGCTACATGAGTCCCAAGGTCGGAAATTCCTTCCTGAGCTCAACAGACCTTTAAAAGGCCCACTGAATTTTCCATCCCATTTTCCATTGCAATTCCTACGGCAGGCAAAACGGGAGATTTTCGGCCCTTGTGCGTTACTGGCATGATGAGACTGAAGATACCACTCTTTCTAAACTGGCACCTCTGCTCTCTATAGCATTTTGTACATACTGTGCTTATCCGGTCTGCATCATCCTTCGTCATGGCAGACTCGAAATGTTAGCTCTATTCTCTGTTCACAGATGCTGTCGGGCCTGCTGAGATTTTTCCAGCATTTTCTGTTGCTGAAGCAAAGGGTGAGGTTGGGTATTCTACTGTTTCCAATGGTTTGTGAGGCAGTTTATTGAGGTAAGTGAAGACTGATGTGTTATAGTCCTCCTGGGAGGCATGAGGTGGGTATCTGGAAAAATGAGTTGATACAACGTGAGAGAGCAAAGTGATTACCCCCATCAGAGTGGCAGCGGGCTCACATTTACTGAAGGCTGGGCTATAACTGTCAATTCGATTTCATACAGTTATACACAGCAGGAAGGGAGATTTATTGTGAATTCAGTGTTCAAACTATGTTACCTGGTCATGAGCAAATTCAGGAGAAGTTTGGACCCCAGATGTTGCGGCTCAATCAAATAGATACAGGGGAAGAGACCAATTGACAATGCATGAATGGATGAACTCCTGCAATTAGCTTCCAAATCAATTACACAGGCATAAAGGAAGTTTAAATTTTAAAATTTATTTATCAATGTCATATGTAGGCATACTTTAACACCACAATGAAGTTACTGTAAAAATTGCCTAGTCGGCACACTCCGGCACCTGTTCAGACATACCGAGGGAGAATTTAGCATGGCCATTGTACCTAACCAGCACATCTTTCAGACTGTGGGAGGAAACTGGAGCTACCAAAGGAAACCCACGTTGACATGGGGAGAACGTGCAGTCTTTGCACAGACAGTGACGTAAGCCAGGAATCGAACCCAGGTCCCTGATGCTGTGAGGCAGCAGTGCTAACTACAGTGCCACCCAAAGTTTAGGGATTTAATGTATTTTATAAAATTTGGTCAGGGTTGAGTCATAGAGTCATAGAGCAATACAGCACGGAAACAGACTCTTCAGCCCAACCAGTCCATTATCACGCATATTCACAGAACAAGCACCCCTGGTTAATGAAAGTAACTAGTGAACACCAGTGAATTAAAAATACACACACATGATCAAATCACCAAGGGACAGGATGGAGCAGTAATTTTAATCCCTTCATTTACAGGAGCCCTCCGGCTCATAAAATGGATGACTGCATAATCTCTAATTCACTACACACTAAGCTTCAAACAACAAGAAGCAATCTTTGAATTAATGATTTGACATCTAGCTATATTCAATATGTGTTTCATTTTCTAAAAAGGCCTATTTATATTTATGTCTCTGCTCGGCAATACACCTCCACATTCTGTGTCAGTTCAGAAAAATGATGAATGACTGGTTCACCTGATCTTGGCTGAGGGGAAAGCAGAGAACTTTTCACAGCACCACAAGATCTTTAACATCTACCCAAATTACCCTTTGAGTAAAATCTCATCTGAAAGATGGCACCTCTGGCAACTCAGAAACCTGTCAATAGTCTTGACAACATCAGCCCAGAAAGTGAGCTTGATTGTTGGTGTGAGGTTCTATCCCTTCACTACTTCACCTTTTTTTTATATTTATTCATGGGACATAGGCATCACTGGCTAGCCACCAGTTATTGCCCATCTCTAGTTGTCCTTGAAAAGGTTGTGGCGAGCCTTCTTGAATCACATGCTGTGGGTTGACCCCCTGCCGTTAGGGAGGGAATTCCAGGATTTTGACCCAGTGACTACGAAGGAACGGTAAAATATTTCCAAGTCAGGATGGTGAATAGCTTGGAGGAGAACTTGCAGATGGTGGTGTTCCCATGTATCTGCTGCCCTTGTCCTTCTAGATGGAAGTGGTCATGTGTTTAGAAGGTGCTGCCTAAGGATCTTCGGTGAATTCCTGCAGTGCATCTTGTAGATAGTACACACTGCTGCTACTGAGTTTTGTTGGTGGAGGGAGTGGATATTTGTAGATGTGGTGTCAATCAGTGCTTTATCCTGGATGGTATCAAGCTTCTTGAGTGTTGTTAGAATTGCACCCATCCAGGCAAATGGGGAGATTTGCATCACTTGTGCCTTGCAGATGGTGGACAGGGTAAGAGATCAAATCATGTCGATAATGTTACACAATACCATTCCCTTTAGATAAATCAACTCTTATCACCTTGTAAATTTGAAAATCATGTCAAGTTTTGTTTTAAAGAAAGTGCAATCCTCTCTTGTCCGGTCTTACCCAGCCATATATTTCCATACCAAGAGAACTGAATGCCAATTTCCGGCCATCTATCAAGAATCAGATAATATCCATTATTGGGCTCATGCTCTGTTTCTGGGCACTTTGAGAAAGTTTCTCTCCCCACTCCATGGGAATGAAGGTAGCAAATTAAGCATCTACCTACCAAACTATAATACTAGTCTTGGATGCTGCAACTTGGAGTGTCAGCACAGACTCGATGGGCCAAATGGCCTCCTTCTAGACTGTAGGAATTTTATGAATACACTATGCCATGCTTCCATCCTCCATTTTTTGACATATTATTTGGTCACAGTGATAAATACATTGGGCAGCTAGGTGGCTGATGAAATGTGAAGAGCTGGGATGAAAGGTCCAAGAAGAGACTCTTAAATGGAAAAAATATTGCATAGGAGATGAAAGAGATCTGGAAGAGTACTTAAAAACACAGAAATATATATCACAGAAGGATTTGACTCATTCTGGATCTTTGAAAAAGCAGCTGTGCACCATCTCACGTCCCCCATTTTTTATTGATAACCCTGCAAGCCCTTCATCCTCAACTACCTTTTAAACTTATTTACAGTCCAACTCCCTTTCAAACTTATTTACAGAATTGCTTTATTTACAGGACTATCATCCAACCTTTCAGGCAGAGTGTTGCAGATCTCGACAACGCTGAGTGAAAAAATCTCGCGTCCTCCGGATCTTTTGCCAATGATTTTAAATCCAAAGCCTGTGGTTATTGACCTACTCAGAATGAGCAGCCTTTCTCTAAACTACCAAACTATTCATCATGTTGCAAACGTCTATCTCAGCCACGGTATACCTTTAAGAGGATGAACACATTTCTGTATACATCACCAGAAGGGAAACAATGTATATATTGCATGTTCCAATTTTAGTTTCACTTTTGCTTTAAATACCAGAGCAGACAATAGCTTTTAGAGTTCTAAGCTTTACAACGGTCTAAAACTGTTCTATGAAGAATTGTTCTCATGTGCTTTATCTTAATAAAAATGTTAATGCCATCCCTGATGCGTGATTGGTGTCTTGTATCTTACACATCAAATAAACTCAAAAATGTATATCATTACAGAAGCACAACACTCTTAACTTTCTCCAAGAAAAACAATTCTAACTTTCCAAACCTCTCATAATTGAAGTCCCTCACCCCAGTAACATGTTAAATCTCCTTTTTCACCCTAAGATCTTGACATTTTTCCTGAGGTGTGGTGCCCAGAATTGTCCACAGTACTACAATTGAGGCTTAACAAAGAACAAAGAAAAAACAAAGAACAATACAGCACAGGAACAGGCCCTCCAGCTCACCAAGCCAGCGCTGATATGTGTTTATCTCATTTATGTGTTTATCAACATATACCTTGAAATGCCTGCTTCCGCTACCAGTGGCAGTGTGTTCCAGGCACCCACCATCCTCTGGGTGAAAAACTTACCCCACTCACCTCCCTTAAACTTATCATCTCTCACCTTAAACATGTGCCCTTTTATAGTTAACCTTTCCACCCAGGGAAAAAGCCTCTGACTATCCACCTTAGTTAAGCCTCTCATAATTTTGTAGACTTCTATCGGGTTGCCCCCATCAGCCTCCATCTTTCCAGTGAAAACAATCCAAATTTATCTAACCTCTCCTCATACCCAAAACCTTCCAGACCAGGCAACATCTTAGTAAACTTTCTTTGCACCCTTTCCAAAGCATCCAAATCCTTCTGTTAGTGTGGTGACCAGAACTGCACTAAATATTCCAAATATGGCCCAATCAAAGTTTTATCCAGCTGTAATATAACTTGTCAACTGTTATATTCGATGCCCCAGTTGATGAAGACAAGAATGCTGTGTGCCTTCTCGACCAACTTATCCACCTGTGTTGCCATTTTCAAGGATCCGTGGACCTGTAAGTCCAGATCCCTCTGTATGTCAGTACTCCAAAGGGTTCTGCTATTTAATATATAATCATGCCTGAATTTGATCTTCCAAAATGCATCACTTCACATTTGTCAGATTAAACTTCATCTGCCATTTCTCTGCTCAAATCTGTAACCTGTCTATATCCTGCTGTATCCTTTAACAATTATTGTCACTATCTACAACTCTACCAATTCTTGTGTCATCCACAAACTTGCTAATCAGACAACCTACATTTTCCTCCAAATATATATCACAAACTACAAAGGTCTCAGTACTGATCCCTGTGGAACATCACATTTCACTAGCTGCCCTTGAGAATGCTATGATGTGGCGATGTCGGCGTTGGATTGGGGTAAACACAGTAAAAAGTCTCACAACACCAGGTTAAAGTCCAACTGGTTTATTTGGTAGCAAAAGCCACTAGTTTTCGGAGCGCTGCTCCTTCATCAGGTGAGTGAGAGTTCTATTCACAATCATGGCATATAAAGACACAATTTTTTTAAAAGCAGAAATGGGCTCTGAGACCTTGGTCTTATAGAGTCATAGAGTCACAGAGTCATAGAGATTGGAAACAGGCCCTTTGGCCCAACTTGTCCATGCTGCCTTTTTTTTTAAAAGCCACTAAACTAATCCAATTGTCTGCATTTGGCCCATATCCCGCTATTATTGCTGTTTGTGTCTTTATATGTCCTGTTTGTGAATAGAATTCCCACTCACTTGATGAAGGGGCAGTGCTCTGAAAGCTAGTGGTTTTTGCTACCAAATAAACCTGTTGGACTTTAACCTGGTCTTCAGAATGCTAACCAGTGATGGATAGTGTTCTGGCCTGATTATTTAATTTTTATATCCTATTCCTCTATTTATAAATCCAAATAATCCATATGCTTTTTGATCACTTAACAAGTTGTTGTGCCACCTTTACAGATTAGTGTATGTGAACACAAATGTGAACTCAGTTAATGGTAAGGTGTTGGGGAGAGTTACAGAACAAAGAGATCTAGGGGTACATGGTCATATCTCCTTGAAAGTGGAGTCACAGGTGGGCAGAGTGGTGAAGACGGCATTTAGCATGCTTGGTTTCTTCAGTCAGAACATTGAGTTGGAATGTCTTGTTGAAATTGTAAAAAACATTGGTAAGGCCACACTTGGAATACTGTGTGCATTTCTGGTCCCCTATTATAGAAAGGATATTATTAAACTAGAAAGAGTGCAGAAAAGATTTACTAGGATGCAACCGGGATTTAATGGATTCAGATATAAGGAGAGGCTGGATAGACTAGGACTTTTTTCTCTGGAGCGTAGGAGGCTGAGGGGTGATCTTATAGGGATCTATAAAATGATAAGGGGCACAGATCAGCTAGATAGTCAATATCTTTTCCCAAAGGGAGGGGAGTCTAAAATTAGAGAGCATAGGTTTAAGGTGAGAGGGGAGAGATACAAAAGTGTCCAGAAGGTTAATTATTTCACACAGAGGGTGGTGATTGTCTGGAACAAGTTGCCAGAAGTAGTAGTAGAGGCAGGTACAATTTTGTCTTTTAAAAAGCGATAACATGGGTACGATGGGTATAGAGGGATATAGGCCAAATGCGGACAATTGGGATTAGTTTAGGGGCTTTTAAAGGAAAGGGTGGCATGGACAAGTTGGACCGAAGGCCTATTTCCGTGCTGTAAACCTCTATGACTCCGATTCTATAACATCAAGATCTCTGGACCACCGCTACTTTTAAAAAATGTGCCACTTATGGTATAAGGTCTTTCCACAGTAGTCTCCTCAAGTTCATCACTTTTCACTTCCTTGCAGTGAACCCCACCTGCTTTGCTGCTGCTTATTTCACCCTCCTGTCTATGTTATCCAGGAATCATTTCATCATTGCTCAAAACTATTTTCATCAAGTTGCCAAGTTTTATCTAATTTGCAAATGTTATAATGCTGCTTCTTCAC
This sequence comes from Carcharhinus amblyrhynchos, assembly GCF_965287045.1. NCBI lineage: Eukaryota > Metazoa > Chordata > Chondrichthyes > Carcharhiniformes > Carcharhinidae > Carcharhinus > Carcharhinus amblyrhynchos. The sequence goes on along the minus strand of NC_137327.1, from coordinate 58,518,199 downwards.
AGGATCTAGATCATTCCTTAAGTTGAGATGAGTTTCGGACTCCAAAGTGACCCTTGGGAAACACCATTATAAATCACCTGTTTGTGTGACCTACACTCATAGCCACCATCACGAGCCTTTGCTTTTTGTCACTTCTATGTCCAAGTCCCTCAATTCCATGTGCTTTCATCTTCTTATCAAGCCTCTTATATGGCCCTTCATCAAATGATTTCTGAGAGTCCACAGATGCAACACTGACTTCCATTAACTTTGTCTGTTAGGTGTTCAAAGAATTCAATCAAGTTAATCAGACACAATTTGTCTTTAATAAATCCAGGCTGGTTCCTTTTTTTTATTCATTCATGTGGGTGTCATTGGCAAGGCCAGCATTTTTTGCCCATTCCTGATTGCCCTTGAGGACATACTAGTGAGCTGTCTTCTTGAACCAGTGCAGTCCATGTGGTGTACATACACCCACTGTGCTGTCAGTGACAGACTAGCAATATATTTGCAAGTCAGGATGGTGAATGATTTGGAGGGGAATATCTAGGTAATGTTCCCAGGTTTCTGCTGTCCTTGTCCTTCTAGCTAATAGTGGCCATGGGTTTGGAAGATGACGTCTAAGGAGCCTTGGTGGGTTCCTGTAGCGCAAGTTGTAGATAGTACACATGACTGCCACTCTGTACTGGTGGTGAAGGGATTGAATGTTTGTGAATGGAGGGCTAGTCAAGCGGGCTGCTTTTCCCTGGATGGTGTTGAGCTTCTTGTGTGTTGTTAGAGCTGCACTCATCTAAGCAAGTGGAAAGTATTCCATCACATTCCTGACTTGTATCTTGTATTTGGACAGATTTTCTGGAGTCAAAAAGTGAGGTACTTGGCACAGAATTCCTAGCTTCTGACCTGCTGTCCCTGTGAACAGATGCATTTCCAAATAGAAGTTTATTTTGTCCCTGATAATGGTTTTCAATCATTTCCCCACCATGGATGTTAGGCTGACTGGCCTGTAGTTTCCTGTTTATCCCTCTCATCTTTGCTGAATAGTGGTATGACTTGAGCAACACGCCAGTCTGTCAGTACTGCTTCCATATTCAATGAGGATTGATTTACTGTGACTAATGTGTTTGCCACTTTATTTCCACCTTTGTTCCCATCAGCAACCTAGAATGCATTCCATCTGGAGTTTACAACATGGAAAGAGGCCCTTTGGTCCATTGTATCAGGAGTCATATCAATTTTCATTAATGTTAATATAACTATTTTGTTCATGAAGCTCCTCACTGCTTTTAGTGAAGACATCACTTCATCAATTTATTTTGAAAAGACCAATGCAAAGTACTTGTCCATTTCCTCTTCAAGAAGATTTATTACCCATCCCTAATTACTTGTGAACTGAGGGGTTCACTCCACCATTTCAGAGACAATTAAAAGTCAGCTATCTTGCTGTGAGTCTGGAGCCATATGTAGGCCAGATCAGGTAAGGACGGCAGGTTTGCTTCTCTAAAGAAATTAATGAACCAGGTGAGTTGTTACAACAATCAATGAAAGTCTCACAATTACCACTGCTGAGGTTAGCTTTATATTCCAGATTTACTGGTTGAATTAAAACTCCACCAGCTGCAATTGCGGGATTTGAACCTGTGTCTCCCAGAGTATTAGCCTGGGTCTCTAGTGTAGAAATCCAGTGACATTACCACTACCATGCCACTATTATTTCTTTGTCTCCCTCACAAACCTTTCCAGTTCTCTCCTGTACGTTCCATAAACTTCTGAGTTACTGGCTGAATCTTGCTCCTGACATTCAAGATAAGCTTCCCTTTTCTGTTTTATTTTAACTTTTATTTTCTTTTGCCAACCAGGATCCATTAACTGGAATTCCCCAAAGTCACTGCTGCCAGTGAGAATGGAGAATTTGATGTTCAGCCAGATTTCTATTCATTGCAGCAGAACTGGAGTCCAAAGATGTGCGGGTTAGGTTGATTGGCCATGCTAAAATTGCCCCTCAGTGTCCTGAAATGGATAGGTTAGAGGGATTAGTGAATAAAATATGTAGGGATACGGGATTGTGTTCAGTGCAGACTCGATGGGCCAAATGGCCTCTTTCTGCACTGTAGGGTTTCTATGATTCTATGGAGAATCCCAGCTGTGGGCAAAGCCAGAGAATCCACCCCCTGCCTTTTCCCTTGTAGCCGAACTCTTCCGTTACAGTTCCATTACTGCTTTTCTCTGCAAACACCATTTCCAAACTATCTGTGCTTGGTCCCTTTTCCAATCACTGAAAATAACTCTTCCCCAGGTGAGCATATTTGCTTTCAATGTTTTCTGGTCTCTTTTAATAATCATTCTAAACACAATTATGTTGTGGAGACTGCTAGCTCAACAGTCTATTACTGTCAAACTCTCCACTTTGCCAACTTCATTTCCCAAACCAGCTCCAACATCCTTCCTGAACTAGGGATATATTGATCAGAATATTCTGCTGTCCACATCAATAGTTCCTTTCCTATCCTTTCCTTAGCATGATGTTTTCTCCCAGTCTACATTAATTAATCTAGTAATTAAAGTCTCTCAGTGTTTGTTACATGTTTTTGCCAACAAATGTGTTCATCTATCTACTTCTCACTGTTTGAATCTCTATTTAAAAGAAAAACTCCCAGCAGTGTAACAGCTCCCTCGCTGTTCCTCAATTCAACCCTATACAACCATCTTGGACAAAATTTCCTTTCTATTTAGAATGGTAACATTATCCTTAATCAACACTGCCTTGCCCCCTCCTTTTTACCTTTTCTATCATTCCTGAGCACTGGATAACTGGAAATATTAAGAGGGGCAGGGGGGTGGGGGCAGTAGCTTATAAAAATGTCACCAGGTCAACCACTTGACATATTTGAACCTCCGAGTGATCTTGCCAGAGTCAGGGTTAATGCAATATTAGTTGGATGCTGTTTTTATTTCTTCCCATTTCTGCAGACAACACTTGAGATTTGAAGCCTCAGCAGCACCCAGCTTTCCCAGTGGCATTGCCAGCTGGGACATTGTTGTGGGCTCTTCCGATGCATGGCCAGCCCATTGTCCTTAATCGGAGGGAGCCTGCGGATGCGTCTTCTTCATTGGCTACCTCTGGGAAGTTCATGACAGATTACCCACCATAGCCACTTCAGCTTTCCTGACCTGGAATTAAAGTTGATGTTGGGATTGTGACCAAACCAGGTAAGTTCAGTTCCGTGTCTGCAAATGCAACATGTCATAATCCCATCTGGCAACTTCTGCCTACAGATCAGCAGCTTGGTTACGTACACGATAGAGATTGATGTACATACAATTTACTGTCTATGGGTGGATGCCTTTGCAGAAATGCTCGGTGACAGTGAATGGTTTAATATGTTGAACTGAAATGGTGAGGTAATCCTGCCAATTTATAGATAAATTCTATTTCCATACCGAGAACATTATGTCCAGTTCTGGTTGCCTTAATTGTAGAAGAATATTGCAGCTATTGAAAGGATATCGAAGAGGGGAACCAGAATGATTTTGGGGGGAGTTGGGGGGGTGCTGAATTTATGAGCAGTCATTATTTCAATTGTGAATGTCTTCACTGGTAAACAAGAGTTGAGAGGTGATATGGTGGCTGTTTATAAGTTTCAAAACAGACTAGATAATGTTGACAATGGTAAGCTACTTATCTCGTTTGGAACAGTAGAACTGGAGGTTATGGCCTCCTGGCTCCACCCTAGCCCTGAAAACCATTTCCCTTGACCCCCTCCTAGTTTCATTCCCAGCCAAATTTTAACTCACTAGCCAGTTGACTGGTGACACACAGCAGGCAACCACAGCTCCAGTTTATTTTAAAATATAGCCTCAGGCCTACCTGGCTGGCCCAGTCCAAATGCACCGCGCCATGATATCCACTCTACAGAACCGCCTCACTTAAACACTGCCATCCTATTTCAGGGACATACAGGTGCAAAATAGCAGCAGGAGCAATGGAAAAATTGGGGAAACAAAAATCAGGGATAAAGCATCCCTACTCCCAGCTGTTTAAAAATCAGGCTGCAATAGGGGTGAAATCCAGGCTATTCTATGTGGTAAAAGTTAGTCTGTGCTATACGAGGCCGGTAAACTGCTATTTAATACTGTCGTTTGATGCAGTATTACATACGAGGACTATATTAGGCAAATTCTGAAAATGATCTGAAAGGCCAAATAAGGTTAAGGATCTGATATAAATGCATTTCTTTGCTGCTTAAAGAGAAGTAAGCTCTGATTAATTTCACAGCACAAGTTCCTGATGTGCTATTTTCAGATGATGTGTAGTGTCAAACCAATCCTCTCTTGTAGACAACTCAGTCAAAATGGATAGTGCCTAGCATTCAGTATTTCATATCTGGTTGATCAAAAAAGTGTCTAAGAAACATACATCCCTCCAAAGGATCCAGTGAGTTTGACAGCATCACCCCTCAGATGCTATCAGACCTGCTGAGATTTTTCAGCAATTTCTGTTTTTGTTGTTGAAGTTGAAGTTTATTTTGGACTGCCCACATCCAGTGGAAAATAGCATCATAGGCACCTCCAATTTGCAGCAAGTTCCTACAGGAACGCATCAAAGTAAATGGTAAAGTTGGGAAATTGGGCAATGCGGTAACCATTGAGATGAACACTGTTACCTCAAAGAGATACCTGAAATACCTCACCAAGAAGCACCTCCAGGAAAACAACCTGTGTGACTGGCTTTGCGTAGTTGCAAATGGTAAAACAAGTTATGAACTGCGGCCCTTCCAAATCAATCAGGGTGAAAGGAGAGGGAAGATGAAAACTAGGCCAGTCTAAACTTTTGTAAATAAAGTTGACAAAAAGAAAAAAAACAGAAAAAAAAGTGTGGAGGCTGTCACTTATGACTCATTAGGCAGAACTCCTTCCTCTGAATAGCAAAACTCTGGGTTCAAGTCCCAATCTAGGATTTGCGCATAAAACCTAAGACTGACACTTCTTCAGGTGAGATATTAACCCTCCCACTAGCTCAGGAGGATGTGAAAGATCCCATGGCACTATTTCTGTGATTGGTTGGTACTGTAGGGCTGGAGTACATCATCAGTACCCAAAATGGGATTTTAATTTAGTTCAGAATCATTCCTTTAATACCTTCTTCATTCGCTGCCTTGCCCCTTTATGATGTCAATTGGCTTAATTGGTACTGTTTTTCCAACTGGTTAATTTAATAATTTGTTATATTTAATATCTAGAAGAGAATGGAGAGAGCCATGGCCCGTCAGCTGTGGCTTAGTTACTAACACAGGTCTCTGAATCATGAGGTTCTGGGTTCAAGTCCCATTTCAGCATGAAAGGCTGACACTCCAGTCCAGAGCTGTGGGTAATGCTGAATTCCAAACAGGGGTCAAATTCTCCAACTGTTCCTGCTGCAGCAAAAGCAGGTTTGGCTGAGCACAAAATTCTTCACCCTTGTTTGCAGCGGTGGGATGTGAATGGACAGAGAATTCCAGTCAGGATGTTAAACTGAGGTTTTATCTACTTGTCTGGTTGAAGGTGAAAGATTCTAAGGGGAGAATCATGAAGACTGCCTTATAAGCCTGGTCCTGGCTAAGGTGACCATTAACAGTTCCAGGCTGTATAAAGCCGAGGGGTCATCCAGCCTGACTGCCAAGTCCTCTCCTGCACCTACGATTATGGCCAAGTGTCCCAGGAGAGGAAGTACACCGAGTCCACAGGTATCCTTCAGGCCCGGGGACACACCATTTTAATTTAATTGGATAAATTTCCTTTTAAAGTTACATTTCTGTAACTGTGCCACGCTAGAGGCTGATACCCCTTGTATTAATTTATTTTTTTGATTTTTTTTTTGAAAGAGTATATAGAATGATTTTGTGACTCATTCAGGAGCACTCCCATCTCAGAGCCTGACATTTTGGGCCCTGTTTTTCCATTTTGATTCTAAGTACTGGGTGGGCTTGAAACTGGGAGTGTTTCAGGTCCAACTTTTAGGCCTGTTCTCAGGCGTCCCCCCCTCCTTTACCCACACTGCCTGAAAAATGATCGGCAATTCCAAATCATGCTGCATAAGCCCCTGGGTGGGGCTTAACAGACCCAAAATCCTGCAGCACTAGTTGATGCCTCCAACTGTTTATAGGCAAAAAAAAGATAGAATGCAGCTCCCCTGCCACATCCCTTCCGGACCAGATAATGTCTCCACTGGCCCCCACAGACGTTGCCCCAACCCCACAACATTCCTGTTCTCCTTATCCCCTCACCCACCCCCCCCCCACCCCCCATCACCCCCACCGATCTCAGGTAGAGAGGCAGCTGACCTCACCCCCACCCCCCCCCCGCCCAACAATGATCTTGGGCAGAGTGGCAGCTGACCTCCCCTTCCCCCCCCACTGATCTCAGGCAGAGTGGCAGTAAACCCCCATTCTCCCCGTCGCCGCCCCCCCCCCCCAACAATCTCAGGCAGAGTGGCAGCAGACCCTGCTTCGCAGAGAGCTGTCGGATGCTCAGCACCTACCCCCTCTCTAACTGGAGCGCCCGCACCAGACTTTTACGACGCGCGTCTTTTTTGTGTAGATTCTGAGTGGGCGTACATGATGGTAAAGGGGGAAGTGGGAAAGTTGGGTGTGCAGCACATTAAGTCAATTTAAATGCATGCAAATTATTTAAATGGTCACTGCGCCCATTTTGAGCGTGGTCCCGATCGCGGCCATTTTCAAGTTTTGATAAAGAGGGAACCAGCGCGGAAGGTGGGCGCGGATCAAGCTACTCGCCTCACACCCAACTTTACCAAGTTTTCACACCTGAAACAGGCACAGCACAATGGTAAAATCGGGCCCGCTGTGTTCAAATCCCACTCCAGGACTTGTTGACCATGGAAGGAATATTGATGATGCGGTTCCCACAAGTTGATAATCAGCCTACCAATTCTTCCAGCCTTTCCCTGCTATTCACCAAATGGATAAAAACTATAAAGAGAGTCAGCCGAGATACTGAGTTCACAGTTAGAAGACAGAGATCTGTAACGCTGCATCCTGTGAATAAACCTACTGAAGCGGAAGAGATCTCTGTCATGTTTCATACTTCACCAGCTGGCTTGGATCCAGTTAAGACCTTTGGTCAATCTGAAACCAGCTCCTAAAATTAGTCTTCAATTTTTGATTCTCAAGTGCAGGCAGCAAAGTAGGGTAGAGCAAAGCTTGTCTGAATAGAAGCTTTAACCTTACTATAGTATTTATATCAGCACCAAAACATTTCCAACTTTATACTCCTGCAATAATTTTCCAACTCATCACCTTCATTGGAATCAGAAAGTCCCTTAATGGAGGCACAGATTCCGCTCAAACGGATATTGGCAGAATTTAACAAACATCAAAGCGAATCTATTTCCTCCCTTGAAGGCTAAGAAATGAGTAAACACAGCCGGAGAATGAGGATAGCGCCATTCTGGTTATTCATGCTTTCTCAAATTCTTAACCCTGGAGCTGTTTGAGGCACTCTGATAATCTAACTGTAACAAGTGAGTGGTTCCCACTACACAGGATTGCAAAATCCCACAAAACACAACTACAGATAACTTACCAAAATGTTCCTTCCATTCTTGTATTTTTAAACATCTTCTTTTTGCACTCCAATTTCAGCACCTCATCACATTAACAACATTCAGTGATCTTGGCACTGATTGTTCGCGACAGCATCCAACTATCATTCTTCCTCTGTCAGTAGTTGTACAGTAGTTGTTCTCCTACAATCAGCTCTCTCTCTCTCCAAACTTACCACAGAATAATTATGGAGGACATGTTACAGCCCCCCCACTGGTGTATTTGAAGACAGGTAGGGATGGGTGGCACATTAAGTAAAGTGAGTGTCCTGCCCACCCCTGAGCTGTCCCCCATATTGTGCAGGGTCAAGGTGTTAGGCACCCCATTTGCCATTATGCCTATTAAGGTCCTTAAACTGACAATAGGACCTCATCCCATCCCCATCATACATTGGGCGGGGCCATGAGTAAGAAATGGGACCACCTACAACTTTAACTGCTGGGGCTAAAAGGAAGGATGGGTACCTCCTTTTGGGGGGGGTTCCGTGAGCCCACTGGTTATTCACTGAGCCCTCCCCATTAAGATGGTAACCCCTCTTTGTGCCTCCCCCCACCCCCTAATTCCCAACCCCAGCTCTCGTGGCTCCACAATCCTGCCCCAATTTAAACTCCTACACTTACTGGGAAATCTATTCTCCACCTTTCTTCTTCTGACCACTTAATTTCACAGAGAAATAGAAAATAGGAGCAGGAGGAGGCCTTTGGCCCTTCGCCTTGCTCTGCCATTCATTATGATCATGGTTTGATCATCCAACTCAATAGCCTGATCCTGCCTTCCTCCCATATCACTTGACCCCTTTAACCCCAATTCTATAACTACTGCTTGAAAACAAATAATGTTTTGGCTTCAACTGCTTTCTGTGGTAGCAAATTCCACTCTCTGGGTGAAGAAATTTCTCCTGATCTCAGTTCTAAACAGTATCCTCAGAGTGTGGTCAGTATTGCTAGTTGACCAGCAATCCTTGAAGGCAGGACTTATTTTTCCTGAGAGTTGGAAGTCTCACTCTCATCTTGTTACGGTTGTCCTCAGCATATTACCACTGAGCCCATTTTAAAGTTGGCGAGATGCCGACAGGCCTTTCAGCTCCACCTTCCAAACACAAGGGGGTGATCTTATGAAAAAAATTCTAAGTCCATTATGAGCGTGAAAATGGAAGTGGTTCTGATCCATTTTTCAATCTGCTGTTTTATCCACTTAGACAAAAGACTTCTCACCTATAGGGGAAGGCTTAAATGTCCTGGACATTGGCTGAGAGCAGCGGAGGGTGCAATTGTGCATGTGCAGGTCTCTAAGCAATAGAGGCCTGTCACTCAGCCTCTGCTGCTGTCATCCTGCCTTCACAGCCAAAAGTAGGCCTCCCTCCCACCCTTCGCCTCCCCCACCTCCCCCCCCACCCCCAGCTACCATGGGGGCTCCTGGCCAATTACAACCTCCCCCCCCAACCTCTGGGTTACGAGGAAAGGTTGGAGAAACTGGGACTGTTCTCCTTGGAAAGACGGAGATTGAGGGGGGACACGATAGAGGTATATAAGATACTGAAGGGAATAGACAGAGTCAATAGTGAGAGACTGCTCCCTAGATTGGTTACAAATACAAGAGGACATGATTTAAGGGTGAGGGGGGAGAGGTATAATTTGGATATGAGAGGAAGGTTCTTTACGCAGAGAGTTGTGGGGGTATGGAACGCGCTACCGAGTAGGGTGGTGGAGGCGGGAACGTTGGACTCGTTTAAGGTTCAGTTAGATAGGCACATGAGTGAAACGAGGATGGAGGGTTATGGTAGGGGTTATTAAATAAGGGTTAGAACCTCGGGAGACACCGGAAAGGCAGGCTTGTGATTAACGTTTTTGTCTTTTATTCCGCAGGTGGAGGTCCACCTCGTGTCAAACGAGGGGCATGCGCACGGTGGGTCGTGCGTGGGCTACTCTTGGAGGTTCCGGGAGTGGCCTAGTACTTCGTGTCGGTGTGTGTGCTTGATCCTGGACCGGTAGATGGGCGCCGCAACAACTCAGTGACTAGCACTGCTAGCTGTGCAGATACATGGATTTGGGCCTGTGTCTGTGGGAGTTTGTGCATTCTCCCTGTGGATGCGTGGGTTTCCTCCGGGTGCTCCGGTTTCCTCCCACATCCCAAAGATGTGCTCTTAGGCTGATTGGTTTTACCAAATTGACACTATTCTCCCCTGAATCTGGCTAAGTCAGGGGTTCTATTCGTAGACACGCAGGGTAGAATAGGTGTAGGGTGATGCGGCGGCGCGGGCTTGTTGGGCCGAAGGGCCTGTTTCCCGTGCTGGGTTGTTCTTTGTTCTTTGTAACCCTTCCCCCAAGCCACGTGGATTGATCTAACCCCGCGATATCCCAACCCATCTGGATTGCTCTATCCCTTCAACCCCCCTCCCCACCCACCCAGACTGATTTACCCCCATGAACCCCCCACTCACCCAGACTGATTCCTCCCCCACTCCCTGATCGCTGGTCTGACTCCCTCCCCAGTCTGGCTCTGCCCCCAGTAGGCCCTACACCCCCCTCCCCCAGGCCTTGTACCCTTGGCACTACTTGGTATCTGATGGGTACTGCCAGGGTACCACCCTGGCCCCAGATCTCCCTGGAGAGGCTCAATGGCCTCTGGTTCTATCAGACAATCCATTGTGCAGGTCCCCATTGCTAGGGACCAGCTGTGATTGTTACCGGAGAGAACTTCTCCCAGCAAGGCCACAGAGACAAGTAAGCCTAGATGATACCATCCTGGGCTTGCTAAACGCATGATATTCAGCCTTGATGGAAATGGGTGCGAAGCTAACCTCTCTGGATATCTGGTGCCGGTTAGATCACGAGAAGCAAGAAACTGGGCGCAATTTTACTGGCTCGCCCCGCCCATTGGCAGGTGGGGAACAAAGGTAAGATTGCACCCCCCCCCCGCCCACCCCTCCCCACTTCCCCAACTTTTGTTCTTCCCTGCTTAGTCATTCTGGGTCACTTCCAACTCTTCTTTTCCCTCATTCCAAAACAGTTCCTGTACAAACTCTGACATCACTCTGCAAACCACTTTGTGTGATACAAAGACTTGTGCAAAAGATTTGTGGTGTTTCCAAATAAATCCTTTGAGAACATAAGAAGATCTACTCTTCAGTTTGAATGGATTTGTCCATTTGGCAAGAGGTTTTACACTGATGCCCATCATGGCATATCAGGAGCACCAGTGGAGGCCAGCATGAAGCTGATTTAGATCCCATCAATTGGATACAGTGAGGGCCCAACTGGAATATTCCCCCCAGTGGCTGATTCTATGCAATGCCAGGGGGAAGACACACTGATCTAGACGATGTCTGAACCAATGTGGTGTGAAAAACTCAGGACTTATGTGAAGGAAGCCTGGGGCTTTTCCCAGATTTCAGCATGGAACCCTGGAACACCACAATGTTAGGTGGGGGGGGGGAAGCATATTGTCAGTGGATCTTCAAGCTTCAGTGTCACTGAGGAGCTTCATCTTCCAACCTCAGTATTCCTGAAGATCCACCTTCTTTCTTCAACAGTGTGTCAGTGATGGTGGGCACTTTTTAAATAGGGCACCATATTTAATATTCACATTGCCAGTTCTGAAGAAGGGTCATCCAGACTTGAAATGTTAACTCTGTTCTCTCTCCACAGAGGCTGTCAGACTTACTGAGGCATTTCCAGCACTTTCAGTTTTTGTTTCAGATTCTAGCTTCCACTGCAATTTGTTTTCATCTTAGCATTTCTCAATGTATTGTTTTTTATAGTTTAGAGGTATAGGAAAATAATGATACTCATGATGAATGGACAGTTCCCATGCTGTACTCCTGTTTATTCCAGCAACAGTAAATTGCAAATTGCCCTAACTGACCTCAACCTGTCAACAGGCTCAACATCGGAGTACTGTTTCTAACTTTTGTGGAGCACAACACACAGTTTTGCTTCTTTTCCACAAGGATACCATCATCTCACATGAAAATACCATCCACCAGATACGTGGTATACAGTCTTGCAACTAGGCTAATGTTGTCTACCTGATACGCTGCAGGAAAAGATGTCCCGAGGCATTGGGGAGACCATGTAGATGCTATGACAACAGATGAATGAACACCGCTCAACAATTACCAGACAGGAGTGTTCTCTTCCTGTTGGGGAACACCTCAGCAGTCACGGGCATTCAGCCTCTGACTTCGGGTTAGCATTTTCCAAGGCAGCCTTCACAACACACGACAGTGCAGAATCGCTGAGCAGAAACTGATAGCCAAGTTCCGCACACATAAGGGTGCCCTCAACCGGGATCTTGGGTTCATGTCACACTATCTGTAACCCCCACAACTTGCCTGGGCTTGCAAAATCTCACAAACTGCCCTGACTGGAGACAATACACATCTCTTTAACCTGCGCTTAACCCTCTCTCCACTCACATTGTCTGTACATTTAAGGCTTGATTACTTGTAAAGGCTCGCATTCCAACCATTAATTTATAAATTGAGTTTGTGTTTATATATGCCCTGTTTGTGAATACAACTCCTCATCACCTGAGGAAGGAGTGACACTCTGAAAGATTGTGTTGCCAAATAAACCTGTTGGACTTTAATCTAGTGTTGTGAGACTTCCTACTCTGTTTACCCGAGTCCAACACTAGCATCTCCATATCATTTCTACACACGAGCAGACACACTTTGTGTCATTAGCATTGGAATTGCAACTCAGTCTGTCACCTATAATTGTCAGTCCTCTTTGATATTCCTAAAGGTCAGCACAGGGTCACAGGCCCTCAGATAGGAAGTGAGTGTTTAGCCTCTACTGCAGCATATTGAATTCACTATAATACGGGCACTGTTTTATATTAATCTGATGACCTAATTGCACATCACTATATGACTTAGACAATCTTAAACCATTCACTTGTATTATGTCAGATTGTGACTGATGGAGGATGGTAACCTCAAACAGGATAAAGTTAAATATGGCATATAGTCATGAAGAAGTTTAAAGCCTTTCATATTTCTCCCTTGAAAGAATAGAATGCAACTGCAAATGAGCTGTCATTAAGACAGATGAACACAGAACGCAACTGCAAAACTAAAACCATCACAACTGGATGATTTTGGCTCCAATCCCAAACAAACGAGCTCTAAGCTTTAAACGGCCCATCAAAACACAACAAACAAAGCAGGATTTATGAAGCAAGTGTTCTCAGGATGCCTGAGTCACAAAGTGCGATCACTTCTTTGTCACAAAACACAACCCTACCCAAAAACTTAGAGTCTATTTATTAGTCACAAGTAGGCTTACATTAACACTGCAATGAAGGTACTTTGAAAATCCCCTAGTCATCACACTCCAGCACCAGTTTGGGTACACTGAGGGAGTATTTAGCACGGCCAATGCATCTAACCAGCACATCTTTCGGACTGAAAACTTCTGAAGATTTCAACGCAGAATAGTGTTAACTTGTATTTTGTAATTTCAAAAGCATTCTTAAGTCATATGAAGTGATCAATGAACTGAAAACCACATCAGTTGCAATCATTTATATGCGTGGAGCTGCAGGAACCGCATCAATTGTGAACAGCAACCATTCAGCTGACATCAGTGGTGGTAAAATCCTTGTAGATAGCAATCATTACGCTCCGAAGTATGCTTACAGCAGTGGCTGCATATGCTTTCAGGGTTCATTTGTGAAAAAAACTAAGTCCCAGCTCGAACAGCCATACTTGCCTACGGGCAGATAAATATTAGGTTGAGTTCCTGTATAATTAACTCAATGAAGATGGACTCCCTCTCGCATTTATATTATAAGGGACATGAAACAGAAAGAAAAGAAAGAAACATCTTCAGTGTGGAGCAGGTGAATATTAGAGGATGTGGGAGATCCAAGAAAAGGAATAGAATGAATTTGTATTTATACTGCACCATTCACTTTGGTAAGATTACCAAAGCTCTTGCAGCCACCAAAGCACTTTGAAAGTGCAGTGACTACGGTACTGTCAAAATGCTTAAAGAATGGCCCCGCAAGCAGAAATCAGATAGCCATCAGACAATTTGATTTGGTAATGTTAATTCAGGGATAAACATTGGCCAAGACAACATTTCTCCTGGAATTCTCCTGGAATCTTCTATAAGCACAGCAACAAGCAAATGATGCCTTGGTTTAAAGTCTCATGGGAAAGGCAGTACCATTAACAATACAGCATGAACTCCCCTGACAATGCCACTTCCCGTGAAATCGTAGAAGGTGCAATACCTGCCCTTTACCTCCTCCTTGTTCACCATATCAGGTGGAACAACGCTTCACATGCACCTCCTTCAATCCGGTCTATTGTATTCACTGCTCCCAGTGCGGTCTGCTCTACATCTGAGAGGCCAAATGTAGACTGGATGATTGCTTTGCTGAACACCTTCGGTCCGTCCGCAAAAAAGACCCTCATCTTCCTGTCATTTGTCACTTCAACACATCACCCTTCTCTCCTGTCCACATGTTTGTTCTTGGCCTTTTGCAATGTTCTAGCAAACTCCAACATAAACTAGAGGAAAAGCACCTCATCTTCCCATAGAGGGCACTTTACAGCCTTCTGGACTGAACATTGAGTTCAAAAACTTCAGAGCATGAACTCTCCCCATGACCTTCACCTCATTTCTATTTATTTTATTTCATTTTGTTTAATCTTTTCATCTCATTCCTCCACTTTTATCATCTTTCTTTCTCTATTTCATTTTCCTACTTTTCCATTCTTGCTCTCCTTCTTGCACTCCCTCCAACCCCCTTCAGGCCAACTGCCTTAAGCAGCTGCACCTCTGCTATTCACACATTCTGATCCCTTAAATGGACAGTTTTAGCACCTCTATTAGCCAACTTTATCTTTATTTGCATTCCCTTTGTCCTTTTAAAGCACCCCCCATCTTCATACTGTGAATCTTTTCTGATTTTCTTTGTCCTCAGTTCTGACAAAGGGTCATCCAGACTTGAAACGTGGGCTCTATTCTCTCTCCACAGATGCTCTCAGATCTGCTGAGGTGTTCCAGCATTTTCTGTTTTTGTTTCACATTCTGGTATCCGCAGTATTTTGCTTCCATCTGAGTGACAAATGGAATTTTACCCTGAAAAATGTGAGGTGATGCATTTTGGATGGACTAACAAGGCTACAGCTGGAGCACTGTGTGCAGTTCTGGTCACCACACTTTAGGAAGGGTATGTTAGCAACAGAGGGGATCCAGAGGAGATTCACCAGGATGTTGTCTGGGATGGAGCATTTCAGCTATGAAGAGAGACTGGAGAGGCTGAAGATGTTGGGGTTGTTTTATTTGGAGCAGAGAAGGCTGAGAGAGGACATGACTGAGGTGTGCACAATTATGAAGGACATAGATAGGGTAAATAGGAAGAAACTTTTTCCCAGTGAGCGGCTGGAATCTGGAACTCTTTGCTGCCAGAAATGTTGGAGGCGGGAACCCTCACAACATTTAAGAAATATTTAGATGATCACCTGAAATGCCATAGCAGACAAGATTACAGATCAAGTGTTGGATAATGGGAATGGAATTGATTGGTGCTTGATGTCCGGCACAGACACGATGGGCCAAAGGGTCTCTTTTGATCCGTAAGACGCATGACTCTATGAGCTCTGCTTCAGTATCTGGTGTCAGCCTAGATTAAATGCTTGAGTTTCCGAAATGAGGCTTGAATCCACAAACCCATGACTCAAGACAATAATCCCACCACTGAGTCACGGCTGAATGTCCCACACCCCCACCTACTCACCCACCACTGCCAATACTCCAGACAATGTTAAATGCATCAACAGTAAATGCTGGAAATACTCAGCAGATCAAGCAATGCATGTGGAGAGAGAAACAGAGTTAACACTTCATCAGAACTGGGAAAAGCTTGAGACATAACAGGCTTCAAACAAACCTGTTTGTGAACCCAACTCCCACTCACCTGATGAAGGATCATTGCTCCAAAAGTTCGTGCTACCAAATAAACCTGTTGGACTTTAATGTGTTGTTGTGAGACTTCTTACTGAAGCTTCAAACAAGTGAAAGGCTGCGGAGGTGTAAGAAACAGCACACGGGGGAAAGGCTTGTGGCAGGAATGGAGAGGTTAATGACAAAACATTTCATGGTTCAGACCAAAGAGAATAAACAAAAGACAAACAAAAGAACAAATGAAAGGAGGTGTGAAAGGCAGAATCATGAATAGCTGCTGTCTGCAAGCAAATGTGATACAGGTAGATATTCCAGGCAGTGTCAAAGTTTCTCAACTTTGCAATTTGAATCATTTCAGTGTTCATTTTGAACACTGTGCACAAGGACATTAAGAAAGACTCTGGAATGACAAAAAACCCACCTAACAATGCTCACAGTGCCACAAGCTATCCATCATCATGTGTTGTACCCGGCTGCCAGAGTGAGCTGAGCAACTACGGGTAACAAAGAACTGCGAATTTTATATTAAAAAAATGGAATAACACAGATCCTGGATAACAATCCAACAAAATTATATCAACTCAGTATTGTGCTCCATCAATGTTAGAAATGGTGCTTTAATCTTGTGACTGACTGCAGTCCACAGATAACATTTGCTTAGTCCCAATACAATTGGAATCAGGGTTTTCTACACAATAAAAAATAGATTGTCAGTTGCCATTTTAATTCCTCAGTCTGATCTCTGTCCTTGGCTTTCTGCATTGTTCCATCAGAGCTCAATGCAGACTCACAGGACGGCTTTCCATCTTTCTATAGTAGGCATTTTGCAATGTGCTCGCTTTAATACTGGCTTTATGAATGATACATGTCAATTACAGCTCCTTATTTTCACCCAGGCTGTAGGATGACTGTGCCAGTGCTCACAGAGATGAAAAGACTGCAGTGATAGTGTTTGGGGGTCAGGAATCTACATCAGTCCACCATGCGAGGTCTACACTCTTGATGTAACCTGTTCTTATATCTTCACCCTCACCAATGGCACTTGTTTGGAAATTTTACACACATTCTTTTGAATAGCCAATCCCACAATTCTACCAGCTATTTGTGCACTTGCTGTACCTCTTTCATTTCTCTCACTGAGCCTCCTATTGTCTCCTGTTAATTTCTATCTCAGCACCGGGTAGGTGGGATGTGTGGGGGCATGTCTAAACATACTTTCTTTCTTATCAATGCTATTGATTAGCAAGACCTCCATGTTGTAAAAGATTTTGCAACTGAAATGCTGACTTTTTTAATCTCCCGATGCTGCCTGACCTATCGTGTACCAGCATTTTCTGTTTATTTCAAACTTCCAGCATTTGAAACATTTGACACCTGCACTCCATATGTTATTTGCTCTCTCGTTTCCCCTACTTAACATAACTTCCAATCCTTTTCCTAGTGGGATGAATCTTCTCACCCTTCTCCTAAATAAAAGGATTAACCAGGATAGGCTTAACTGACATGGCTGGGCACCCTTTCCAATCCTGCTTGGTCCTCCTATTTTCTTGTCCAGCAGTTACTTTTCTGTTCTGTTCTACCATTTCTGGTACAATAATGTGCACACCTGAGACTAGGACTGGTTGCATCCGTCACTACAGTTACTCTTTGTTTGGAGAGTGCAGAGATTTTAACATACGCACTTGCTCGCTTCTCGGCCTTTTGGCTAAGATCAAGTGTAGTATCGACATGCTGCACTTGGTTGAAGTCATTAGGTTACATTTCAGCTTCATTTGAAGCAATTTTTAAAAGTGGCATCTCGGCCTTTTGGCTAAGATGCAAATGAGATCAAGCCTTGGAGGAGGAGCTACACCTACTCCAATCAGGTTGAATCATGTAGATCAAGCCCAAGACAGGAGGTGAGAGTCCTGTCTTGTCAGCTTGGATTGGGAATGTCTCAACTTGTTGAGACTCTGAATTGGACTTGATTTGATTGAATTGGATTTTAAAAAAAAGTACCTGCTCTGCATACTGTCATACTAATGAAGGAAAATACATCACATTACATCCAGAAATATTAGACTTTAACAGCCTGAGTTCACACCAGCCATTGTCTGAATTACTGTAGGTCGATTCTCTAAGAGACAATGGAACCCATCTTGTTACCAGACAAGGTACATCTAATAAAAGTATCCAGGAATTGATTGTGATCTCTAGTTAAGACACAATAGCCATCTCATCAAGAAATTTTCTGTGTAATGCACAGAAGGAATTTTGTGGATTAGCCTTCCCATTTGGAATATGCAAAGATTGGGTTAAAGGGCAGCTGAAAGTTGTCCCAGGTTGTTTCTCGGTGTGTGCGTTCTGTGAAAACAAGATCTGGAAGTTTGAGACAAAAGTAAAAGCCACCTAAATACCACTGCAACTAGTCATTTTGCAAGTAGATCTCAATCTCTCTCTCTCTCTCTCTGACTGTGGGAGTCAGACAAGTCAGTAAGGACCACAGTTGAAAAGAGAACTAGAAAGCTTCTCTGCAAACTAAATGATCCTGGAATCACAAAGCCAATTATTTGCCTCCTGAAACCAACTCCAATGGAATCTCAAAACTGATTATTCATCCACTGAAGTCAAATCTGCTAGAATCTCAAATCACATCAGCTGCAACACTCGATCATCTATACCTCATGAGTCAAGGACTGTCCATACACCTATTTTACTTTCTAATTTATTTTGACATTATATGCATGTGTTTTCCCATTTTCTTGCCTTTAGTAATTAATAAACTCACTCCATCTTTAACTCTAGAAAGCCTAGTTAAAATTGGTTCCTTTCAAAATGTAAATATTGAGCTTGGGGAAAAGATATCTGTAAAAGGATTCTTTTTTGATTAAATCCTGGAGGGGGTTGAATAAAGACAAGGTGTCCAGTTCATCCCTCCTCATCAAGGATTGTGACAATTTGGGGGTACACCAGTCGGATGGTGACAAATTTCGGAATGTCACCCAGATCAACAACTTTGGGAGACTCATCTATTGGGTTGTAACAATAGTAATCTCGTACTGCTGAGAAATTTAAAGCTGACTACTGATAATGCTATATAGATGTTTCCGTTGGGCTCTCGGGTTCAAACCCATTCTAGATGGAAGTGTATAAGATCTGATCTGTCTGCTAGCTGTAAGAGTTCTGAGCTTCTAATGAGTCTCTTTGCAGACAATGAGCACATTTTTGCAAATGTAGTCACTGGTATAGTGCAGGAAATGCAGTAACCAACGTGTGCACAACAAGCTTGTACAAACAGCAATGTGATCATGGCCAAATAATCTCATTTTCTGAGAGATAAATTTGACCAAGCCACAAGGACAAAACCCCCACTCTCCTTCAGAGTAACGCTATAGGATTGCTTATGACCTTTCGAAAGGGTCAACAGCATTTCACCTGAAAGACCTCCAACAGCCCAGCATTCCCTCTGAATTGTATGGAGTGTCACCCTTTACATTTGTGTTTAAGTTAAGCAGGCAATCCAGCTGAGGAAATGTACCATACCTGTGCTAAAGAGGGCATTTCTCAGAGATTGGGGCTAAGACTATTGCAGCACAGTTTCACCATATTGTACCTAACCTGGGTTTGGGTGAGCATGATTCTAGATTGCCTGAAATGGAAGCATTCCATTTTCCAGCTTTCTCACCTCTCAAACATCACCAAAAAGTGTAGGATTAGACTTATTTCCACATAGGTTGCAGTGAAGCAATGTTGCACAATACCAATGCTTCATTGCTAATATTTTAGAAATCTGCACTTCTGCCATTGGTCCTGTGCAAGGAATACGCCGGGCCAAAATCAAAGATATGGCAAGGGAACTGCAGTACAAAAGAAGTATTCCTGCAACTGTACATGGTATTAGTGAGATCACATTTAGAATACTGTGTACAATTTTGTTCCCCTTGTTTAAAGAAAATATGTCATTGGAGGCAGTACAGAGAAGGTATACTATAATGATCCTGGGTATGGGGGGACTTCCTTTTGAGGAAAGATTAGACAGGTTGGATCTGTACTTCTTGGAGTTCAGATAAATGCGAGGTGATTTAATTTAAACACAAGACTCTGAGGGGGTTAAATAGGAAAAATGTTGGGAGAATGCACTCAGAGAGAGTGTAGGACCAGAGGGCGAAGTCGCAGTATAAGGGGGTACGAATTTAAAATGGATTTGAGGAAGAATTTCTTCTCCCAGGGAGTGGTGTATCTTTGGAACTCTTTTTCCTGGGAAGCTGCAGAGACCAAGTCCTTGAATATTGTCAAGGCTGAGATTGATAGTTTTTAGTCAGTAAGGGAATTAAGGGTTACGGAGAGAAGGCAGGAAAGTGGGCTTAGTGTTGGGATTTTTTGTGCACCCAGTGGATGCAGCTGTCATTGGATAATAGCGGGAGCCTCCCAGTCCCTCACTATCAACGGGCTTTCCTCTTCTATACACCTCCCCAACTCCCCCCTCGTCCCCAACCCCAACCTCACCCCACACTCCCCCACTCCTCACAACTACACCCCCAACTCCACCCCCTCTCCCAACCCCAGCCCCACCCCACCCCCCCCCCCCCCACTCTGTGCAATCACCCCTCCAATCCCATCCCCTCCCTCCAACCCCTCCTCCCCCTCCCAACCCCCACAACCACCAGCAGGAAATCTGCCGGTAGGGTCAGGAGATCCTGTAGGTGAGAAGGGCTGGAAAATTCCGACCAATGAGTGTTTGATCAGCCATGATTGGATTAGATGGCAGAGGAGGTTCAAAGGGCTGAGTGGCCTACTCTTACTCCTATTTCTTATGGACTTATCGGCATAAGTTTAAACATAGGAGTGCCTCCCAAGCTTTCAGTGTCTGTCTGTTTGAATTAGGCAGGCCTGAGAGAAGATGTAGATTCCTTTACAATGACTGACTGAAGGGGAGGAATACACATATCGACAGAAAGTGAGGCGCACAATGAGCTGCCAGTCAACAGACCATTATCCAATTACTGTTGACAAGTGAGGTATGAGGTCATGGAGACTAGCAAAGTCATGAAGTTCCAGCACACGCAAACTATTTGCGAAGAGTGATCTTAGAATTGCATTAGCAATTCCATAGTCCGCATGAAAGCTACAATTCATACTTGGGCACATTCAAAAGGAAATTGTGCGAGAATGAAAAAAGATATTGTTTGGAACAATAGGGGATAAGAGCCAGAAGAGATTATATGTGAGGAAGTTATGATCTGATTTACTTGCTGTGCATTTTCAAATAAATGTTGCTGAGGGCAAACACTGACCTTTGGCCTGTTATTTCAGCTTTGATCTATTCCCAAGCCGATAGTCACAGATAGCTTTATTCCTGGCCTCTTCCTTGCCAGTCTGCTTTCGTCTCAAATCACCACCTTTGATCACCACTACAGGAAGAACTTTTCCCTTTTACAAATTCACTTTCAAATTTCCAAATGCCTTTGCCCGAAGCTCGCCAACTATCAGTCCAACTGGAATGATCCAGCCCAGAAGATGACCATTTGGCCCATCTGCCGGCTCTTTGAAAGAGCCCTCCAGTTGGTCCCATGCTCCTGCTCCTTCCCCGGAGCCCTGTGAATTTTCCCTTTTCAAGTACTTATCTAATCTCACTTTGAATGTAACTGCTGAATGACTTCCACTAATCTTCCAGAGACTGTGCTCTAAATCATTGCAACATGTTGAGGAACACAGGCGATAATATTTTGATTGATTCCTATGTTGTGTTGGCTTGGCTGATGTTTACATCAGCTGGCACAGGGGAAAGCAAATCATCAACTATTCTTGCTCCTGACCACTGTTTAGAGACTGCTGTTGAGAGTGCGTCCATGTGAATGCCTCAGAATCAATTATGGAATGCCAGAACTCATAGTCTAGACTTGTACTTGAACAATTCCCACAGATGGGAGATACAGAAGACAGCAGTCAATTATGGGACATCTGCGGCATGAGGGGGAAGAATAAGTTGACAAAAAAACAGTTCTGACTGTGATAAAACTAATGGTTTAAAAGTAACAAACTTGCATTTCCATCATGCTTTTCACCACCTCCAGATTTCCCAACGCGCCTTATAGCCAATGAAGTACTTTTGAAGTGTAGTTGCTACTGTAAAGTAGGAAGCTGGAGTACTGCGTGCAGTTTTGGTCGCCACACTTACGCAAGGATGTTTTGGCCTTGGAGGGAGTGCAGAGAAGGTTTACTAGGCTGATACCGGAGTTGAGGGGGTTGAGCTATGAGGAGAGGCTGAATAAACTAGGCTTGTACTCATTAGAGTTTAGAAGAATGAGGGGAGATCTCATTGAGACATATAAGATGATGGATGGGATGGATAGGATAGAGGTGGAGAGACTCTTCCTGCTCAGAAAGGACAGTAGGACTAGGGGCCACAGCCTCAAGATAAAGGGGGGGCGGTTTAGAATGGAGTTGAGGAGGAACTTCTTCACTCAAAGGGTGGTGAATCTCTGGAATTCTCTGCCTGTTGAAGTGGTGGAGGCTGCCTCGCTAAATATTTTTAAGAAGCGGATTGATAGGTTTTTGATAAGCGAGGGGATTAAGGGTTTGGGGAGAGGGCAGGAATGTGGAACTGAGCCACGACAGATCAGCCATGATCTTATTGAATGGCGGGGCAGGCTCGAAGGGCTAGATGGCCTACTCCTGCTTCTATTTCTTATGTTCTTATGTAACTGACTGAATTCTGTTCTTCCTTTTGTACTGGTGCTCACTGAATTCAGAATCTTGAAACCTGACATCCAAAAGCCATCCCTATAGTGTTCAATGGTTTAACTGATCTGTGTTTGATAATATTGTCAAGCAATCTATGATTGATTAAGCCTGCGAGAGCTAAAGTAACCAGAAATACCAGAGAAGCCAGAGCTGTGGACAAAGGGGTAGAAATCTTGTGATTGCTGAGATATTTTAGAGCACTTAATTAAATTCATCTCTGTATTGTTCCCAGATAAATCACAAATATAAAATATACAACAAACTAGAAAATCCATAACAATCCCATTGTTACATTCAGGTTCTGTTTACCATGGTTAAGGTCAGAGAACATGGTTTACAGATTCAGAACACCAATATACCCACAATGCTTCCAAGGCCACAAGGAGGGCTTAAATAGGAAAAATGGAAATCCATTGAATCCACAGAATTCATACAGTACAGGAGGAGACCATTCAGCCCAACAGGTCTGACCGACTCTCCAAAAAAGCACTCTGTCTAGGCCTATCCCCATAACCCCATACATTTACCTTGACAAATCCACTAAGCAACACATTTTTGGACATTAAGGGGCAAGTTAGTATGGCCAATCCACCTGACCTGCACATTTTTGGACTGTGGCAGGGAACTGGAGCAACCAGAGGAAACCCACACAGACATGGGGAGAATTTGCAAACTCCACACACAGTCACCCAAGGCCAGAATTGAACCGGGTCGCTGGCACTATGAGGAAACAGTGCTAACTACTGTGCCACCATGCCACCCTTGCTAATTTCTTTTTATTTACAAATAACTATTCAAGGTAATTCTGCCAATTGATTAAAGCAAAACTTTCCCAGATAATTTAGGAATCTTTATCAGCTGCAATAATAGTGGTGTAAGGAGTGCATCCTATAGGTGGTGCTCACTGCAGCTACCACGTTGTTAGTGATAGAGGGAATGAATGCTTAAGGTGGTTGATAAGGTGCTAATCAAGTGGTATACTGGATTGTGTCAATCATCTTAAATATTGTTAGAACCACACTTATCCAGACAAGGGAACAGTGTTCTATCACACTGCTGACCTGGACCTTGTAGATTGTAGACAAGAGGTGATTCCCCAGAGCCTGAGGATTTATAGCCTCAGACATGCTCTTGCATTTTTATGGTTAATCCAGTTCAATTTGTGGTCAGTAGTAGCACTCAAGATGTCGAGAGTGAGAAATCAGTGATGGCAATGGCATGGAATGTCAAAGAGGGATGGTTAGATTTTCTTTTGTTGAAATGGTCACTGCCCAGCACTTGTGTAGTATGAATGTTATTTGCCACTTGTCAGCCCAAGCCTGAATGTTTTCCAGGTATTGCTGCAAATGGTCATGGACTGTTTCAGCATCTGAAGAGTCACGAATGGTGCTGAACATTGTGCATTCATCATCAGCCAACTTCATGACTGAGAATATTTAATTCTATGTAAAATCATGTACTAGAAAGCAAAAGCGAGGGAAAGGAAGATGGGATTGAGAGAGTGAGAGATTAAAGAGGCAGAAATAAAATGAAAATAACTGTATTTTGCATTTGTTTTATAAATATCCATCAATAATTATGTTTTGATGGGATGACACTCTATAGTTCCCAACTAGTGTGGTTGTTTGACAGTAACGAAGACTTGTTATGGGATGAAAAATTTACTCACAAGCAGCTGATCTTTTTCCTGGCTTGCTTAATGAATAATGATAGGTAAGTGCTAAGGATTGTTCTACAGAATGGACTGAGTGGACCACATGGTCTCATTCTCTATCGTAATGATCTTAAATTCAAACGCTTCACGTATTTTAATACTGCATCTATTAGTGAGGTAAGAGTGTAGTGAAGTTTGTTGATGTACAGGATAAAATCAGGCAGCAACTTATGTAACCATGCATGTGTGAACTCCAAATTCTTCTGTCCAATTTAGTCCAAAATAACAGTCAGCTGAGATAGCTTCATTATAATTTCTATCACAAAGCCCGGGCTCTTCTTTGTGTTCAGGGTGTCCCACACACTCCAGACGTTCTCTCTTCCACTTTTTTCCTTCGGGAAAAGGATACAACAGTCTGACGTCACGTACCAACCAACTCAAAATCAGCTTCTTCCCTGCTGCCATCAGACTTTTGAGTGGACTTACTTTGCATTAAGTTGATCTTTCTCTACACCCTAGCTATGACTGTAACACTACATTCTGCACTCTCTCCTTTCCTTATCTATTTACACTATGCTTTATCTGTATAACGTGCAAGAAAAAATATTTTTCACTTTATACTAATACGTGTGACAATAATCGATCAAATCAAAGTGTTTGTGACTATTTTTCGCACTGGTTATAACACACAAAGTCCCCAGTCAATTGGGAAATAGGATGGCATAATAACAGCAACAGTGGTCATTCTGAAGGGACCAATAATTAACCCGTTACCCATTACACTGAGCAGCACACTATTGGCAGCAACAAGAATTTTTGAATTTACGTAGCACCTTTAGCTCAGTAAAATGTCCCAAGGCGCTCCACAGGAGAGTTAGCACCAAAACAAAAATGGAAACATTTAGACAGTTGAAGAGCTCTTAAAATGTATCTTAAAGAAGCAGAATGAGTGGAGAGGCAAAGGGGTTTAGAGAAGAGATTCCAGATATTAGGGCCTGGATATCTGACAGATTGACCACCAATGTGTGCAGAAGCTAATTCACAATCCACAAGTGAACAGACTGCTAGGTATTGTGCCTGTAATCACTGGTTACAACTCTAAGAATATCCAGACATCCTTCGACACAGGAAATGTTAGGGGCATTTATGAAGAGATCAAAAAGGCAACAGATCCATCAGCAAAGAAAACAGTTCCATTGAAAACAAAGGCAGGACTGCAATAAACAGTTGGAGAAATGGATGAAACACTAACAACTTGTACTCCAAGGAGAACACTGTCACTGAAGATGTTCCAAACACCAGAGAAAGCCTTCCTGTCATGGCAGAGATGGATACTGAACCCACGGTGGAGGAGTTGACCAAAGCTAATGACTCGCTTGCCATGGGCAAGACTCCAGATGCTGATTCCACACTGTCTGAACTCATCAAACACAGGAAGCCAGCACTCCTGTAGCATCTACAAAGCAAACATCTCTGTCTTTGCAGGAGGGAGGGGCACTGCTCCAGGGTGTGTGTGATGCAAGGATTGCGACCCTGTACAAAAACAAGGGCGAGCACAGTGATTGCAACAACTATTGAGACATCTCCCTGCTGAGCATCATGGGAAAGTGTTTGCCCATGTTGCCCTTATTGGACTGCAGATCCTGGCTGAACACATTTACCCCAGATCTCAGTTTCAGAGCTGGAAGGTCTACAGTTGGCATGATCACCTCAGTCCAGAAGATACAAAAGGAATTCCGTTTACAAAAGAGACAACTATATATTTACCTCATCGATCTCACTGAGGCATTTGAAGGTGTGAGCTGAGGCGGCCTATCTAAGCTTCTGGAGAACATTGGCTGCCATTGAAGCTGTTCAGTGTGATCTCCTCTCTCCAGAACAACATGGTGGGTAAGGTCAGCAATGACAGAGCAACATTGGATCCCCTTGAGATCCCCAGTGGGGACAAACAGGGTTGTGTTCTTGAGCTGACACTCCTTGGCATATTCCTCTCTTTGCTGCTGTCATAAGCCTTCAGGTCATTCACAGACGGGTCTACGTATATTCCAGAACTGACAGAAAGCTGGTTAACCTTGCCAAACAGAGATCCAAGATGCTCACTCACTCCTTCCTCAACTCAGTGACACTCACTCACTCATTTCCACCTCCAACTCACTCACTTAGTCGCTCCTCCACACAGTCACACTCATTCACTCATCCCTCCTCCACACTTGGCTGCTGTGACAAACTCCACAAGGTCCTGATTGGTCTGCCTTAGGGCTTGTTGAGCATGAGTTCCCTTAGAAACAGGCAGTGGCCTCTCCAGCTGGCACTCATTACCTGAGCCTTTTATAAGACAGGCCTAGGACTGGGCCTGCTGAACAGTAGTTCCAGGCAGGAGCTAAAGCGTGTACACTACAGTAGTGTTTTACTTTGTATTCTGTAATAAACTATGTTCCTTTCCAGTCTGGCTTCCTGAGTCATTACAGCTACATTCACTCCTGCCCTGCTCTTCCCCACCCCCAATTCCCCACACCAGCCCAACATGGATATCTCTATCTTGAGAGAGCTGGAGTGGGGAGATTGTCAGGGCTGATTCACAGCCCCAGCTGGTCACCCCTGGCCCTGCTCTTGGTTCTCCCCTCTGAATCTAGTGTCACTGACTCCCGCAGTCAAGGCAGCAACAAGCAGGCAGATAATCCATTGCAACACGGTGCTCTAAAAGCTGCATGTGTGAGCAGCAATGTGGTTGACACTTAACCACCCTCTGAAATGAGCCATCCAATCAAGGGCAATTAGGGATGGGTAGCAATGCTGGCCCTGCCATTGATGCCCACCTCCTATGAATGAATGAACAAAACTTCAACAAAAGTTCAAACCTTTAAATTGGTCTACAGGTACATGGGCTTAACATCAACCCAAGAAAATCGAGATGTCACACCAACCTGCATCACTGAGCAATGTCTAGCCATGCATTATTATTGAGTATTCTGAACTGAAGTATGCTGACATCGTTTACCACTTTGGATAGAACATTGCTCTCATTGATCTTAAATTTAACAGCAGACTGAAAAGAGGGAATCCCAAATATCAGGTTACATACAAAACTCAAAGTCCATCATGTGGTTGTGATCACAACGCCATGGTTTTGTGATCACAATCAGTCCAGCTTGACCAGAGGAAATGGATAAGGAGGCATTTCCTAAATGTGCAACATAACAAGGTCAAACGTGGCCACACTTAGAGGGTGGACAGGGAAAGAACTGTAACTACACAGAAGCAGACACGATGTGGCACTGGCTGGAAAAAGTGGCCATTGCCTTCAATGAACCAACTAAGATGGCATTCAATAGATGGATTTGGCTGGCCACTATTGAAATGTAATGTCATCAACAACAGTAACAAAAGTGGTTACTGCAGAAAGCAAAAGCAGCAATCCTGGAAACAAGACTGACAGGAGCACCAGCATGTTCTACCCAGTAATCTAGCCAGGGTAGCATTGTGGCACAATGGCTAGCACTGTTGCCTCACAATGCCAGGGATCCGGGTTTAAATCTGGCTTTGGGTTACTGTCTCTGTGGAGTTTGCAAATTCTCCCCATGTCTGCGTGAGTTTCTTCCGGGTGCTGTGGTTTCCCCCACAGTCCAAACATGTGCAGGTTAGGTGGATTGGTCATGCTAAATTGCCCCTTAGTGTCAGGGGGATTAGTGGGATAAATACATGGGGTTGGCGGAATAGGACCTAGGTAGGATTGTTGTTGGTGCAGACTCAGTGAGGCCAAATGGCCTGCTTCTGTACTGTAGGAATTCTCCCATTCTATGAACGCTATGTAACAGGATATCAGAAGGCAATGTAATTCGCCACTGGATTGCATAACCGCAAGCATGTCCACAAACAATTAACTCAAATCATTAACCATGTGTTTATGCTAATTATTGGTTACATCATACATCCATACAAAACACATTGGCCCATTTCACCTGAGGAGTAGCAATCATCAACAGCTTGCTCCTTACTTCCACTTCTCTGCACGATGATTCTGCTCTGCATTACTGGCTGGGTGGTCCAACTCCGTTTCATGAAAGTGGAGTGAAAAGGGAAGTCGTGTCTGACAAATTTACTGGAGTTCTATGAGGATGTGTCTAGGGCGGTGGATAGAGGAGAGCCGGTGGATGTGGTCTTTCTGGATTTTCAGAAGGCGTTTGACAAAGTACCTCACAAGAGGTTATTGCAGAAGGTCGAGGGACATGGAGTTGGGGGTAGGGTGTTAGCGTGGATAGAGGATTGGTTGTCAAATAGGAGGCAGAGAGTGGGGGTCAACGGGTGCTATTCGGATTGGCGGATGGTGACTAGTGGAGTGCCCCAGGGGTCGGTGCTGGGGCCTCAGCTTTTTACCATTTATATAGATGATCTGGAGGAGGGAACCGAGTGTATGGTGTCGAAATTTGCTGATGACACCAAGATTGGGGGAACGGCAAATTGTGCAGAGGGTGTGGAGAGTCTGCAGAAGGATCTAGATAGGCTGGGCGAATGGGCCAGGAAATGGCAAATGGAATTTAATGTTGGCAAGTGTGAGGTGGTCCACTTTGGTAGGAAGAATGGTAGGAAGGACTATTACTTATGTGGCGAAAAACTGCAGCAGGCGACGGTGCAGAGGGACCTCGGGGTCCTTGTGCATGAATCACAAAAACCCAGCTTGCAGGTGCAGCAGGTGGTCAGGAAGGCGAATGGGATGCTGGCCTTCATAGCGAGGGGGATTGAATATAAAAGCAGGGAGGTCTTGCTGCAGCTGTATAGGGCATTGGTGAGGCCGCAGCTGGAGTACTGTGTGCAGTTTTGGGCACCGCACCTGCGCAAAGATATTTTGGCCTTGGAGGGAGTGCAGAGGAGGTTTACTAGGCTGATACCAGAGTTGAGGGGGTTGAGCTATGAGGAGAGGCTGAATAAACTAGGCTTGTACTCGTTAGAGTTTAGAAGAATGAGGGGAGATCTCATTGAGACGTATAAGATGATGAATGGGATGGATAGGATAGAGGTGGAGAGACTCTTCCCGCTCAAAAAAGACAATAGGACTAGGGGACACAGCCTCAAGATAAAAGGGGGGCGGTTTAGAACGGAGTTGAGGAGGAACTTCTTCACTCAAAGGGTGGTGAATCTCTGGAATTCTCTGCCCGTTGAAGTGGTGGAGGCTGCCTCGCTAAATATTTTTAAGACGCGGGTTGATGGGTTTTTGATAAGAGAGGGGATTAAGGGTTATGGGGAGAGGGCGGGAAAGTGGAACTGAGCCGCGACAGACCAGCCATGATCTTATTGAATGGTGGGGCAGGCTCGAGGGGCTAGATGGCCTACTCCTGCTCCTATTTCTTATGTTCTTATGTAATAGAGCCGGAATGTTGGAGGGAAGGCAGGCGCAGAGGAATGACAAACTAAGCCCCATTTTCATGGCACTAGCTGCCAAAGCTGGTAAGCGTTCACTAACACGATGAAAATCATTTAGATCATTTTTCAGGGTGTTAGTAAATGAGTGTTTCAAATTTATTTATTAGTGTCACAAGTAGGCTTACGTTAACACTGCAATGAAATTACTATGAAAGTTCCCTAGTTGCCACACCCAGGCACCTGTTTGGGTACACAGAGAGAAATTAGCATGGCCAATGCACCTAACCAGTATGTCTTTTGTACTGTGGGAGGAAACCAGTGCACACAGAGGAAATGCACACAGACATGGGTAGAACGTGCAGACTCCATGCAGGCAGTGACCCAAGCCAGGAATCCAAGCCAGGACCCTGGCGCTGTGTGGCACCAGTGCTGACCACTATGCTGCCCTGTGTGAGCAAATGGGGGAATGTGTGAGTGTGTAAATGGGTAGGCTGGGTGAGTTAAGTGGGTAGGGAAGGAGGGTGGCAGCTGGCTAGGATGGTTGGTGGTGGACAGGCTAGCGGCTGGATAGAGTGACAGGTAGGTGAGTTGGTAGGGTGGCAGATGAGTGTGTTGATTTGGGTGGGTGAATAGACAGGTGGGTTGGAAGGGTAAGGGAGTAATCAGATCAGGTCCAGGCCAAAGTGGGGGTGGAGACAGATGGTAGAGGCTAGTCAAGCTAAGTATGGAGGTAGTCAGGGGTGGGAGTGAGTGGGCTCTGGGGTATCAGTTGGATAGTGCCCAGGAGTTGGTCAAGCAATTTTTCGGTTTGACATTTCCTGAGTAACTAATCAGAACTGTTTGAAGTTTCTGATTCTAACTCTGAGTTTGAGACATATTTGGAGGGCTGTCTGGAACCAAGGGCCCACTCTTGGCCCATCTGAAGTCCAGACATTGTGGGAAATTCCCACAGATTCATTGCATTGAATCTTCCACAGGGTCCAGAATTGCATCTTGGGAAGAACATCATTCTCTGCTGGTCCAGAGACTAGAAGATCTGAGCTACTCTCTTTTGCTCCGGCACAACAATTCCGTGAATTAAATTATCTAACCCATATCATGCATCAATGGACTTGGGAACTGACTAATATAAAAACTTAGAACAGTAGGAGGAGGCCATTCGGCCCATTGTGTCTGCGTCAGATGTCTGAAGGGATGAAGTGGAACAGGGAATATCTCATACATTGAAGAGAAAGTATTTGTTTCCCTTTATATGGTTCGACCGAAGCACTGGATTTAAAAGACTAAAATGCAGCCAATGAATAAACCAGTAACCAACACAGAAGACACCAATTAAAATCAATCAGAAATGCCAATGGCACTTCCTGGGCCTGCGGACAGACAGGTCTGAACAAGCTAACAATGTACCATTAGGCTGCTGGCATTAGTGGAACTGTACCCCAGCAGGTATTTACAGCCTGAGGCTGAGAAGGAAGGATAGGGCTGGAAGCAAAGAAAAGCACACAAGCAGAAAAGACAGGAGCACCAGCATATTCCACCCAGTAATCTAGCCAGTGCTTTCCTAGACAGAATGAGTGGCAGGGAAAAGGCCTACCAAGTGCTTTATTGCAACTAACTCCACATTTGCCCAATGTGTTCGTGTTTATCCCATCCCAACTCTAAAACATCTGGCAAACACAATGCAGGCATTTTCAGAACACATCTTAAGTTCCTCGGAAGGAAATATTTCACAACAAATCTTCTGACTTAATACACACAGTCAGTAACTTCCTTTGCGAATCCATAAAAAAAGCAGATTAAACTTCAAGAGAGAAAAAAATCCCACATTTCAAGACAGTTCTGAGCAAAAACAATTCTTTGCCTCAATTTATGAAAATTTTAAGTTCCTCAAAAAAACAGCAGGTTCGCAGGACTTATAACTGACAAGAAAAAAAACCCAGCTACTGTCAAAAACCATTTTCATACATTTGAAAATCAGTGCTGACGTAAAAGTACCAGATTCAAGACAGCTTCCACATCATTTGTTCAGCTGGAAAGAAAAAAAAACTTTTCCTCAGAAAATGACCCTGAGACAATATTGGTTAAAGAGGTCTTCTCGGATTACAAAAAAAATTATACATACCACACACATATATATTTTTTAAAAATCACTGCATTGAAATGGAACAAAAGATTAAGCTTTAAAAGCTGTTATTCAAAAAAGCACAACTAAAAAAAGAGGTCAGGTATTTGAGTACCTACCAAATTGAAGGCAAAAATGAATAGAGCAAGGTTGAGGCAGCAGTTTACAGAGAAGCCTATAAAAACCCAAGCAGAAATGTGTATTTCTTTGGATAGATTAGAAAAAAAGATATACTTTCAACAGAATCCCAAACTGTGCTCAGAGATACAGCGAGCACTCAGGCAAGATTAACAGCTGCTGGCTCGGTCGAAGCACCTATTCAGACTGGCAGAATGGGATTTGCTGCTATGGTGTTATCCTGCCTCGGCACCTGTCACATCTCGAGAGCAAGCAGAGGGGGCGGAGATTGTCTTCTCCTTTGGTCATGTGAGCTCCTCACAAGCACTAATAGGGTTTCTGATTGTCTATGAGTAATCGTGTGTCACGCATGGGTCCAGCAGCACATAAATATTTCAGACAGAAGGAGAGTCTGCAGCCTCTGCTCCCGGAGCCCAGTTTGCTTTAGTCCTGAATATCTGGACCCAGTTTTTGACTTTAAAAAAATCACCATTGTTGTACTGAGAAATTTAATCAGGTCCGCACACTCATTCTTCTTGCTGTGTCAATGGCTTTCCATCCTCAGTACTGTCATTTAACCAGGGAGTTGTGTTTAATGTTCCATTCTTTGTGAATCATAGAATCTTTACAATGCAGAAAAGGCCATTCAGCCTCATTGAGTCTGCACTGATTCTCTGACAGAGCATTTTTCCCAGGCCCTCACCCCCGACCCATCCCCGTTACTGCACACATTTCCCAAGGCTAATTCATCTGACCTCCACATCATGGAACACTAAGGGGCAATTTACCATGGCTAATTCCCTAATTGCACATCTTTGGACTATGGGCAGAAACTGGAGCATTCATAGGAAATCCACCCAGACACAGGGAGAACATAGAAACATCCACATAGAAGATAGGAGCTGGAGGAGGCCATTTGGCCCTTCAAGTCTTCTCTGCCATTCATTACGATTATGGCTGATCATCCAACTCAATGGCCTAATCCTGCTTTTTCTCCATAACCTTTGATCCCATTCACCCCAAGTGCTATATCCAGCCACTTCTTGAATGCATTCAATGTTTTGTCATCACCTACTTCTTGTGGTAATTAATTCCACAGGCTCATCACTTTTTGGGCGAAGAAATGTCTCCTCACCACCGTCCTAAATAGTCTACCCTGAATCCTCAGACTGTGACCCCTGGATCTGGACTCCAGATTACTGAATCAATAAAATCGTGCCCTTTGTTTTGTCTCTGCTAACCAGTTTTCTACCCATCTCAGTACACTTCCCCAATTCCATGAGCTTTAATCTTGCACGATAATATTTATGAGGGACTTTGTCAAATACTTTCTGGCCACGTCGGCTGGCTCTCCCTTGTCAACTCTACTAGTTACATCTTCAAAGAATTCTAACACTCTCCATCAAGAATGATTTCCCCTTCATAAATCCATGCTGACCCTGTCTGATCTGGCCACTTTTTCCTAAATGCCGTGCTATTAAGTCCTTGATAATGGACATGCGAACTCCACACAGTCACCCGAGGTTGGAATTAAACCTGGGTCCCTTGAGCTGTTAGGCAGCAGTGCTAACCACTGAGCCACCGTGACCCCCTCTGCCTGTTCTTTGCCGTTGATACTTTTTGTGGATGTTATTATTCCCATCATCAGACCTGATGTGCAGACTGCTCAGCCCGACAGATCCAGATAGCTGAGCAAATAAGTGGAGAATTTTATAACAAGTTTATTTATTAATATTGATTTGCTCCCTTCCTGCCTCAGGTGCTCGCCCTTGCCAACATGCAACTATACTGACTGCAGCCACCTTCACTCTGTTAGCTCGCCCCAACTACCCATTATTGAATTTGTGTTGGCAAACTATTCAAGAGCTGGGAATAGTGTAGCTGATCCTGACCTGTTTTCACACATCTGCATTTTCCTAGGGGTGGGGTTCACTGGACGCCAGCCAGTATAGGCTGGATTTATCTTACTTGTCATAAAGCCAACCTTTCTATTGAAAATGACTTTGTCTATTGGGCCAAAACCAGTTTTAAAAAACTGAACAGCAGCACTTCTTCAAAAAAAAGGACTTAAGCAGCAGCTTCTATGAAGACCAAATTTTTGCACAACCATGTCCTACAAATTTCAGACCCATTTAAACAGGGCTAGGCTGTCTACAAATAGTTTATCAGAGACACGGGAGTGTTAATGAACCAACTTCTGAACCATTCACGTATCATCCAGATAAGCTCATGCATTTAGCTAGTTGTGAACCAAGCCATCAGATGCAATCGCTTTGGATAATCGATTATGGCTGAGAAGAGAACTCCTCCAGTCAAAATCTAATCATATTTAAACCACTGAACTGGAATAAACTAGCTATTTGGGTAACTGTCAGTTCATGGGGTGGGATGACAGGGTGGGTGAGTTGTGTGATGAGCCCATTCATCCTCTTTTGTGTTTTAACAAACTACTTTTTTCCAGGCAAGAGAGATCAGAAGATGCAGAAGAAGGAGGTTCTGAGTGAATATTCCTCCCTCTCTCTCTCTCTCCATCCACCTTACAGGCTAGATCCTTGCCTGTTGTTTGGTCAGCCACCCATCTGGGGTAACACCTAAAATATCAATCCAGCAGTTGCTGACTCCAAGGGAACAAATAAAAAGGGTCCCAACTCTGAATTCAGAAAGGCCTTTGAGTCCAGTCCAAAAACATCCAAGTTATCAATCTATAAGATCTTAACTTTTATTTGGACTCTTAAACTATTTAACCTTCCCTCCCACTTTTTAGCCACTTGTGTGTCTGTCTGTGAACACTTGAATGCATGTGTGTGTCAGGATTGGAGCATTTTTGTTAGCTTTATTTAGATCAGGTGTTAATTACAAAAAATGCTTTGATGATGATTTGGACAATGAGAGATTGGAAGTGGGAAATCAGATTGGCCCTGAGAAGTATTTTTAAAACTTCCAAATGATTTCTTGTGGTTTAAATTATTAAAATACTTGACATGTCCACCTTCACAGAACAGAAGGAAGTAACTTGTGATTCTTTAAAATTCCTCTCCATTGAAGAATTACAGAGTATAACTGGGCATTTAGACCCTGAATAGGACTGAGCATTGCGCTCTTAAAGTACTCAAAATTGGTACCAAGATTTAATGATGAGGGTGTGGAAGAATTTATTGTCTTATTAGAAAAGCTTCAAATGACATTGAGGCCAGTGGAAGTATAGACACAAAGTAAATTAGTGGGAGAAGCCATTAATGACATTTATTCATTATTATCCAAAGAGAGTTCATCAAACGATTAGATGACCAAAAATACCATCCTGCATATGATATGATCTGGTACTAGAGGCAAGAATTCCAAACTTTCTGAAACAACCCAAGAAAACTTGCATCAAATTTCAAAGGTTAGGAAAATTGCTTTTGAACAACAGATACAATAGAATCTTAAAATAGATTCCACATGTGAAATGAGATGTGATTCTCCTGAGTGCAAAAACTCATGTACTCCTCCCATGAAGATCCAAAGCAAAGAGTGAAGGGTCTCCAAAGGCAGACAAGCAGTCATCAGAGTACATGACTATTAATTAACACACAGGTCTGCAACTCAAGATAAACTCAAGATAACTCCTACAGGTTGGGGAAATTCGGACGTTGACAATGCAGAAATAAGCTTGAGACAAAAGTAGACTAGGGAAGGAAAAAGAGATCAGTCCCCAAATTTTAATAGAAGGAACTAAGATAATAAACCAATGAAAGCACTCCCAGTGTGTTTTCAGTGACAAAAGTCCAGGAACCTCAGTACAGATTGTTGGCAATCCAAAGGACTAATCGGGATATTACAGTCAAAACAGTGATTATAAACATGAATGTGGTAGGCTTAAACTCCAATGTAGCAAAGGTCCAGAATACCTAACAGAACGTTTTAAGGAAAGGGCAAATGACTCCTTTCGTATTTTGACGCTCACCTCCTCCATTCACTGCCTCCACTCACTTCTACCCACCCCCCCTCACTTCACCAGCTCCCCATGGCCATCACCAGCATCTCTTACTCCCCTGTCCACCACCACATAAAAATGAACACACACCATAAGAACATAAGAAATAGGAGCAGGAGTAGGCCTTCTAGCCCCTCGAGCCTGCCCCGCCATTCAATAAGATCATGGCTGATCTGATAGTGGTTCAGTTCTACTTACCCACCTGCTCTCCATAATTCTTAATTCCCTTATTGATCAGAAATCTATCTACCTGTGTCTTAAACACATTTAATGAGGTAGCTTCAATGGGCAGAGAATTCCAAAGAATCACTGCCCTTTAGGAGAAGAAGTTCCTCCTCAGCTCAGTTCTAAATTGACTCCCCCTTATTTTGAGGCTGTACCCTCTAGTTCTTGTTTCCTTTCTAAGTGGAAAGAATCTCTCTGCCTCTACCCTGTCTAGCCCCTTCATTATCTTATATGTCTCTATAAGATCACCCCTCAGCCTTCTAAACTCCAACCAGTACACGCCCAATCTACTCAATCTCTCCTCGTAAGCTAGCCCCCTTATCTCCGGTATCAACCTGGTGAACCTCCAAGGCCAATATATCCTTTCTCAAATAAGGGGACCAAAATTGCACAATGTACTCTAGCTGCGGCCTCACCAGTACCTTGTACAATCACAGCAAGACCTCTCTGCTTTTATATTCCATCCCCTCCCGATAAAGACCAACATTCCATTTGCCTTCTTGATCACCTGCTTCACCTGCAAACTGAGCTTTTGCGATTCATGCACAAGGACCCCCAGGTCCCTCTGCACAGTAGCAAGTTGTAATTTTTCACCATTTAAACCATCCTCCCATGAAGTTCCCACTTGGGTTGCCCTTTGGCACAAGTTGGCACTGTTAGGTTGGCATGGGCATGATGCAAACCTGTGCAAAGAAGCAACACAAGGTGACATTGCCAGGCCTGGCCATGTCCCTCTGCCGCAGGGGCTATACTCACCCTTATGGCCCCGGGGAGAATTGCGTCTCGGTGAACCTGCTGTAAACTACAATGGCATGTTGCCAACATATGGTGACGGGGTGACAGGGATTCAAATGTATTGAAATTCATGTAAAACAAGTTCACGCCATAGAAGTGGAGAAGATATGAGAACATGATCTCGCCAGCAAGATCTGTGACTTCCAGATCTTGAGTCCCTGCTGGCATTCACATAGCCATGTATATTTCAGGCTCAGATAGATAGATTTATGCCCAGTAAGGGAATCACAGGTTATGGGGAAAGGGCAGGATAGTCCACATGTGGAATATTGAATCAGTCATGATCTTATTAAATGACAGAGTAGGCTCAAGGGGCCAAATGGCCTACTCATGTTCCTACTTCTTATGGCTTCATAATATTATGATAAATAATGGGTATTTAAAGTGGAAAGGGGATGGAAGGTGCCAGATTTTCAAAACTTAAGCCCTCCTCTGGTCAGCCCCCTTTAGCAAAAGGGATTTAATTATAATTAAGCATTATTCAAAGAGGATGATGAGAAACTTGCACAGGAATGGCTGTTGCAAATAATGCCACCTATAGCAGTTGTGCGATTAATGTGTGGATGTCTGAATAAATTCCATTTTCCTGCATGAAAATTGTAATGAAATACTTCATTTCATTTTGTCTGCTACAGAATTGCTGTAAAGCTAAGCTTTATATCAAAAATGACTTTATTTATTGAGTAGGTTGAAATCACCAGTTGAGTTTTAAAAGAGTGAACATCAGCATTTTTTTCAAATAATAAACAGCAGTTTCTGAGATGGCCAAACATTTGTAAAACAGTACCCTATAAATTCCAGTAGGATTAAAACAGTCAGATGGTTTAGAGCACTTGGTATGGCCATATTTAGGTGAGTGGGTAGCTTGTAAGAGTAGATCATGTGATGAGCTAACTAATTCTCTTTTGTGTTTTAAGAAACTGATTTTCTTCATCTTTCCGGCCCATATTGCCCATTGATCAACTCACCAAACTGGTCATAAGAACATAAGAAATAGGAGCAGGAGTAGGCCATCTAGCCCTTCGAGCCTGCCCCGCCATTCAATAAGATCATGGCTGATCTGTCGTGGCTCAGTTCCACTTTCCCGCCCTCTCCCCATAACCCTTAATCCCCTCTCTTATCAAAAACCCATCAACCCGCGTCTTAAAAATATTTAGCGAGGCAGCCTCCACCACTTCAACGGGCAGAGAATTCCAGAGATTCACCACCCTTTGAGTGAAGAAGTTCCTCCTCAACTCCGTTCTAAACCACCCCCCCCTTTATCTTGAGGCTGTGCCCCCTAGTCCTACTGTCTTTTTTGAGTGGGAAGAGTCTCTCCACCTCTATCCTATCCATCCCATTCATCATCTTATACGTCTCAATGAGATCTCCCCTCATTCTTCTAAACTCTAATGAGTACAAGCCTAGTTTATTCAGCCTCTCCTCATAGCTCAACCCCCTCAACTCCGGTATCAGCCTAGTAAACCTCCTCTGCACTCCCTCCAAGGCCAAAATATCTTTGCGCAGGTGCGGCGCCCAAAACTGCACACAGTACTCCAGCTGCGGCCTCACTAATGCCCTCTACAGCCGCAGCAAGACCTCCCTACTTTTATATTCAATCCCCCTCGCTATGAAGGCCAGCATCCCATTCGCCTTCCTGACCACCTGCTGCACCTGCAAGCTGGGTTTTTGCGACTCATGCACAAGGACCCCGAGGTCCCTCTGCACCGTCGCCTGCTGCAGTTTTTCGCCACGTAAGTAATAGTCCTTCCTACCATTATTCCTACCAAAGTGGACCACCTCACACTTGCCAACATTAAATTCCATTTGCCATTTCCTGGCCCATTCGCCCAGCCTATCTAGATCCTTCTGCAGACTCTCCACACCCTCCGCACAATTTGCCGTTCCACCAATCTTGGTGTCATCAGCAAATTTCGACACCCTACACTCGGTTCCCTCCTCCAGATCATCTCTATAAATGGTAAAAAGCTGAGGCCCCAGCACCGACCCCTGGGGCACTCCACTAGTCACCATCCGCCAATCCGAATAGCACCCGTTGACCCCCACTCTCTGCCTCCTATTTGACAACCAATCCTCTATCCACGTTAACACCCTACCCCCAACTCCATGTCCCTCGACCTTCTGCAATTGTGAGGTACCTTGTCAAACGCCTTCTGAAAATCCAGAAAGACCACATCCACCGGCTCTCTATCCACTGCCCTAGACACATCCTCATAGAAGTCCAGTAAATTTGTCAGACACGACTTCCCTTTAATGAAACCGTGCTGCGTCTGCTCTATCAAGCAATTCCCTTCAAGATGGTCAAACTGGTCTTGTGCCAAAAGTCATCTTCTTAGCAATGTTTCGCTGGCTCAAATAGGTGTGAAGTTGTTTCTGGCCTCCCAGACATTTCCCCCCACAAATGGGATCAGGTATGATGGCCACACCTGAGGGAATTAGAGGCCATTGAAACCACTGGATGGTTGGGAGCATGGTTGGACAATGCTCATAAGGCAGTGTCAAGGAGGTGGAGCCTGAGTGGGGGTGGGATTGGGGTGGCGCAATGACATGGGAGGCAAGGGGGGAAGCTCTGCAGGTGTGGTGATCAGCTTGGCGGAACTCTGCAAATGGGTGGTGATTGGGGGGATGGGGAATTCTGTTGGAGTTATGATTTTGCTGTGGGCGGGGGGAATTTTGCGGACAGGGTAGTGATCAGTGTGGTGGGGGGAGCTCTGGAGACAGTGGGGCCTGATTGGATGGGTGGATCTCTACAGATGGGTGGGGCGGGGTGATCAGTAGGTTGGAGGGGAGGGACTGGCAGCGAGCGCAATCAGCAGGGGATGGAGATGCGATGATCGTGGGGAGGAGGAGGGGTGGTAGGAAATCTCCTAGCGCACTGAGAACAGGACACAGGCTCCTCCCCCTCCTACCCCCACTGGTGAGAATCATATCTGGGCTGTTTTATAGCACTGAGAGACATCAAAGAAACTAACACCATTCTCTCCCATTTCCCCGCTCATTCACGATTTTGAATTTTTTTGTAGGATCGTGCCCTTGAGTAGGCACTCTCTCTTTCACTCTATCCTACAAGCTTGAGCCTTGCCTGTTTTTTGGCCAGCCACCTACGATGGGCGGTGCTTAATATATCAATATGGCAGCTGCTGTCCCCAGGAGGATAAATAGAAATTGTCTGTTGACATCTTTAAGTTGTCACAACCCAGAATTTGGAAAATGCATTGAGACCGGTCTGAAGCTATCCAAGTCATCAGTATACTGGTTCCACATACAACTGCCTCATTTTAGACTCTTAAACTATTTAGCTTACCCTTTGAAAATTAGTTGTGTATTCACATGTGAGTATGTATGTGTGAGAATGGAGCTTGTTTATTACTTTTATTTAGATTGGGTGTTAAGTACAACAAATACTGTTCTTTTCTTTTAAAATCTTACAAGGAAAACAGTCAGAGAATTATGAAGAATGTTTCTTTAAAAGCGTGTTGTGATCAAACAAGCAGTGCAAAGAGACAGGAACCATTCTGCCACTCCTCATCTGACTATAACACACTGCTCGAGCCCAGGGGTGCGGACACCAATTGCACTCGCTCAACTTTTGGATTGTTATATTATGCATGAAGAGCTGGGAACTAAGAAACTAATTGTCATGAATATATATCCCGGGGTGCCGATTTCATTGTCGCAGTGCAATCTATCGGTCCAGCAGCCCCATGGAGAGCTGGAAGGAAATATACTGGATAATGCTCCATTATTTCAAGTTTGAAGTGTGATTATTTCTAATTTATGGAAGCCAGAAGACATAACACCTACTGCCACCTCCAGGCTAAGACCAGCTAACACAATGCTAGCTCGTCACAATCTACATGGTAGCACTACACCAAGCATTTAATTTACCAATTAAGCTAAAAGGTGGCACAGTTCTGGCCTAATTGAATCACTTGTAGCTCCTGGTGACAGCACTCTCTTACGTGTGATAGCACTGGCGTTAATGGTGTGCCATTGCTAAAGTGACTTTCTCTCACTTTTTCACAACTTTCCTGTTTACAGTTTTTATTTTTAAAAACATAACTTTTCTGAATGAATTGGGCAGTTTGACACATGTTTGACTCAGTTAATGGTAGGGCGTTGGGGAGAGTTACAGAACAAGGAGACCTAGGGATACATGTTCATAGCTCCTTAAAAGTGGAGTCACGGGTGGACAGAATGGTGAAGAAGGCATTTGGCTTGCTTGGTTTCATCGGTTAGAACATTGAATAGAGGAGTTGGAACATCTTATTGAAGTGGTAAGTGGTAAGGCCACACTTGGAATACTGTGTGCAATTCTGATCACCCTATTATAGAAAGGATATTATTAAACTAGAAAGAGTGCAGAAAAGATTTACTAAGATGCTACTAGGACTTGATGGATTGAGTTATAAGGAGAGGCTGGGTAGACTGGGACTTTTTTCTATGGAGCGCAGGAGGCTGAGGGATGATCTTACAGAGGTCTATAAAATTATGAGGGGCACAGATCAGTGAGATAGTCAATATCTTTTCCCAAAGGTAGGGGAGTCTAAAACTTAGAGGGCATAGGTTTAAGGTGAGAGGGGAGAGAGACAAAAGTGTCCAGAGGGGCAATTTTTTCACACAGAGGGTGTTAAGTGCCTGGAACAAGCTGCTAGAGGGAGTAGTAGAGGCAGGTACAATTTTGTCTTTTAAAAAGCATTTAGGCAGTTACATGGGTAAGATGGGTATAGAGGGTTATGGGCCAAATGTGGGTAATTGGGATTAGCTTAGGGGTTTAAAAAAAATGGTGGCATGGACAAGTTGGGCTGAAGGGCCTGTTTCCATGCTGTAAACCTCTATGATTCTAGAGAACAGCATGCTCGCAGGAGAACCAAGAAATTGATCCTGGTTTGTTGATACCTTGATGGTGCTCAATATCTCAATCTTTACAAATGCAACAGGAACATAACTATGCATTCAGTCAGGAATTAGAAAAAGGCATCTGTATTTTCCAACCAGTTGTCCATTTACGAGATCAAAGGTATTCCACTGATATTGCCACTATCAGTAATAGAATGATAGAAACAAATTTAAGCAGAGATTTGGTGTACTAGAAAACTATTGTGCTCACCTTTTAGTCAAAATATGAGTAGTTAAACCATATACAGCACAAGCTCTTGGGTTCAAACGTCAGTTTGGATAGATTTAGTGGATCTCAGCCAACCATATCTATTTTGGAGTATGATGTTTGGTCTCAATGTCCTTGGACAAGAAATGGGGAGAAACATTGAGGTGTCAGCGAGATGATCACCCTTCCATGACTCCTGCTGGAATAGCATGTCTGGACAATGATTGAAGACAGACTTGGGTTCTGCAAACATACCCACACCTTCCCCCACTTGCCACAATTAAAAATCTATCAAAGCTTATTGTGTAGAAATCCAGTGAGACTTGGTCACCTGGATGAGCCTCTGCTGGGTTGAGAGATCTTATGGACCCCAGCGAGAGAACTCAAAGCTGAAGGACCAAAATTGCTAGGAAAAGCAATGCAGGTTATAACAATTGTAGTTAGATGAATCCCAATGTCACTTGATTCGATAGCAAAGCTTTAAATAGGTTTAACATAGCTTCCTTGCTTTTGCACTCAATGCCTCTGGCTATGAATCCTGAGATCCCATATGCTTTACTAGCCCCTCTCTCATTATGTCCTGTCACCATCAAAGATAGATGCACATGCACCCTCGAGTGCCTCAGTTCCTGAATACTCTTTAGAAGTGTATCATTAAGTCTATGTTACCTCTCCCTTCTGCCCGATTGTATCACCTCACACCTCTCAGTACCGAATTGCACCTGTCACTTGCCTGAACATTCTGATGCAGGAAATTGATATCATTCCCACTGTTCACCATTTTTCCAAGTTTGGTCTCATCAGCAAATTTTGAAATTCTACCTATCCTGTATTCCACGATCCAAATTATTTATACAAAATTAACAAAAAAAGCAGTGGTCCTAAGCAGTGACCCATGGGGAACATCGCTGTTTATCATCCTCCAGTCTGAAAACAAATCTAGCATAACGCGCTGCTCTCTGTCCTGAAGCAATTTTTTTAAAAATCCAATTAGCATGAAGCACAGAAGGTTCATCCTATTATACCCCAGATGTAATGGCCAGGATTTTCTACCCCCTGCCCTCCTCCACCCCCGACCCCTGCAGCTGGCACATCTGAAAGTTAATGACCTCTTAGCTTGATCTCCAAGCTCTCTGTTCCCACCCAGCGACTTTGTGGATCAATGGTCAGCATTATTTAGGTGGCCCACTCCAGATATAAGCGTGGGGTCCTGGTTCACCTGCCTGGACATGAATTGATGGAGCTGTTTCCAAGTGTCTGCTTCAGTTGAGAGGCACAAAGGGTGCCGTGCCCTTTGCTGCAAGGCCATCTGAAGCAACAACAAAGCAACCTGAGAACTGCTGGTGACATCTTGCAGAAGTGCTGCGATGCTGCCTTTGTAGGTTGGTGCTTTGTAAATATGGAGAAATAGGGCCAAGCTTCTCATAACCAGCACCATTTCAACAAAGCCCAGGAAGGTGTTGCTGTCTTGTTCCTTCCCCCACTCCCATCTCTCCACCCCACATTTGTCTACGATAATGAGCCGTTTATCATCCTCAATTTGACCAGTCTGCTGGTCAGTGTGCTGTTCCTGCTAGTCTTGATGAACCAACTAATGGAGAATGATTCCATTTGAGGACCTCCAAGTACTTTCAGAACTGCTGCGACATATCCACTTAATTGTTGCTTGCCCTGCAAATTTGACCTATAAGCATTGCTACCTCACAGTGCCAAAGACCCGGGTTCGATTCCCGACTTGGGTCACTGTCTGTGCAGATTCTG
Organism: Carcharhinus amblyrhynchos; assembly: GCF_965287045.1. NCBI lineage: Eukaryota > Metazoa > Chordata > Chondrichthyes > Carcharhiniformes > Carcharhinidae > Carcharhinus > Carcharhinus amblyrhynchos. The sequence goes on along the minus strand of NC_137327.1, from coordinate 58,474,862 downwards.
CACGTTCTCCCTGTGTCTGTGTAGGCTTCCTCTGGATGTTCCAGTTTCCTCCCACAGTCTGAAAGATGTACTGGTTAGGTACATTGCCCATGCTAAAATTCTCCCTCAGTATACCCGATCAGGGGCTGAAGTGTGGCTACTAAGGGATTTTCACAGTAATTTCATTGCAGTGTTGATGTAAGCCTATTTGTGACGTTAATAACTAAAACTTAAAACAAAACTTAAAAACTTTAAAGAATGTCTTCAGTTGTTGACAGTTCCTCGTTCCACGTTAAAACTGAGCGGCCTTCCAAAACTCATTGTATACAGTGCACTTACATGACAGAATGTCAAAAACACACCGCTTGGTAATTTTGGTGTAAGTCAAGCCAATATTAGAAAATCCACATTTCTGACATACATCAGGCAATCAGTACAGAAATAAATATTATGAGTTATCCAGGCTCCAAATCAGTGCATGCAAGTATATTTCACAGATGTCTAATATTCTGCAGAAGCCTTGGGCCCTTTTATTTTCCTGTTAAATATTATCTTAAATGTCTCATTAACCAACAGAATCCCTCTCCAACAATCCTTTCCCCTCCCCCTTCCCTGCCAAGTCAACAGTTCCAGCGAACATTACCAATACTTACAGCAAAATAGTTACAGTATAGAACAGAGGAATACATGGCTGGGAGGGAGTCACTCAGCTGCAACTCCAGAAAAAAATTCTGATTTCTTCATAAGCTATGAATTCTACCCTTCAGCACTTCAGAATTGAGCCTGCTGTCATTTACAATTAATTTTCAACTTTATATTTAACGTGAAGCTATCCAATATGTTCTACTATATATATATTTCAAACATTATGTTCATTTCTTAACTCATAAAGGGACATTTGGTCCAACAAACCCATTTCTTCCTATCTGGCAAACATCAACCTTAGAGAACTGGATTCCCAACATGTTCTCCCTAAGCGCTGCCATTCCAGAAACAATGTTGGCAACCCATTTACCTTGCCCACTTCACCATCTTTATATTGGTGCTTATGCCATGACTCTAATTGGGAGAGATTAGATTGTACAATAGTGTGAAGTGGGCCATAGCCAAAGTCAGAATTACCTCTCTGATGCCCAGTTCCTGACTGTGTGATGGGAAGGATTATATACAGTGTACATGCTAATCTTCTCTGTATCATTCCAATTTTGCCGAACCATGAAGTTAGCTTTGTGGGTACTGCAATGTTTGGCATAGGCATGCAAAATTCTAATGGCTTTGTTTTACAGAAACAGAGTAAGCAGTCTTCTATTGGATGAGATTAAACCCTTCCCCCCCTCCACCGCTCCCCCCACCCTCTGCAACGCCCCCCCCCCGCCCCCTCTCCCCCCATTGACACAGAAATTGCAGTCAGTATTGTAGCATAATGGAACCTCTTGTTCTCTCAATTCCCTTTTTCTAGGGATAATCAATAGTCATTAAAACATGAGAAACAGGAGCAAGGAAACAGAAACATAAGAAACAGGAGCAAGGAAACAGAAACATAAGAAACAGCAGACCATAACCCCCGCGAGCCAGATCTGACATTCAATATGATCATGGCTGATCTGTCTGTGGACTTCATCCCGCTTTCCTATCTGCACCCCTGTAACCCATGTCTACTTTGTAATCTAAAATCCGTCTAACTCAATCTTGAATACATTCAATGACTCAACCTCCCCTGTTCTGGGGAAGAGAATTGCAACTCTCTGAGAGAATGCCGACACGTTGGCACAGGGGTTAGTGCTGACAGCACCAGAGATCCAGGTTCAATTCCAGCCTTGGGTCACTGTCTGTATGGAGTTTGCACATTCTCCCCACGTCTGCATGGGTTTCTGCCAGGTGCTCCGGTTTCCTTCCACACTGTGCAGATTTGCAGGTTAGATTAACTGACCATGTTAAGTTGCCCCTTAATGTCAAGGGGATAAGCTGGGTAAATAAGGTCAGAGAGCCTGGGTGGGATTGTTGTCGGTGGAGGCTTGATGGACCATATGGCCTCCTTCTGCACTGTAGGAGTTCTATGGTTCTATGATTCTATGGTTTGAAAAAAATTTCACTTCATTGTCCCCTTAAATGGGAGATTCTATATTTAAACTGTGCCAGATTCCCCCACAATGAGGAATATCCCTTCAGCAATTACCCTGTCAATACCCCACAGAATTATACATGTTTCAATAAGATCACTTTTCATGCTTCTAAAATTCAATACTACATGCCTAACATGCTCAATCTAACCTCACAAGACAATCTCTTCATTCCAGGAATCAGTCCAGTGAACTTTGTTTGAATTGTTTCCAATGCAAGTATATCCTTCCTTAGGTAGGGTGACAAAAACTGTACACTGTTCTCCACGTCTGGTCTCAGGAATCTTGTCCGAGAGTCCTGTAGGGATAACTGTTAAACATGCATCCCTAGAAATCCTGGGATCTCAGAGCAGGGATAATAAATCACAGGCACAGTGTCCAAATGTTGTTCATCTCATCATTGTAGGGCCCTAACCAAATGGCAAGTAGTCTCTTAGCCTGATTGGCATTTAATTTGGCATTATGAGGCTTATGTGTTGCATTTTTTGGTAAACAATTTCAACTTCCTGTAGGGTTGTAGTTTTGGGTGTATGTTTGTGCATGTGGTTATTCTGTTATTGGGCAGGGTGCTGCTATACAGTTTGCTATGGCTTCTCAACACAGTGGCTGGTGATGCACTTGCATTTTGTACATTTCCTTTAATTCTCTCCCCTCCCCACCTCCTCCCCCACCCTCCAACCACCGAACTAAATAATTCATAAATTGGTGTGCAATCTTCAGTTTGAAACTGACATGTTTCTAAGCTGTAGGGGTACTTAGCATTGGCCACAGGAGTCATATCTAATAGGACTTCTGGGGAATCAATACCTTGACAATCGATCATGAGGTGGTATAACAGATGAATTTGCGTCAATCAGAAATAGGAGGAATCAAGTTCCATCCCAGCCTTTCTGTTCCCACTTTGCCAGGGTTCTTCTCAAGAGGGCCCCAGAATTTTGAGTCCAATGTGTTTAACAGTAACACCCACTTACTTGATTCTGTGGCCTGTGGGCTATTCTGAAGCTCAGTGGGTGTAAATAGTAGCCAGACATCAGATTAGAAGGGTTCCAGATTCAACCTCTGGTCTGTGCTGAAGTAGGGTGGCTGAACCAGGGTGATGATGGAAATCCTACAATCCGCCTCAATCCCTCTTGGCTAGAGGAAAGAAAATGATCAAGCATGGAGCCCAACCTGATAGATATCCATGGCCTTGTTGAACAATGCCCTTCAGTGGATAATTGATCAGCACCAGATTCAGGGCTTACTTTGATACCCTTCAAAGAAAGATCGGCAACCAAAATATTGTTGAGGATCAACACATGAAGAATGGCCCTAGGGTGAGATACAAGAGGATGGCTGGTACTTATGAAGGTGTATTTCAGCAAAGAATGAGGTACTGGACAAGGAGAAACTAGGTGAAGAAAATGTAAGTACGCATATTCCAGTCAAAAGTGTGGATATGGAAGACATCACCAGCTACAGTTATAGAGTCATAGACATTTACAGCACGGAAGCAGGCCCTTCGGCCCAACTTATCCATGCCGTCCTTTTTTTAACCACTAAGCTAGTCCCAGTTGCTTGCATTTAGCCCATAATCGCTCTGCACCCATCTTACCCATGCAACTGGCTAAATGCTTTTGAAAAGACAAAATTGTACCTGCCTCTACTACTACCTCTGGCAGTTGATTCCTGACACTCACCATCCTCTGTGTGAAAAAAACTGCCCATCTGGATCCTTTTGTAACTCTCCCCTCTCAACTTAAATCTATGCCCTCTAGCTTTAGACTCCCCTACCTTTGGGAAAAGATGTTGACTACCTCGCCCTATCTATGCCTCTCATCATTTTATAGACCTCTATAAGATCACCCCGAAGCCTCCTACGCTTCAGGGAAAAAGTCCCAGTCTGTCCAGTCTCTCATTATAAATCAAACCATCAAGTCCCAGTAGCATCCTGGTAGGTCTTTTCTGCACTCTTTCCACTTTAATAAAATCTTTTCTATAATAGGATGACCAGAACTGTACACAATATTCCAAGTGTGGACTTACCAATGTCACTTGGTAAATATGACAGGACTGAAGCAATACCAACCTCGATTGCCTTTCAAGGATAATCTTCATCAATTTGATCAATTCACTGCTTTTCATCATTTTTCTCCAATGCTTTAGAAAGTAATACTTTGAGTTTATGCACTGATATAACTTCTGGTTTCGCATTTATTGGCGTTGGTATAATGTCCATTAGAAACAGTGTGCAGTCTACTGAAAAGCCATAAACCTAATGGGTGAGACTTTATCACCTCACCATGCCCAGCGAGCTGGGAAAATAGCCTTCAAAGCTGTAAAATCGATTCACACCCAGTGAAAAATGATTTGTGATCTTCCTGGCCCCTTCTAATGGCACAAACCAGAAAGGGCACGAAGTGGATTAACATATTTAAAGTAGTATTTAAATACGCATAACCCATTCAAATCCCAGCACACAGCATCTTCCAGAGTTTGGACACAGTGCCAAAACAGCCAGAATTATTACTGGTCTCCACTAGCGCAGATCTGGCATGATGGTCACGCTGGTGCGTGTGGGGTTGGGGGGGAAGGGGGGGGTGTGGTTTGCTTGGAGGCCATTGACACTCTCATGGGTGGGCAGGGACATGGCCAGGCAGTGCCCATTGGGTGGTGCCAAATGGACACCTGGCAGTACCTACCATGCACCCTAGCAGTGCTAGGTGAGCATCACCAGTGTGCCAGGAGCAGTGCTGGGGGGCTGTGATGGGGAGCCATGCAAGAACGTTTGTGCATAGATGGATGGTGGAGAAGGCCATGATGGGGGCATGTTGGAGATCCAGCAGGGACATTCACAGGGAGGGCCCTGATACCCCAACGCAGGTGAGCCATGTCAGGGAGGGGAGGAGGAGGGGAGCATGTTGCTGATGAGAAGAGCGTCCCAATGTCTGTAGGGGGATGGGGTCTCCCAGTGTACTGTGTGATTCAGGTGCTCTTGAAAAATGGTTCCCGAGCACTCTGCAGCAGGCTCACTGCCATGTTTAGGCCCACTCCTTCTCAGTATCAACACAACTGAACACTCTCCAAAATAGTGACTGAGTGTCAAAGGATTGCGATGCAGTGTGCGTCCTAGAGACTAGCGCAGTTCACCCCATTTTCTTGCCGTTATGACACTCGCTGTCCACAGATGCTGCCTGATCTGCTGAGTATTTCCATCAGTGTCTGTTTTTATTTCAGATTTCCAGCATCAACAGTATTTTGCAGAATTATACCTATTGATAAACAGCTTTAGGACCATCATTTCTTCTGTTTATAACACTTGTAAATGGTAAAGTTGGAAGCTAATTAATGTTAAAAGGTTTTTTGTGGTGTTCACAGTCCAGGAAATGGATTGAAAATGTTTCCCAATCGTATTCAATTTCTAGGCTGCTGTACCGAAAGATTTATGTTTCTTTATTGCTCTTTTAATTTCAGCCTGACTATTCTAGAATGGAATATCAACACAGTGCCTGTTACTGTACAAATACCATGCACTCTGCTGAGATTCAACTCCAACCTCTTTCAGACGCTGATAATGGATTGTCAAAGGAAATATGTTGGCTTACAGCATTCTGCTAGGTGTGTATGTGTGTACGTATCTGTGTGTGTCTGAGTGTATGTGTCTGTGCATGTATGGCTCTGTCATATGTGTGTGTCAAACTGTGTGTGTATCATCTGTGTCCATGTGTGTCTCTGTTTGATCGTGTGTCCATGTGTATGTGTGCCTGAATGTGTGTATGTATGTACATCCATTTGTGTGTGCATGTGTTTGTATGTGTGCATGTCAGTGCATGTGTGCATCCGTGTGTATGTGTGTGTGCACGTATGTATGTGGCCACATACATGTGTATCCACCTGTGTGCATATGTGTTTATGCCTGTGTGTTGGTGTATGTGCATGTGTGTTTACATGTCTGTCTGTTCATGTGTGTGTATGAGTGTGCATGTGTGTGCCTGTGAGTTTGTGCATGTGTGTTCACATGTGTGTCTTTCATGAGAAACTGAAAATAAGCTTTCCTCCAAGCATATTGTGATGTTAGATTACTCACTCGAAGGAATATCTCTCTCGTGTTATATTAAAGATTTATTTTCCCTTTGCTGTGCCTCAATTTTTCCATCAAACCAATTTTTGAAGAATTTTCTGTCTATTTTCTATGATAAATATGTTGCAATCACCATAACATTGTTCAGCCAGAGAATACAGGGCTGTGTAACAATAGTGCTATTTATGTATTATACAGGGATAATACTGGTTTACAGTGCCCGGATTTTAAAATGGATTTTCCTGGTGCTGTGCGGATTAAATTACACAACTCTTGTCTGTCACTATGTAAATGTGTGCCCTTTATAGTCTGTACATTCTTTTACTTGGAATGCGCTTTTGAATTTATTCCTTTTTTAAGCAATATTTTTGAAATGGGGATGGAATGATATGCCAGACACGACATTTGGAGTTTGGAATCTGGGGGCAAAATTTCCAAGACTTTATTTTTGGCACACTGCTGCCCTGGGAGTAAAACAGAAATGCCACAAATTAGGCCAGAAATTGGATAGGCCAGGACTTAGCATTTGCCAAGTGTTTCTGATGGGCCTTAATAAGGCACAAAATCTCTACCCGACTCAAACAAGTCTGGTGGGTCTTTTGCACAAAGACAATTGGTGCCTAACTGAGGGACCTGGCATCAAGAAGTGTGTGTGTGTGTTTTTATGTGTGTGAGGGGAAGGGGATGGGGGGAGGTGTTTCTGTAAAATCTTCCCTTACTATCCTTGCTGCTGACCCCCTCCCCTGCCTCCATGACCACAATTCGGGCAGCATGGTGGCACAGTGGTTAGCACTGTTGCCTCACAGTGCCAGGACTCAGGTTCGATTGCCAGCTTGGGTCACTGACCGTGTGGAGTCTGCACGTTCTCCCTGTGTCTGTGTGAGATTCCTCCGGGTGCTCCAGTTTCCTCCCACAGTCTGAAAGACGTGCTGGTTAGATGCATTGGCCATGCAGGCGCCAGAGTGTGTAGACTAGGGGATCTTCACAGTAACTTCATTGCAGTGTGAATGAAAGCCTACTTGTGACTAATAAACTTGAACTTTAACTCTACCATCACAATACAAGGATTGTTTCTTGCACACTATATAGACAAAGGATACTGTTCATAGAGTACATTGGAAAGGGGAGAGTGCAGAATATAGTGTTACAGTCATAGCTAGGGTGTAGAGAAAGATCAACTTAATGCAAGGTAGGTCAATTCAAAAGTCTGATGGAGAGAAGGTGTTCTTGAGTTGGTTGGTATGTGATTTCAGACTATTGTACATCTTCTCTATGGAAGAAAGTGAAAGGGTGTATGTCCAGGATGCATGGGGTCCTCGATTATACTGGCTGTTTTTCTGAGGCAGCAGGAAGTGTAGACAGAGTCAATGGATGGTTTGTGTGATGAACTGGGCTACATTCACAACCCTTTGTAGTTTCTTGGGTCTTGGTCAGAGCAGGAGCCATACCAAGCCATGATACAACCAGAAAGAATGCTTTCTATGGTGCATCTGTAAACATTGTTGAGTATCATAGTGGACATGTCAAATTTCCTTAGTCTTCTGAGAAAGTGGTCATTGATGGGCTGTCTAAATTATGGTGTCGGTGGAGGGGGGGGTGGGGTGTGGTAGCCAGGACAGGTTTTTGGTGATCTGGACACCTAGAAACATGAAGCTCTCGACCATTTCCACTTTATCACTGTTGATGTAGACAAGGGCATGTCTTCCATTACGCTTCCTGAAGTCGAAGACCATCTCCTTCGGTTTACTGACATTGAGAGAGAGATTATTGTCATTGTATCATTTCACCAGATTCTCCATCTCTTTCCTGTACTCCATCTTGTCATTGCTTGAGATCCGACGCACTATGGTGGTGTCATGAGTAAACATGAAAATGGAGTTGGAGTGGAATTTAGCTACACAATTGTGAAGTGTATAAGGAATACAGTAAGAGGCTGAGGAACAGCCTTGTGAGGCACTAGTGTTGAGGATGATCATGAAAGAGGTGTCATTGCCTATCCTTACTGATTGTGGTCTGTGGATTAGAAAGTAATAGGATCTAATGGTAGAAGGAGAACCCAAGCCCTAGGCCACAGAGCTTGGAGATGAGCTTTGTTGGGATAATGACATTGAAGGCTGAGATGTAGCCAATAAATAGGAATTTGACATAAATGTCTTTGTCATCTAGGTGTTTCAGAGTTGAGTGCAGGGCTGGGGAAATGGCATCTGCTATGTACCTGTGTGACAGTAGGCGAACTGTAGTTAGTCCAGGCAATCTGAGATTATCTCAGCCTTAAATGTTTGCAGCGGGCAGGATTTTATGACCTCACTCATTCCAATATCGTAAAATCCCATCCGAGTCAACAGACCTTTCCATTGTCTACCTCTCACCCGCTCCGATTCACCTATGGCAGGTGGGGCAGTTAAATTCCGGCCAATGACTCTGTTCCCACAACTCTCCTTGGCAAAGTTCAAAAGATTCACAATCCTCTAAGAGAACAAAGAACAACCCAGCACGGGAAACAGGCCCTTCGGCCCAACAAGCCCGCGCCGCCGCATCACCCTACACCTATTCTACCCTGCTTATCTATAAATAGAACCCCTGACTTAGCCAGAAGAAATTCCTCCTCACCTCAGTCTTAAATTGACGCCCCTTTATTCAGAGACTATGTGCTTTGGTGCTAAACTCTTCCATGAGCAGAAGCATCCCCCCAGCATTTACCCGGTCAAGCCCCTTAAGAATCCTACATATTTCAATAAGATCGACTCTTATTCTTCCAAATTCCAATGACTAGAGTGCCAATCTTATTATCCTTTCCTCATAAGACAATACCACCCTGTTGGGGACCATCCCCTCCACTGGATTCCATGTTAGGGTTCGAAAATGAGGTTTGATCCATGGGCAAGTACTTGATGCCTCTTAACAGTGATATGCAGATGAGATCAGTGTCAAATTTAGCAGCACTGGTTTGAGATTTTTATCAAATCCCAACAAAGGTTGAATTTGGTGGTTTGTACTTGGCTGGTGATATATACTTCTATCTCTATTTCCATTCCTCCCTGTGTCACAGCTGTAAATCATGTTACACATTTTAGTTATTAACCAGCAACAAATTACTTGTTAATTAAGGCTTTTCGGTTAGTTTCAAAATTCAACCCATGTCTATTTTTAAGCAAAAAATATAGAATAAAAAAGTAGGATGAGGGAAGACATTCTGAGTTTGGCTGTTGTGTCTGGTTGGCCACTGTTGGTAATTAAAATGTTTACATTTTTCAATTATCATCAGGACACAAGTGATCAGCCAAGGCTTTCAACTTTCTTCAGGATTAAACAAATATGTCTTTGTAAAGACATAAATCTTTGTCAGACAAGGGAAGATATTTGTCATTTTTTAATACTTATAGGAAACAAAATCAAAATTGTGCATCTCTCACTCAAAAACAAGTGCACACACAAGAATATCACCTCTCTGTTTAAGAAATACAATGGATGTTAATGGAAGCAAGTACTCAAATTTGCCCCTTAGAGTCATAGAGGTTTACAGCATGGACACAGGACCTTTGGCTCAACTTGTCCATGCCACCCTTCATTTCTTTAGTTAGTTCCAATTGCCCATGTTTGGCCCATATCCCTTGAAACCAATTTTACTCATGTAACTGAATAAATGCTTTTTAAAAGACAAAATTGTATTCGCCTCTACTACTACCTCGGGCAGCTTGTTCCAGACACTCACCACTCTCTGTGAGAAAAGAATGCCCCTCTGGACACTTTTGTATCTCTCCCCTCTTAAACCTATGTTCTCTAGTTTCAGACTCTCCTGCCTTTGAGAAAAAATGTTGACTAGCTAATCTATACCCCACATCATTTTATAGGCCTTTATAAGATCACCCCTAAGCTTCCTACACTTCAGGGTAAAAAACCCCAGTCCATCTAGCCTCTCCTTATAACTTGAACCATCAAGTCCCAGTAGCATCCTAGTAAATCTTTTCTGCACCCTTTCTAGTTTTGTAATATCCTTATACAATAGGGTGACCAGAACTGTATTCCAAGTATGGCCTTATTAATATCTTGTATAACTTCAACAAGAAATCCCAACTCTGTATTCAATGTTCTGACCAATGAAGTCAAGCATGCCGAATGACTTCTTCATCACTCTGTCCACTTGTCACTCCACTTTCATGAATCTGTACCCTTAGATCTCTTTGATCTGTTCATTCTCCAACTCTCCCCAATGCCCTACAGTTAACTGAATAAGTCCTGCCCTGGTTCAATCTACCAAAATGCACCACCTTGCATTTAGCTAAACGAAACTCCATCTGCCACTCATCAGCCCACTGGCATAATTGATAAAGATTGCCCCTTTGTTACCCTTCAGGTAAGTTTGGAGATCAAGTTAGCAGAATCTGCAAGAAACTAAAGAAAAGTATCTCAGAAGTTCAACGGATTTAAGAGATAGTGTTACAACCTCAGAGAGGGATTAATGCTGTATAATTAACATTCAGTTAATCGAATATAAAAGCGAATTACTGCCAAAGCTGGAATCTAAAATAAAAACAGAAAGTGCTGGAAAATCCTATTAGCTCTGACAGCATCTGTCAAGAGAGAACAGAATCAACGCTTCAAGTCAGAATGACCCTTCATCAGAGCTGAAGAGAACTGGAAATGGGATGAAATTTATACCATTGTGGGGAGGTAAGGGATGGGGGTAGGACAGTAGCAGCAACACAGAAGGCCAGAGACAGGTGGAGATGGAAGAGAGAGACAAAGATGTCATTGGGTGATGATCATGGCTGAGAAGCGTGCTGGTAACAGCCCATTATTGATCAGAATGTGTAAATGGAAGAACAAAGTTAAGCAGAGTGTCAAAGGGCAAACTGAGACATGTAACAGATGGCCCCAGTCATGTAAGGGAAAGGAGACAGTGGTTAGGGGAAAAAGATGGAATACAGGGTGAAAATGTGGATGGAAAAATGAATCAATGGATAATTTGTAAGTCAATGAATAAATGGATAGAAATAAAAACAAGTAATGAAAGTGGAGGAGAGAATTCACAGTCTGAACTCAATGTTTAGTGCAGAAGGCTGTAAAGTGCCCAATCCAAAGATGAAATGCTGTTTCTCCAGTTTGCGTTGGGCTTCACTGGAAAACTGCAAATAGGCCAAGGCCTGATACGTGGACAGGAGAACAGGGTGGTGTGTTGAAGTGGCAAGCAACAGGAAGGTCTGGGTCCTGCTTGCAGGCCTTCAGCAAAGTGGTCACCCAGTCTGCATTTGGTCTCTCCAATGTAGAGTAGACCTCATTGGGAGCAGCAAATACAATAATCCAGGTTAAAGCGCTGCTTCACCTGAAAGGGGTGTTTAGCCCATTGAATGGTGAGCAGGGAGGAGGTAAAGGGGCAGATATTGCACCTTCTATGATTGCGTGGGAAGGTGCCATGATTAGGGGTGAGGTGTTGTGTGTAATGGAGGAGTGGAGCAGGGTGTCCAGGAGAGAGCAGTCCCTGCAGAATGCTGACAAGGTGGGGGAGGCAGAAGATGTGTTGAGTGGTGGCATTGTGCTGGATTTGGCGGAAATGATGGAGGATGATCCTTTGAATGTGGAGACTGGTGGGGTGAAAAGTGAGGATGAGGGGGACCCTATCCTGGTTCTGGGAGGGAGGGGAGGGGATGAGAGCAGTGGCCTGGGGGATAGGTCAGATACAGTTGAGAGCCCTGTCAACCACACTGCGTGGGAAAGCATGATTTAGGAAGAATGAAGCCACATCGCCAATACCATTTTGGCATCATTGGAACTGATGTGGCAGAGATAAAGGAATTGAGAGAATAAGATATGGGGTGTGACAAGCTGTAGTCAATGTAGTTGTGGGAGTCGGTGGGCTTGTAATGGACAGAAATGGAGACAGAGATTTCAAGAAAAGGAAGAGAAATGCCAGAGATGGACTATGTGAAGGTGATAGAGGGATGGAAATTAAAAGTGAAATTGATACATTTTTTCAGGTCCAGATGAGAACAGGAAACAGCACCAAAACAGTTTTGATGTACCAATGAAAGAATGGGGGGGGGAGGCATAGGATTAGAAGAAGGAATTTTCCACATATCGCATAAAGAGACATGCGTAGCTGGGATCCATGCAGGTACCCATGGCCACACCTTTTATTTGAAGGAAGTGAACTGAGTTAAAAGAAAAATTGTTGAGTGAGAGAACCAATTCAGCCATACGGAGGAGAGTGGTGGTGGATGGGGATTGTTCAGGCCTCTGCTCCGAGGAAGAAGTGAAGAGCTTTGAGGCCAGCCTGGTGGGGAATGGAGGTGTAGGGGGTTAGACATCCTTGGTGTGGATGAGGCAGTTTGGGCCAGGGAGCTGAAAGTCATTGATATGGCATAGGGCATCAAAGAAATTGTGGATGTAGGTCATCAAAGACTGGACAAGAGGAGAGAGAATGGAGTTGAAATAGAAGGAAATGAGTTTGGTGGGGCAAGAACAAGCTGACACAAGGGGCCTACCAGGGCAGTCTTATTTGTGGATTTTGGAAGGAGGTAGAAGTGGGCTATCCGGGGTTGGAAGACTATGTGGTTGGAAGTTGTGGAGGGAAGATCTCCAGAGGAGATGAGGTCAGTGACCATTTGGGAAACAGTAGTTTGATGCCCGGTGTGGGGTTTGGTTCACGGGGAGGTGAAAGGAAATGTACAAGGATTGGCAGTCAGCCTCTGCGACACAGAGGTTAGTTTGCCAGATGGCCCTATACTTATCCAATCTCGCATGCCCCACCACCACTGCCAGTGAGAACAGAAAATTTGGTGCTCAGCTCAAACTCCATTCACTATAGCAGCACCAGAGAATTCCAGCTGTGCACGAGGTCAGAGAATTCCAGCCGTGCATGAGGTCAGAGAATTCCAGTCACACACGAGATTGGAGAATTCCAGTCATGCATGACGTTGGAGAATTCCAGCCGTGCATGAAGTCAGAGAATTCCAGTCACACATGAGATTGGAGAATTCTAGGCACACACGAGATTGGAGAATTCCAGTCACGCATGATGTTGGAGAATCTCAGTCATGCACGAGGTCAGAGAATTCCAGCCATGATCTTTTAATAGCAAAGATTTTTCGTAACAGGTATAAATACCAAACTTTTATCTGTCCGCCTGACCTGACAATTCTGGAACCAAGGTTAGAGGTAGTTCCAGATCACAAAGTCTCCAGCAGGAGATGCCAATCATAACTCATGCTCCAACTATTCTTTCTTTCCCCATGAGAAGAGGGCACAGCCTCATCATTTCACTGCTCAATTGCATCTGAAATCCCAAATAAAAACTCTGGATAAGAGTAGCTTTCTCCCACTGTGCTAACAACAGGAATGCATGAACAGTCAGTTATCAGCAGCTCAAACCTGCGTCTGTCAAAGTACTAAATCCAAAACAGATTCAGAGCATGATTCTTTCACTATTTCAACTCCTGTGTGATTGGAAATAAAAACAGAAAATGCTGGATCAAATCAGCAGGTCTGGCAGCATCTGTGAAGAGAGAAATGTTTCAAATCTAGATGGCTCTTCTACAGAATTCAATGAGTGCTGCTCAGCTAGCGCTCCTTAAATATTCATTCCCTCCACCTAACATAGACACTTGTTCAATTTTTACCCGAGCAGTGTCCCTTTAAATAGTTGCCCTGAACTGGACTCAGCACGAGCTGTCACCTCACCTGCTCACGCTAATTGGTCAGGAGGTTGCTTCCTCATGAAGTTGCTGAATCTCTGAGTGAGCTCCCCTGCTGCCAACATGTGGTACATTCAATGGCATTACCATCACTGAATCCCAACTATCAACATCCTGGGGGTTACTATTGGCTAGAAAATGAACTGGACTAGTCACATAAAGACTGCGGCTACCAGAGCAGAACAGAGGCTGGGAATTCTGTGGTGAGAAACTCATCGCCTGACTCCCCAAAGTTTGTTCACCATCACTGGAGTTCAGACGAATGATGGAGGATCTTGTCGAGGCTTTTAAAATCCTAATGGGACTAGACAGGATAGATGCAGAGAGGATGTTCCCGATGACAGGGGAGTCCAGAACCAAGGGTCACAGTCTGAGAATTTGGGGTAGATCATTTAGGATTTGGAAGCGGAGGCATTTCTTCACCAAAGAGTGGTGAGCCTGTGGAATTCGTTGCCAAAACTTTGAATGTATTCAAGAGGCGGCTGGATACAGCACTTGGGGCAAATGGGACCAAAGCTATGGGAGAAAGCAGAATTAGGTTATTGAGTTGGACAATCAGCCATGATTGTGATGAATGGAGGAGCAAGCTCAAAGGGCCAAATGGCCTCCTTCTGCTCCTATCTTCTATGTTTCTATCTACAAGGTACAAATCAGGTGTCTGATTGAATACTCTCCACTTGCCTTGATGAGTGTAGCTCCAACAAGACTCAAGAAGCTCAACACCATCCAGAACAAAGCAGTCCTGTTTGATTGACACCCTGTCCAAAAACAATCATTCCCTCCACTAAGTGGCAAACAGTGATTGAAGTTTAGGAGATGCACTATGACAGCTTGTACTTCATCAGCACTTTCTAAACCTGTAAACTCTCCTGGAAGAGCAAGTGCAGCAGGCACCTGGGAACAACACAATTTGCAAGGTCCCCTCCAAGTCACACACCATTCTGACTTGGAAATATATCACCATTCCTTCATTGTCGCAGGGTCAAAATCCTGAAACTCCCTCCCTAACAGCAATTTATATATTTCTACACACAGATTGCAGCGATGCAAGAGAGTGGCTCACTATCACCTTATGACTGGTCTTGCCAGTGATGCCTACACCCCATGGATGAAACTAAAAATTACTGTGGCTGAGTTTTTATTCAAAAGGTTTATTATCTTCGTGTGAAGTACTGTGACGAGGAATCGATTCAATTTTGAAAAATATTTGTCTGGATTCAGCCAAGGCGCCTGTACAAATAGATGGTCAAAGGCTTAATTCTCAATCCCTGTTGATCCCAGAATACCAGCAGTTGGGATACTTTAGTTGGCCTTAGTTAGGATTGGAGAAGGTATTTGCTTCTGATTTGCATTGGTAAATAATGGGCTGAACTGATAGCCTTGGGCTGGGGGAAGTGAGATGGAACCCAGCGCCAGGGTTTTGAACTCTTGATCTCAGCTGATACTCCTGGGCTATGCTGAGTGCTACATTGACAGGTACCATCCTCTTCTCCATTCCACTTCAGTTTGCAGGCCTTGCTGATGCAGAAAGGGCTACCCTGTACAGCTAGATAATCATCCTCACATTTGTGCATTGTTAAATTATACCGCACTGTACAATTACCATCAACATAAAACACACATGATTCAACATAGAGCAGGGAATTTTAATTGATGTATCAGAGGGCCACTGGTTATCAGTTTCTTAATGTATTTCGGGGGGGGGGAGAAATGAAGTGTGGGTGTGTTTGGAAGATGCACTAAAATGAATACATGTAAATAGGAATGCTGTGGCATCCCATTTGATGGAAAGTGCAATGGGGGGAGGGGGGAGGCGCAGCTGAGATCAGGTTCTTGAGTTGGATGATCAGCCACAATCATAATGAAGTAGATGGAGCAGGCTCAAAAGGCCAAATAAACAAAACACCCCTGGTATTTCATAACTAGAAAGGTACCTGCTAAATAAACAGCTAATTGCGCAAAACACTGGTCAGAACCAGCAGAGTTCTGGTCATCAGGGTCAGCACATTAACATGGAATCACTGATAAATGGCCCAGTCATGACTGGGCTTTGCCTAACTTGGTAAATGTAGATCGTCATCTTCCTAACCTCCTCCTGCTCCTATTTTCCATGCTTCTATGTTTCTATGAAACAAAAAGATCAATAAATCAAAGGAAAATAAGAGGGGGGACACTGTAATTCGACAAAACATCAAAAGAGAACTTATAAATCATAATGTCATTCCCGGAGTGAAACTGTACCCCAGCCTTCGGAGTGCCCAATGGTCATGGAAGGCCTGAAATGCACTGATTGACACAATGTGCTCACTTTCCAAGTCCACCTGGCCATGAACGTAACTGCAGTAGAGGGGCAGACTGCCAGGTCTTTGATTTGATTTATTATTGTCACATGTATTAGCGTACAGTGAAAAGTATTGTTTTTTCTGCTATACAGACAAAACATGCCATTCATAGAGGTCGCACAACCCCCTCGACTGGCCACTGCCTAGACCTGTTAATGACCAACTTGGCTCGGTTTGAGAGCAGGCTTGGAAGGTATTATATTGCATTAGCTGTGAAAAAAAGCTTAATGGCAACATTTTGCCAAAACAAAGACATCTAGATTCCTAAATATAGGCACTGAATTTCTGAAGTAAACTAAGTGCTGTTAGGACCTTTAATCAATTGAAAATATATAATCAAGTAACATTTTCAATGTCTTTGATGTGTCAGCTGTGACATCTTTGATTTTCCAATCTCCACAAAGCCGGTTCTCCAGTCTTAATGAGACGAGGGGAAAAGCTAAGCAGACATCACGGTTCCATTTATTGGGTTCAATCAGCTAATTAGGACAAAAATTCAATCAGTCATTGCAGTTCATTACTGCTCAAAAGAATTGCTGATAAATGAGGCTAACGAGTAGAATGTACATCTTGTCATTGATTTTATGTTTCAATATCATCGTAGAAAACCATTAAAGAACTTTTAACACACCAATAACCCTAAATCAAATGTATATTGTTAAACTTTTGAAAAACCTCCAGTGATTCATTTTAAAATTGAAACTATTTCTTCAAGTTTAGATTTAGCCCGAATCTGAGATTATCTTTAGACCAACAATTAAAATTGAAATATCTTTAATTACTGCTGATTGCAACCAAAGTGCTTCAAATTAACATGAAGATTGCAATGTGTCAACAACAAGCAAAACATTATGAATTGCTTAGAGTTACACTACTGCATTTTAAAAATGGTCCACTTGAGTCACTTGCATTATTAAATTTGATCTTGGAGAACTAACAGTAATGAAAGAATGTGCATTTAAATAGCACCTTTCACAAACTTGGGATGTCCCAAAGCACATGATGGCTAGTTAGGCATAGTCACTATTGTAGGGCGCACATTAGTCAGTTTGCACAGGACAAGCTCTCACAAACAGCAATGAAATAATAATCAGCTATTCTGTTTCAGTAATGTTATAAAGTCACTTAACACACTACACTTAAACAAGACTGGCAATCTTGCACAAAATGTTTTTACAGCAGGGCTGATTTTTGCATTCATTTCTCAAAATGGCACGACAGAAAGCTAGTGTTATTTGTCCTCATGTGGGGCATCTTTCAGAACAGAAGCACCAGTCTGGAGTAAATCTTATTGAAGTCTGTGTAATTAAACAATGGAAGAGTTCTTTTAGCTTAAGAGGCTGACAGAGCTAAGGAGTCTTTCAAGGGATTTTCCAAGGCTGAGTATATTTCATCATAATATGTGATGTTTAATGATTTGCATAAACAAGTGCGTCAATGTCTGTCCTTGGTCTGCTGCAATGTTCCAGTGAAACTCAACGCAAACTGGAGGAACAACATCTCATCCCCCCGCTAGGCACTTTACAGCCTTCCAGTCTCAACATCGAATTCAATAACTTCAGATGATTTGCTCCACCCCCCCTCGGGCCCTCTTTGTTTTCATTCTATTTTATTTAGTTTTTATATCGTTCTCTACCTTTTCTTTCTTTATTGTCTTTCTTCATTTCTCTTCCCCCCTACTTCATCCCCCCTTCCCTTCCCTTCCCTTTTCTGCCCCCGCTTCCCCTTTTCTACATTCTACCTCTGTCCCATTCCCATCCCCCCCTCACCAGCCCCCCCCCCACCCCCCCGCCCCCACCCCGTCAACCCCCTGCCAACATCTCCATGTGTCACAGCTTACAGCTTCTCTGCCGTTTGGCCATTCACACACTTTATTCTCTCTGTGGACAACTATTAGCAGTCTTTTCCATTGGTTTCTATGGTTATGGCTCATCTTTCATCCCCTCTCCTTTCAGTATATGTATCTTCCACCTTCTACGCCTTTTAGCTTTGACAAAGGGTCAGCTGGATTCGAAAAGTCAGCTCTTTTCTCTCCTTGCAGATGCTGCCAGACCTGCTGAGATTTTCCAGTGTTTTCTCTTTTGGTGTCAATGCGTTGGGCCTGCAACAATTCTGGTCCTGTATTTTGGACCACCACTTTCAAACTGATACCAGGATGTGGAGCAAATGTGATATGAATTCCAGACTTATTAACGATAGGGTAATTCTTAATCTTAGGCAATGCATGATAATAAATGCATTTTCTGGATCAGAGTTCAATCATAAAGGTCGTAACTTTCTGGCCATGCATGCCGAAGAGATCTCCTGGTCCTGCTGATGGCGCACCCCTGCCACGGGTTTCCAGCACTGGGTGGTGCAATTAAGGGGAAACACCATTGACCAATAGCTGGACCAGAGGATTCCGCCACCAGCCAATGGTGGATCACCTCCGTCACCACGTAACACATGACAGGGCGCATGGAAAATCCTGCCCTCACAGTCTGGTACCACCACTGAGATGGTACCACATTTTCAATGTGTGACAGTCAAGAGGAGGTTAGCTCAAACAGCACTGTTTTCCCCTTTCTACCTTTCCATAAACAAAAAGTGTTTTAAATTAGTTTATTTTAAAGAATATTTGAAAGAATAAGCACTAGTTTGTTTTTCCCCGACCCCCTCAATTCTTGGGTGATCCAATTTTGCTAATAATCCCACAGAAAACTTGAGTTGGGATTAACTCAAAGGTTAATTTATTTCACACATTCAGAGTCCAGGATAAGCATGTCCGCATGCTCCCACTCTCCATTCACATCATAAAGAGGAGACGGGTTACAGTATTGAATCATAGAATCCTTACAGTGCAAGAAGAGGCCATTCGGCTCATCAAGTCTGCACTGAAACAATCCCACCCAGGCCTTATCCCTGTAACCCCACATATTTACCCCACTAATCCCCCTGAAGGCGTTTGAGTTCAGGTGGCTGGAGACTCTTTCTGGGTGGTGTTTATATTGTAAAGTGAAGTAAGCTTGCCCAGATTGAGTCACTTCTGTAAGTGATGGTGCAAAATCTTCCTGCAAAGTCGGGATAGATGAGCAGGATGCTCTGACTGGATAGAACTGGCTTGTTTGTGCTCTGCCAGGCAGATAGCAAAACAAGTAACTGAGGATGCAGCTCAGAAAGGTAATGTCAAACTGTTTCAAAAGGCTAGAGTTTTGGCTCATGTGACTGACCTTCTCCCTAATGATATCAAAAAAAGCACATTTATCTAATGTTTGGAATCGACTTGTTTTCAGGGTTAATAATGTCTCAGTCATCATGGGTTGAATGGGGGTGCCATTCGTGTTGAGGGTCTGGCAATTGGAAAAACATTGGGGTGGATTTTCCTGTTCTACCCACCACGGGAATTGTAGTGGGTGCAGGGTGGACTATGAAAAGGTCCATTGACCTTGGGCGGGATTTTTTGGTTTCGGGGTGGGTGCGGCTGGAAAATCCTGCCCATTGTTTCAGTCGACCCACTTGACTCTACTCGAAAGATTGGCCAATGGCATTTGATAAATCAGAATTCAGAATAATTCCTTCTGAAATTGGTTTGACCAGATCCAAGTGCTCTGTTAGTTGTACCTTGGGCATAACGAGATATGACATCCCTGAAACTGAGAGGAGAATTATTTTGTTCTGGAGACTGCGCGGGGTTAATTTCCAAGTGCAGGGTTAACCATCTTAACTGCCTTTGTTTAGCAGAAAGGTCCAGTTTGAGAACATGAAATAGTAATAAGGATTTTAAATATAGACAGGGTCGGGTTTCTGTTTTGCGTTGGCAAGACCCAAAAGTTATCTGATCCACAATGTTAGACTCAAAAATGTGTGTTTTTCAAATATGACAGAGAGCCCTTGTTGCAGCAAATCATGGTATGTTTTCCAACATTTCTCACTGTGTAGCAGTACTGCAGTCAGCCCTCAAAGCAGCTTTACTTTGGCACACAGCCTTTTTCACTTGTTTTTCCAGTTATCCAGTGAAGGAATTCTTCAATTCAACTCTATTATGCATTTAAATGAGGTTAAAAAATGCTTCAGATGGTAAGCCCTTGGTCATTAGTCCCAGCGAGAAATGGTCTGCACCACTTCCCGGTTATTCTCTTACAGGTCATGGGTGTCACCGGTTAGGCCAGCACCTTTATAGTCCGTCCCTAATTGCCCCTTCAGAAGGTGGTGGTAAGCCATCTTCTTGAACTACTGCAGACCATGTGATGAAGGCATATCCACATTTAGATAGGGAGTTTCAGCAGATCAAAACACAGGCTGATTCTTGGTGTCCCTCCAATATAACACAAGAACATAAGAAATAGGAGCAGGAGTAGGCCATCTAGCCCTTCAAGCCTGTCCCACCATTCAATAAGATCATGGCTGATCTGAAGTGGATCAGTTCCACTTTCCCACTTTCTCCCCCATAACCCTTAATTCCCTTGTCTGTCAAAAAACCTATCTACCCGTGACTTAAATATATTTAGTGAGGTAGACTCCACCACTTCAACGGGCAGAGAATTCCAGAGATTCACCACCCTTTGAGTGAAGAAGTTCCTCCTCAACTCCAACCTAAACTGCTCCCCCCACTTATCTTGAGGCTGTGCCCTCTAGTCCTGCTATCCTTTCTAAGAGGGAAGAATCTCTCTACCTCTACCCTATCCATTCCTTTCATTATCTTATACGTCTCTATAAGATCCCCCCTCATCCTTCTAAACTCCAACGAGTACAGACCCAGTCTATTTAGTCTCTTTTCATAGGCCAACCCCCTCATCTCCGGTATCAGCCTAGTGAACCTCCACTGCACTCCCTCCAAGGCCAAAATATCCTTGCGCAAGTGCAGCAACCAAAACTGCACACAGTACTCCAGCTGCGGCCTCACCAGTACCCTGTACAGTTGCAGCAAAGCCTCCTTGCTTTTATATTCTATTGCCCTCTCTTTCAAGGCTAGCATTCCATTTGCCTTCTTGATCACCTGTTGCACCTGCAGACTGGGTTTTTGCGACTCATGCACAAGGACCCCCAGGTCCCTCTGCACCATAGCATGCTGCAGCTTTTCGCCCTTTAAATAGTAATCCCTCCTACTATTATTTCTGCCAAAGTGGATAACCTCACACTTGCTAACATTGTACTCCATCTGCCAGGTCCTCACCCACTCGCTCAGCCTATCCAGATCCCTCTGCAGACTTTCCACACCCTCCACACAATTTGCTTTTCTACTCATCTTCGTGTCATCAGCAAATTTCATCACCCTACACTCAGCCCCCTCCTCTAGATCATCTATATAAATGGTAAATAGCTGAGGCCCCAGCACCGATCCCTGCACCACTCCACTAGTCACCAACTGCCAATCAGAATAGCACCCATTGATACCAACTCTCTGCTTCCTATTAGACAACCAATCCTCTATCCACGCTAACACCTTACCCCCAACTCCGTGCACCCTAACCTTCTGCAGCAACCTTTTATGAGGCACCTTATCGAACGCCTTTTGAAAATCTAGAAACACCACATCTACTGGTTCCCCTCTGTCTACCGTACTAGTCACATCCTCATAGAATTCCAATAAATTTGTGAGACACGACTTCCCCTTAACGAATCCGTGCTGCGTCTGCTCTATCAAACCATTCCTTTCTAGGTGCCTCGCTATTTCTTCTTTGATGACAGATTCAAGCATTTTTCCAACAACAGGCATTAAACTAACCGGCCTATAATTCCCTGCCCTTTGTCTGTTACCTTTTTTAAACAGCGGTGTAACATTAGCCGTTTTCCAATCTTCCGGCACTTCCCCGGAATCCAGCGAATTTTGGTAAATAATCATTTAGGCATCCACTATGACCTCTGCCATTTCCTTCAGAACCCTGGGACACCTGTTTACTTATAAATGTTCAGAAGTCAAATCTTTAGTGCAAGACACCAAGCATCCTCTAACCAAAGCACAAATGCTACTAACTTGACTGTCAAAGTCTACAGCCTAACTTGCTCAAACTCAGTTCCTCTTGAATACTGTAACATGGAAAATTGAGGAATTGGCATCGCAGTTGTAATTCTCACAGTTACACTTTTGATTTCAATGGTGGGCATTGCTAGGGAAGGAGGTTCCTGGTGGTCGGGGGGGAGGGCACATTCCATGTTCCATGTGTGCATGACGTTGGCCATTTTAGTTCCTCTGCTCCCCTCGCCCAACCTAACCTGACTCCCTCTGAACTTGCTGTATTCTGGTCGCTCAGCTCTTGCCTTGATATTGCTTTCAAACCTGTTAAACAAGGCTAGTGCTGTTAGCTAACATATTGGCAATATCTTCCTTGCAGAGGCTGAGTGCAAACTCTTAAACAGTTCTTTCTATTGCCCCTGGATCATGATCCTACCTAACACCAAATATCAGCCCATCAGACCAATGTCTCCCGACCTCTAACCTATCACAGCAGTTGGCACGACTGCCTCACAGTGCCAGGGACCCGGGTTTGATTCCGGTGTTGGGTGACTGCCTGTGTGGAGTTTGCACATTCTCCCCATTCGTGCGTGGGTTTCCTCCGAGTACTCCGGTTTCCTCCCACTGTCCAAAGATGTGCAGGTTAGGTGAATTAGCCATGATAAATTGCCCCTTAGTTCCAAAAGTGTGCAGGTTAGTGGAATTAGCAGGTTAAATGCATGGGGTTACAGAATACGATCTGGATAATATGTTCTGTCAGAGATTCAATGCAGACTTTTTTAGAAGTTTATTTATTAGTGTCACAAGTAGGCTTATATTAACACTGTAGTGAAGTTACTGTGAAAATCCACTACTCCCACCTCCCCAGGAACTTGATGGGCTGAATGGCTTCCTTCTGCACTATAGGAAATCTATGATTCCTGACCTTCCCCTTTGTTCTACCTGTGCCCTCCAACCTTCTCAACAGCGTAAAACATCTCACATTACTATCTATCCTCAGTTCTGGAAAGTCATACACAAAATGTTAGCTCTGTTTCTCTCTATGCAGAAGCTGCCAAAGTTTGCTGGATGGAATTTTTCCATCCTGCCCGCCATGGGAATTACAATGGGTGGGGACACGGACCATGCAAAGGTCCATTGACATTGGGTGGGATTTTCCGGCATTGGAGTATTCATGGCCAGAAAATTCCATGCACTGAGTATTTCCAACACTTTATTTTTGCTTCAGTTTCAGACAACTCACAAACATACCCATATCCATTGTCATTTTAAGGTAAGATTGATAGTTAGATTTTTCTTTCATTTCCCTTTGCAAAAGGCAGAAAGCACAGTGAACACTGAGTGCTAATGTGCTTCTGTTTCGACTATTTCAATGACTTTGTGCAGCTTGTAAGTATTCAAAACAGTTACACAGGTTGGCCTCTTATTCCCACAAAGCTTTTTTTGATTGAATATGCATCACATGCAACTAAATTAAAACCTGCAACAGTCAGGAAGTAAGTAGCAGATCCACACTAAATCAGTTCAAGTGTCAGAGAAATGTGAAGGGATGTGTGTTTCTGAAGCAAACTTTTCCATTTGAGTCTTCACATCGATGACAAGTTATTGAGTTAAATGACATTACAAGCAGGTGAATGATCGTGAATTGCTGCTGAGTCAACTTAAATTGAGCAACATAACAGGCTAACTGCTCCAACTCTGCGGACTGCTCCTAATTTTCTCCAAGAATGGGTGACAGATGATGGTTAATCCATGGTTGCTGTTGTGAGTGAAGTGACGTGGAGATGCTGGCGTTGGACTGGGGTTAGCGCAGTAAGAAGTCTCACAACACCAGGTTAAAGTCCAACAGCTTTATTTCGTAGCAAAAGCCACTAGCTTTCAGAGTGCTGCCCCTTCATCAGGTGAGTGGGATTTCAGTTCACAAACAGGGCAATAAAGACACAAACTCAATTTACAAAATAATGGTTGAAGTGCGAGTCTTTGCAGGTAATCAAGTCTTAAAGGTACAGACAATATGAGTGGAAAGAGGGTTAAGCACAGGTTAAAGAGATGTGTATTGCCTCCAGCCAGGACAGTTAGTGAGATTTTACAAGCCCAGGCAAGTAGTGGGGGTTAGCCAAATTCTGATAGCCAACTAATAGCCAAGTTCTGCACACATGAGGACAGCATCAATAGGGATTCATGTCACAGTATCTGTAACCCCCACGAATTTCCTGGGCTTGCAAAATCTCACTAACTGTCCTGGTCGGAAGCAATACACATCTCTTTAACCTGTGCTTAACTCTCTCTCCACTCACATTGTCTGTACCTTTAAGACTTGATTACCTCACATTCCAACCATTATTTTGTAAATTGAGTTTGTGTCTTTATATGCTCTGTTTGTGAACAGAACTCCCACTCACTTGATGAAGGGGCAGCACTCCAAAAGCTTGTGGCTTGTGTTACCAAATAAACCTGTTGGACTTTAACCTTGTGTTGTGAGACTTTTTACTGCGCCAGCCCCAGTCCAATGCTGTCATCTTCACATCATGGCTACCATCGACACCGCAAACTGCCAGTTCCAAGTGGAGAGGATCTCTCAGAAGATCGCGCATATCAACACAGACATCAACTTTCTACAAAGATGCAAGAAAGTAGACAAGATACTGAAAGGACAACAGATCATGAACCCACTCAGATCAACCCATAATGCTGAGAGAATTTGCCGTCACACCTCTCTCACACTGCTCAACCACCTTGTGCACCAACTCTACAGCAAACACTGCATCCTGGAAACCAAGATAGAGTCCATATTTTCAACTTGCACTCAGGACGCAGACTTGCCAAGCAGACGAGACAAAGGAACTATGCCATCTACATGCACACCAAGAACAGGAAACTTGAGAAACTCGGCATCACCACCAACAGCAACCAAGCCTTCCCCGGAAGAAAACAATACCACTGCAGGGAAGTCCATTGTCAACTTGTCAGAATACACACTTCAACCAGGTGAAATCAAAGTTCTCAGCTGAGGGCTCAATTTCTGCCCCACCACCAAAATAAAGCCCATCAGTCTCGCAGCAGACACACAGGAATTTATCAGGCGAATGAGACTGCGGGAGTTTATCCACAAACCCCAAGAAGCCAACAGTGAACACGATGAGACAGCCAACGAACCAGAACAGCCGACAGAGAGATTCACGGTGCAGCAACTGAAAAGGAAAGAGTCCAATTAGACTCCTCCGGAAGGCCGCTGACCTCGAGTCGACATGGATGCCCAAGTTGTCAGGAGGTGCGTCAATGCCAAATTCATCAACTGCACTCACAAGACAGCCCCAAACATTATCCAAGTACAATGCAATGCCACCCATGCTCTCAAGATCAACTGCAACATTGTCATTAAACCAGCAGACAAAGGATGGGCTATCGTCATGCTGAACAGAACGGATTACTGCAAAGAAGTGTACTGACAACTGAACAACGAGGAACACTACAGACAGCTACCCACAGATCCGACTAAAGAACATGCCCATCAACTCAACAGGTTGAGCAAGACCTTTGATCCGGACCTTCAGAGCACCCTCTGTGCTCTCATCTCATGTAATCCCCACATTGGATCTCTATTACCTCCCAAAGATACACAAGACCAACACATCCGGTCGCCCCATTGCATTGGGCAATGGGACCCTCTGCGAGAACCTCTCCGGCTACATCAAGGGCATCCTGAAACCCATTGTACAAAGAACCCCCAGCTTCTGTTGTGACACTACGGACTTCCTACAGAAACTCAGCACACATGGAGTAGTTGAACCAGGAGCACTCCTCATCACAATGGATGTCTTGACACTCTACACCAACATCCCCCACGACGATGGCATTGCTGCAACTGCCTCAGTACTCAATGTCAACAGCTGCCAATCTCCAGCTGCAATTTTACAACTCATCTGCTTCATCCTGGACCACAATGTCTTCATCTTCAACAACCAGTTCTTCATCCAGACACATGGAACAGCCTTGGAGACCAAATTCAGACCTCAATATGCCAACAGCTTCATGCACAAGTTTGAACAAGACCTCTTCACAGCACCAGACCTTCAACTGATGTTATACACTAGATACATCGATGACATTTTCTTCCTTAGGACTCACGGTGAACAATCACTGAAACAACTATATGATGACATCAACAAGTTCCATCCCACCATCAGGCTCACCATGGACTACTTTCTGGAATCGGTTGCATTCTTGGACATTCGCATCTCCATCAAGAATGGTCACCCCAGCACCTCACTGTACTGCAAGCCCACGGATAACTTTACGATGCTCCACTTCTCCAGCTTCCACCCTAAACACATTAAAGAAGCCACCCCCTGCAGACAAGCCCTCCGTATACGCAGGATCTGCTCAGATGAGGAGGATCACAACAGACACCTCCAGACGCTGAAAGATGCCCTCATAAAGAATAGGATATGGCACTCGACTCATTGATCGACAGTTCCAACGCACCACATCAAAAAAAACCGCACCGACCTCCTCAGAATACAAACACGGGACACGGTGGACGGAGTATACTTCGTCATCCAGTACTTCCCTGGAGTGGAGAAGCAATGACATCTTCTCCGGAGTCTTCAACATGTCATTGATGAAAATGAACATCTCGCCAAGGCCATCCCCACACCCCCACTTCTTGCCTTCAAACAACTGCACAACCTTAAACAGACCATTGTTCGCAGCAAACTACCCAGCCTTCAGGAGAACTGTGACCATGGCACCACACAACCTGCCACAGCAACCTCCGCAAGACATGCTGGATCATCGACATGGAGCCATTATCTCACATGGGAACACCATCCACCAGGTACATGGTACATACACTTGCGAGTCAGCCAATGTTGTCTATCTGATACGCTGCAGGAAAGGATGTCCCGAGACATGGTACATTGGGGAGACCATGCTGTCGCTACGACAAAAGAAGAGTGAACAGCGCCCGACAATCACTAGGCAAGACTGTTCTCTTCTTGTTGGGAAACACTTCAGTGGTCACGAGCATTCAGCTTCTGATCTTCGGGTAAGTGTTCTTTAAGGCGGCCTTCATGACACATGACAATGCAGAGTCACTGAGCAGAGACTGATAGCCAAGTTCCACACATCACTCTGAAAGCTTGTGGCTTGTGCTACCAAATAAACCTGTTGGACTTTAACCTGGTGTTGTGAGACTTCTTACTGTGAATGAAGTGCCAAAGAACCCAATCCACCATTATGGTAAATCGCTGTTTGTAATATTTAAGTCACTGAGTGGAATGTTCTTCTTTTTTTCTGTGTGTGTCAAGTCAATCAGGAAAAGTCAGGGTGTTGACCGTCACTGTATTGCTGGCTTTTCCTGCCACAATTTTTAAAACATTGTCTGAAAAGATCTGGGAGACACATCCCATACCATCACACTGAAGGAGTGGGAGGAGCGGGCTCTGAATGAGTCCGTCCAGCAGCAACCTAGGCACCAATCTAAAAACGCTGAAAGTAAAAACAGGAACACAAATAATACCTGTTGAACAACACGCACACACACAAACATGTACCCCATAGTATTCCAGGTACAGACTCGCCAATGGGGTACAGTTCATACCCTGTTCCCCTTGCAATAAAGGCAACTTTCATTTGCGTTCACTAGCTGTACCTGCATTCTAACATTCTATGATGTGTGTGCAAGGACACCCAGATCCCTCTGTACTGCAGCTTGAATGGCATTGTTTGGACCCCTATATCTAATGAGTGCTGAGTGCTGATCCTGACACCAGCTTCTTGGTGCACAGCAAACACCTAAGTACAGCAATTATATGCTTAGTGTCTGGTCAATACATGGTAAGAGTGGCAAACAACAGAGAACCAAGGATGTGGTCAGTGGCATGTAACGGGAAGCAGGAGGGACACAAGTTGTTGTCGGGGTGAACAAAGCTGAAGCCAACGTCATGGCTTGGAGCAGATGTTTGAGGAGTTAAAGAACAAGCAGGTTATTGGGGAGAACACACTGGAATGGAAATGGAAAACTGCATAGGCAGAAACCAGCTGGAGGCATAGAAAAATAAATCTAATTGGTCAGGAAACCAATGGCAGCAGTGGGATAAAGGAGGTTAAAATTGAAAGTGTCGAAACTTCAAAAGAAAACCTATCAGGGGGCAAAAACTTAAAATAAAAGCTACAAAGGTAAAATTTGCCTTTTAGTTGCTGTACATGCCCATGTCAATGTAGTCCATAAGACATGGAATGACAACTAGGCTATTCTGCCCATCAAGTTTGCTCTACCATTCAATGAGATTATGACTGGTCTGATAATCCTCAACGTCAATTTTCCACCTTATCCCCATAGCCCTTGATTCCCTTACTGATAAAAAATCTGTCTATCTCAGGCCTTGAACACACTTAACAACCCAGCCTCCACAGCCACACAGGACCTTGAGAAAGTGATGGTGAACTGCCTTCTTGAACCCACATTGCCGTTTGGGAGGGAATTCCAGGATTTTGTATATGAACATTTGAAAGGTGTTTAATGAGGTGCGATTGCAAGCAAAGCAAAGCAATAGAAGGGACAGATGCAGCCTGGATACAAAGTAAGCTGAGTGACAAGAAACAGAGAGTAGTGGTGAATGGATATTTCTTGGACTGGAGGAACGTACACAGTGGGCTATCCTAGATGTTGACATTAAAACTGCACCATTTTTTGAGATATATCAATGATTAGGGGATGGCATGGTGGCACAATGGTTAGCACTGCTGCCTCACAGTGCCAAGGACATTGGTTCAATTCTGGCCTCGAATCACTGTCTGTGTGGAGTTTGCACATTCTCCCTGTGTCTGCGTGGGTTTACTCCGGGTGCTCCGGTTTCCTTCCACAGTCCAAAGATGTGTGGCTTAGGTTGATTGGCCATGCTAAATTGACCCTCATGTCAGGGCTATTAGCAGGGTAAATGGGTGGGGTTACGGGGATAGGGATCTGGGTGGGACTGTGGTCAGTGCAGACTCGAAGGGCCAAATGGCCCTGTAGGTATTCTATTAGGTGTACAGGGCACATTGTCAAAATTTGCAGATGGTTTGAAACTTGGAACTGTTGAGAACTATGAGGAAGATAGCGATGGACTTCAAGCTAACTTGAAGTCTTTTGGGCTGCAACAACTTTTGAGTTTCCATAAGCAGTGGGAAGTCAGTTCACATGGAGATGAATGGTTTCTACTTTGCGAATGCATTTCATGTCGCACTCATTAAACCAGAGACATTCAATTCAGAAGATGGGCCTGAATTCAGATACAGCAGAGCTGAGAAGACAAAATGAAAGCTCTTTGTACTTACCAAACCTGGTATCACAACCTCGAGCTGGTCAATCCAAGAAGACCATTGTTTGAAAACAAACTGAAATACATCTTAGGTGTAATGATCAAAAATGGATTTCTTCCAGAATAACACCAAAACAGCTCACTATTTCTCGCTAAGGTTTTGGTGACAGACCTTGTTAACCGTGTTTGAGTTTGCATGCGACACAGTATAATGTAAATACAACTAGAAAATTAGGTCTGAAAAATATTGAACAAAGCTCTGACCACTCACATTTTCATCAAGGCTACTTGAAGGGGAATTAATTGCAGTATAATGAACTCCTCTTGTGTAAATGCTCTGAATAAACTGTCTTATAAATGACTATTTTTAAGGAGATTTTAATAGATTTTGAGTTTTGTTGTGTTTCTAGTTTGTGAAGACCACTCACTTTCAATCTTTTTCTGGCCAAATCCCTGTTGCAATGAGTCACATTTGACAGTGTCACAGAATCTAAATGGTGAAGCCATAGTGGAATGTCTTAACAGCAGCACAAACGTGAGGGCAATTTTCTATTGCCCAGTTGATCCTCCCTCATCCCCACAGCTTCCATTTGGCTACAAGAAAATTCAGACATTCAATGGCATTACCATCGCTCAAGCCCTCAATATCAACAACCTGAGGGTTACCATTGACCAGAAACTGAATTGAATTAGTTATATAAATACTAAGAGCAGGTCAAAGACTAGAAATCCTGCAGCAACTTATCTCCTGACTCTCCAAAGCCAGTCCACCATTTACAAGCCACAAGTCAAGAGTGTGATGGAATATTATTCAATTGACTGGATGAGTGCAGCTCCAACAACACTCAGGAAGCTCAACGCCATCCAGGACAAAGTAGCCAGCTTGATTGGCACCCTGTCCACAAACATTCAATCCCTGCAACACTGATGCATCATGGCAGACGAGTGTACCATCTACATAATGCACTGAAGGAACGCATCAAGGCTCCTGCGCCAGCACCTTCCAAACCCATGACCATTACCTTCCAGAAAGACAAGGGCAACAGATACATGGGAACATCACCACCTAGAGGTACTCCTCCAAGTCCACATCGTCACTTTGAAATATGTAGTCGTTCCTTCACTGTTGCTTAATCAAAATCCTGAAACTCCCTCCGCAACAGCACAGTGGGTGCACCTGCACCTCAGGGACTGCAGTGGTTCATGAAATCAGCTCATCATCACCTTCTTAAGGGCAATTAGGTATGGGCAATAAATACCCACATCCCTTGAATTAATAAAAAAAATAGAGCTTATTGATGTTATAATTTTAGAAACTGGAACCTAGGGGCTAGAAATTGGTTAAACTTGCTTTTTGGGCACGAGAGTCATGATTCACAACCTGTTCATGTATGTTGAGGTCGGTGTGGGTGAGATAAAAATGTTATGTACCATCTTCATCCAAATAATTGTAGCACAGAGTTGAGTAGCTCCCATGCTTATTTCGACTCTTCAATGCTGCCTTTGGTCCTGTGGTGCCTGTATATGACAGGAGGTCCCAGCAACATAGTGTATAGAGCACATATCACCTGTCTGCTCTTTTTAAAGGCAGTGTGTATCTTAGTGGGAAACTGCCCAAAATATTTCTACACTGTAAATTATTGTAAAGTGAGCACCAGGGCAGGCAGAGTTTATTTTTTTTAGAAGTTTATTTATTAGTGTTACAAGTAGGCTTACATTTACATTGTAATGATGTTACTGTAAAAATCCCCAAGTTGCTGCCCTTTGGCACCTGTTCGGTACACTGAGGGAGAATGGCCAATACACCTAACCAGCACATCTTTTGGACTGTGGGAGGAAACCGGAGCACCCAGAAGAAACCCCAGTGAAGGATGCTATACTGGAGATTACAGAGTCTGTTTAGCTCAGTTTGCTGGACTGCTGGTTAATGGTGCAGCATGGGTTCAATTCCTATACCAGTTGAAGTTATTCATGAAGCCTTCTAAACTTTGAAGTGTGGTGTCCCTCAAGTTAAATCGCCTCATATCCACTCTCTTATTCAATGGGGAGAGCAGCCTATGGTCATCTGGGACTATGGCAACTTAAAAGAAAACTGGAGATTCATGAGGTGCACGAGGGCAGAAAGAATGAACTGGAGTCCGCAAGGAATCTATTGATCCCCAAGGATTGTGCTTGGAAGGGAGTGTGAACTGGTGGCCAGAAAAATTAGCACCTGGAGTTTAGGCCCAAGGACCAGGAAATAGTGGCACAAGAACTCTAATGACATAACACAGGTGGTCAAGGCAAGTGAATTCTTCTTCACATGACATTTCTGACCCAGCAGGTCACAAGACTCTGACTCTGCCCAATGCATCATAACCTCATCTCTTACCCAACAACTCTCCTTGTGCTCAGGTTCAGGCTTAACATCCAGGTAAGGTTGATGCATATGCCAAACACAATTGTACATACTGTGACACACACCAAAAGCAACATGGACACTTGCATCTTCTGAGCCCTACACAGGAAATGGTTCCCTGTATCATGATGCTAGCTGCGATGGAGCCCCTGGCATCGCATGCAGCTGAGAACATTGAGGATGATGGTATGTTCCTGCCTTCTGTCCCCTCTCAACGTACAGGGCACCCTCATCCTGCTGCCTAGTATGAAGAGCAAGTTGCTGATGTTGTGATCATGGATCATTGCTTCCCACCACATACACCTTCGCTCACAACAAACATCCCCCTCTGATTTCCTGCTTTCAGATAGCCAATAACTGCCCCCAGTCCCGGCACTGTGGCCCCAGGAAGGGGAAAAGATAAACAGCAGAGCACTGGCGAAGAAGTCCTTTGACTTGATCTGGCACTCAGAACAACCAGCTCAGATATTGACACTGCATGTACTTTGATTTGGCTTGATTTGATTTATTACTGTCACATGCATTAGCATACAGTGAAAAGTATTGTTTCTTGCACACTATGCAGTCAGAGTATACCGTTCCTAGAGAAGGAAAGGAGAGAGTGCAGAATGTAGCGTTAAAGTCACAGCTAGGGTGTAGAGAAAGATCAACTTAATGCGGGGTAGGTCATTCAAAAATCTGATGGCAGCAGGGAAGAAGCTGTTCTTGAGTCAGTTGGTATGTGTCCTCAGACTTTCATATCTTTTTCTCGATGGAAGAAGGTGGAAGAGAGAATGCCCTGGGTGCGTGGGGTCCTTAATTATGCTGACTGCTTTTCCGAGGCAACTGGAAATATAGACAGAGTCAATAGATGTGAGTGTGGAGTTAGGATCAGTACGAGATGAGGCGCCTGGGCACATGTGAATTATAGCAAGGCCAGAAAGAATGGATGGTTCACTTGTCAGCTCATTGGATGGTAAGATGGCAGATGGGGTCCTACATCAGAGCATTCAGGTGAGGATCTCATGGGGGGCAGCATTCAGGAGAACACTGAATGACCACACGGCCCAAGATTCTGGCTGGTGTGTTAAGGGACATGGAGAAATTCATCTCCAACATGGCAAAGGGCATAAGGATGAGCTCACTCTCTCTGCTGTCTCTGCTCCATTTCCCTGTCACAGTGCCGACCCAGAGACTGCCACTGTCATCCAAAACAAAATCATCTTATAAAACCTCACAAATGTAACAGTAGGTAACTGTACTCAGGTGCCTTCCCCATCATACTGAGTTAGCTGATTTCAGTAGGACAGTAGTTGTAGTATTATAATCAATACATGCAAAGGAGTTAGGCTAAACGGGTCCATGCAATACCTATTGGAAAGTACATCTCAGGTTTGGTTTGCACATCATGAACATTGCAAAATGATGTTGAAGAGTGAGCAATGTAAGAAGAAATGAACTCTGAGAGTTAACCCCTACAGAAGGAAGTACTTGCGAAAAAGCAATGTTGTGGAGATGCTGGCATTGGACTGGGGTGGGCACAGTCAGAAGTCTCAGAACATCAGGTTAAAGTCCAACAGTTAAGAGACACACCTGATGAAGGAGCAGTGCTCCAAAAGCTCATGATTCCAAATAAACCTGTTGGATTTTAACCTGGTGTTGTGAGGCTAAAAAGCAAGCCGTGAATCCCATGCATGCTGGACCTGTGAACTGGCACCATTTACTCCCAGTGCTGTGGCTGCATGCAAGGCTAACTGCAGATGGATACGTGAGTTCTCCAGTACTAAACAACACACACTTCATCAAATGCCCAGAGAAAGAATCTCTGGAGAAAACATCAAGGAAGTCACATCTCTGTGTAAAACAGTTAAAAACATATTTTGATGCCTGATATTTTGACAACATATCAGATAAAATCAATATTACGCACTTTTATAGAAGCTACTGGTACACATTTCAGGAAATATCAGCTAGGATACAGCTTCATATCACATCATTTAATCAATCTGTTAAACATTTATTATTGTTTTCAACTGAAAGTGTTTGCAAATGCTGGAAGGGCTCTGAAGAGATATAGTGTGCATTCTGTAAATTCAATATTCCTGTTATATTTAACTTCAGTTATAAATTTCACATGATCCAAGGAGAGAATACAAAATGTAATAGTCAAGTGCTCTGTGGACACTTGCAGTTCTCCATTATTATCCTTTCATTAATGTAAGGCTACACATGATTGTTATATTATTTTAATGATGGGATAGGGATTGCAGATGAGGCAGAGGTAAGGATATCAAAGCGAAATCTAATCCCATTATTGTTCATCATCCACACATAAGCACTTTCTGACTGCTGCACTTGGACAGCAATGAGAGTGGGAACCCAGGCATTAGGATTTAAATGAGATAATTGGACATCCATTGCTGCCCTTGTTGACAGCTCAGTCAGTATGGATTGCATATTCCACACCCAATCCTATTACGTCCATTTTTCTCTCAGGGCTTTCCATACAACCATGGAATCTCTACAGTGCATAAGTAGTCAATTCGGCCCATCAAGTCTGCACTGACTCTCCCAAAGAGCATCCCACCCAGACCCTCCCATCTTCCCTATCCCTGCGACCCTGCTTTTACCATGACCAATCCACTGATCATACATATTGTTGGACACGAAGGGGCAATTTAGTATGACCAATCTACCTAACCTTCACAGTTTGGGACACTAATGGATAATTTAGCATCGCCAATCCACCTCACCTGCACATCTTTGAACTGTGGGAGGAAATCAGAGCACCTGGAGGAAACCCATGCAGACACAGGGAAAACATGCAAACTCCACACAGACAATGACCCAAGGCTGGAATTGAATCCAGATCCCTGGCACTGCATTGCTGACTATTGTGACACCATGCCTTTCCCTTCTTCCTAGTCCCACCATCTGTCATGGCTATCTTTCGTTGTTCCCCTCTGGGTTTCATGACTCCTTCCACCCCAATCTCCTCATTGACCACAGCTTTGTATTCCTTCTCACCTAATGTATCACCCTCTCATCCCCCCACTCCCAACTCAGCTGCAAACCCGCACAAAACAAGTCCATGGTTACACTCGAAAGTCATCTTGGCAGTCTTGCGTTACCCTACAGGAAAGCAGAGTAACTGCTCTATCATTTTACCTTGTGGATCCTTTGAGAATTTAATCTCACTGAGATCCTCTCATCTCATTTCCATCTCACTCGCCATCTGCCTGTATATCTCTCCAGAATGCCTGCACACTGGTAAACAAAGCCCTCGACATGCACAAACTTATTATTGATGATTGACATTTTTGGACCACCTTGCCTATTCCTGAAGTATTCTTACTTGGTTAGATTTTTCCAGCCATTACCTCATCTTCCAAATAATATATATATTTGTCATATAAGTTGGGGCATGCCCCTTTAAGAGATCAAGTCAGGTGACTCAGGACTGAAGCTCTACCCTGGGTGGAGCTTGCCTAGCCAGTTTGTGTTGACTGTGCTAGGATAAAGGACTTGTTAATAATCTATTCCAGTTAGTTTACTACCACTGATCTTGTGGTCTATTGTTAGTCTCAATATCAGACGTCACACATAATAACATACATATTCAACGTAACTCTTTATATACCACACCAATGTCTTCAGGAGGGGAGGAAGGTGGAGGAATCAGCCAGGAGGCAAATGAGGATTTAATACCGCTCCTTCAATGAAGTGAGTGTTTCAGTCCTTTTGAAACATCCTGCTTTCTACTTCCCCACAGCTAACGTGGGCAATGCTGGGACATATCTTCACCAGTCATGAGCTGTCAGCTACAGAAGAAAAACACTTTTAAAACATATTCAGAAAACTGACAGAAAGTAAATTAAGTTCAGGTGCAGTCAGAAAACCATGCCCAGAGACATGGCAAGCTTCAATCTTAACTTGTTGATAACATTACTTATGGACAGAATTCGAACTGTTTTTTTGTGTGTGTTACGTGATGTTCACTTTAAAATGCCATATATCTGATTTTCAATCCAGTTTAATAGATTCTCATGAGTCCCTCACCAAAGCAATGTGTCCTTTACTTCAACCTTATCATTACAGCACAATCAGCAGTTTACTTCATAATAAAGATGCTTGTGGCTTGTCTGAATGCTGCAAGATTTACTATTCTGTGATTGTAGCTGGGCACAGTACTTTCCTCTTTCTGTCTGTTAACTGTGGAAGGAGAATATTATTTGCATGCAGATCAGTGATTGTGCATCAAAGTATTTTATTATACATGAAGCCCAAGAGACAGAATCAGATACTGTAGAAATACATGCTCCCTTCTTCCTTATTTGTGGTTTTACTTCTGCTTGTCAAGATGAGCGATCCCAGTACCTTTATGCTTTTTATTTAAACTCTGACAATGCTGAGCACCTTAACTGGGGTAAAATGCCCCGTGCTGCTTCATCAGTAAATGACCAAACAAAATTGTTTCCGAGGTGGTGTTAGGCTAGCTGACCAAATGCTTGGTCAAGAAGGTCGTTTTTGGGATCATCTTAAAAGAGGAATTAAAGGTAGCGAGGCAGAGAGAGTTAGGCGTGAATTCTAGAACGTAGGACCCTGGCAACTGAAGGCATGATCTACCTGGCAGACCAGTTAAAATTGAGCCTTGTTCAGCTATTAACACATTCTGCTCTCATATTTTTCTGCCTATCAACACCTCCTTTAGCCTTTAACATGACCACTAACATTCCTTTCTTATCCATGACATGCGTGTCAAATCTCTCTTAAGTTTCCACCGATCCCTGACCTTTTTTATTCTACCTGCTCCAGCCCCTTCAAAAATATAAGATATGCGGAATCCATAGAATCTCTATAATGCAGAAAGGGGGCCATTGAGTCTGCACCGATCACAATCCCACCCAGGTCCTATTCCTGTAACCCCACATATTTCCCTGCTGATACTAGGGTCATTTTAGCATTGATAATCAACCTAACCTGCACATCTTTGGACTGTGGAAGGAAACCAGAAGACCTGAAGGTAACCCATGCAGACCTAGGGAGAATGTGCAAGCTCCACACAGAATGTAAGTGCCCCAATCGATTATGGGTCCCTGGTGCTTTGAGGCAGCAGTGCTAACCACTGTGCCACCGTGCCACCGATCGTGAACCTTTCTTCAATTCTTATTGGACATGGTCATATAGACTCGAAACTTGGGATGGAATTTCCTGCCGGTGGGATTTTTAAACAACTTGCCGCATTTTCCAGGGCCAACATTTATTGCTTATCCCTCATTGCCCTTGAGCTGGTGGTGGTGAGCTGTCTCCCTGACCCACTGAGGTCTTATTGCAGTTAAAATTGAGGATTTAAAATGCACCAGAATTGGATAAGCACAGATGTGTCAGAGCGAAGTGAAGCTGGGGGAATTGACAGAGGTAGGGAAAAGAAAGGCTATGCAGATGTTTACAGGGTTGAGAACTGTAAAATCAAGATGCTATTTAAATGTACCCAATGAAGGTCAGTGAGAACAGGGATGAGAGGTAAAAAGAAGGGATTAAATTTTATTTATTAGTGTCACAAGTAAGCTTACATTATCACTGCAATTAAGTTACTGTGAAAATTCCCTAGTTGCCACACTCCGGCACCTGCTTGGATACACAGAGGGAGTATTTAGCATGGCTAATGCACCTAACCAGTATGTCTTACAGTCTGTGGGAGGAAACCAGAGCACCTGGAGGAAACCCACACAGACATGAGAAGAACGTGCAGACTCTGCAGACACTGACATAAGCCAGGAATCGAACCTGGGTCTCTGGAACTGAGAGGCAGCAGTGCTAAACAGTGTGCCACCAATTAAGGGCATGGGGCCAGAGTTCTGGATAACCAAGGTACAGTGTTGGATACAATGTGGGAGTGTGTTGGAATAGCAGAGCCTGGTGGTAAGATAAGCATTGCAAAGGGTTTTAACAGCGCTCATACTGAGGCAGGGGCAGAGTCAAGCAATGTTGTGGAGAAATACAGTCTTAATATGGCACAAATGTGTATTCAGCAGCTGAGATCAAATGCAATACCAAGGTTGTGAAGAAGTTGGTCAGCCTCGGATATGTGCCAGGGAGGTGAGGGTGGTGAGGAAATGTAGTTTATGGTAAGTTTCAAAGCCAATGGGATGATTTTGATCTAAAAATGCAATAGGTTGGAGTCTGTAGATCTGTTTCTCAATCCAAGCCTCCCAGTAACCTGTCACATTCTAGTTTAATGGAGGTCAGAAGTCAGAAAGACAAAGAGGGAGTTTCACATTTGCAGTATGATAATGAAGCTGCAGGATTTGAGTCATTTGGGCCTTTACCTGGAACTGCCATCGATTAGGATTCCAGAGTGTCAGCTCACCCAACAGCCTCCTCAGAATGATGGAGTTGCTGATAGTGCCGGGGATTGTCAGAAGATACAACAGGACATAGATTGATTGGAGGCCTGGGCACAGAAATGGCAGATGGAGTTTAATCCAGCCAAATGCAAGCTGATTCATTTTGGAGGATCAAATTTAGGTGTGAATTACACTGTAAACGGCAGAACCCTTAGGAACATTAACATACGGACGGACCTGTGTAAGTCCACAGTTCCCTAAAAGTGGCAACACAGGTGGCCAAGGTGATTAAGAAGGTATACGGCACGTTTGCCTTAGAACATT
Source organism: Carcharhinus amblyrhynchos (assembly GCF_965287045.1). Lineage (NCBI taxonomy): Eukaryota > Metazoa > Chordata > Chondrichthyes > Carcharhiniformes > Carcharhinidae > Carcharhinus > Carcharhinus amblyrhynchos. The sequence goes on along the minus strand of NC_137327.1, from coordinate 58,436,386 downwards.
TCCTTAGAACAAAGAACCCCAGCTTCTGTTGTGACACTACAGAAATTCAACACACAGAGCAGTTGAACCAGGAGCACTCCTCATCACAATGGATATCTCAGCACTCTACGTCAGTACTGAGTACTGCAACTGCCTCAGTACTCAATGCCGACAACTGCCAGTTTCCAAATGCAATTTTACAACTCGTCCACTTCATCCTGGACCACAATGTCTTCACCTTCAACAACCAGTTCTTCATCCAGACACATGGAACAGCCATGGGGACCAAATTTGGATCTCAGTATGCCAACATCTTCATGCATAGGTTTGAACAAGACCTCTTCACCACACAGGACCTTCAACCAATGCTATACATTAGACACATCGATGACATTTTCCCTCTTTTGACTCATGGTGAACAATCACTGAAACAACTATATGATGACATCAGCAAGTTCCACCCCACCATCAGGCTCACCATGGACTATTCTCCGGAATCGGTTGCATTCTTGGACACACACATCTCCATCAAGGACGGTCACCTCAGCACTTCACAGTACAGCAAGCCCACGGATAACCTCACGATACTCCACTTCTCCAGCTTCCACCCTAAACACGTTAAAGAAGCCATCCCCTATGGACAAGCCCTCCATATACACAGGATCTGCTCAGATGAGGAGGATCACTACAGACATTGAAAGATACCCTCATAAGAATAGGAGATGGCGCTCGGCTCATCGATTGACAATTGCGACGTGCCTTAGCGAAAAGCTGCACTGAAGACAAACACGGGACACGGTGGACAGACTACCCTTCGTTGCGCAGTACTTCCCCAGAGCAGAGAAGCTACGACATCTTCTCTGGAGCCTTTAACATGTCATCGATGAAGATGAACATCTCGCCACAGCCCCACTTCTTGCCTTCAAACAACTGCACAACTTCAAACAGACCATTGTCCACAGCAAACTACCCAGCCTTCAGAAGAACAGTGATCACAACACCACATAACCCTGCCACAACAATCTCTGCAAGACATGCCAGCTCAACAACATGAATGCCATCATCTCACATGAGAACACCAGCCACGAGGTACATGGTACATACTCTTGCAACTCGGCCAACATTGTCTACCTAATACGCTGCAGGAAAGAGTGTCCCGAGGCACAGTACACTGGGGAGACCATGCAGACACTACGACAACGGATGAATGGACACTGCTCGACAATCACCAGGCAGGAGTGTTCTCTTCCTGTTGGGGAACACTTCAGAAGTCACAGGCATTCAGATTCTGATCTTTGGGTAAGTGTTCTATAAGGCGGCCTTCAAGACACACGACAGCGCAGAATTGCTGAGCAAAAACTGATAGCCAAGTTCCGCACACTTGAGTAAGGCCTCAACTGGGACCTTGGGTTCATATCGCACTATCTGTAACCCTCATAACTTGTATGGGCTTGCAAAATCCCACTAATTGTCCTCGCTGGAGACAATACACATCTCTTTAACCTGTGCTTAACCCTCTCTCCACTCACATTGTCTGTACCTTTAAGACTTGATTACCTTTAAAAACTCACATTCCAACTATTATCTTGTAAATTGAGTTTGTCTATATATGCCCTATTTGTGAATACAACTCCTCACTCACCTAAAGAAGGAGCGACACTCCGAGAGCTTGTGCTACCAAATAAACCTGTTGGACTTTAACCTGATGTTGTGAAACTTCTTACTATACTTGCCTTCATCAGCCAAGGGACTGAGTACAAGAGTTGGGAAATCATATTGCAGCTATATAAAACCGTGATTAGGCCGCATTTGGAGTATTGCATGCAGTTCTGGTCACCAGAAGGATGCAAATCTTTGGAGAGAATTCAAAGAAGGTACACCAGGATGTTGCCTGGTCTCGAGAGTGTTGTCACTGAAAAGAGGTTGGATATACTGGATTGTTTTCAGTGGAAAGACAGAGGCTGAGGGGAGACTTGAGAGGCATAGATAGAGTAGATAGTCAGAAGCTTTTTCCAAAGGTGGAAGTGCCAATTACAAAGGGACACAGATTCAAGGTGAGAGGAGGAGAGTTTAAAGGAGATGTGGGGGGAGGTTTTTCATGCAGAGAGTGATGGGTGCCTGGAATGCGCTGCCAGAGGAAGTGGTGGAAACAGGCATATTAGCATATAAAAGATGCATCTGGATGGGTATATGAATAGGAAGGGAATCGAGGGATACAGACCAAGTCAGGACAGATTGGTTTGATTTGAATTATTATTATCACATGTATTAGTATACAGTGAAAGGTATTGTTTCTTGTGCAATATACAGACAAAGCATACTGTACATAGAGAAGGAAAGGAGAGAATGCAGAATGTAGTGTTACAGTCATAGCTAGGGGGTTAGAGAAAGATCAATTTCAAAAGTTTGAAGGCAGCAGAGAAGCTGTTTTTGAGTTGGTTGGTACGTGTCCTCAAACTTTTGCATCATATTTCCCTATGGAAGAGCATGGAAGAGAATGTGTCCAGGATGCGTGGGGTGCTTGAGTATGCTGGCTGCTTTTCTGAGGCAGCAGTAAGTGTAGACAGGATCACTGGATGGGAGACTGATTTGTGTGATGGACTGGGCTTCATTCACAACTTCTTGTGGTTTCTTGCAGTCTTGGGCAGAACAGGAGCCATACCAAGCTGTGATACATCCAGAAAGAATGCTTTCTATGGTGTATCTGTTAAAGATGGTGAGAGTCATAGCAGACACGCCAACTTTCCTTAGCTTCCTGAGAAAGTAAATGCATTGGTGGGCTTTCTTAACTATAGCGTCTACATGAATGGATCAGGACAGGTTGTTGGTGATCTAGGCACCTAAAAACTTGAACCTCTAGACCATTTCCACTTTGTCCCTGTTGATGTGGACAGGGATATTTCCTCCACCACACTTCCTGAGGTCGATGGCTATCTCCTTCCACAAGAAACTACAAAGGTTATGAATGTAGCTCAGTCCGTCACACAAACCAATCTCCCATCCATTGATTCTGTTGACATTTCCCGTTGCCTTGGAAAAGCAGCATAATTAACGACCCCACACACCACAAACATACTCTCTTCCACCTTCTTCTGTCGGGAAAAAGATACAAAAGTCTGAGGTCATGGACCAACTGACTCAAGAACAGCTTCTTCCCTGCTGCTGTCAGACTTTTGAATGGACCTACCTCACATTAAGTTGATCTTTCTCTATACCCCAGCTATGACTGCAACACTATATTCTGCACTCTCTCCTTTCCTTCTCTATGAACATATGCTTTGTCTGTATAGCATACAAAAAACAATACTTTTCATTGTATACTAATACATGTGACAGTAATAAATCAAATCAGATCCTTTGTTTTGTTGACATTGAGTAAGAGATTATTATTGTTGTACTAGTTCACCAAATTCTCTATCCTTTTCCGGTATTCCATCTCATCATTATTTGAGATCGGACCCACCAGGGTAGTGTGATCAGATTCAATAACTGGAAATGAGAAGATGGCTGAAGCATTGAACAGGTATTTTGTGTCGGTCTTCACAGTGGAAGATACATATAACATGCCAAATATTGATGACAGGAAGACAATGGCAGGTGAGGACCTAGAAACTATCATTATCATGAAACAGGTAGTGTTGGGCAAGTTAATGGGGCTAAAGGTAGTCAAGTCTCCTGGTCCTGATGGATGCATCCCAGGGTACTAAAGCGATGGCAGGGAAATAGCAAATGCACTAATGGTAATTTACCAAAATTTGCTGGACTCTGGGATGGTTCCCGCAGATTGGAAAACAGCAAATGTGACACCACTGTTTAAAAAAGGAGGCAGACAAAAGGTAGATAACTATAGGCTGATTAGCTTAACTTCTGCAATAGGGAAAATGCTTGAATCTATCAGGAAGAAATAACGAGACATTTGGATATAAATTGTCCCATCGGTAAGATGCAGTATGGGTTCATGAAGAGTAGGTCATGTTTGACTAATTTGGTGGAATCCTTTGAGAAGATTACATGTGTAGCGGACAATGGGGAACCTGCGGATGCAGTGAATCTGGATTTCCAGACAGCATTTGACAAAGTGCCGCACCAAAGACTGCTACATAAGGTAAAGGTGCATGGTGTTATGGGTAATGTATTAACATGGATAAAGGATTGGTTAACTAACAGAAAGCAAAGAGTGGGGGTCAATGGGTGTTTTTCTGATTGGCAATCAGTAACTAGTGGTGTGCCTTGGGGATCAGTGTTGGGACCGCAATTGTTTATGATTTACACAGATGATTTGGAGTTGGGAACCAAATGTAGTGTGTCAAAATTCGCAGATGGGTGGCAGTGCAAAGTGTGCAGAGGATGCTGAAAGTCTGCAAAGGGATATTGATAGTCTACGTGAGTGGGTGAGGGTCTGGCAGATGGAGTACAATGTTGGTGAACGTGAGGTCATCCATTTTGGTAGGAATAAGAACAAAATGGACTATTATTTAAATGGTAGAAAATTGCAGCATGCTGCTGTGCAGAGGGACCTGGGTGTCCTTGTGCAGGAATCTCAAGGAGTTGGTTTGCAGGTGTGGCAGGTAATTAAGAAGGCAAATGGAATTTTGCCCTTTATTGCTAGAGGAATAGAGTTTAAAAACAGTGAGGTTATGTTGCAGCTGTATAAGGTGCTGGTGAGGCCACACCTGGAGTACTATGTTCAATTTTGGTCTCCTTACTTGAGAAAGCATATACTGGTAATGGAGGGGGTGCAGAGGAGATTCACTAGGTTGATTCCAGAGTTGAGAGGGTTGGCTTATGAGGAGAGACTGAGTAGACTGGGGCTATACTCATTGGAATTCAGTAGAATGAGGGCAGATCTTATAGAAACATATATGATTATGAAGGGAATAGATAAGATAGAAGCAGGGAAATTGTTTCCATTGGCGAGTGAAACTAGAACTAGGGGGCATAGCCTCAAAATAAGGGGAAGCAGATTTAGGACTGAGTTGAGGAGGTACTTCTTCACACAAAGAGTTGTGAATCTGTGGAACTCCCAGTGAATCAGTTGAGGCTACCTCATTGAATGTTTTTAAGGCAAGGATAGATACATTTTTGAACAGTAAAGGAATTAAGGGTTATGGTGAAAGGGTGGGTAAGTGGAGCTGAGCCCATAAGAAGATCAGCAATGATCTTATTGAATGACAGAGCAGGCTCAAGAGGCCAGATGGCCTACTCCTGCTCCTAGTTCTGTTCTTATCAGCAAACTTGAAAATCAAGTTATAGGGGAATTTGGTCACACAATCATTGGTGTATAAGGAGATTTGTCAGGGGCTAAGAACACAGCCTTTTGGGGCACCAATGTTAAGAATGATCGTGGGGGAGGTATCATTGCCTATCCTTATTGATTGTGGTCTGTGAGTTAGGAAGTTCAGGATCCAGTCACAGGAGGACAAGCCAAGCCCCAGGCCACAGAATTTGGAGATGAGTTTTGTGGGAATAATGTGTTGAAGGCTGAGGTGTAGTCAGTAAATAGGACTCAGACTTAGGTGTCTGTTGTCTAGGTGTTCCAGGGTTGAGTGTAGGGCCAGGGAGATGGTGCTTGCTGTGGACCTGTTGCAGCAGGATGCAAACTGAGGTGGATCTAGGTAATCTGAGAGGCTGGAATTGATTTGTGCCATGACTAATCTTTCGAAGCACTTCATAACGATCCATGTCAGAGTCACCGGACGATAATCATTAAGGCACGCTACCGGACTTTTCTTTGATACTGGGATGATTGTCGTCTTCTTGAAGCAGATAGGGACCTCAGATTGGTGTAAAGAGAGGTTAAAGATGTCTGCAAATACCCCTGTCAGCTGGTCCATGCAGGATCTTAGTGCTCGTCCAGGTACCCACTCGGGCCAGTCAGTTTCTATGCGTTGACTTTCAAGAAGGCTGCTCTGATGTCTGCAATGGTGACCTTGGATATAGGTTCATCTGGGGCCTCCAGAGTGGAGGGTGTGTTCTCGCTGACGCCTTGCTCAAACTAGGTATAGAATATATTGGGCTCATCAGGGTGGGGTGCATTGGTGCCAGCAATTTTACATGCCTTCATCTTGTAGCTTGTTTAGCCTTTGTAGCCTGTAGTTTCGTTAGGGCATCATAATTGGCTGTACTTCTTCGTCTTCTTTGTTCTATCCACGTGCAGATTCAGAAGTGCTTTCACACCGATGTTCTGAATCCAAATACCTGCCTGAGGAGCCTCTGTGAGATAGAATTGTGCGTCCTTAATGCACACGTGACCCCATTCATTTTGAAATGATGTCCTCAAGAGTCAACAGGTGGTTGAGAAATAGAACCCTAGAATTCCTACAGAGAAGAAAGAGGCCATTTGGTCGATTGGGGCTGCAGTGACTCTTCGACAGAGCATCCCACCCATGAGCTATCCTCATAGCACCGCACATTTACCATGGGTAATCCACCCAACCTACTTATCAATGGGCACAAAGGGGCAATTAAGCATGGCCAATTCAGCTAACCTGAACACCTTTGGAGTGTGGAAGGAAACTGGAGCACCCAGAAGAAACCCAGGCAGACACAAGGAGAATGTGCAAACTCCACACAATCACACAAGGCTAGGATTGAACCTGGGTCCTTGGTGCTGTGAGGCTAACTGCTATGCCATCATGCTATCCAGGAGAGAACCATATGCTTCATGAGTAGTTAGTGTACTGTTGTAGTTTTCAATACAATGGGAGTGTGTATATTAGATAATATGGTGAGAGATTTATATTTACAGCACACTAATTCATCATGTTGAAAAATTGCATGAGACACACTAACCTGTGTATTCCCAATCTTCACTCCCATCACACAAGGCTTGGTATCAGGTCACAAAAACAGTCTGATGGCTCCAGTGCTCTTCTGGCTTGCGTAACCTTGATTGTCCATTGCTGAAGATCTCTTCCACATTATTATAGTCTAATGTTCTCCTCAGCTTGATGGAAATCCAGAAAGACATTTTTCACATGATTTTTATAGATCCTGCACTTATTACTTTCTGCTAAATTTTTAAGAATATGAGGATACCACCATTAGCTCATGTCATCCTTCCAGACACAACCCCAGCCCCAACCCCAGTTACTGTTTTATTTACTTATAATAACAGGTAATTTATTTTCCAATTGTTGGTTCTATTGAATCCATACCTGTAACATTAGCCTACATTTTCTCTTCAGACACTGCACCTTCTCAACATTCCAGTATGTTCTCCTTCACATTTCCAACATTTTATTTTTCTTTCCAATGCTGGTACAATCCTTTCTCCTGTTGCCCTTGTTTCACTTGACTAATATGATCAAGATCAAATTTCCTCCAATGACTGTCAGACCCTTCACCTTTTACACTTGAATTAGCCCTTTAATCCTAATTGTATTCATCTCATCATCTTCAATGTGTCTTCCTGACCTCATCATTATCCCACGCAGTATTATCAATCTCTCTCACTCCAGTTCACGCTCCTCCTCAGAAATTTCTTTGCCACTTAATGCTAAGAAAATTGATTGTTCTGAAACTTTAAATTGAAATCTCCACTAAATTGAAAGTCATGAATAAAACGGTAAACAACGGTATGGCTTTCAGCACTGCAGTTCCAGTAACTGTCTTGTCACCTGAAATTCGGCACAGTGAATAAGGATACGCCTTTTATACAGGTTGCTGCTGATTGTACAATGTTAATCTTTTCTTAACCTCAGGATAGGTTTTCATTGAGCACCGCCTGGGCAAAGTACAGAAATGAAAAAAGAATCAGGTGGATTCTTACCAAAGTGAGATTCTCCTCTGAGATTCCCATCTTGGCACTTGACCCAGAAAACTTGAAAATGTTCTACACATCCACTAATCTCATTAGCATCCACTATCTCTTATCTTAAAGGTTCACCATTTACCTTTTTCCAGCCTCTTTAACATTCCCATCACTATCTATTTTAAATTCAAATATTGCTCCAGTTTTGCCACTGCTAAAATTTTTCATAAATGTCAAGTGCTCCTTTCCTCCTGCACCCCTGTAACAATGCATCAGTCTCATTGTCCATTTCTGACAAGAGTCAAATACTACTTAACATATCTTTTCCTTCTTATGTTACTGGAAATTACAGAAGAGTGGCCTGAGAGGTAATCCCAAATCCAACTGAAACCTTTTTTGATTAATTCAAGGGATGTGAACATCACAACATATTGCTCATACCTAACTACCCTTGAACTGAATGACTTACTAGGCAAGCTCAAAGGGCTTTTAAGAGTCAACTACATTGCTGTGGGTCTAAAGTCACATGTCAGCTAAACCACGTAAGCATGGCAGATTTCCTTCCCTAAAGGACATTGGTGAATCAGATTCATCTTTACAACAATCAACAATGGCTTCACGGTCATATTTTAATTCCAGATTTTTTATTGAATTCAAATTTCACCATCTGCCATGGTAGGATTTGAATCCGTGTCCCAAGAACATCACCCTGGGTGTCTGGATTACTAATCCAGCGACAATATCTTACCATTACATCTTACCAACCTGCAACTTCTTCCGTCTATCTGATCTCATCTGTTGTCTCCAAACATTCCTTTCAACTTTGCTTGTGTTCACTCCAGCCAATCAAATTGACTTCCTACAAACTTTACATCCTCTGTTGAAATTTAGAATTGTCACCAGCTTTTACTCCACCATTCTCCCTTCCAGAACTAATATTTGGGAATTGCCAACCTTGAAGTTTTCACCTTTTCATTCAAATCTTCAGGCTTTTACAACAAAATATTGGCATCTCTTAGACTTTCATTTTGCATTCTCACTGAATCCAACAATAAATAAATATGAGAGTCTTTTTGTTACAAGGCCATTTATGGCTTTCTTCTGAAACAGATCAGTCTTAGCTCCTGGGTTTCCATGGTTTATCTTCCTGTTTTCACCTTGTACAAGTCCCGACCTCTGGTTCTTTTACTGCACCCATTCATATTCTTTTTAAAAGGAATTACCCAGTACTTCTTGATTTCTACAACTGATTTCGCACCATTTGCCAGAAAGCACATATATTCCAATTACACATTGTGAGAAAAGGTTTATTTTAATCTCCCTTTATATATCTAGTGCTTATCTAAAGACTGTAGCCTCCTGACTTCAATCTGTTCAGCATTGGAAATGATTTGTATTCACCTTGTCTATTGCGTTCAGCATTTTGCACAAGTTAATCAAATTTCTCTCCTCTGAGCTGAATGTTAAGTTACAAAAATATTGGCATTAGAAGGTTAAACAATTGATTTGGGGGGAAGATGCCAGCCAGAGGAGGGTTTTTTCCCAAGCCACAATGCGAGGGGCAGTCAAACTGCAGCATTTTTTGACCTATATTTATTTAGTCAGTCATGAGAGTCTAAGCGAAAGAGAAAATAATAACATAAGCGTCATTAGATTTCAGGCATTTCTTTCCCCAGTAATCGATGAAGATTGTAAGGTGATTATCGACGGGCAACCAACCCCTGTGTCACTCCCTCTGCTCCAAACAAACAGATTGAGCAGTTTTGTGTTAAACCAGGTGTACCCCTGACCTGTCCTGATCCACTCACAGAAATTATCCCTTGCCTTGTTGCTGCTAAATCCTTCAGAATGAGATAACAGAACACAAACTATTTGCACAACTCCACGCAGGAATGTAGGACACACTGTACTAGTGCATCCAAAAGCAAAAGATTAACACAGTGCTAATTCCACAATCTGTTGTTTTAATGGTCACTGGATAATGTTGGTTTCCCTCTCACAGAAACACTACAGTACAGAAGGAAGCCATTTGGCCCATTGAATCTGCACCGGCAACAATCCCACCTAGGGCTTATCCACATAGTCACCCTGCTAATCCCTCTAACCTACACCTCCCGGGACACGAAAGGGCAATTTAGCATGGCCAATGCATCTAACCCATACATCTTTGGACTGTAAGAGGAAGACAGAGCACTCGGAGGAAGCCCACGCTAACACATATGGAGAACATCCAAACTCTATACAGAGAGTGACGCAAGCTGGGTCCCTAGAGCCATGAGGCAGCTGTGCTAACCACTGTGCCATCTTGCCATTTTTCCTGCCATTCTTTTGCTGTCTGTATTCTGCCTTTCTCCGATCCATTCCACCACTCTCTCCACTCTTCTAATCATTTCTTGGCTTCATGGAGCGCTGAGAGATGCAGCATTTGATTCTGACACACAGGTTCCAGGTGTGGAATGTGACTGACTGGCCAGCCTAGAATCTAATTTGTTCATGGTGACAGTAGCTGCAGAGTATGTGTTGGGCAACATGTAATATTGGATTATGGGTAAAGGGTTTTCAGGAGAATTAAAAATTCCAGGTTGCCAACAACTAAATTTTAGTTTGAACGCCATTGGCTAAGAAGAACAAAAATGATAGAGAAACAGGTTACTATAGTATTTACCTGAGGGATTGTGCGTAACCCATAACTGACTGGGGCAGCTTCCAAGCTACTCAACTGTAGCAATAGCAAAAATGGACAAATTGTATTTATTTTTAATGTCAAAGATCATTCCAAGTCATCTCACAGAGGAGTTAACAATTCTGCACCAAGCTTTGTAGAAGGTACGTGAGGTCATCAAAAACTTGGTCGTGCTTGGTGGTAGCATTCTGACTCAAGTTAAAAGATAACTGCACTCCAGTGACTTGCTCTAGGATGTCCGTTCGTGGAGTATTACACTGATTCCAAAACCAAGGCCCTGTTTGTCCTCCCAGGTGGTTGTAACAGTTCCTAGGACACATTTTGAAGAGCAGGGGAGTTCTCTCAGTTCTCCCAGTGCCCCAGCCAATATTTATCCCTTAACCAACAGCAGCAGAAACAAATGATCAGCTCTGCTGTTTGTGGGAGCTTGCTGTGTACAAATTGGCAGCTTCATTTCCTATATCAGAGCCTATACTTTAAAAGTACACCATTCTGCTTTGGGATATCTGAAGATTGTGAAAGGAACCAGATAAATATAAGTCTTTATTTCGCTTTTAAAAAAAAGTTTTGTTTTCAGAAGCCTTGCTTAGGTGGGTGGAGAGGTGGAGGGGGCTTGGTTACAAGGAGAAGGGTCAATGCAGCTATGCAGATAGTCACATTCTTTAAGTCAAAGATCCCCGCAGTTGGTGTTTGAGGGTGAAAGAACCAGGGGCAGAAGTTTGAGGAGAATGTTAATCAGAAAGGAAAAGTTTTGGTGGGGGATGGGTGGGGGGAATGCAGGAGATGTAACACATAGTCAGGTAGGAGGACTGTGATGAATTGCAAGGAGTTGCCTGTAAAGTCTGATGAATGAAGCAGCTAAGTTTCCAGACAGTAATGCAGAGTAAATCTATAGTTGGGTAACTGTTCAGTAAGTTTTAAGGGGAGACCAGAGGCATTACTGCACCTGCAGAGAGCTGGGTTGGATGCTGGTTGGGACAGGAATTGAAGTATTTTGCCAGTGAGCAATGCTTAAGGTAGGAAGAGTTGAGAAGGACTCAGAGATTCCAGCCTGGGGTGCTGGCAGACAAAAATGTTGGCTGAGGAGTCGGATCATTAGTGATAGGAGGCTGATGAATTTGTTAATAATAAAAGGATGTGAACAAAATGAAAGGATTCAGTGTAAGTGCAAGTGGAAGAGGGAAGATATCAGAGCTGGGCTAGGGGAAAGTCAACAGATAGGAGACCAAATAGTAACTAAGCTGCCAAGGTCAGGCATAGCAAAGGATGTGGAGAATCTTTTTAAGTGTATCATCGCACACACTGCTTTTCCTGGCAGGGAATAGTGGGTGTAATGTCCTAACTATGTTAGAACTTGTGGGTTTTAAACAAAAAGAAAAAAGGATTGGTTTGCACATGTAGATTCAAAATAACAACAATAGACTTATTGAAAGAGATATTCTCTGCACTGCACAGAGTACAAACTGAAACTAAACATCAGCCTGTGAAACACCCTAATAACATCACCATCAAATCCATGGAACTGGCAACTACTTAAACATATAACAGTGGGGAATTGGTGGCAGGATTCCTAATCCTGTTGAACCACATTGCTAATACTTCTTCCATGACCAACAAGTCCTGGCATTGGAGTCAAAGTCCTAATTTCTGATTCTGACCACCCATCATGACACTAGCCCTTCAGGGATAATGAATAGAATGGAGGTTCAGGAAGGCAGACTGGAGATGTTGAGCTCTCAAGCAGGAAAAAGTTGCTAACAAACTGCAACTAATCGGAGCCAATAAGGCAAATAAAAACATTTAGAGTCACTAAGGAGGGTGGGATGTCTGAAGTTTGCGAGGAATTCCTAGTAAAGAGGGGACTGCAAAGAAAATGACAAAATCTTTACAGCAGTGATAGGAGTCAAAGAGTGATATATTTCTGGCTGGTGCTGCCAAGGAGATGCACCAGACATGTATATTAGAAGTAGGGGGAGACCAAGGCTAGATCAATGGAGCACATACAAATAACAATCTGGAAATAGCAATTTAGTGGTAACATCACTGGATTAGTAATCTGTAGACATGAATTCAACTATTACCACAGTAGTTAGTTAATGAAATTAATCTAGAGTTAGATTAACAGCGCCAGGTGCCTGGGTTCAATTCCAGCTTTAGATGACTGTCTGTGTGGAATTTGCACATTCTCCCCATGTCTGCATGGATTGCCTCTGGGTGCCCTGGCTTCCTCCCACAGTTCAACGTTATGCAGGTTAGGTGGATTGACCATGCTAAATTGCCCCTTTGTGTCTCAAGATGTGTGGGTTAGGGGAATTCGCCATGGTAAATGTATTAGGTTATGGGGATAGGACACAGGTGAGGGCTAAAAGATACTTTGTCAGCAACTCCGTGCAGACTTAATGGGCCCAATGGCCCCCTTCTACACTGTAAGGCTTCCACAATTCAATGACTTTACAGTACCCAACAAGTATGAGTGATGGTGTTCATATTGATTTGTCGATATGAAGCAGTACTAGAATAGAAACACATCTCCAATTCATTAAAATATGGAATTGTTACAGCGCAGAAGGAGGCCACTTAACCCATCGTATCCATGTTGGCCCACTGCAGGAGCAATTCACACTTCTGTTACTTTTCTCTGTAGGCCTGCATATTTTACCTTCACAGCTAACGATCCAATTCCTTTTTGAATGTTGAACCTAACCTGCTTTCAGGCAGTGCATTCCAAATTTTAACCCTTTATAATTACTGGAATTTCATAAATCCATCTGATTCACTAATTTCCTATCATCCTTACCTGGTCTTGGCTTACACATGATGCCACAGCAATATATAACTGCTTTCTAAAATAGCCAAGAAGGCCAATTTATTGCCTCGAGGACAATGAGGTTTGGCAAAGAAATTCTGGCTTTAAGTACTAAAAGGAATTAAAAATGAGTGAAGAAAATGATTATTTTCCAAATGGATTTTGGTTCCTTGTATAAAGCTTGCACTTGTACTCAGAATGGAAGAGATCGCAAAATGGCTGGAGCGAGAAATGAAATAATGTCAAAACTGCAGAGGGACTACTTTCTGACACTTAGTCCATGCGGCATTGTCACTACAGAGGAACTACTTTCTGACAGTTAGTCCACATTCCATTGTCACTGTGCAGGGACTATTTTCTGATATTTAGTCCATGCTGCATTGTCACTGCAGAGGGATTATTTTCTGACAGCCCACGCTCCTTTGTCACTGCACAGGGACTATTTTCTGATGTTCAGTCCACACACTGCTGTCTTTCTCCACTTTGAAATTGTTGGACACAAGAAATCACTGGAGAAAAATGAAACAGAATGATGAAAAGCCCAAGGGAATTCATGTAGAATTCTGATAAGCTTCTGTGAATGCAGATTCTGAGAGAAAGAACAAAGCAATTTATTTGAAGATGGCTACAGAGTGATTCTGTGCAGCCAACTTCATTTAAAATCATTCACTCAATAAATTCAAGTCAAAACAAGTAGAAAATAATGAAGAGAAAGTTATCTTACACGGCATTGATTGAAATTTCAAGAAGCACCGCTCTCTCTGTGTGACATTTAGCAGTGAGTAGACCGTGAATGTAAAAGGTCACTCACCCTTTTATATTATCATTCTTCCTTTTCTCAAGCTCCAGCTCTTATCTTCTTGTACCTTTGCCCTGATTATCTTGTGTCATCCTATACAACGAGTAACTATTTAGTCGTAGAGGTTAGAGCACCTGAACTTGACTTTACTCAACAACACCAAGTAAGAACTTCACGCCAATTTTGTTGGACATCAGGAATTTGGGCCATTGACATTAATTATAATTCCCCAACTCCTATTCTAGCTGATGTCAACTAACCACACAGCAGGGACTGAATCAAGATTGTTGTGTTCCATGTGGCTTTAGTCCCACTAAGGGTTAGTAGCCTTACTGACCTATAAACCCTCAATTAACTCTAATCTTCCTTCTCCATCTTAATCCCATTTTTACATCCCAGACATTTTTTGTCTCAGTGCCCCTCCTCCCCATCCCACACTGAGCCATCTATCTTTTGGTTCTTAAGTTTGCTACATCTTTGTTTCAGTCACTCCCAGCTACAGTTTAATATCAACACATTTCTCTCTCTTTTCCCTCTCTTTTTGTTCTGACGAAGAGTCAAGCAGACTTGAAACATTAAATCTATTTTCTCTCTCCCTGCAGATGCTGCCAGACCTGCTGAGTTTTTCCAGCATTTTCTGTCCCTACTTCAGGCACTTTGCATAAATACTTGCCTACTCTTACATACGGATGGCAGTGCCGTAGTGGCATTGTCACTGGATTCATAATCCAGGGATGCAGGGTAATTCCCTGGGGACCTGGGTTTGAACCCCACCATGGCAGATGGTGCAACTTGAATTCAATAAAAATCTGGAATTAAAAGTCTACTGATGACTATGAAACCATTGCTGATTGTTTCAAAATCTCATCTAGTTCACTAATGTCCTTTAGCAAACATGTGCAGAAGGAGGCCTTTTGGCTCATTGAGTCCGCACTGACCACAATCCCCCCACCACCCCCCCACCCTATTCCTGTAACCCCACATCTTTACCCAGCTAACTCCGCTGACACTAGGCTCAATTTAGCATGGCCAATCAACCTAACACACACATCCTTGGACTGTCAGAGAAAACTGGAGCACCCAGAGGAAACCCACATAGACAGAGAGAGAATGTGCAAACGCTGGACAGTGAACCGAGACCAGGATTGAACCGGATCCCTGGTACTGTAAGCAGCCGTGCTAACCACTGTGCCACCCTTTGATAGGGACAATAAAATTAAGATGTTATGTGCATTGGCTCAAAGCAGGTCAGAGTGAGCCATATCCCGAATTAGGCTGCTGGATTTTTCATTCAGGTGTCGGTGCTTTCAGCTCCAAGGGCATTTGATGCTAATGCATTCTACAAGAAACTAAGAGATTCAATACTGTTTCCTAAGGTATAAAAGATTCATCCAACACAACTGGAAAAACTGTTCCATTCTAAGAATATGTAAAGGAAAGTATTGTTCTGAAAAGCATTGATTAGCTCCTTTGTTTGCAATTCTCCCTTTCAGTATTGAGTTTTTCAGTATTTTTGCCTTTGTTGTTCTCTGTTTATGTGAACCAATGATTGTAATACATTTCAACAGTAGTTTAGCACATTGTGCAAAGTGTTATCTCCTCATCTAAGGCAGGATATATTTGCGCTGGAGGAGGTATGATGGAGGTTCATCAATCTTTGGGATGGTGAAATTGTCTTAGGAGGTGAGGTTGAGGAAACTGATGGAATCCCTACAGTGCCCTATCCCCATAACCCCATGTATTTACGCTGCTAGTCCCATTGATGCTAAGGAGAAATTTAGCATGGCCAATCCACCTAACCTGCACATCTTTGGAGTGTAAGAGGAAACTGAAGAGTGTAAGGAAGAAACCAGATACGGGGAGAATGTGCAAGCTTGATCAATATCTTTGTAACAAATATAAGTTTAAGTTTATTTATTAGTGTCACAAGTAAGCATATGTTAATACTGCAAACCTGTTCCGGTACACCAAAGGAGAAGTTAGCATGGCCAATGCACCCAACCAGCACCTCTTTTGGGCTGTGGGAGGAAACCAGAGTGCCCGGAGGAAACCTACACAGACACAGGGGGAACCTGCAGACTTTGCACAGACAGTGACCCAAGCTGGGAATTGAACCCAGGTCTCTGGCGCTATGAGGCAGGAGTGCTACCCACTGTGCCACCGTGCTGTAACTGAGAGGTTCACCTCAGAGAACACCAACGTTATGAAAATGGAAAGCATACCATTTTTATTTGCAAGTAACTCTGTATGAGGACTTCATGGTGGTATAGTTAGTCAGTGGATGTTTGAGTGTTTGTGTCACAACCTAGGCAGCTCTAATTTGATGGGATGTAATGAACACCAACGGGAATAACACACATCCCTTATCAGACACTTGATCTGGTATTGAAGAAAGTTGTCTGTTTTTAGGTCTTAAACATTATTAGTCAGGCACCAGGAATCTCTTGGTTAGGAAACAAGAAGCCAATTTTTAACGCCCATTCTTCATTCCCCAGACTCATTATTTTCCCTTAACCCCTCTTTCCATGCCCCCCATCTGTCCACTATTATCTTTAATGATTGTGAGTGGGATTTGTATACAGTCAAACCTTTCAGTTAATTGGCTGATTAGTAAGTTTCACGGATATAGAGGGATAGTGACTCAGTTAATCTGAAAATTGGAAAAGGAAATGACACTAAACTTAAGACTGTTTTCATCTGCAGTGTACCTTCTGGAAGTATTGGAAGCAAAATGTTTTGATTTTGTAGAAAAAAATATGCCTTCATCACTGGTTCCAAATTTCCAGGCTGAAGATTTGCAATTGGTTTTTATGGCTTCAGTCATAAGGTCTGGGATTTTCTGAACTTGTTCGCCTCGCCATGACTGTTTAGTTACTTACTTTGTGTCACAAGTAGGCTTACATTAACAATGCAATGAGGTTACTGTGAAAATCCCCTAGTTGCCACACTCCGGCACTGTTTGGGTAAACTGAGGAAGAATTTAGCATGGCCAATGCACCTAACCAGCACATCTTTTGGACGTTCTCACTGTCAGTGAGAATGGAGAATTTGGTACTCAGCCAAATCTCCATTCACTGCAGTGGAACTGGTGAATCCCAGCCATGGATGAGGTCAGAGAATTGTGGCCAGTAATATCCCCAACTTTTTAACCATAGAAATCTAGGGCGCAGAGAATCCATCCCCTCCAACCCCCCCCACAATTGTAGGACTGTAGGTAGGGGGAGGGGAATATAGGTAGCCCAGGCAACAAGTGACAATACCCACTTAAAGGATTGAGTTAGTCCTTTGAAGAGATGCTGAAACAAAAGGAGGAGTGGACAGATTACACCTGAACAGGACTGGGACCCATGTCAGGTTAACTGGTGACTTGGGAGTTGGTTTAAACTAGTTTGACCGGGAGATAGGGAAGCAGACTAGCATAGTGTTGGAATTCTTTTGACATTAATGTGAAGAATGTTCCATAACTTAAGAAATCAAAGCAGGAGTGGACAATTCAGGCCTTTGAGTTTCCTCTGCCATTCACTAAGCCCTGACTTCTGTTCACCATTTCCAAGGTGCAGGTCGTAGTGTGACGGAATATTCTCCACTTGCCTGATAAGTGAGGGTCCAACAATACTCAAGAAATTTGACACCATCCAGGACAAAGAAGGCCCCTTGATTGGTATCCCATCCATATGCATTCACTCCCTTTAACACTGATGAATAGTGACAACAACGTGCACCATCTACAAGATGAACAATAGCCATTCACCAAGGCTCCTTCAACAGCATCTTCCAAACCCAGAACCTCTACCATTGAGAAGGGCAAGGAGTGGAGGTGCATGGAGCACCACCACCTGTACATTCCCCTCCAAGTCACTCACTATCTGCCCTGGAAATATATTACCATTCCGTCATTGGTGCTGGGTCAAAATCTTAGAGCTCTCTCTATAACAGCACTGCGGGTGTATCTAAGCCACATGGATTGCAGCAGTTCAAGAAAGCGGCTCACCACCATCTTGTCAAGGGCAATTAGGATGGGCAATAAACACTGGCCTAGCCAGCGACATCCACATCCCATGAATAAATAAAGACCATGGCTGATCTGTTATCCTAAAACACATTATCCCCATAGTATTCAAAAATCAATTGATCTGTGTCAGTTGATGAAGTTGTTGCATGGGATTGTGATGCAGTGACTATAATAAATATCAAGGTGGAGATAGTCAGGTGCAAACTGACAGTGTTCCCATGAAATCATGCTAAATCTTTGCAAGTCACTGGTTAGGTCTTAGCTGATGTACTTGTGGAACTCCGGGTACCACACTTGAGGGCACAATGACTGTTTACCAGGATGATACCAGCGATGACAGACTTAGTTATGTGGAGAGATTGCAGAAGCTGGGATTTTTAAAAAAATAGAGATTAGGAGAGGGGACCCAAAAGGAATTCACAGTTGTTTCGCCTTACTTTCTCTCTCAACCAAGGTAAGATTGGTTACCTTATTCTTGGTAACCACAAGAATAATTGGTAAAATAACTGAAAGGGAAACTAGGCAGTTTCCTCTACACAAATAAATGTGGACAAAATCCACATTTATGATGATCTGATCGGCACTAACTGAAAGGGTGATGGGATCAGATTCGGTGAGAACTTTCAAAGAGTTATAGGGAAAATGTGCTATAAAAATCTGTGACTTTAAAGAAAAGAATGTGTTTCATTTTCACTAGCAATGAAGGAACAGGGCCAATGTTAGCAACCAGTATAAGTCATGTGGACGAAAATGCTTGCTGTAAGGAGAGGCATGTTCAATGCGAAAGGTTCCCCCGTAGTCTTAGATGCTTAGTGACCTCACAATGTCAGCGAGGGTAACTGTGTGTTCAGTGAACAGGGGAGACAATTAAATCAGAGAAGTAG
This sequence comes from Carcharhinus amblyrhynchos, assembly GCF_965287045.1. Lineage (NCBI taxonomy): Eukaryota > Metazoa > Chordata > Chondrichthyes > Carcharhiniformes > Carcharhinidae > Carcharhinus > Carcharhinus amblyrhynchos. The sequence goes on along the minus strand of NC_137327.1, from coordinate 58,417,470 downwards.
GTGGGTTCCTCCCCCTGGCCCCCAGAAACAGTCAATCATTCTGTTTAATTTTACCACATAGCATTGTGTTCCTTGCTCCAGATGCAAAGTTAGTTGGCAACACACCTATTAAATGCTTCACATTTACCACTGCCAACCAGCATATTGGGGTTTCACAACCTGCCTTTCAATCTTCAAACCCTGACTGATCCTGACAGAAGCAGCCTGCTAACACACAGGCATCCTTGCTGCGAGAGGATGCAGTACTCTAGGGAACACCAGGCTACCACAGAACAAAGTGCAAATATCCAGCGCTTGACAGCACCTATCGAGGAAGTGATGGCCATAATTGGCTTCCACTCTGACCTAGCAGTTGTGGTTGGAGCTGTGGGAGTTCTGCACCTTCAATTGTTCACGAGAACTATGCTTTGACTTTGTTCATCTTCCGATATATTTTCAACCTCTCCAGAAGATCCACAATATAGCTGAATAAAATAGGATATTGCTGTAATCCCCTCTAACTCTGGTAATACTGCTCAGTCCCAAATTAACCATCTCCCCTGATCTGATCTGATTTGATTTATTATTGTCATGTATATTGGCAAACAGTAAAAATTATTGTTTCTTGTGCGCTATACAGACAAAGCATACAATGCATAGGTAAGAAAAGAAGGTGCAGAACATTGTGTTACAATTATAGTTATTCGTGAAGAGAAAGATGAACTTAATCTGAGGTAGGTCCATTCAAAAGTCTGCTGGAGGAGATTGTAATAGTGCATTGTTAGAGAGCTTAAAAGATTTAGAATAGAGTTTTAGAAGCATAGAATGAGAGTAAAAGAATTAGAGGCTATGCTGGAAACAGCTCACAAGACATCCTCTTGCTTTGGCACCATCTTGGAATAACCCAGAGACATCGACCCGAGAGGGTGCAGATAGGGACTAACACATGCTGAAATACAAGGAAGTCAGGTGATGCAGATAGGGGAGGTCTGTTGCAATTGAGAGGAGGTGTAACAGATCAGAAGTCTGTTATAATGAGAAAAACGTTAGCAGAGTATTAGATTACTCATACGAGTTCTGTGCATTCACCCATCCAATGCGGGAACATTCCTGTGGTACTCACTGTGGAACAGCCCGGAAACAGTGGCAACCCCAAAACTATCTGCAATCCTTCATCCACTTCATGATAAGTGCAGCTAATTAACTCAGTGAGGATGCAGTGAATGAAGGATCGCATTAGTGGAGCACTGGAGGGGTTATAGTCACTGCATTGTAATGTATAGGGGGTAGTATCTTGCTGGCTATCATGAATATGGTGTCCTCATTTTCCCAGGGGTGGGGATGGTGGGAGTTGCATGATACCACAGTGGTTAGCATTGCTGCCTCACAGTGCCAGGGGCCCAAGTTCGATTCCGGCATTGGACAACTGTGTGGAGTTTGCATGTTCTCTCCGTGTCTGCATGGATTTGTTCCAGGTGCTCCAGTTTCGGGATATCACTGAGAGTCCATTCATCAATTTCCTGTTAGCTTCTGCCTCACTGCACATTGTGCCCCTATCGCACATTGAACTTTCCTGTTCATGTTCAATTGGCCTGTTGCATTTTGGTTTTCTTGTGCTTAAAAGCCGCCTGTCTTTGCACTCCCTACCTCCAGTCCTGTGATCACGTTCCAGATAGTGAGCTCGAAGAGGCTCTGATAGCACTCGTAATCACCGCCTCTTTATTGAGAGTTTAATCTGATTGCTGTCCTCACACTACACTACTAGTGTCCCAGCTATCCCCCATTTCTAGCCCCTATTAAGAAAGCAAAGGGTGAAAACATATTCCTCTGGTGGGGCACTGGAAGTAAAACAAAACGTAAAAGGAATTCTTAAGCACTAAACCAAAATAGTCTTCCCGCAGTGATGATACACCCCAGCAACTATGCCCTATTTATACATGCTTAATGTACTTAATTAAACAATGCCCTTCATCCATGCATCCAAATAAAATAATTAACGACTGTTAAAAATCACCAAATAGATATTTCCCTTTGGAGATTATTCCAAGGAAAGCCAATGTTTGAGGGACATTGCACAGGTTCATGCTGACAATTTCTAACTGATTAAATGGCTTCTTGCTCTAAACTAATATTCTCCAAGAATTTGAAGGTAGCTTTGCAATAGAACAAGCTCTTTCACTTGCCCAAACCTCACCCGCACACAAACACAGCACATAGGCTGGATTATTTTAGAACCTGTTGTCCAGGGAAGATGCTGGTGAGCAACACTGGAGGAGGAGGACTTGCTTTAGTCCAGTAATAGAACATGAGGCACTTACAATGAACACTGCATTTGCATTGCATAGCACATTTCAAAGCTGATGGAAAGGGTATCAGTTTGGATAAATAAAAATGCCACAATGCACAACAGAACATGACTGACAGAGCAGCAACACAGGAACTAGCTGATGTTGTGCCGGGTGAATCTATAATGCAGCTTGCAATGCTCGTGGAATCATTGATTGTCTCTGCACAGCCAAATTCGGAACAGGGATTCTCCCTCCCTTCAAAGAGAGTAAAATCAATCATCATGCAAGTTGGAGAAACATGCACCCATATTATCCATTGGATAGCTACAAGGTCACATAAGTGGCCACTTGGGGTCAGACACTCTATCAGTTCATTCGGCGAAGAAAGGAGCAATGAGACAAAAACAAAATGATAATTTAATTATAAAACAATTCTGAAATTACTAGTGTGATTTATTGAAAGAAGAGAATGAATCTGCTCACCACCTTAATAGTGATGAAGTACAGTTATGAATAATTATCTTTGCAAAGCACAAAACCAGATATAAAATCTCAACTACTCCCATATTATGATTGAAGTATTGGTTAAGTGCTATGGACCCACTAATGAATTATATTCATGCTGTAAAAACATATTCAGGGTGATTCTCCCAGCCCGTTTTGCTGCTCCAGCAGGTTTCTCGCTGGCGCCACAGCCTCTGTGTGTCTTTGGCTGCCAGAATTCTGGCGTCATCAGCTCTGTGCCAGAAATCAGCAAGGAGCTGATTAAAATATTTACATTTGAATTTAAATCGGATTTACGGGCCCAGGACTGAGGTCTCCAGGCCCTCCATAGTGGTTTACAATAGCTCCCCACTAACAGGCATCTGATGGCCTGACCCCACTGGAGTGAAGGAAGGCCATTGAGCCCACGAGGTTGGGGGTAAATGGGGGTTGCCCCATGGGCATTGCCAGTCTGGTCCTTTGCACTGCCCAAGGGGCAAAGTGGCAATGCTCAAGCAGCACCTTGGCACTGGGATTGGGCAGTGCCAAGGGGTGGGACCTATTCGGGTGGGGCCTATAGGGTAGAGATCGGTGGAGGTGGGGGTCCCGCTGCCACTCTGCAGACAGGATCGCAAGCAGAAAGTGGAAAGGGGCTAACCGGGGCTGGCCATCGAGGCGGGGCAGGGAGGTCGCCCTGCCAGGTGGGGTTGGGGCTGCTGGTGGGTCAAAGGGATTAGGAGATCAGGACTACTCAGTGGGGTGGGGGATGGTTAGAGGCTGGCCCAGACATGTCCAGGAAACCAGCAATTAGGTGGCTGGGGTGGGCGGGGGTGGTCACACGGCCATCGAGCTGGCAGCGATTGGGAGGCCAGCAGTGCAGGTTACTGTGCATGCGTCGATCAACGTGCTGACAGATCAGTGCATGCCTGCTCAGTGCTATGCTGCTGGCCTTTCCAGTGGCAATAGATCCTACCCAGATTTTATTCATGATTCATGCAAAGGCACTGTGTGATGCACAGAGTGTGGGAGATTCATTTTGAAATTCCTGCTGAGAAAGTAACAGGATTTACTCCAGTTTTTATGTGAATCTTTTGGGACAATCTATGGTGTTTATTTTATTACTGCTCCATCTATTTATTCATTGAAATATTAACATACTTCAGGTTTGTACAGTGAGTCCTCAGTTAATGTTGTGGTTACATTCCTTAAAATCACAACTTGAAGTGATATGATTTTAAGTGAACCGTGTGTCCCACAGAACTCAATGTTAAAGCCAGAGTTATGTTCCTTTGGATACTTCAAACCCAGAAATACATTGTACAAGTTGAAATATTGCACCATACATGGGCAGAACTGGGTATTGCTAGCCGAAATAACATACAAAATGAAATATAGCACTAAATATAAAAGAAACGCAACATGCAATACATTGTAAAACGTTTGAAAGAATTACAGTATGCTCACATACAGTAAACTAGAACAAAGAACAAAGAAAATTACAGCACAGGAACAGGCCCTTCGGCCCTTCAAGCACTGACCATACTGCCCAACTTAACTACAACCCCCTACTCTTCAGGGGACCATATCCCTCTATTCCCATCTATTCATGTATTTGTCAAGACGTCCCTTAAAAGTTACTACCGTATCCGCTTCCATTACCTCCCCCAGCAATGGGTTCCAGGCACCCACCACTCTCTGTAAAATATCTGCCTCGTAAATCTCCTTTAAACCTTGTCCCTTGCACCTTAAAACTATGTCTCCTAGTAACTGACTCTTCCACCCTGGGAAAAAGCTTCTGACTATCCACTCTGTCCACGCCCCTCATTATCTTATAGACTCTTCCACCCTGGGAAAAAGCTTCTGACTATCCACTCTGTCCATGTCCCTCATTATCTTGTAGACTTCTATCAGGTCGCCCCCTCAACCTCTGTTGTTCCAGTGAGAACAAACCAAGTTTCTCCAGCTTCTTCTCATAGCTAAGAGACTTTTCGATTGACCAGGCTCCATCTGGTGGTAGACATTATTCATGCAGGTAGCAGCTGAAGTCCAAGGATTACTTCCACCAACCAACTTTGGCCACTAGACAGAAGCAAGGTCAAGAAGCAAAGGTGGGAAGCGATGAAGGAATGCAAGGCTCAGCAGAAGCAAGCCATGGAAACAATGGGGGGAGGCAAGGCCAGTGGAGGCCAAGGCTTAGGTGCAACACCAGGAGCTGAGGTCAGCAGCAGGTGAAAGAGAGATGGAAATGCTGTGGGAAAGGTCATGTGTACAGGCAGGCCACAAAAGTGGAAGTCGATGGCAAATGATATTAAAAGTGTAAGGGGCAATGTTAAATGATTATAATGGTACTATATAACTGCATTATAGTGAAACAACATTAAGTGGGGCCTTACTGTGTTTCGTGATTTTCAAAATCATTTTAATTAAAAGAAAATGCCAATCTTTGAATAAAAAGTGTGGTTTTTCGATAATGTTCTCTTTCGTTCTGACTTCCCTATCTCATAGTGGTGGAAATTTAGGGTTATAGTTCTACATGGAATGATCATAACCCATTTGTTATTTATTTAATGTTGTTAGTTTGAGTGCGGAAAGCCTCATGTCCATATATGTACTTCCACTGGATAATAATAAGCAAGAACTTGCTCTTTTTTAATTAACCAATCAAATCCTTTCTTTCCAAAGTCATTGAGGATGTCATTGGTATCCAGGTGCATACTCAGCTCGCCCATAGCTTAAATGGCAATTTTCAATAATTGCTTATCTGGTGTCAACATCGCCAATTCCATTCTATCCCACAATTCCTTTGTTGGTCACCTTCTAGCTACTTTCTACCATTGATTCCTGGGATGATTATTGAATCATTAAACATTCTCGATCTCCAGCAATCCTTAATGTGACGAGGGCACTTACCATTGAGTTGTGTATGGACTCTTTTAACATGTAGAGTCTGTTGCTCTGTAGCTACCACCCAGTTCTGGCTGACTAGGAGATTCTCATGTTCTTGCTGCCCATCATCAATGCACTGTAAGGGTTTACAGATTGACAACTAAGTTACTTGGTCACACCAAGAATGCATCGCTCATGGCCATCGAGTCCTGGGGTGGGACTCGAACCCGGAACTTCTGGTTCAGAGGTCGGGATGTTACCCACAGGGCCTCTTGGATCGTTAAATTACCTGCCTGACAAATTCCTCCATGAGTTGAAGCTTCCTTCCTGTAACTCAGCACCAGCAAAACTGAAACCATCTTTGTACAATTTGTGTCAGCAGCTGGATAGCTCTGCTTCTACTAGTCCAGCAATCTTCCAGGCTGGTTATCGAAACGAAACTGAGTGATTCACTGCCTCAAATTATGTTCAACCCTAAACTCAGCTCAGATCTCTATAGCTAGGCCATTAACAAGATCCATTTTAACCTCTAGAGATATTGCTGGTAACTAGGCTGAGTTCCCCAATGATATGTACTGGGGCCGCACTTATTAGTCATTTATATTAATGACTTGGAAGAAAAGGGAGACACTTATCCAAGTTTGCAGATGGCAAATAAATGTTTGTGGATGGAGGCAGGGGGTTACATGGAGTTATACATTAAGAGAGCATGTCAAACAGTGAAAAATTAAGTCAATGTAGGGATGTGTGGGATCTGTGAAAGATGAACTAAGAAGAGACAAAGGGCTGTTAAAGTACATAAATCACAGTGTTGGTGCCTAATTATAAAAAGTAATCAAAGGGGCGAACAGACTAGGAAAATAGGGAAGAGAAATGAGGAAGCAGAAAGGGCAGATGCAACAGACAAAAACGTAGGGTTGATCTTCCTTTAATAAAGCCATTGCTGATGCTTGAACAGTTTTATTACTGCAATTGCAGTGTTAGTTTCAGGATTACAATGTTAGAGCTGAAAGCCTGCAAAATCAATCAGCCTAGAGAGATAATATCCCTGAACTGGTTGACAATCTGATGAGTAAAGCTCCTAAATATTGATGATAACTGATCAATTTTCTCAAACTGTAATAATGTCAAGCAGTGCCTACAGTTTTCCTTCCTGCCCACCGCTTGTGACGATTCAAACATACTGTTCCAATTTCAATTCATTTCAAGAAAGCATGTAGAAATTTGGAGAAAGGGTTGTCATTGAATCTGCATTGTATATGTTGTCTCATCTACCTACACAGGCTGGATGATGTTTAAAGACATCTTCCGTGGCGGGTTTGATGGTAGATGGTGCAGGGGTGGAGGGGCTGACGAGGGAGGCAGAGGTATTTAATCAGGTTGGAGGGTGGCAAGTCTGCTGGCTTCCTGCCTCCACCCCAGTGAAGCCTGTGGCAGGAACGGCTGTGGATGGCCTTCCCACCAATTGAGGCTCTTGCGTGGACAATTAATGCCCACTTCAGGAGGCGTTAATGGGGCTTCCATTGGTATTAACCCAGCAAAGGATGGGGAGCTTGGCAAGTAAACCTGGATGTGTGGGTCCCTCAGGTAGCACTCAGGGCCTCATTGAAGAGATGTGTGGGTATGGCGGCTGAAGGGGTGAGGGAAGGATATAGGGCTGCTGAGAACCACATCTTTTCCCTTGCTGCTGTCACTTTTCCTCCACCCTCTCCTGCCATCACTCACCTATGCCCTGGGTCCATCCACAATCATAGGTGTCAGGTGGGAGTTGTACCAACAGCAGCCACCACCTCCCTCAGTGGTCTTCAATACAACTGCTGGCCTTGTGATTGGCTGGCAGCTCGTGGCAGGCAGGTCGTCCACCTCTGACATCCTTGATCTACAGGAGGGCCTTGCAGCTGACCCGTCAACTGCCTGAGTGGGTCTTTCTGAAAAGAACTGACGGCTCACACGCCCTCCAGCCAGCAGGAAAGACTCTTGTCATCTTCGTTAAACAACATCCATTGTGTGGACTAAGGAAAACTAACTCAACTCTGTCCATCCAGTAAGTTTATCTTGCAAGCCACAATTTTGTTCTCTGTCTCACTTACTTCAGAACATCATAACCTACTGGAACATATTCTTCTGAATTCAGTGGCCAAATAAGCTGTCAGATACTTCCACACTAGAAGATTAAAAACAATAATATGCTATGTGATTTTTCCGTTTCTCACACCAGCCATCCTCATTATCTTAGCACTACATTGGCTTTCTCGTTTGCAGAATTAGGAGTGGTTCTGTATAACACGCTAACATACAATGCCCACATTCACTCTGTGTTAAACCCTACAGTCACAACAAATTATCCCTTCAGCCTGAACCTAGCTTCCAGAGGTAGAAGAACACATGACCAGCAAAGTAACGGTGGTATGTCCACTGAGGACACAAAGGGACTCAGTTACTTGATTCAATGATTTGAAAATGATGCCAGATCATTTGCTACTTTCTGTCATTTTGATTGGGGTCTTTCACACATTCCTAGAAATGTTACAGCACAGAAGGAGGCCATTCCACCCATCATGCCTACACTGGCTCTCCCAATGTGCAACTCACCTACTTCCAGTACTCCATTTACTCCCCTGCACAGTCATCCTTTTCAGACAACAGTCCAATTTTCTTTCTGAATGCTCTGATTGAACTCACATCCATCACACTTTCAAGCAGTGCGTTCCAAACCCAAAATCACTTGTTGTGTGAGAAAGTTTTTCCTCATGTCGCCATCGCTTCTTTTGTTAATTCCTTTAACTGTGTGCCCTCTCATTCTCCATCATTTCATGAGTGGGAACAGTTTCTCCCCCTTTACCCTCTCCAGACCATCGTGATTTTGAACGTCTCTATCAAATGTCTTCTCAACTTTTCTCCAAGGAAAACAGTCTCAATGTCTCCATCAATGTGAGTAGTGGCAAGAGTGCTGGTCTGTTACAGATGTGTTGTCAATGTGCAAATCACGGTCTTACAAATGATCCCAATTGCAAATCTGAGATAAATGGGGGAAGACTGCACACACTCCATCCATTTGAATCAGCTTTGAAGACAGTTCATGGCAGTCTATTAAAAACAATTGAAAATTTTATTCCTGGTATTCCTGAGGAGCCAGACAGAATGCTTTCCATCCTGGTTGATTACATCTCCAAAGCCCCCAGTTCCCACCCAACAAAACAGCCAGCTGTATCAGAGCACTCAATAGACACGTGCAGCTCCACAGATTGGCATGAGTGAGGCCCAGCTTCCTCACTGAGACTTTGGCTTCTGTCGCATTGCAGCAACCATGGGGGTGGCTGTTCTTTGGGATTCCATTTGTGCCATTCACTAAAATAGAATCCAAAGTTATTCCCTAATCAGGGAAAGGGGGTTTTGTTTTTCCTTCCTCCTCTCCATCATCTTAATTCTCCCAAATCCCAGGATACTTGTGGAAGGGTTCTCTGCTAGGGGTGAGAAAAGATAGATTCGGATAGATAGAACATAGAACCTAAAACATAGAACACTATAGCACAAACAGGCCCTTCGGCCCACAAGTTGCGCTGATCATATCCCTACCTGCCTATCTATAACCCTCAATCCCATTAAATCCCATGTACTCATCCAGAAGTCTCTTAAAAGACCCCAATGAGTTTGCCTCCACCACCACCGACGGCAGCCAAATCCACTCACTCACCACCCTCTGAGTGAAAAACTTACCCCTGACATCTCCTCTGTACTAATTTCAGAGGAGATGTCAGAGGAGATTGGACTCATGTTGAATTTCATGATGCCAACATGCATGCTGGTGTCCCAGCCTTGTCGTCCTTTGAGCCATTTACTCTGCGGCGGGGTGGGAGGGTGGTGACAAGGCTTGCTCCCTGCAGGCTAGTGTGTTAAGCCACAAGACCAACAAAAACCTGCTAATAGAAGCAGACAAAGATTGTCCAATCGGTGTCTGGTGGCGGCAACAACTTAGCTGATCAAGAGGCCAGCACTCCAGGCTGACTTTAGCAGCCCTACCTGACTGCCTGCATGGTTCTAGCAGCAATGACAGGTCACCTTTCAGGAGGCTTTCCACTCCCCTCCCCTGCTTTAACACCAAAGCCATGACCGAATTTTTAATTATGAAATATTTGGAGTGAGGATGTATCCATTGACGTGCATTCTCTCTCTAATTGACCTCTCAGAACTACCATCAGGCATGAAACATTTGATGCCAATGGGCTGTAAGGCCTACTATTGGCCTTCCAGGGCCAAGAGCCCACCCTCATCATCCTTAGTTGGACAGCAAGACCACCCATTAGCCAATACTTGGCCAGAGAGCAAAAATTCACATTGAGTGACTGTTTTTGCACACAACGTGAGGTCTCTGACTCCCATTTACACCTGATACACAGAGCTTAGAATCCTACAGTGAAAATCCTACCCTTGGTGTTTGTCACTTTTTGTATTTTGGTTTGTATTGTGATTCAGTTTTTCAATCCAAGCAGTGTTAGAGATAGAAAGGAAATAAGTCAGTATTTATTGTTAAAAGTTACAACTGACTTTTGAAGCATGCAATGCTATAAGATGATGTGCAGCGAGTATAATATGATGGAATGCCGCTATTAACATAGGAAAGAGTTATCCCACAGTAATGGCACTCTGGGTACAGCCAGGCACTGTAATACAGGTAACGAGCAGTGGCCTAATCTTCCAGTACAAGGCTCAATAATTCAAACTGAAGCTTATGTCAGCATTAATCTTCTGACCCATCAACCGTCAAAGGTGAAGCAGCTCCATAAACGCTCAGTATCTGTGCATGCCCACAAATACACTGCGTTTTTATCTGTGCAGGTTCCATTCATGCACAGAGTTAAATCAGGGCATTCTCAGGCATCTTTAACCAAAAAGCTTGATCAAAAAAGGTGCTAATTTCAGCGAGCATTTACCAGTCAAGTCACTTTTTGCAATCTGTACGCTGGTTAAGGTTATATATGTAAGGCCTTTGTTAAATTCACTGTGTTAAATTCATTCTTGTAAATATACAGGATGGAAAAAAAGAATGCCTGCAGATTATCTGGTCAGCATCTGGCAAGAGTAGCACAAATTCTCTCTATCACATGTTTCACCAATCCCTCATACTCGACTGCAGGCACTCAGCCTACTCTTTTTTGAAGCTGCTGTAACAATCCTAATGACTTCTCATGGCAATCCATTCCATGCAGTGTCACTTTCCCACGAACTGGGTTAGAATTGGTGAGAGAGAGACTGCACGGTGAATGTGTATTTCGATTCCGTTTTCCATCAAGGAATCCTTTTTGTGCTTAAAAGACAATTTCTCCAGAGTTAATAGTCAATGTCGTATACTTTATACTTCACATCAACACAGAGATGGCCAAGTATCTACTTGTGTAACAGGTTTTATTCGATGCTATAAAATGTCTGCTCCATGCTTCTAGTTTACAGTTTACTTTTCACTGAATCTACACCCAGGCTTAACCAATCAAGAAAATAGTAAACAGACGCACATAATCGGTCACAGATCAACTGAATACTACTGTCAATACCGCGATGTTCAATAGGTGAAGCCCATTGCCAGGATTGCTACCAATTGTTGTTATACAATGCAGATACGTATTCTATGTGCAGTTCTGACCTGCTGATAGGTACATTTATCTGCATGTTTGCCTTCTCTATACCTGTGAGATGTTATGGCATTGAATGTCATGTCCTGAAGCCTGCTTTGGTGTCTTTTACCTTCCAGTACATTGAGACAAAGTCTTTGGTTCAGAGCCAATTGGAACTCATGAGAGGTCATGAAAGGGGTGTGATGTAATGGCCTTCAGTTGAAGGTACATAATTGTACATAATATAGAATCATAGAATAGGACCTCTACCGTGCAGAAGGAGGCCATTTGGCCTATTGATCCTGTACCGACAACAATCCCGCCCAGGCTCTATCTATGTTACCCCACCTATTTACCCTGCTAATTGCCCTGATACTAAGGGCAATTGAGCCTGGCCAAGCAACTTAACCTGCACATCTATAGTATGTGGGAGCAAACCGTGGCACCCAGAGGAAACAAATGCAGACACGGGGAGAATGTGCAAACTTCACAGACAGTTACCCAAGGCCGGAATTGAACCTGGGTCCCTGGCACAGTGAGGCAGCAATGCTAACCATCATGCCACTGTACCACACTAAATTTTGACAATGAGAAGAGTGACAATTCCCCATCAAGAATTGAACTCGATGGGGAATTGTTCGCTGGAGCGGGCGGACTGAAGGTCACATGGAGTAAAGGTAAGCGATTACCTTTGTAAAGATTTTCGCGGGCTTTGTAATGGTTTTTCTGCTTTAAAAACTAGACAGGAAGTGGGTCGCGGGGCTTTGTGGGAAGGGATTTTTTTACCGTGCAAAGTTTAAAAGGAGGCTTGCTGTAGACAGCGGGCAGCGTTGGGAGCGGGCAGCGGAGTGAGAGGGAAGCAGAGTGAGCTGTAAGGGCTTAGGATCAAAGGGCTTGGCAGAAAAGGGCCAGGTAAGTTTGACTTCTTAACCGTGTTCAGTAATTACTAAGAGACTGTGATTGGGGGGGGGGGGGGGGGGGGGGGCATGTGATGTGCTGTTTCTGTATGATGTGGGAGCTGGTGGACCCCAAGGTCCTTCCCAGTGACCACGTCTGCAGTAAGTGCTGGTTGCTGGAAGAGCTCCAGCTCAAAGTAGATGAGCTGGCCTCTGAGCTTCAGACACTGAGGCTCATCAGGGAGAGGGAGTGTACCCTAGATAATGGGGTGCAAGAGACATCCACACCCCCTAGACTGGCTAACTCTAAGGGTCAGGAACAAGAGGGTGCTGCTGGGGGGAGGAAGGGTGGGAGGAAGGAGGAAGGAGGGGGGACTGGGGAGGGGGGAGTGGGGAGGAAGGAGGGGGGCGTGGGGAGGAAGGAGGGGGGACTCCAAAGGCCTCAGCCTCTCAATCTGCACAACAGGTTTGAGGTTCTTGCTCCCAGTGTGGACAAGAACGAGGGCTGTAAGGTTGACGAGCAAACTGCCCACGGTACAGTGGTGCAGACGCAGGACAAAGAGGAAGAAGTAAAGAGGAATGTAGTGGTAATTGGGGATAGTGTAGTTAGGGGTATAGACACTGTCCTTTGTGACAGGGTTAAAGAATACAGAAGGGTGTGTTGTCTGCCTGGTGCTCGGGTCTGGGATGTCGCATCTGGGCTGCAGAGGAACCTGGAGTGGGAGGGTGAGAATCCGGTTGTTGTGGTACATGTGGGTGCCAACGACATAGGCAAAATGGGAACTAAGGATCTGCAGAGGGAGTATGAAAAGCTGGGAATGAAATTAAAAAGCAGAACTGACAAGGTGGTTATCTCTGGATTACTACCTGAACCGAGTGCAGATGGGCGTAGGGTAGATAGGATTAAAGAGGTGAATGGGTGGCTCAGGGACTGGTGTGGGAGGAATGGGTTTGAATTTATGGGGCATTGGCACCAGTATTGGGGCAGGTGGGACCTGTTCAGGTGGGATGGTGTTGGTCTGAACCGTGTTGGGACCAGAGTCCTGGCAAATCGTATAACTAGGATTGTAGATAGGGCTTTAAACTAATTATGGGGGGGAGGGTGCAGGGGTAGGAGAAATTACAATGTCTAAAGTAAAAGAGAGGGTACAGGTATGGGAAAATGATAAGGATGTCCCAATAATAAAGGGCGTAGGGGGCATGAGAAAGGTTGGTAGCGTTCGTTCAAATAGGGTCCAGATAAAGGCTGGGATAAAGACACTTTATTTGAATGCACGAAGCATTCGGAACACAGTGAATGAGCTGGTGGCGCAGGTCAGCACAAATGGATATGATCTGGTGGCCATTACAGAAACGTGGTTGCAGGGTGACAGGGACTGGGAGCTGAATGTCCAGGGGTATCAAGTGTTTAGGAAGGATAGACGGGAGGAAAAAGGGGGTGGGGTAGCTCTGCTGATTAAAGATAATATCAGGGCGGTAGTAAGGGAAGATATAGGCTCCAAAGAGCAGAACGTGGAATCGTTGTGGGTGGAGATAAGGAATAGTAAGGGGAGGAAGACGGTGGTGGTTGTGGTCTATAGGCCCCCAAATAATAACTTGGAGGTGGGGCGGGCTATAAACAAGCAAATAAATGATGCGTGCAGAAATGGAACGGCGATAATTATGGGGGATTTCAATCTACATATTGATTGGTTGACCAATGTCGGACGTGGTGGGCTTGAGGAAGAGTTCTTGGAATGCTGCCGGGATAGTTTCCTTGAACAGTGTGTGATGGAACTGACGAGGGAGCGAGCTATCTTAGATCTGGTGTTATGTAATGAGGCAGGTAGAATTCGGGATCTTGTTGTGAGGGATCCTCTTGGGACGAGCGATCATTGTATGGTTGAGTTTTTGATGCAGATGGAGGATGAGAAAGTAGGATCCCGGACCTGTGTCCTCTGTTTGAACAGAGGGGAGTACGATAGGATGAGAGGGGAATTGGCAAATGTAGATTGGGGGCGCAGATTGGGTAGTAGGACTGCTGAGGAACAGTGGAGGATCTTTAAGGAGATCTTTTTCAGTGCTCAGCAGAAATATATTCCGATGGTAAAAAAGGAACGTAGGAGAAGGGATAATCAGCCGTGGTGATCAAAGGAAATAAAGGAGAGTATTAAATTAAAAGCTGATGTGTTTAGAGTGGCTAAAAGTAGTGGGCGAGTAGAAGATTGGGAGGGGTTTAAAAATCAACAAAGATTGACTAAAAAGTTGATAAAGAAAGGAAGGATAGATTATGAAGCTAAACTAGCACTAAATATAAAAAGGACAGTAAGAGTTTTTATAAATATATAAAGAGGAGGAGAACATAAGAACATAAGAGCATAAGAAATAGGAGCAGGAGTAGGCCATCTAGCCCTTCGAGCCTGCCCCGCCATTCAATAAGATCATGGCTGATCTGTCGTGGCTCAGTTCCACATTCCCGCCCTCTCCCCATAACCCTTAATCCCCTCGCTTATCAAAAACCCATCAACCCGCGTCTTAAAGATATTTAGCGAGGCAGCCTCCACCACTTCAATGGGCAGAGAATTCCAGAGATTCACCACCCTTTGAGTGAAGAAGTTCCTCCTCAACTCTGTTCTAAACCGCCCTCCCCTTTATCTTGAGGCTGTGCCCCCTAGTCCTACTGTCCTTTCTGAGCGGGAAGAGTCTCTCCACCTCTATCCTATCCATCCCATTCATCATCTTATATGTCTCAATGAGATCTCCCCTCATTCTTCTAAACGCTAACGAGTACAAGCCTAGTTTATTCAGCCTCTCCTCATAGCTCAACCCCCTCAACTCCAGTATCAGCCTAGTAAACCTCCTCTGCACTCCCTCCAAGGCCAAAATATCCTTGCGTAAGTGCGGCGCCCAAAACTGCACACAGTACTCCAGCTGCGGCCTCACCAATGCCCTATACAGCCGCAGCAAGACCTCCCTACTTTTATATTCAATCCCCCTCGCTATGAAGGCCAGCATCCCATTCGCCTTCCTGACCACCTGCTGCACCTGCAGGCTGGGATTTTGCGACTCATGCACAAGGACCCCGAGGTCCCTCTGCACCGTCGCCTGCTGCAGTTTTTCGCCATGTAAGTAATAGTCATTCCTACCATTATTCCTACCAAAGTGGACCACCTCGCACTTGCCAACATTAAATTCCATTTGCCAGTTCCTGGCCCATTCGCCCAGCCTATCTAGATCCCTCTGCAGACTCTCCACACCCTCCGTGCAATTTGCCGTTCCACCAATCTTGGTGTCATCAGCAAATTTCGACACCATACACTCGGTTCCCTCCTCCAGATCATCTATATAAATGGTAAATAGCTGAGGCCCCAGCACCGACCCCTGGGGCACTCCACTAGTCACCAACCGCCAATCCAAATAGCACCCATTAACCCCCACTCTCTGCCTCCTATTTGACAACCAATCCTCTATCCACGCTAACACCCTACACCCAACTCCATGCCCCCTTACCTTCTGCAATAACCTCTTGTGAGGTACCTTGTCAAACGCCTTCTGAAAATCAAGAAAGACCACATCCACCGGCTCTCCTCTATCCACCGCCCTAGACACATCCTCATAGAACTCCAATAAATTTGTCAGACACGACTTCCCCTTAATGAAACAATGCTGCGTCTGCTCTGTCAAGCAATTCCCCTCAAGATACCTCGCTATTTCCTCCTTGATGACGGATTCTAACATTTTACCTACAACAGACGTTAAACTAACCGGCCTACAATTCCCTGCCTTTTGCCTGCCACCCTTCTTAAACAACGGCGTAACATTAGCCATTTTCCAATCTTCCGGCACTTCCCCAGAATCCAGTGACGTTTGGAAAATAACCACCAAGGCATCCACTATCACCTCCGCCATTTCTTTCAGAACCTTCGGATGCATTCCATCCGGTCCTGGGGACTTGTCCACAATCAGCCCCTCCAGTCTGTCGAGCACCACCTCTCTAGTAACAATAATGTCATTGAGACCCTCCAGTCCTACCACCTTTCCATCGCTAACACCCAGCAAATTATTCACATCCTCCTCCGTGAAGACCGAAACAAAAAAGTTATTCAAGACGTCAGCCATTTCCCCATCCCCTACCACTAAGTCCCCCCTCTCATCCTCTAAGGGTCCAACGTTCACCCTAGCCAGCATCTTCCTTTTCACATATTTATAAAAACTCTTGCTATCCTTTTTTATATTAAGCGCTAGCCCAGCTTCATAGTTTCTCCTACCCTTCTTTATCAACTTCTTTGTCAATCTTTGTTGACATTGAAACCTCTCCCAATCCTCTTCTCGCCCACTACTCTTAGCTACTCTAAACCCTCCGCTTTTAATTTAACACTTTCCTTCACCTCCTTCGTTATCCACGGCTTATTACCTCTCCTCCTACGGTCCTTTTTAACCATCGGAATAAATTTCTGCTGAGCACCAAGAAAGATCTCCTTAAAGATCCTCCACTGCTCCTCAGCAGACCTACCTTCCAACACACTACCCCAGTCAACATTCGCCAATTCTTCTCTCATCCTACCGTACTCCCCTCTGTTCAAACAAAGGACGCGTGTCCGGGAACCCACTTTCTCCTCCTCCATCTGCACCAGAAACTCCACCATACAATGATCACTCTCCCCAAGAGGATCCTTGACCACAAGGTTCCTAATTCTACCCACCTCATTACATAACACCAGATCCAAGATAGCTCGCTCCCTCGTCGGCTCCAACACACACTGTTCAAGGAAACTATCCCGGCAGTTGGACTCTTAGAGGATGAGAGTGGGGATTTAGTGGTGGGGGATGAGGAAATGGCTGAGGCCTTAAATAAGTTTTTTACCTCGTCTTCTCGGAGGAGGACGTGAATAGTTTGCCGGCTATTAAAGATAGAAGGATGGTAGGAGTTGAGGGCCTGAATGCGATTACTGTCACTAGAGAAGTAGTGCTTGATCGACTAGCGGGACTGATGGTGGACAAGTCCCCAGGACCGGATGGAATACATCCCAGGGTTCTGAAGGAAATGGCAGCGATGATAGTGGATGCCTTAGTGATTATTTACCAAACTTCGCTGGATTCCGGGGAAGTGCCGGAAGATTGGAAAATGGCTAATGTTACGCTGCTGTTTAAAAAGGTAGCAGGCAAAAGGCAGGGAATTATAGGCCAGTTAGTTTAACGTTTGTAGTTGGAAAAATGCTTGAATCCGTCATCAAAGAAGAAATAATGAGGCACCTAGAAAGGAATGGTTTGACAGAGCAGACGCAGCACGGATTCGTTAAGGGGAAGTCGTGTCTCACAAATTTATTGGAATTCTATGAGGATGTGACTAGTGCGGTAGACAGAGGGGAACCGGTGGATGTGGTGTTTCTCGATTTTCAAAAGGCGTTTGATAAGGTGCCGCGCAAAAGGTTGCTTCTGAAGGTTAGGGGCATGGAGTTGGGGGTAAGGTGTTAGCGTGGATAGAGGATTGGTTGTCTAATAGGAGGCAGAGAGTTGGTATCAATGGATGCTATTCTGATTGGCAGTTGGTGACTAGTGGAGTGCCGCAGGGATCGGTGCTAAGGCCTCAGCTATTTACCATTTCTATAGATGATCTGGAGGAGGGGGCTGAGTGTAGGGTGACGAAATTTGCTGATGACACGAAGATAAGTGGAAAAGCAAATTGTACGGAGGGTGTGGAAAGTCTGCAGAGGGATCTGGAAAGGCTGAGCGAGTGGGCGAGGACCTGGCATATGGAGTACAATGTTAGCAAGTGTGAGGTTATCCACTTTGGCAGGAATAATAGTAGGAGGGATTACTATTTAAAGGGGGAAAAGCTGCAGCATGCTACGGTGCAGAGGGACCTGGGGGTCCTTGTGCATGAGTCGCAAAAACCCAGTCTGCAGGTGCAGCAGGTGATCAAGAAGGCGAACGGGATGCTGGCCTTTATAGCGAGGGGGATAGAATATAAAAGCAGGGAGGTCTTGCTGCAACTGTACAGGGCACCGGTGAGGCCACAGCTGGAGTACTGTGTGCAGTTTTGGTCACCGCACTTGCACAAGGATATATTGGCCTTGGAGGGAGTGCAGAGGAGGTTCACTAGGCTGATACCGGAGATGAGGGGGTTGGACTAAGAAGAGAGACTAAAGAGACTGGGTCTGTACTTGTTGGAGTTTAGAAGGATGAGGGGGGATCTTATAGAGACGTATAAGATAATGAAGGGGATGGATAGGGTAGAGGTAGAGAGATTCTTCCCGCTCAGAAAGGACAGCAGGACTAGAGGGCACAGCCTCAAGATAAGTGGGGGGCAGTCTAGAATGGAGTTGAGGAGGAACTTCTTCACTCAAAGAGTGGTGAATCTCTGGAATTCTCTGCCCGTTGAAGTGGTGGAATATATTTAAGACACGGGTAGATAGGTTTTTGGTAGGCAAGGGAATTAAGGGTTATGGAGAGAAAGCGGGAAAATGGAACTGATCCACTTCAGATCAGCCATGATCTTATTGAATGGCGGGGCAGGCTCAAAGGGCTAGATGGCCTACTCCTGCTCTTATTTCTTATGTTCTTAACTGATGACCTACGGTGTACAAGACCAATGCCTTAATCACTGTGCTATGGCGCAAACTGGTGAAACATTGTCAGTGGATGTACATAGATCGAAGATTGGCCTCACTACCAGTGAGTTTTGCAACTTTACCATGAGCCATCCTTTGAGTTATTGTATGTGCTGTGTATTATTTTCTCAAATAATTTTAGAAACAAAAGACTCGACATCGAGAATTCTCATTCTGGACAAAAGCTACAAGTGATCTCATGAAGCGCATTCCAGCGTGAAGACTTTTTCACTCACTGGAAGGAGACTGGGATAATATCCATCTGTTAATAGGCTTTTTCTCACCTCATTGTGCTAAACTATTAAAGATCCCAGCACTAAATCCTACCTCAGTCAACATTTCACTGCTGGCCAAAAGGTACAAATTAAAACCCAGCAGTCAGTCTACTGAGGGCAGTAAAAGGTTCTGTACTATCTGGCTTAGAGGTAGCACAGAAGCTCATGTCAGATTTGCATTGCTGAAGGACTGGGTGCTGTAACCCGATTAATAGTTCAGTGAGATTCCAATTTTATTGCCTTCCCCCATCAGAAAATCTAGGGGACAATTATGGAGGCACGTGCTTTGTACAAACCTTTACACAAAGCAATACTTGGCAGGATGTTGCTTGCTGGGTTAATGTTGTCACTGGACAATAGAAGCTGGAGTACAAGATATCAGGTGCAAAGTATCTAAAATGAAATTCTGTAAACTGAGGGTGGAATTTTCTGGGTTTTTTTTTAATAAAGTGTTGCCTTAGGTGGGAAACATGGTGTGTGTCACATCAGCTGTGACGCTGGCTTTTCCTGCCAAATGTTTGAACACTTTTGAAAACAGAATGCCGGAGATGAGTCCCATGCCATTATGCTGAGCCCACACTGCCAATAATGTCAGCCTTTCATAGATCAGGGTGCCCTTTTTAAAGGGCACATGGGAACACTCCCTATTTCTTCCCATGCACACAGGCAACACCCGCACTTCCAAGAACATAGGGACATTCCCCATTACTGACATTCACAAAGAAAACCACCCAAAACTGGACCCTGGCGCTGCCTCCCTAGTGCCAAAGGAGAACTTCCAAGGTGTAGTGTCCAGGAACTGCAAGGGTACTGCCCAAGCATATTCCTCTTCACCCTGGGGGCTCATATTACCTTTACCAAGTTCACTTGGTCCAGACGTCACATCAGCGGGAGGGGGAAATTCAAATGTGAGAGCAAAATACAGTGGGAAAGCCTGTTAATCATATTGAAATATATTTAAATGGGATTCCTGTCATTCATTGCATGGTGGGAACACCATTATACCACTGATGAGTAGCGGGGGAAGCAGAGATGTTCACATTGTGCAATTTCATCAGCATTAATCTTGTTTTTTCAGATCTCACACAATTTTGCAGCCCTGTCGCCATTTACACTTGCACAAAAGTCCCAGTCTAAATGTTGACTGGGGTTCAGAGCTCTAACTTAGATTTTGATTTGAGTTATTATTGTCACATATATTAACATACAGTGAAAAATATTGTTTCTTGCGCGCTGTACAGGTAAAACATACCATTTATAGAGAAGGAAACAAGAAAGTGTAGAATGTAGTGTTACAGTCATAGCTAGGGTGTAGAGAAAGATCAACTTAATGTAAGGTAAGTCCATTCAAAAGTCTGACAGCAGCATGGAAGAAGCTGTTCTTGAGTCGGTTGATACGTGACCTCAGACTTTTGTATCTTCTTCCCAAAGGAAGAAAGTGGAAGAGAGGAGTCCGGGATATGTGGTGGTGGTGGTGACACGATGGGGGTGGGGGTTGGAGGGGATGGGAAGGGGGGTGGGCAAGAGATATCGACTGTCTTATTATAGTTTTCATGGTCTTAGTATTAACGCTTGGTGTTTGAGTTATGAGGAGAAGCTGGATAGACTGGGACTTCTTTCCCTGGGGCTTAGAAGGCTTAGGGATGATCTCATGGAGCTCTATAAAATAATGTGGCGTGGCATAGATAAGGTAGACAGCCAACATATTTCCTCAAAGGTAAGCTAGTCTAAAACAAGAGGGCAGAGGTTTAAGATCAGAGGGAGAGATACAAAAGAGTCCAGAAGGGCAATTTTTTCACTCAGAGGGTGGTGAGTGTGTAGAACGAGTTGATTTTGTCTTTTAAAAAGTATTTATACAGTTACAAGTGTTAGATTGGTATTGAGAGATATGGGCCAAACATGGGCAATTGAATCTAGTTTAATGGTAAAAACTGGGTGGCATGGACAAGTTGGGCTGAAGGGCCTGTTTCCATGCTGTAAACCTCTATGACTCTACAACTCTAATTCAAAATACTTTTCTAAAAAAAACTCTCACTTTCTCTCTTCCTAAAAGCTATTTAAAATGTCACTGATCCACAATGCATACTTATCACATTGTTTCAGATTTCCTGCCCCTTCAGTTTCTTACTCCCATGTACATTTTATCAAAACACGGTTGTAATAATTCCTCCTGACAATGCTCTTTCTCATTTACAAATTTATTTTTAACAGAGCGTGGCAACAACTAACACCTTATCAAACTATCGATCCCATTTCTGGACAAGTACTTGGACACGCTCCATCAAGATGTGCTTTGCATTTCAAATTACCATTTGTTCGATAAGCTGCCTCCCTGCATTGCTTCCCTAAACTGGATAATGACAGCAAGGTGCTGAGTGACTGGAGTCAGCTCTGCAAATTACTCTATTGTTACACTGCTGACAGTGATCGAGTGGAGCATTTCATTAAACTGTCTCAGGCAGACGACAGACCTGCAGCATTCAATGCAAAATCTGGGAATCGCTGAAGACTAAGTGCACTCTACGGGCTTCAGGTGGATACAACTGCTACCAACAATTTCTCAAGAATCTTCCATCGATGAAGCTGCTCACTCAACAGCAAGTTACACCTAATTTGTTTTTTTTGAAAACAAAATGCAAACCATCCCATGGCACTATCTGAAGAGAGTATTAGAATTCTCCCAATGGCATGGCCAACATTTGTCTTTCCTTTAACTCCATTGAAATGGATCATTGCAAAGTTTCACAAACAGCAATGAAGTAGTTCAGTATGCATATTAGCTGCACTGTTACTCCGCAATGCCACAGTGATTTCCTTTTAACAATACTTTACTGGCTGTAAAGTGTATTGGGGTATCATAAGGTACTAATGGATACATGAGCAATCCAAGGCCTACATTCAATACAAAGAACAAAGAACAGCACAGGAAACAGGCCCTTTGGCCCTACAGGCCCACGCCGCCCATTTTAACATTCAGTGAGTGCCTAATTCAAGTCTTTCTTCTACCGACGATGCTTTTGTCTACCTCTAGTGGGGGTGCAAATACATCAGGTGGAATTCTCCCCAAAAAATTCAGAGAAAACTGGTGTAATTCAAATTGTTTTTATCAGTGGGAGTTCAGAGAAGAATCTCCCACTCTGTGCAATGCAGAGGCCACTAACATGAATATCATTAAATTTCAGGAGATGGGGCCTATCCCTGCTGGAGAAGCTGAAATTAACGCACTGAGTGGGCTACTCCACATGCAACAATCCATCAGTGCCGAGATTGGTGCATGCACAGTGGCCCTGCACTGACAGTCCCACCGATTATTGGCCAGTTTGATTGCTGGCCAGCCCCTTGACCCCCACTTTGCTGGCTCTCCGCACCCCCATGGTCCAATCGCTGGCTCTCTGGCTATTCTCGGGCCAGCCCCGACCCCCTTCACTGCCTGCCGTGATCACCAGTCTCCCTCCTCCCCCCACCTCCCCATCACTCCTCTGACAGTAACCCTCCTCCAGTCCCTACCAACCCACCCCCCCCGCCCCACAGTACTGATCCTCCCAGCAAGCTGACTTCCCCTCCCCTCCCCCCCGCACTCCCCTCCTCTCACACCAGCCCATCCTGATCATTGGCTTTCCTCCTTCCCCCACTGATCCCTATGCACAGTGGCACTGGGATCCCACCATCCCCACCGATCGCCCTCTAGGTCCTGCCTCCAATAGTCCCCGCCCTTTGGCACTGCCCCGCTAATTGCATTTAAATTAAATGGAAATGATTATTTAAATAATTTCCATGTCTCCCTGCCAATTTCCAGCAGGGAGAAGACGTTGCTGGAAATCCGGTGTTGATAGACACAAGCGGGGCCCAAATACTCATGCAAATCGGCCACCGCGGGAGTAGTGTTGGGATTCCCTTGTCAACACCCTAGCATTCTTTCTGAAGAAGCAGCATGCGTGGGACAACTACAGCATGTGATACTGCACCCATCACAAACTCCAAGACAAAATTCACACAAACCCTGCGAATCGGCTGCCCCGGGATTCTCCCGGCCCACCACACTAAAAAAAAGTTTGCTGTGCTAAAAAATTTATGCAGTGAGATGGACGAATCGTGGCCATCATATATATTATACAGCAGAACTGTGATAGGGCTGTAACAATTTGCCTCAGTGTCCCAGAACTGAGGAGGGAAAATTGGACTATTGTTTCTACTCTTTCTTGCCATCCCATGGTCACAGCGAGAAACTTCATTTTAGGGAGTCAAAGCAACAATATTGTGGTTCCCCCCTTCCCTGCCGCCAATTGCCTCTTACAGTTGAATAACCAATAACCCACTATCTCAGAAAAGCAAATTACTGTGGATGCTGGAAGAGAAAATGCTGGAAAATCTCAGCAGGTCTGGCACCATCTGTAGGGTGAGAAAAGAGCTGATGTTTTGAGTCCAGATGGCCCTTTGTCAACCCACTATCTCAGCTCAGTGTTCAAGAATTGCTACTTGGGTGGTATAAGACTGACTGCACCTGACAACAAAGCAGATCATAAGTTCATATGAAATAGCAGAAATAGGCCATTCAGCCCATTGAGCCTGTTACAATATTCAATAATTTAATTGTGGCCATAACTCTACTTTCCTGCCCATGTACCACCCCATAAACCTTGACGCCGCTCTAGCGAACATTGGTACCATTTCACTGAATTTCCATTTCACTGGAATCAAAGGGAAAGTTCTCCATTGGTTGGAGTCACACCAAGTGCAAAGGAAAATAGTCTGCTTGTTGGAAGTCAATCATCTCAGACCCAACCAACAATGTTGGTATTTTTCAGGATAATTTCCTAGATCCAATCATCTTTAGCTGCTTCATCAATAACTTTCCCCTCATCACAGGGTCAAAACTGGGGGATGTCTGCTGATGATTGCACAATGTTCAGCGCCCTCTGTGGCTCGTCAGGTACTGAAGCAGTGCCAGGCAATCTCCAACAAAAGAGGAACTAACCATCGTCCCTTGCCATTCAATGGCATTACCATCGCTGAATCCCCCACTATCAATATCCTGGGAGTTACCATTGAGCAGAAACGGAATTGGACTAGCCATATAAATACTGTGGCTACAGAGCAAGTCAGAGATTGTGAATTTGGAGGTGACTAACTCACTGAACTCCTAACTCCCTAAAGGCTGATCATCATCTGCAAGGCACAAGTCAGGATTGTGATGGAATACTCTCCACTTGCCTGGATGAATGCGGCTCCAATAAGCCTTCAATAAGTTTGATCAGGATAAAGCAGTCCATTTGATCATCCATCATCTTCCACATTCACTCCCTCTACCACTGATACACAATGGCAGCAATGTTTACCACCTACAAGACATACTGCAGCAACTCATCAAGGCTCCTTCAACAGCACCCTCCAAAACACTACCAGCTAGAAGGGCAAAGGAGTAGTCATATGGAAACGCCATTGCCCAGAAGTTCTCTTCTGAGCCAAACACCATCCTAACCTGGAACTATATTATCATTCCTTTGCTGTTAGTGGCCAAATTTCTGAATCACACAATGCCATATGCAGTTCAAGAAGGCACCCTCTCAAGGGCAATTCGGGATGGGCAATGGATGCTGGTCTAGCCTGCAATGCCACGTCCTATGAAAGAATAAAAAACAAATGCTTTTTATTGCATAATAGCGAGTGACTGCCTTCAGGAGAGGAGGAGGCAGCTGAAGCTAGAAAGGAACAAAGGGTTTGTGTGGAAAAGGGAGTCCAAAGATGTGATTAAGTGGATTGGCCATGCTAAATTGCCCCTTAGTGTCCCAAGATGTGAAGGTTAGGTGGATTGGCTATGCTGCTTACTGTACAAAGATGAGTAAGTGTATTAGCCATGGTAAATGCATGGGGTTATGGGGATAGGGTGAGCCTGGGTAAGGTGATCTTTTGGAGAAGAGGTGTAGACTCAATGGGCCTAATGGCCACTTTCTGCACAAAACAGATTCAATGGATTCTGTCTGAACTATAAGATTTGCTCAAGGGAATCTGACTTTATTGTAACACAAATTTCAACAGGTTGATACCTCAGAAGGAGAGCCATGGTTTTGAGGAGAAAAATCAAGACATTGGCACCATTTCTGCACAGCAAGGGAGATTGAAGAGAAAATTTAGAGATTTTAAAAATTATATACAGCAGTGTTCACATGAATAGGGAATAACTATTTCAGGTTACAGTGACAAAGGGTTAATTTAAAACTTCACAAATGAGGAGAGAGAATGTGATTCTTGACAAACAGAGAGCAATTTCATGAGATTAGCAGGTTAAACCCATGGGGTTACGTAGGGATAGGACCCGTAAGTGGGATTGTTGTCGGTGCAGCCTTGATGGCCTCCTTCTACCCTGTAGAGATTCTATGATCCCATGAGTCTAATCGAGGTGGAGTGACAAAAGGCCATACAATCATAACTCACTAAAATGACATAGGTTGGCAGTAGCGAATAGATGGTTAGCAAGTTGACAACTAGTTGTTTAGCAGCATACCCCACCTTGCTGTTCGCCCTCTGAATCCCAGTTGCTCATGCACTAGCCAACTCTCCCATTGCTGTCAACCATCTGCCCATTCCTTGGGGTAAAGTGTTGATTTTGTACAGGATATTGCGAACGTACATTCATGTCTTACTGCCAAGGTATTGCACCAGAACCCTATCTCTCTTGGGATAAATGAAGCACCTTTGCAAGATGATTTAATGCTCACAGAAGGATGCAGCACTACAAGATATCAGCTGTCGTGTCTTGCATCTACTCTTTTTATCTGAACTATAATCAGAGTGATAATAGCCAAGGGTTTTTGCGTATGTGTAGCATGAGAAGGTCGAACGACATGCCTGATGGCCATGTCTATGGTGACATTGAGACCTAGACCGAGGGTAGACAACATAGAACAAAAAGAACCTACCCTATCAAATGCCAGGCTTGAGTTTTGCTACAGAGTTGTTAACATAATGTTATGCATGTATAAATTCCCAGTTAAATAAAACACAAGCTGTATTAAATCATTTCAGCTTTACTGTTTCTTTTAATTTTATGCTCCAGCAGGCACGTCTTAATTGTCAAAATGCTTGTTCTTGTAACTCACACCTGCATTCCCAGAGCATTCCCTCTCTCTAGTGGAAAACAAATATATTTTACACTTGTGGCTCGTAATTGAAATCTTGAAATACGTGAACAGGAGGTCAGTGAGTTTACCAGTAATGTGCCAGTAATCTTTAGCAGTCCAGGCTGCTTCAGCCAGGACTGCAGTACAACATAGCTCTGCATCACAACTCAACATTCCCATTCTGCAAGACAGGGCACGGAGAAGGGGAGCAAGAAGGAGAGGGAGAAGGGCGGGAGAGAGAAGGGAAGAAAGAAAGGGGAGAGAGAGAAGGTGGAGAGAGTAGGAGAAGAGAGAAGGGGGAGAGAGAAGTGGGATAGAAAAGAGAGAAAGAGAAGGGGTAGATAGAACGAGGAAAGAGAAGTGGAAAACAGAGAAGAAGAGAGAGAAGGAGGAAGGAGAAGGAGGAGAGAGAAGGGAGCGAGAGAAGGGAGAGAGAGAAGGGAGAGAGAAAAGGGGAGAGATAAGGAGCAGAGATACGGAGGAGAGAGAAGGGGAGAGAGAAGGGGGAAGGGAAAGGGGAGAGAGAGGGGGAGGGAGTTGAGAAAGAAAGGGAGGGGGAAGGGGCAAATGCCCTCAGGAGAGAGAGAAAGGCAAGGGGAAGGAGAAAATGGAGAGGGAAAGGGGAGAGAGAAGGAAAGAAAGCAAGGGAAGAAAAGGAGAGAGAAGCAGAGAGGGGAGTGAGAAGGGGCATGATAAGTGTGGTTATAGTGTGGTTAGACCATAGAGGAGGCTATCATTTATCTCATGTCTCTGCTGGCTCACTGCAAGAGTTATTTCACTTGTCCACTCTGTTTTCCCTGTAACTCTGTAATTGTTTTCTTTCCAGATAGTTATTGAATTCTTTTCTGAAGACCTTTATTAAACCTGCCTCCAGCACACTCTTCGGCAGCATGTTTCCCATCCGAACCAGTTGCTGCATCAAAATGATTTTGCCCATGTGCCACTGCTTTTCTAGCCAATCACTTTCAACCTGTTTCCCCTGGGTCTCATCCTTCTGCCAATGAGAACAGTTTCTCACCAGCTTTTCTGCCTAGAGTCCTCATGATTTTGACCAAATCTCTTTATTTTCTCTTTACAGAGAACTGTCACAGCTGCTCCAATCTACTTACACAATGGAAGGCCCTCATTCTGGGACCATTCTCCTAAATTTCCTGCACTCTCTCGTACTTCTTCACTACTTTTTGAAAGTGCAACACCCAAATAGGATTCAATACTCCAGTCACAGCAGAATTAGTGATTAGTGCAGTTTTAATGTTACTTATTTTCTTTTGTACTCTATGCCCTTATTCAATAATGCCCAGTTAACTGCTTTCCCAACCTGCCCTGACACATTCAGTGCACTCCTAGGCCCTTCTGCTCCAGCACCCCCTTTAAAGTTGTACTCTTTATTTTGGATTGTCTCCTCTCATTCTTCCTGTCACACTTAGCTGCAGTAAGTTTAATGTGCCAGCAGCCCGCCCATGCCACCAGCCTATGTCATCTTGAACATTATCACCATCCTGATTAGAGTTCATTATCTTTCCAAATTTGAGTCATCCACACATTATGCCTGTACACCCAAATCTAGGTCATTTGAGAAAGAGATGGAGAGAAGGGGAAAATGAGAAGGACGGAAAAAAAGGAAGAGAGAAATGGGAAAGGAGGTGGTAAATGTGAATGGAAAGAGGAGAGAAGGAAAGAGAGTGAGTCTATAGAAACATTGATGAAGGACAGCACGGTGATACAGTGATTAGCACTGCTGTCTCACAGTGCCAAAGACCCAGGTTCAATTCCAGCATTGGGTGACGGTCTGTGTGGAGTCTGCACGTTCTCCCCATGTCTGCGTCGGTTTTTCAGACAGTCAGTGCAGACTGTAGGGATTCTATTGAGTGTGAACAGGAATGCTCATTGAGAGCACAACACTAGAATAAATAGGTACAGAATTTGGCAATTCAGCCCATCGAGCCTGCTCTGCCATTCAATAGGATCACAGCTGATCCAAAATTCTTCATGTCCACTTTCTTGCCCTTTACCCTTGATCCCTTTATTGATCAAAAATCTATCTATTTCAGCCTTAAACATACACAAGGACTCTGCCCCCACTGCTCAATGTAGCAAGGATTTCCAAAGACTCTCAATCCTCTGAGAGATGAAATTCCTCCTCGTCTCAGGCACTCCTTTATTCACAGATTGTACCCTCTGGTCCTAGACTCTCCCATGAGGGGAAAGCCTCTCAGTATATACCCTGTCAAATCCCTTAAGAATCCTACATGTTTCAATGAGATCACCTTTCATTCTCCTAAATTCCAATCAGTAGAGTCCCAACGCATTTAATCTTTCCTCATAAGACCCTCAAAGCAGGGATCATTTTAGTGAACTTTGTCCCGATTCGATTTGATTTGATTCAATATTGTCACATGTTTCTTGCGCGTTATACAGACAAAACATGATATTCTTTGAACTGCCTCAAATGAAATAATATCTTTCCTTAAATAAGTGGACCAAAACTCACAGTACTCCAGCTGGTCTCAGCAGTACGTTGTACAGCTGCAGCAAGACTTCCCTACTCTTATACTCCCATCCCTTTGAAATAAGGGCCAATGTTCCATCAGCTTTCCTGGTTACCTGCTGCATCTATGTGCTGGCTTTCTGCGTTTCATTGTCAAGTATCCCCAGATCCCTTTGTATTGTAGCTTTCTGCAGTTTTTCTCCATTTAAATAATACTCTGTTCTTTTGTTCTCCTTTCCAGAATGAACAACTTCACATTTTCCAACATTATTTTGGTGCCTCCTGTTTACACTCTGTGATGGTTTACATGTGGCTATTTTGCCAATTGACCAAAGCTGACGCAAGGAACTGCACCAGAAAGGAGATAACAAATGACAAAAGTACCAGAAAAATGTGTAGAATAACAACTCAATTATCAGGCAAGAGAGTCAAATGTCCAAAACAGAATAATACAGACATCCAAGAGGTGCCTTCAGAAATAGAAACACTAATAGGTACACCCCCTGCCTGATGTCCAGTCCCTCAATTAGGGCGTGATTACCAGTAGCAGCAGAATAAGATCCTTGAGTGGTCATTAATTGGTCAGCTAAGAGTCTCAATAGGTGGCAGGATGGGAATGTTGACCATGGGTCCTCCTGCCCAGAACTTAATTCGAGTCAAGATGGGAAGGCAGTGATGGTTTTGCTGTATCACTTAAATGCATGCACTTCACACCTCCAAGCCCTCATTGGTGACAGCACAAGATTCCATCTACACCTATACAACACACACTCATATGGGAAAGAGAAAGTCACTGTTTGTTTACAGAATTAAATGAAATTTGTGTCAGCTTGGATTGGACTAGCCTGCTAATCAAAACCACAGCTTTACCAATGGAAACCACAATTCATTACTTTAAAAAGTCTGATGCAAGTTCTTCAAATGTTATACAGTGATAAGGTATCCTATTTAGCAATGAAACATAAAGCAGGTGAGCAAGCCCATTGAGCCTGCTCTGCCATTCAATAGGATCACGGCTGATCCAAAATACTTCATGTCCACTTTCTTGCCCTTTACCCTTGATTCCTTTCTTGATCAAAAATCTACCTATTTCAACCTTAAACATACAGAAGGACCCTGCCCCAACTGCTAACAGATAATACAATCGAAAAGTCGACTCTGTCCGTCAAGAACTCCTCGATCATATACTGTATACTACCTGCCATCAGGAAGGAGCATTTATCTAAACCCCAGAAGCAGCCAGGTGTGGTACAACAACAGATATTGGGTCATATCCAATATTCACATATGGCCAATTTGTTTTCTGACAAACTTGACCTTGCTAATTGCTGCTTGAAATCATTATTCTCCACAAATATTAGATCTGTTCGCCATTGAAATGAACAACTTTTAAAGAGAAATTCAAACTTCAATAAACAGCTGAAAGAATGGCACGTCACAATTTAATGATTTAAATCCTTTACTGTAACAAATGACTAATAAACAATTCTGACTGAACACACTTTTCTTTTGCAGGCAACCTACACTTCAAACTACAGAAAATAGAACCTCCCAACCCCCCTGGAATTTAACTTTCAGCTTGATGGAAAATCTCCCTATAGTTATACTTCATTATGTCCTTTAAGTGAAGACTTTGTTCTCTGTGAAGCAGATAAAATTATTCTTATCTGGCATGCTTCTTTTTTCTCTTCCCTAACATATAACTTCGAATCCCAGACCTGACTTTCACTGTGAGGGTTACATTATAGATTCCTTTTATCCGGTTCCAAGCGAGGAAAATATTCCAGCCTCCTCATGAATTTAGTCTGCAATCTGAGCACAAGCTCCAAATTGCATTTTGCATGGTGAACAATAAAGTCAGCATTCTGTCTGCTTCAGGTGCAGGATAGTTCTTTCTGGCTACTGCTCTCTATTTCTCAGATGGCTGCAGACCACATAAGACTAAACCTCATTCTGTTCATGATATTGATGGATTTAGAGGGAAGCCTGTAACCTGACTTCAAAAATGTATCCCTCTACCCACCCCCCCATAGCAATGGGAAATATATTTGCTTTTACCTAAGCAGAAATGCTAATTAGATATTCTATTTCCCCGCTGCTTTTCATCTTAGAGGGAAATTAATAATTTACAGCGCTCAATACCTATAAGACGTTTCTGGGACTTTGGGCAACTCATGGTTGACTCGAGGTATGCTGCCATTGTCTCCAAGATTAAATATCTTGCACCTTCTTTTCTATAAAACATTCTGAATCTTCTTTTAGCCTGTATTAATTAATCCAGCTGCAGTTATTGTTAGGCAGACTTCAGAACAGATCACTGGATTCCCTTCATTACCCTGGATTTATAGATTTGGGTTGGAATTCTCTGGTCTTGCATGCCCGTTGCCACTGCCAGTTAGCATGGAGAATTGCTGAGCCAAATCTCCATTTCCCTGCAGTGGGACTGGAGAACCCAGCCATGATGAGGTTGGAGAATTCCAGCCATGGTCCAAATAACTTTTTCACTCAGCCTTTCCACATCCTGACAGTACATAGGTCAGACACTATGGCTTGCACACAAACACATGCACACATACATGCTCACGCATGCACTCGCACAAGTATGCATGCACACAAACTTTAGCAAGGCCAATCCACCTAACTGGCACATCTTTGGAATGTGGGAAGAAACCAGAGCACCTGGAGGAAACCCACGCAGAGGTGGGGTGAACATGCAAATTCCACACAGTTAACCAAGGCCAGAGTCAAAGCAAGGTCCTTGCGCTGTGAGGCAGCAATGCTAACCACTGTGCTACCGTGCTGTCCAATCACAAAATATAATGACCTTAAAATGATTGTAGGGTGATCTTGCCAAACAGATTCCATGAGTATGAAAGCAGAAGAGTTTGTTAAAAATCCAGCCTTCTAAAACTGAGAAAAAAATGAAGCAAGATCTGTTTCCCACCAGCAGGGGAAGGGGTGGGGCATAAACTTGCTGGGAAGCTGACAGATTACATCAGAGGGCACCAATGCACATGGACAGATCTCTCTTTCTGTTTTGCGCAACAGCACTGAGAAAGATCTATCAGACACCCAACTCTGATATCATTGGCCTCCCCAATGCTATTGCTAGCCACCACCCTCGGCTATCTCTGTTCTTCCCCCTGCGATTACCCCCCACACCTCTCAGTCCTCCTAAGTCAATTGCCACTTCCCCCTTCCCCCCTCGTCCCCCAATGTTGATCATCAGCTGTAGAGTGTGCAGCATTCTTTCCCCGATCACAGTTGCAGAGTGTGCAACATCTCCCCCCACCACCACCACCTCCCCTTATGCCCCACCCCATCTAGGCACTGCCTCCTCACTTTAGGACCCCGGTCCCCTCAGATCCTTCCCCTTTGTGCTGCACAGTTCCCAGTGAACACTGTCTGTGCTAAGCTGGCAGTGCCAGGGTGCCTAGTGGACAGTGTCAGGGTGCCAGGCTGGCACTGCCACAGGGACTCTGCCTTCCAGTCCCCGACCTCCCAGGGGGCCTCAATGGCCTTCGGTCATCGTAACATTCTGGCTGATGAGGACCATATGTGATCCTCGCTGGTGAGGACCTTCATCGGCGAAGCCGCTAAAACAAATGAGCCTGCATGATTTTGTCCCAGGCTCACTTGTAATATTTAAATCTTTATTTAATTAGATTTAAATATTGAGATCAATACTGAGTCAGATCTTGCCGGATATCCGGGGCCGGTAAGTTCGCGATAGGCAAGAAATTGTGCATGAATCGAATTTTTCACTTATCTCGTGATCTTACCAGCTCACCCCACCCACTTCCCAGTGGAACAAGAAGGTAAGATCGCTCCTTCCCCCCTCCCCCCTCCCTCCATGCCCATGACAGACTAACAGATCAGCTACGTTCTAATCCAGTTCTTCAGCGAAGTAGTTGGGAAATATACACAGCACCTAGCCAGGACAAATTCTCTATAAGAGGAGATTTCTTGGTGATGCTATGAATAGATGAATTAGAAGCAGGAGTAAACTACTTGACCCCTGAAACCTGCTCCACCATTCAATAAGGTAAGCTGGGAACATGAAAATACTATTGTATCTCAGACATACACAAATGAAACCTGGCTCAATGTTCCTGGTTTTACTGTGTGTCAAGTCATTCTGCTAAGTTAATTAAGGCTTGTAGAAACCTGAGGACCCTGGTACTCACAGTAATAGAATGTGTGAAATACCACAATAAAATGATACTTGCCCACTTCGGCTAGCAAATCATTTACCTCAGGCTTTAGAAGGCACAGTTAGATGGGAAAACAGCGTGTTCCTGAAGAGATTAATGTAATTCAAGCCATTAAACATTGAGTAAAGTGATGTTTATTACTGGGGTAAGTGTAGCAATAGTACATGGTGAAGAAAATGGTAAATGTGATGTTAGAATGTAAGAAACAATGTGTGCAATATATAATTTTTTTATCAGTGAAAAGCTTCCCAAAAGGTCGACAGAAATGTAAGTGAAGAAAGAAATTGGATTCTCAGTCACGGGGGGTGGGGGGTGTGTTGTTTTTAAGGAAAGTTGACCAATAGCCAAGAGGAAAAGGAAGGTTTTGAAGACAAAGAGGGAATTGGAGGAGTTTAGAAAGGAATTTTGGAACATGGTATTGAGGCCAGTGTCAATGAACCTAAGCAAGAGGGAAAGACAGTCAGAATTTGAGGAGCAGAGCTCCTCAAGAGATGGAGGAGGCTGCAGGGTTGGAGGAGATTACAGACAGAGAGATGTGAGGCCATTTAGGGATTTGAACACACAGACTAGGATTTTAAATTCTCTGATGATGGGTTATCCAGACTTGAAACATTGGCTCTGTTTTCTCTTCACAGATACTTTCTGACCTGCTGAGATTTTGCAGCATTTTCTGTTTCTGGTTCATTATTAGAAGTTGTAGGTATTAGTGAGGAAGAGTGAATGTAAGTCATTCTGAGGTGCTGGATGAATGGGAGTTGGGGTGGGAAATGATATTATTAGTAACTTTGGATGAGTTGAAGTTTGAACAGGGTGTAGGACAAGGATTGGAATTGTCACGTCAGCAAACACATGGATGACAGTCAACTTGTTCCTGATCTTAACTGTTTGACATTCAGGGTATTCTCTGACAGTCCAGAATTCCCTCCTAAGATTCCCACACCTTACTCTTCAAATGCGCTCAAAACATTGTTTGCCTCGAAATTGTCTTCTTCGGCAATCTGTTCCATAAATCCATTCAATCTATTTTTCTAATATATACAAACATTTGAACATAGCATTACGGAACAGGAGTCGGCCACTCAGCCCCTCTTCTACTTCCTTGCTGTCATTCTCACATATTCTAATTGGAAAATGCTCTGGCAACTGAGTGATGCCCAAATTCATACTCTTTATTGTCTAAAATTGCTCTTTAATTTAACATTTAAAATAAATGGAATAACTGGGCAGCACAGTGGCACAATGCCAATGACCCAGGTTCAATTCCGGACTTGGGTGACTGTACAGCACCTGCACATTCTCCCTGTGTCTGTGTGGATTTCCTCTGGGTGCACCAATTTATTCCCAAAGACAAAAATGTGCGGGCTAGTTGGATTGTTCAAGTTAAATCTCTTCTTAGTGATCCAAAATGTGTAGATTAAGTGGATAAGCCACGGTAAATTGCCCCATTGAGTGCATGTGTGATTATGTGCTCTGTGATAGACTGGCATCCCGTCCTGGGTATATACTGCCTAGTGCCCAGTGTCTGTTGGGATAGGCTCTAATTCCCTGTGAACCTGAATTAAAGTAAAAGTTTAAGTGAAAGTGAAATGAAAATAAATGGAACAACATCTCAGCTAAAGCAAAGGAGAAAGGAAGGGTTAATTGTTGGAGAGTTGGTGTGTAACAATTTAAATGCAGTCTCATCGCTTCTTTGCCAACCATCCAACAGAAACTGAAAAAAGTGGGAATACTGCTAAAACCATGAAAGTGTGACAGAATCAATGGGCATACAATGAGGAATTAACTCACCAAGGGTAATGCTGGTATTATTGTTTCAGAGAGCTGAATACACACAGGATTCCAAGAAGTCTCCATGAGTTAATCCCACCTCAGTAAAAGAAAGGATTAACACTGCAAAAGCAGATTTCACAGAGTATGACTTCAACAAGTTTGTCACTCTATAATGCACTAATGAGGCCAAACATGACATAACGTCCCCAGATTTGGGCACTGGATATGGCAAAAAACAAGTCACTGGAAAAGGATCACAGCAGCTCAACAATGATTATGCCAGGTCTCCAGTCTGAATTGTAAAATTATTACTCGGAGGGACGAGGAAAGGGACATTACTCATATACAGAACATGGATAATTTCTTTGCACAGACCTGGGGCATAAAATTAAAAACAATTATAAGCAATAAAAGCCTTGAGCCAAATAATAAGGAACAACTAAATTAATTTTCAAGCCTGGAAGTCAACTCAAGTGAGGCATTCACAAAGAAAAAGGGGATGCACAGGGATATTTTTTGAATGGTCCCCCATATCTTCCCCTGAATTTATTTTAAAGCTTTGGCAAACATTTAACATATATTGGGAAAATAAATAAAATGTCACAGCAATCATTAAACTGCACTCAAGCAGAATCTGATTTGATTTGATTTATGATTGTTACATGTATTAATATACAGTGAAAAGTATTGTTTTTTGCGTGCTATACAGACAAAGCATACTGTTTGTACCTAGAGAAGGAAAGGAGAGAGCGCAGAATGTAGTGTTACAGTCATAGCTAGGGTGTAGAGAAAGATCAAGTTACTATGAGGTAGGTCCATTCAAAAGTCTGATGGCATCAGGAAAGAAGCTGTTCTTGAGTCAGTTGGTCCATGTCCTCAGACTTTTGTAACTTTTTCCCAATGGAAGAAGTGGAAGAGATCATGTCTGGAGTGTGTGAGGTCCTTGATTACGCTGGCTGCTTTTTCAAAGCAGCGGGAAGTATAGACAGAGTCAGTGGGTGGGAGGCAGGTTTGCATGATGGATAGGACTTTTGTTCACAACACTTAGTAGTTTTTGTGGTCTTGGTCAGAGCAGGAGCCATATCAAGCTGTGATACAACTGGAAATAATGCTTTCTATGGTGCACCTATAAAAGTTGATGAGACTCATAGCGGACATGCCAAATTTCCTTTGTCTCCTGAGAAAGTAGAGGCATTGGTGGGCATTCTTAACTATGGTGTTGGCACAAGGGGATCAGGATGTGTTGTTGGTGATCTGGTCACCTTGAACTTGAAGTTCTTGACAATTTCCACTTCATCCCCATTAATGTAGGGCATGCCTTCCACTACGTTTCCTGAAGTTGATGATTATCTCCTTAGTTTTGTTAACATTGAGGGAGAAATTATTGTTGTCTCACCAGTTCACCAGATTCTCCATCTCATTCCTATATTCTCTCGTCATTGTTTGAGATCTGACCCACTGCAGTGGTGTCTCCAGCAAACTTGAAAATCGAGTTGGAGGGGAATTTGGCTGCACAGTCATGGATGTACAGAGCATAGCAGGGAGCTGAAGACACAACCTCGTGGAACACGGTGTTGAGGATGGTCATGGAGGAGGTGTTGTTGCCTGTCCTTACTGATTGCAGTCTTTGGGTTAGGAAGTTGATCCAGAGGGAGGTGCTGAGGCCCAGGACACTGAGTTTAGTAGGAGTAATGGTGTTGAAGGCTGAGCTGTAGTCAATAAAAAGGAGTCTGACATAGGTGTCTTTGTTGTCAAGGTGTTCCAAGGTTGGTATGTAGGGCCAGGGAGATGGCATCTGCTGTTGACCTGCTACAGCGGTAGGCAAACTGTGGTGGATCCAGGCAATCTGGGAGGCTGGAATTGATTTGTGCTGTGACTAATCTTACGAAATACTTTGTAATGATGGATGTCAGAAGCACTGGTCAATAGCCATTAAGGCAATCATCAGGCCAGTGTTACAAACATGAGGTTTATAGGATTGTTATTTTCAGAACGGTGTCTTTAACTTAAGGCAAAATGAAAGGGGGCGGGGTGGTCATATGACTTGTTCTGAAATCTGTCTGATAGTATGTCTTAGTGGTTTGGTTATTTGAGGTTAAACGGAACCCCAATTGTTTTACTAGGAAGAAGTGCAAGGTGTTTAAATTTGAAGACAATGGCACAGCCTAAGTACTAACAGTGGATAGATTGAGGGTGTTTGAGGTCCCTAGATAAGTATTGAGAATGTTAGGTTTTAAACAGCTGTGCTTTAAATTGTCCATTTAGTTCCAGTATTAAAGAATTTGGGTTCTCAATAATGGCCAATCAGCATCTCTGCCCGAATAAGAGGGCCATGTGACTCACTTTGCTATAGTAATAGGCTTCATGAAAGAAAGGGTGCAGAGGAATACATTGTGATGTTGGGTTATAGGCTTTCCTAAAGTATCACAGATGGGTCCCCAGTCAGAGTCCAGAAGAAAGAAAACAGCTAGAGGCTGAAAGGTCCTTAGCTCATTATGCAGGAATGTGAGTGGGAGCTTATGGTCAGATTGAAAAGACCAAATTCATGCAGAATTAAAATGAAGTTGGAAGATTCTCCTAGCTTTCACCATGAGGTAAATCTCCAGTAGTACTCTCAACTTGAAGGTCAGTTATGGGGTTAGAAGTCACCATGCTGAGAAAGGAAAAGAACAAAAGTGAACACTTGGGAGCTAAGAATCATTTTGGATGGCTTCTGCGAGAATTGAATGTCTGTTTGAAAGACAGTATGATGCATACCTGATATAAGGTGTTCTCTGTTAAAAGTTCTGTTCTGAAGTTTAAAGTATAAGTGTTTAGTCAATGGTACTTTTAGTATGTTTGTTACAGTAAATGTCTCAAAATGTGAAATCTTGACATGTCACCTTTTTCAGCTATTAACTACAGTGACACAGTGGTTAGCACTGCTGCCTCACAGTGCCAGGGACCTGGGTTCAATTCCTGGCTTGGGCCACCGTCTGTGTAGAGTTTGCATGTTCTCTCCATGTCTGCATGGGTGTGCTCCGGTTTCCCCCCACAATCCAAAGATGTGCAGGGTAGGTGGATTGGCCATGCTAAATTGTCCCCTTAGTTTTAAGGAAATTAGCTAAAGTAAATACATGAGAGTTATGGGGATAGGGCTGGGGTATGATTGCGTTTGGTGCAGGCTTAATGGACCAAATGGCCTCCTTCTACACTATAGGAATTCTATGAACTAGAAGTTTGAATAATTTTTAAAAGCTATTGTCTCCACAGAGATTATAACACTGGGAAGCATCAATGGAGAGGGAAACAGAGTTAACCTTTCAAGTGAATGACATTTCATGTGTTCTTAGAGAAGGGTACAAATCAATCAGAAATTCAACTCTGTACTGATGTTTTTCTGCATCTGTGCAGGAGAAAGGAATGATGTCTTGTTACTAGCAGCATCAAGACTAATCATCGTCACCTACACTAACAATTCTGCTCTCGCTCTGTTAGAGATATTACATTGCAGTGACTCCATTCTGTGACTCCACACGGCCACAAGAGACAGTCCCCAACATTGTGACCCCACACTTCCAGTATTGTGAATTAGCACAACTGTGACCCCACACTGGCACAACTGTGACCCCACACTATCACAACTGTAACCCTATGCTGCCACAGCTGTGACCCCACGCTGACAAAACTGCGACTCACATTAACACAATACTGAATAGTGAATGTTAGCTGTTTCACTCAGAACAGCAAAAAGACATTTTTTTTTCAGTTTGCTGCTTTTTGGAGGTGCCCTGCCATGTTACTGATCAAGACATTTCCCCCAGTATTAGACCAGTGTTATGGAACAGTAAATGAACTCACACTCACTAAGTATTGAAAAGGGGGTTGCCTGCGTTGGACAGAGTTGAGATAGGCACAAGAGGCAAGGGCTGCACTCCAAAACCCTGGCAGTCTCATGGGAAGGGGAAGCAGTCTGGTTCAAAGTCCTCTACCGGGAAGGAAGCCACCCACCACCATCCCCCACAAACCAGCATCTATCTGAATTTGGATTCAGCAGATCCCATCATAAAATTCACTACTGAATCACAGAAAACTCCAAAAACCAAGAGAGCATCGCATTCACATCTTGAAAATCCAACACACAGGGCGATTTGAACTGATGTAGAAACTATGAGTAAGATAATTTCAGCCTTCCAGCTGAGTGCGGAAAATGAACTGCAGATTTTAGTTTATATGAAAAAACAGTCAGTTGTTGTGTGGAATGTTCTCAGCAACATGAAGAGAGATAAAGCTATTAAAATTCAAATATATCAAAAAGCATTGTTCAAACTCCAAGATCTTTCCCGACAATAAACGTTAAGCCCAGCAAATTTGGTGCCGTGTAATGTTGCACCACATTATTGCTCAAGAGCCTGCAAATAATGTGATCCAGAATCACTCTGATCTGTGCCTCCACTCCAATCAAATACCTAGTTTGGCTAGGGTTAGCCCACCAGCAGTCATGGTAAAGACTCTGCAAACACAGTCTCACTGTTTTCACAATGACAATGCTCAAGCAGAAGATCACGGCTGGAATTCTCTAGCCATTCATGTCCCACTGCCGCTGCCAGTGAAAATGGAGGACTTGGCACTCAACCAAAACTCCATTCACTGTAGCGGGACTGGAGAATCCCAGCTGCGGATGAATATCTGGCCTCACTAACCAGAACCTTCCAATATGTAAACACATCTTGGAGACATGTGATTGTCCCTTTAACGGCAACACAGCAGAGTGAGGGTCACCTGACCTGGGTCAGCAATTGGACTCAGAGTGGGAAATTACCCCACGTGAGGAGTTCTCTAGGGCAGAGGCCTTCCAGAACTAGCTGCAGACATGCTGCTGCTCTTGTAGGTCCTTGTAAATAATTCCTTTATTGTTCACTAATGAAATGTCTGAAAATGTATTATGATAACAAATAAAGATAGAACTCCAATAAACTGATCTTAAGTAGGTCACTTTACCCTGAGTGCTGGGGTCACACATATGCATGTCCATTGAATGTATGGAAAAAGTTTCTTTCTGCAGTAATTTTTTCTAAACATTTATTGTTGTGTCTTCCTCAACATCTCATATAGGTGAAAGTGTGGTAAGTTTAGGGAAACCAATTACACATGGATTCAAACATAAAATTAATTGAGAACTTCTCTCAAAATGGAACAGGGCCAATTGCAACTCTGATGAAAGCAAATTATAAATGTTCCTGTCCTTTCCCTTACATCTTGCTTATCCCAGATTCCTATATTTCAACTGAGTAAGTAAAATGTGAAAAGAGAAACCAGATTGTTGTGGAACCAAAGCCAGAGAGCACAAATCTTATTCACAACATCACAATTACTTATAATGAATACAACTGGATACTAGAGGCATGGTTCTAAGACATTAAATGGTAAGAAGCAATTAGTGGAAGGTTAATGATCACTAAAGAGGCAAGAAAGGCAATGACCAGCCTTTCTCAATCATTTACTTGGTTATGTACACTGCTATCCCTTTGTTAACAGTTTCATATCCCAGAAACAATGGAAATGTTCGGTCTCACACACCCTGCTATCGCTGCCAACAAGAACAAAGAATTTGGCAACTCTTTGAGGGTAAGTTTGGATAATCCCAGCCGTGGGCAAGGTCGGAGAATCCCAGTCGCGGACAAAGTGGGAGAACACCGACCTATATATTCGGGATATAGTTCTCTTGAAGATCACTTTAATGTGTAATGGTACATTATATATGAATGCATGAAATGAAGAATGAGCAGAGGCCATCAAACCCATCGATGTTAAGCTCATCTTCCTCTCCGAGCAATTCAAACTCCTGGGCAGGCTACAAACAAAAGTGAACAACCTGTGGGCAATTTCCTGGAAAATTTCTCCCTACCCCTCTCAAAGACAACCAAGCAACTTAAGGCTGGAGCTACCCCATGACTCTATCACAAACTTCACTTCAATGTCCTCTGCCCTCATGAAATTGTTGGGTGGCATTTTACCGACCCTCCTGTTGGCAGGATTTTCCAGTTCCACCAAAGTCACTTTGGAGGGATTTTTCACTGCTATTTCTGGCCAGTGGGAAAGCTGGAGGAAACACAGTAAAAAGTCTGACAACACCAGGTTTTAGTCCAACCGGTTTATTTGATAATACTCACAAGCTTTCGAGGGGACTGCCTCTTCGTCAGGTGAATGGAGAGTTCTGGCCTCAGACAGAGCATATAAAGCACAGACAGTTTAGAGATTACTGATTAGAATGCGAATCTTTACACCTAACCTGCTGTTCAAGACCTGAAGTGGCTGACAATGTGAGTGGAAGGAGCACTGATCACAGGTTACAGAGATGTGTATTGTCTCCAGACAGTACAGTAAGTGAGGTTTTGCAAACCCAGGCAAGTCACGGGGGTTACAGATAGTGCGACATGAACCCAAGATCCCTGTTGAGACCGTCCTCATGTGTGCGGAACTTGGATATCAGTCTCTGTTCAGCGACTCTGCGCTGCCGTGTGTCGTGAAGGCCGCCTTGGTGAATGCTTACCCGAAGGTCAGAGGCTGAATGCCCGTGACCACTGAAGTGTTCGCCAACAGGAAGGGAACAGTCTTGCCTGGTGACTGTCGAGCGATGTTCATTCATCCGTTGTTGTAGCGTCTGCATGGTCTCCCCAATGTACCATGCTTCGGGACATCCTTTCTTGCAACATATCAGGTAGGCAATGTTGGCCGAGTTGCAAGAGTATTTACCATGTACCTGGTGGATGGTATTCTCACGTGTGCTGATGGTATCCACGTCGATGATCCGGCATGTCTTGCAGAGGTTGCTGTGGCAGGGTTGTGTGGAATTGTGGTCACTGTTCTCCTGAAGACTGGGTAGTTTGCTGCAAACAATGGTCTGTTTGAGGTTGTGTGGTTGTCTGAAGGCAAGAAGTGGGGGTGTGGGGACAGCCCTGGCGAGATGTTCGTCTTCGTCAATGATATGTTGAAGACTCCGGAGAAGATGTCGTAGCTTCTCCGCTCCGGGGAAGTACTGGACGACAAAGGGTACTCTGTCCACTGTGTCCCATGTTTGCCTTCTGAGGAGATTGGTACGGTTTTTCGCTGTGGCGCATCGGAACTGTCAATCTATGAGTCGAGCACCATATCCTGTTCTTATGAGGGCATCTTTCAGGGTCTGGAGGTGTCTGTCACGATCCTCCTCATCTGAGCAAATCCTGTGTATACGGAGGGCTTGTC
This sequence comes from Carcharhinus amblyrhynchos, assembly GCF_965287045.1. Lineage (NCBI taxonomy): Eukaryota > Metazoa > Chordata > Chondrichthyes > Carcharhiniformes > Carcharhinidae > Carcharhinus > Carcharhinus amblyrhynchos. The sequence goes on along the minus strand of NC_137327.1, from coordinate 58,375,650 downwards.
CATAGGGAATGGCTTCTTTAACATGTTTAGGGTGGAAACTGGAGAAGTGGAGCATTGTGAGATTGTCTGTGGGCTTGCGGTACAGTGAGGTGCTGAGGTGACCGTCCTTAATGGAGATGCGTGTGTCCAAGAATGCAACTGATTCTGGGGAATAGTCCATGGTGAGTCTGATGGTGGGGTGGAATTTGTTGATATCATCATATAGTTGTTTCAGTGATTCTTCACCATGAGGCCAAAGGAAGAAAATGTCATCGATGTATCTAGTGTATAGCATTGGTTGAAGATTCTGTGAAGTGAAGAAGTCTTGTTCGAACCTGTGCATGAAGATGTTGGCATATTGAGGTGCAAATTTGGTCCCCATGGCTGTTCCATGTGTCTGGATGAAAAACTGGTTGTTGAAGGTGAAGACATTGTGGTCCAGGATAAAGTGGATGAGTTGTAAAATTGCATCTGGAAACTGGCAGTTGTCAGCATTGAGTACTGAGGCAGTCGCAGCAATGCCATCGTTGTGCGGGATGTTGGTGTAGAGCGCCAAGACATCCATTGTGATGAGGAGTGTCCCTGGTTCAACTGCTCCATGTGTGCTGAGTTTCAGTAGGAAGTCCGTAGTGTCGCGACAAAAGCTGGGGGTTCTTTGTACAATGGGTTTCAGGATGCCCTCGACGTAGCCGGAGAGGTTCTCACACAGAGTCCCATTGCCTGATATGATTGGACGGCCAGGTGTGTCCCACATCAAAGCTGGAGGAGGCAGAGAACCAACAGGAGTCCCCAAACAGATTTTGTGCTGGGAGGAATTTCCTTTGAGATTATCTCCTCCCTTGCCAATGTTGTAATGGGGTTCCTGCCATAAAAGATCAGGAAACCCACTTGCATTCATTTAAATACACTTAGCAGGCTTCCCCACAGTATCATTCCCCGCATTCGGATTATCCCACCTTTTCATATCATGTTGACGAGGTTTACAACAGGTCTGGACTATTGACCTGGTGGTTGGTTCCCGTTGGGGAAACACAGCCCTCAGGATGAAGAGAGAGTTATCCCTGGGCAGCACCCTGGCACTGCCTCATAGGCAGTACCAGCATCAGTGCCAGGGCATAGTGTCCATGGGGAGAGGGAGTATCTCTGGAAGAGGGTGGGTCCCATGATCTTGTAGGGAGTTCCCTGGGGAGGGAGGGATTCCTCTGTCCATGGGGGATGGGATGAGTGATTTCTGCAGTTTCCATTTTTACTTTTTATTTCTGCTACCATTTTGATTTTTTTGGAAAGGTGCCCCGATATGTTAGGGCCGAGGTTGCTGACAGGGAAGGCTCATTCAGACTCCGGCTCACCAGTATGATGTCATGGGACCTGACTCTTTTCTTTACAGCAGCAAAAAGCTGGCAAAGCAGCTATTCTTACCCAAAAACAACATAGAAAAAAAATCATAAGCTTCCACCATTTGGATCCATCACTGCATTTTCTGGCTCCTCCCCCATCATGACAGGGCTATAACATTCCCTGTGTTAAATCTTACCATAAACAATTCTAAGATATACGTGCTTTTATGGCTATTGGTTTCAGAAATAGCAGGAGATAAGTTGCATCCATGTGTAACTCGGGCCGAAGAGATGATCAGAAACAAAAACAGAAGGTGCTGAAAAAACTCAGCAGGTCTAACAGCATCTGTGGAGAGAGAACAGAGCCAACGTTTGAGTCTGGATGACCCTTCGGAAACCTTGGGCAGCTAGCCAGACTTTCACGCACATCCGCAGTCTGTTTAGGCAGAGTACCCTGGCAGAGGTTTGCAGTGCAACACTGATCCTCACAGTCAGGGTGTGGGGCAGAGGGCTGTCATTTACAACGTACAAAGTCAGGAATTGAAAATAAACTACTCGGCAAATGGTGAATGAGATCAATTTAAATAACACAGCAACCTTTTTTTATTCATTTGTGGAACATGGGTGTCGCTGGCTGGCCAGCATTTATTGCCCATCTCAAGTTACCCTTACAGGGCAGTTGAGAGTCAAACAATTGTTGTGGCTCTGGAGTCACATGTAGGCCAGATGAGCTAAGGACAGCAGATTTCCTTCCCTAAAGGACATTAGTGAACCAGATGGGTTTTTCTGATAATCAACAATGGGTTCATGGTCATCAGTAGATTCTTAATTCTGCATATTTTCCATTGAATTCAAATTCCATTAATTGCTGTGGTGGGATTTGAAGCCAGGTCCCCAGAACATTAGCTGAGTTTTTGAACTAATAGTCTAGCGATAACGCCACAAGGCCATTGCCTCCCCTGAAATCAGCAGAAATGGCTCACAGGTCTAAACACTCCTGAGGATGCTGAAAAGATGGCATATGAACTACAAATACAAAGCAGCTTTGGGAAATTCCTGCCACTTATTGCTGCTGAAATATGACAAATTGGCAGCTGCCCAGGTTGCGGAAGCCATCCTTTTTCTTGCCCACCTAAGGCTGGTAATTGCCCGCATCACCAAGAGGAACATGTTTAAATTTATTCAAAGCCCGGAGCACAATGACAAATGACTCACTTTCACTTTCAGGGAGTATCAACACATCTGTGAATTAGCAGGGGAAGTTCTGGCAATTTTCTCTTGCATGAGCGAGCGAAAATGGATCATCTGGACTGAACATGGAGAGGCATTAATTGCACTTTAGATATTTAAATAGATGGGTTTTATACATTATCTGTTCATAGCATGAATACAGGATTTCATTAAAAATTTACATATAAATATTGTTCTGTCACAGCTATCAAATTTCTTTCCCACCTCTCTCCTCAGTCAGCAAATTTATTCTGGGTACTTCGATCAAATGATTGACTTTGTCCTGTGACCCCAGGCAGTGAGCGCTGAAGGGCAATGCAACAATTGCTGAGACTCGAGTCTTCATGAACATTTTCCATCAAAAGTTACCCAGTAATAATTACAGGCAGGTTATTTTCCCCTTTTTGTTTTGGCTAAGCGGTATCCGATAGGCTCAATTAAAAATAAAATCAGATGGAGCACCCAATATTGACCAAGCTCAAGGATGGGGCATGACAATGGCACACCCAACCAGCTGGGCCAACAAAGTCCTCCTCATTACACTTCATGGCTTGTGCCAGAATGAGGAGAGTCAAGCAATTGATAGACATCCTTGCATCCATCAATAAATGTCCCAAACTCCTTCATCACACTCTGTGGAGACCTCCAGGTCCACCAGAGGGCAATATGCCTGGGAGTCCTCAGTATCACCTTCCGGCTCCATGAATTCTCATGGCCTCTCGTCAAACGTAGGCCAGGAAATCTCCTGCTGATTACAACCTACTGGCCTCTGTCAGCTGGTGAATCAGTTCCCCTCCACAACACTTGGAAGAAGCATAGAAAAGGAACATGACGGGATTTTCCAGCCGTTCCCACTGGAGGATTCTTCCAGTCCCACTGAGAGTGACCCTCCACTATATTTTCCTACAGGTGGAGGCTGCAAACAATGAGAAACCCCATTGACAGTCCCAGAAGTTCCCACTGCCTGCCAGTGGTGGGCTGCCTCCATCACACAAAACATACCACAGTGGGGGGGAATTTTTCAAATTCTCTTCATGGGATGTGGGTGTCGCTGGCTAGGCTAGCATTTTATTGCCCATCCCCAATTGTTCTTGAGAAGGTGGCGGTGAGCTGCCTTTTTAGAACCATTAAATCCAACCCTGTGCCTTTTCTATGTCTCTTCCAAGTGTTGTGGAACATGGAGTACCGATTCATCAGCTGAAAGAAGCGATGGTTAGATTCTCTCTGGCTGGAGACGGTCCTTGCCTGGTACTTGTATGGTATAAACGTTACTTTCACCTGTAAGCCCAAGCCTGGACACTGTCTGGGTCTTTATTACATTTGGGCATGAAATGCTCCAGTATCTGAGAAGCTATGAGTGGTGCTGGACATTGCACAGTCACCAGCGAACATCACCACTTCTGACCTTATGATGGAGCTAAGGTCATTGATGACACAGCTGAAAATGGTTGGGCTTCAGACAACCTAGGATTTACACCAGTGATATCTAGAAATGGTCAAGTGTTCAGGAAACAGTAAAGGCTCCTGAGCCTCATCAACGCTCCAGCTGCAGTAATAACCTGCTCATTAATGCTCAGTTTGGGTTCTGCCAGGGTCACTCGGCTACTGACCTCATTACAGACTTGTTCAAAACATGGACAAAGGAGCTGAACACCAGGGATGAGGTGAGAGAGACAGCCCTTGCTATCAAGGCAGCATTTGACTGAATATGGAATCAAGGAGCCCCAGCAAAACTGGAGTCAATGGGAATTAGGGGGAAAACTCTCCGCTGGTTGAAGTTATAACTGACACAAAGGAAGATGTTTGGAGGTCAATCATCTCAGTGGCATTATTAAAGTCAAAAGGACTGGCACTCTTTGCAACTTGCTTGTGATACATTACCTTACGGGCTGGAAACAGTGATTTCTCACATGATGCCCAAAGGTGAATAGAAGCCAATACCATCTGCATTAAGACTCTTGAACAAAAGCAGAAATGAACTGAGCACAGATAGAGAAGGAAGCTCTAGGATTCATTTTCAGGACCCAATGATTTTGGAAGGAAATTGACTTTACTGATGGATGATCGACAACAGGGCCACACAACACTATTCCATTTCTAGCAGTGAGCCTGGTAAAGGGATGGACATCACCGATGTCAGCACATACAAACGCAATAAAATATCATTAATCATATCTCCATGGGAATGCTGATGCACTGTCTAGATTAACTTTTCCTAATTTCTCATCAGTGAATACTTTTAATGATTATACTTTCTAATTTGTGAAAGACAATAATTCTCCTGTAACCGCAAGACAAGTTATGAAATATACCAGAAATTATCCACTGCTGTCAGAAGACAAGGACATGATGCTTCATGGCAAGATCACGGGAGCAAACCCAGAGCTGAAGCCATATATTACCCAAAGATTTAAACTATTCGTAAAGGTTAGTTGTCTCCACTGGGGAATAAGGATCATCATTCTGCCATTGTTAAGGAAACATGGTTTAAATGAACTTCATGAAGGTCATTGTGGTATAGTAAGGATGAAGGAGATAGCTAGAAGCTATTTTCAGTGGCCAGGGCTCGATAGTGAAATTGAGGAGAAGGTAAGTATATGCAGCTTGTGCAAAAGTTCCAAACCTGCTGCCACTGGCACCATTATACACATGGGAATGGACAGAAGGGCTGTGACAAAGAGTGCATATAGATTATACTGGACCATTTGAAGAGCGTATGTTTCTCATTGTAGTAGACACACACTTGAAATGACCTGAAGTCACAGATGTGACTGGGTAAGGGTTTTGCAAGATTCAGTTACCTTGGACAGCTTGTTAGCGACAATGGGGCACGTCAATTTCACAAATTATCTAAAGGAGAACAGAATCCAACTCAACTGACCTGCTTTTTATCATCCTGTCACAAATGGGCTGACTGGAGGGTTTTTTCAAACAATGAAAAATTCTTGAAGGTAACTGATGAGTAAGGATCATTATCTAAATGACTAAGCCAATTCCTGATGATGTATAGGAATACAACACATTGGACAATTCAAAGTGCTCCAGCATTATTAATGATAAAACATTACTTACACACTGTTTGATTTGTTGAAGTCGCCTAAGGCAATTGTTGAGAGGAAACAGCAAAGTCAGATCTTGCAGTGTAAGAACAGAACAAAACACTGTGTTTTTCAGGAAGCTCAGATAGTATTGGTAAGGAACCGTATTGCCAGTGACAAATGGATAGATGTATTAGCACAGGCAGGACCGATCTCCTACTCTGTTCACACTTGGGATGATGTAGTGTGGAGAAGACATTCAGGCCAACTTTTAGCAACTAGACCTAGTTTGCCAGAGGCAAAATTAACTGAGAGTCTGCAACAAACTGTGCTAAGTGAAGACCTAGACATTCCTGAGAACCTGACTATTGGGAAGATAGTGTCCAGAATTTTACTGCCTTGCCTGCCCGAGGCTTATAAAATCCCACCTGAGGCCAATGAAGGATGCCATTCTGTGAGCCTCATCTGCCCTGGTGGCGGTAAAATTCCAGCCAGTATCTCAGTTCAGGGTACTTCAACACCAAGTCAACCTTTGAACTCTACGTTGGCTCTGGTTGAGACAACTATGGAAAATGTCTAAACTAAACCAAAGCAGCAGAGTTGCAGTAAATGCAAAAATGCAAACGCCTGAGGTTCACCAAAATTGATGTTCTCCAAAATATCTAACTTATTAATTGTTGTGTTTATTAATTGTTCACATTGTAAATTTTGATTGTTAGTGTTATATTGTGTTTCACTGCAGGAACATCAGAAAACAACCTCAAGTGTTGTTTATTCATGTTTGTTCCTAGCTGAAACAAGGTCACTTTAAGAGCTCGATCACATGACATATCGAAGAAGTCATCAGCAATTTACATAGGCAAGTCTATCCTAACAGGCTGTAGAGTTAACACCTTTCCAATAAAGCTCTCATTTGTTTATACCATCGTTGTCTGCAAGCCTATCCTTTAAAACTACTACACATAGTCCTAGGCCCAAATAAGATAGCGGCATTTCCAATTAATTTGTTGCTTTTTCTTGTACTGGAGAGAAGGTCCACGTTCTGTGTATTTGTTATGTAAATTTACCAGAGTACAAAAGAGCATGTTTCTTTTGTTTCCAAAATGGATTTATCCATTATTCATCCTGCAAAAAGACTCAGTCCTCCTTGTTATATCAGTCATAAACACAGAGGGTGGGATTTCAAACTGTGCTTTACAGTGACGGAGGCAGTCCACCATTGGCTGGCGGCAGAATCTTTCTGTCCCACCACTGACAATGGCTTTTCCCGTTGCTCACACCCTTTGTTGCTGGGGAACCCATGGCAGTGGCAGAGGTGGGGAGGGTGGGCTGGTGGTGGTGGTGGTGGGGGACGCTCTCCCTGGGACTGGAAGATCCTGCTGGCAGAAACAGTTGGAATATTTCAGTCAGAGTGACAGGTCAGAGCACATTTAACAAGGATTCACTGCATGGAGTTAAGATTCCAGTCAAATTGCTTTTAATTTCCATACCCTGGTGGTCATGACTCTTCCCTTATGAGAGGAATTGGTTGACAAATGCCTATTTAAAAAAAACCTCTCTCTTTCTTTTCCTCTCGATAATTCCATATGAATTTCACCCCAAATTCTCCCTTCCCTGCCAAAGGTCTACTTTTGACAAAGCCACTGCTATTTTAGTCACACACAAGATTCAGAGGCCGATAGAAATATTATTAGTGTGTGTTTGCTTCAATATCTTACAAGCTGCAGAATGGCATGAGGTTTGAAAGAAGCCCAAATCCCCAACCAATTATTGTCCTTCACTTGCAAGCAACAATCCATTTAAAAAACTGCTAAGTGCAGACAGAAATAATTACCAAGCTAATAAATTATTCATTGAACAATATATTCATTCCAGGACAGTGCAGAGCTACGCTACTTTGGGGAAAGAAGAAAGAAAACAATCTAAGATCTTCTGAACTTTCAGCTAACATTTGGCAACTGCACCGTTTCTCAAGCTGCATCAGTTCCTTAAATGGGTGAGCAGACATGGTGGCAAAGGGTACAGAAGCAAGCTGTCTGAGAGATGGGAGCAAAATTGTTGATATTGATGTCATCCCAACTGAAAGACAAATCCTGCAAACTTATGTACAAGAGCAGTATACAGTGCTGGGGAGGTGGCTACTGTCTCGTACTGGAATCTCATACTCCACACTCACACTGGAATAATCTTTGTAGACAAATGGGCCATTTCTCTTAAACAGATTGAAGTGTTTCTTTTTAAATAGTGTTTAATCAAAAGCAAGTTTCTACTCTTCCAGAGGGAGTAGAGATCCTCTTAAGAACCAACGTGTGTCAGCTAGGGAAGAACGGCAATGAGAAATTGAACACTTACATGCTTTGCAAAACCAGGGAGTTCTAGGAGGTGTGAAGAAAATTAAGTGTGAAAGAAACCTCACTTTATTCTGTGCCACCGTATGCCAATCCCAGAGAGACAATTGTTCTATGTTAGTGTGGCATTTTAAACTGCCATCCAGTAGTCATTATCACCTGAGCCAGATTGCCTGCCTGTGTTGAATTTAGAGCAGTTTTCTTTATTGCAAACCAGTACCACCACGAAGTAAAAAATAACAATTGAAACTTATTTTGGTCTGAATGCTTAGGGCCAGCAGATAGAAGATACTTTCATCTCCTCAGCCTGGGCTGAAGCTGTGTTTGGGTCCTGAAGTGCAAACAAAAGATGCAGACCTTTCCTGTAGTTCTATAGTGTACGTATAGAATACAGTGAAGGATTGGGGTCCACTGCATGCACGGTGCCATACATCATTATGGATTCAGGACAATTTCACAATGTTGGACATTTGTGAGTTACAATATGGGCAGCACGGTGGCATGTGATTAGCAGTGTTGCCTCACAGCGCCAGGGACTGGAGTTCAATTCCAGCATTAGGTAACTGTGTGAAGTTTGCACATTCTTCCCATGTCTGCGTGGGTTTCCTCCATGTGTTCCAGTTTCCTCCCACAGTCCAAAGATGTGCAGGTTAAGTGGAATGCCGTGCTAAATTTGCCCTTATTGTCCCAAAGTGTGTAGCTAAGGGGAATTAGCGGGGTAAATATTTGGAGTTATGGGGATAGGGCCTGGGTAAGATGAGAGTTGGTACAATTCAATGGGCCAAATGGCCTCCTTCTCCACTATAGGGATTTTACGATAAACTGAAATTACGTTCTTTGAAATTTCCATAGGTTCCTGACCTAACCAAATGTATTTTAAATGACTGCAGGATTGGTATGTTGGTGGCCATTAGATGTTGCTGTCAAAGGGAGGATAAATTAAACAGAACTCCACTTCAGCGGCTGAATATTACATTATGCATTAAATAGGAAAATACTCATTCCATAAAACAGCAATTCAGTTAATGTATTGTGAGCATTACCAGAGGAGAACATAATATATCAGAGCCAATCTCCCAAGATAATTGAGTACATTTGGTTGAAATTTTGTCAGCCTGGTCTTCTCTCTCTTGCCTGTGTTTACTCTGTTCTCTCCCTGCTGTTCCTCTTTTCCTTTTTCCTTCCCTTTAAGGTAGATGATCAGGGGTGACCTGGGTGAGGTGTGGAAATGGCTGAGTTGTAGGCCCCAATTTCAGGTAGTGTCTGCAAGGAGCGTGCTACAGGGGAATGCTTCCTTTCCTATTCCGTCAGCCTTCCCCACTCAATTCCCCCTTTTCCTTTTCTTGAAAATACTGCTGGACCCTCTTCTTCCTCTCGCTTGCCCAGTGACCCCACCCCTTAATCACATTGGTCTACTTGCAACATGTGAGCTTTGTCCACATCCCTCTCCCCCTTGAGATGTGCCTCCTGCTGCACCACAGACTCACCTCTACTGTAGCCCCACTATACTCCACAGATCCTCTGCTTTACATGTTGTCCTGAACCATGATCCCACTGTATTTTACTCTGCCCTACCACAGCCACACACCCCACCACATTCAACTCTTCACTCTTTTTGACCACCTGCCTCTTAGTTAACACTTCACACTACTCTACATGTCTTGCGCTCTATATCATGCTTCATCCAGCTGTCATTCTGTGTTCTATTTCCTGGGCTGAAATGAGATTATCCTGAAAGTCAGAATCACAGTCCAGATTGTTAGAATGTAACCAGTGATAACTTTGCATTGGATAACATGACGAATGTGAATAAGATGTAAAGGTCAGTTGACTCAGTAAAACATGGAACCAATTACAGGGTGATGTAATAGTCAGCTGACCAGCTGATTCACTATAAATAAGGAGCTATGTAGCATTGTGGGGAGCTTGGAGTGTACCAGGGCATGGCTCCCAGTTTGGAATAATGATGTTTCATTATTAAACCCTTTCTTTGATTTATAAGCTGGAGTAAGTTTTGTTATATTTTCATCAGTTGCATTTTGAAGAGTTCCTTCTGAAGAAACATTGGCAGCAGAGAAAGACCCATCATAATTTGGTGTTTGTTTTTGAAGAAATGCTACAACCTTGGCAGAAGGTAGAAGTAAACCGATGAGATTTGATTGTCACCCTGTCTTTTCAGATGCTGAACCACATTGGGAATGGAAGGCAGAGGTGGAAATGTGGACTTTTGTTACCACAATACCATCCAAAAAAAGCAAGGTATGGCATTATCTTTATCACTTCCAATTAAGAGCAAGATAAGAAGCAAAGTATTTTCCGATTGGACAGCAGATACCCTGAATAAGGAAGGGCTACAGCTCCTGCTACAACATTTAAATAAGTTTTACTGGAAAGATGAGTTCCTGGAGAATTATGAAGGATGGGTGATGCTCAACAGGATTAGAAGACAAGGTGCCCAGTCCAAGGAAGAATATATCTTGGATTTTGACAGGGGACGTAACAGGCTAATGAAACTTAATTTGGAGATTCCAGATGCAGTATTGGCCTTTAAATTATTGGACTGTGCATGTCTACCGCATATGGATACTCCTTCAGTAATGACTGGAATACAATTTACAGGAACAGAGCCCCTCTTTGATCAAATGGCAGCATTAAAACTGTTTTTCAGAAAACAACCCTTCCCTGCCACTTTGCTCAATGCAGACTGGAGTGCCATAGCAAAACAGAGGAGTCAGTGGTGATTCAACCAAATGGTACATGAAGGCCTTTAATCAGGGACAGTTACATTAATAACAAACCTAATGTCGAAAATGGTTATAATCGATTTGAAAATGGGGAAAGAAGACACATATGGGATGCTGATAAAAGATTTAAATTGAAGGAATGCTAGAGGGATTGTGAATCACTGTTTCCAATGTGATTTCCCCTACATTGTAAACTGTCCGAAAAGAAGAAATTGCGTCTTTGAAACTACGTGTGCCACAGAATATGTGGAAACCGACAGTGACGAGGATAAGGACCAGGAAGGCATTGTTTTAGTGGCAGGAAAGTTGAGTCCCATAATGACTGTCCTGATGATCGAGTCAACTCCACTGTTTTAGATAGTGGATGTAAGTCCAATGTCTGCGGCCAAGATTGGCTAGATTGTTATTTAGGGTCTCTTGACCATAAAGACCGAAAAAAATTAAAAGAACGTGATAGTTCCACCCGCGTTAGATATGGAGATGACAATATCCTCAAAGGGTGGTACTTCCCTGTTAGATTGTGGGAATTAGTTTATTTGTAAAAACAGATGTAGTTTCCAGTGGTATACCTTTGTTAAGCAGATCTGCAATGAAGAAAGCTCAATGACCATCGATTTGAAACAGGATAAAGCTATGGTATTTGGGAAAACTCTGGACGTACATTTTACAAGATTCAGCCATCATTGTCTTTCTTTAAGTGAAGCAAAATTATTAGACCAAGGGATTCATGAGGCATCGCTAACAGACAACAGCATGATGGACAAAAAGATTATTCTGAAACTCCATAAACAGTTTGCTCATCCAGCACCACAGAGACTGAGAGCACTGCTGCAGGATGCAGGTTTGCTGGATAAACTATATAATGATCTCCTAGAACAAATATCAGCCCAATGTGACACCCCCACGTCCAGTCGTGAGTCTACCACTCACATGTGATTTCAATGATGTAGTGGCAATGGATCTAAAGATATGGGACAAGGACAAAGGCGTATATCTATTGCATTTTGTGGATATGGCCACCCAGTTTAGCATATCCACAGTGATTTACAGCAAAGGTAAAAAGACCATTATAGATAAAATTATGACCCACTGGATCAGAACAATATTGGGGCACCATCTAAATTTTTGATGGACAATGGGGGCAATTTCGCAAATGAGTTTCAAGATATGTGCGAAAATTTAAATATTGTAATAATAGTATTGCACACTGCAGCAGAGAGTCCATTCAGCAAAGGCCTCTGAAAGGAATCGCATGGTTATAGATGACACGTTGCATTAGCATGGGCAATACATGCAAAAAATTTGTTACAAATGGTAGGGGCTATAATCCGTGCCAGTTGGTTTATGGAAGCAATCCAAAGTTGATGTCAGTATTCACTGGCGCTAGAAAGGACGAGCATTAGCTCCATGTTTTCTGCACACTTAAATGCTATGTATGCAAGGAGAAAAGCCTTCATTAAGGCTGAGGTTTCAGAATGGATAAGAACATAGTACATAGAACATTACAGCGCAGTATAGGCCCTTCGGCCCTCAATGTTGCGCCGACCTGTGAAACCAATCTAAAACTCACCTAACCTACATTATTGCAATATCATGGTTATGTTTATCTAATGACCATTTAAATGCCCTTAATGTTGGCAAATCCACTACTGTTGCAGGCAGGGCATTCCACGCTCTTACTACTCTGAGTAAAGAACCTACCTCTGACATCTGTTCTACATCTATCACCACTCAATTTAAAGTTATGTCCCCTTGAAGAAAAAGGTTCACACTGTCCACGCTATCTAATCTTCTGATCATCTTATATGCTTCTATTAAGTCACCTCTTAACTTTCTTCTCTCTAACGAAAATAGCCTCAAATCCCTCAGCCTTCCCACCATACCAGGCAACATCCTGGTAGATCTCCTCTGCACCCTTTCCAATGCTTCCATATCCTTCCTATAATGCGGCGACCAGAACTGTACGCAATACTCCAAGTGCGGCCGCACCAGAGTTTTGTACAGCTGCAACATGACCTCATGGCTCCGAAACTCAGTCCGTCTACCAATAAAAGCTAACACACCGTTCGCCTTCTTAACAACCCTATCAACCTGAGTGCCAACTTTTAAGGATCTATGTACATGGACACCAAGATCTCTCTGCTCAACCACACTACAAAGTAACTCACCATTAGCCCAGTACTCTGTATTCCTGGTACTCCTTCCAAAGTGAATCACTTCACACTTTTCCACATTAAACTCCATTCGCCATCTCTCAGCCCAGCTCTACAGCTTATCTATGTCCCTCTGTAACCTGCAATATCCTTCCGCACTCTTCACAACTTCAACGACTTTAGTGTCATCCGCAAATTTATTAACCTCCCCTTCTACACCCTCATCAGGTCATTTATAAAAATGACAAACAGCAATGGCCCCAGAACAGATCCTTGCGGTACACCACTAGTAACTGAACTCCAGGATGAACATTTCCCACCAACCACCACCCTCTGTCTTCTTGCAGCTAGCCAATTTCTGATCCAAACTGCTAAATCACCCTCAATCCCATGTCTCTGTATCTTCTGCAATAGGTTATGGTGGGGAACCTTATGAAACGCTTTACTGAAATCCATGTACACCACATCAACTACTTTACCCTCATCCACTTCTTTGGTCACCTTCTCAAAGGATTCAATAAGGTTTGTGAGGCACAACCTACCCTTCACAAAACCATCTACTCTTCATAAAAGAAGGGCCCTAAGGCATCGTATAAGACCATCAGGGGCATACTTTCAGAAAGAAGATAAGGTCTACTATAAAAGAGAGGGTAAAAAAGAATGGAAAGAGCCCAGGAAAGTGATAGAAACAGACGGCTAGGTAGTTATAGTACAACACGTAACCAGACAATGTGAACCCACTCTTCGAGAGTAGTTGTTCTTGGGTATGAATTTGGAGCATCTGACCAAGAGGCAGAAGTGCAGGAGACGCCTTGTATCTGACATGCATATACCTTGAATTATTATGAGAAGCAGTTGAAAATAGGTGAGAGGGAATCTGATGATCAACAAAGTGCCAGTAAAGCAGGGGATGAAGTTGCAACTTCAAAGGTTCAGCTACCCAAAGTAGGCACAGGGGTATCATACATGTTTGAAGGATCTACAGTGTGGTGGGAGGCTACTATAATTGGGAAAGCAGGAAAGGCCTCGGGAAAGCACAAACTGTCTTAACATTCAAGAGCGAGGGCAAGAAGCCAAAGCAATAGATTGGGAAAATGGGGTGGACAGATGGAAACAAAAAAAAGTGAGACCTGAGTCCTGAGGATGAGATGGTAAGTGTTCGTGAACCCAGGAAAAAGTCACGAATCTGTGACTAAAAGTACGTCAACAGAGAACAGAGGTCTGAGAGTAGCAGCCCTGACAGAAACAGACATGGCAATAGAGGCTGAAGCTTAATGAGAAGGATAGGAATCAAACCAATAACAGGAATAGAAGCAGAAGCCCCCATAATGAGGAAATATTGATAGCTGTAAACAAAATGGAGCTCGCGGAAGTAAGAGGCCAAACAAAGAGAGCTGGAAAGTTGGAAGGAATTTGGGGTGTACACCAAAATACCAGATGAAGGACAGCCTTTGTCCCATAGGTGGGTTTGCACAGAGAAAGTTTTGCAATGTATAAAGCTAAAGCCAGATTAGTAGCCTGTGGGTCTGCGGAACATTTGGATGGGAGGGACATAAGGGTTGATTCACCCACAGTAGGGAAAGTGACACAGAAACTTTTTTTTGCTGTTCTAGCATCTCATAATTGGATGTGTAAATCAACTGATGTTAAAGCAGCCTTTCTGCAGGGTGAAACATTTCAAAGAAAAGTTTTTTGAGGCCACCCAAGAAGCAGATAATACACAGGGATATTTGTGGAAATTGAACAAATGTGTATATGGGTTAAGTGATGCATCAAAGGTTTGTTATTTCCCTGTACGTTCTGTATTGCTGAAGCTGCAGCTGAAGCTGCAGCTGGAGTACTGTGTGCAGTTTTGGGCGCCGCACCTGCGCAAGGATATTTTGGCCCTGGAGGGAGTGCAGAGGAGGTTTACTAGGCTGATACCGGAGTTGAGGGGATTGAGCTATGAGGAGAGGCTGAATAAACTAGGCTTGTACTCGTTGGAGTTTAGAAGAATGAGGGGAGATCTCATTGAGACGTATAAGATGATGAATGGGATGGATAGGATAGAGGTGGAGAGACTCTTCCCGCTCAAAAAAGACAGTAGGACTAGGGGGCACAGCCTCAAGATAAAGGGGAGGCGGTTTAGAACGGAGTTGAGGAGGAACTTCTTCACTCAAAGGGTGGTGAATCTCTGGAATTCTCTGCCCGTTGAAGTGGTGGAGGCTGCCTCGCTAAATATTTTTAAGAAGCGGGTTGATGGGTTCTTGATAAGAGAGGGGATTAAGGGTTATGGGGAGAGGGCGGGAAAGTGGAACTGAGCCACAACAGATCAGCCATGATCTTATTGAATGGCGGGGCAGGCTCGAAGGGCCAGATGGCCTACTCCTGCTCCTATTTCTTATGTTCTTATGTTTTATGTTCTTATGACTGGTTGTGTCTGGTTAAAAGCGGATCCAGCAATGATTTACTGGAAGACTAAAGGAAAATTAGCTGAAATTTTTATAATGCATGTGGATGATTTTCTATAGGATGGCACAGAATAATTTGAGAAAAGGATAATTGAGAATCTGAAAACAGAATTTAAAGTAGGGAGTCAAGCAGCTGGTACTTTTTGACATCTTGGTCTTGATATCCGACAAAATACATCTGGTGTAACAATGAGTCAACAGGGATACCTGAACAATATTGATCCCATTCCCATTATCAGAGACAGGCCAATGGAAAAAGAGGAATGGACCAATGAAAAAGAAACAGTTGTTGAGGACTATGATAGGATAGCTAAATTGGATATACACACAGACAAGACCAGATGGAAGGTATAATGTCCTAGAGCTCAGTAATATGTTGAAGTGCACCACAATCAGAGAGATCTTGCAGGCTAATAAAACATTAAAGTTAAAATTAGAGGAGTGTGTAATTAAATTCTCAGCACTCGGAGAACCGTAAGATATGAAGTTGGTTGTGTTTAGTGATGCTTCACATACCAATCTACCACATGAACATTCAAGTGGTGCTGGATTCATAATATTCCTGGTAGGTAAGGAAGGAAAATGTTGCCCTTTGACCTGGGAAGCAAAGAAAATAAGAAGGGTAGTCAAAAGTACATTGGTGGCTGAAACCCTAGCATTAGTGGAGGCATTGGATATGGGGATACATTTGTCAGACACAGTAACAGAGTTACATTTTATGGGCACATCAGGTGAGAACGTACCATTGAATGTTATGTGGACAATGTTCACTCAACAGAAAGTGCAGCAGGAGAAAGATTAAGAACTGATTTAGTCAGCATTAAACAAATACAGGAAAGTTATCAAACTTAACTGGGTTGGTGCAAATCTACAGGCATCCAACTGTTTTATAAAAAGGATGCAGATACTGGAAATTTATTAAGAATACTGGAGAATGGTTGTCTTAAATTATTTTGAAAGAAAAATAAAGAAAAGCAAAGGGAATTTGTTAGAATGTAACCAGTGACAACTTTGTATTGGATGCAATGTGACCAATGGGAATGAGATGTAAGGGTCAGCTAACCCAGTAAACCATGGAACCAATTACAGAGTGATGTAATAGTCAGCTGATTCACTATAAATAAGGAGCTGTGTAGAATTGTGGGAAGTTTGGAGTGGCCCAGGGCATGGCTCCAAGTTTGGAATAATGATGTTTCTTTATTTATAAGTTGGAGTAAGTTTTGATGTATTTTTACTAGCAGCAGTTTGAAGAGTTTCTTCTGAATAAATACAGATGTCAGACACATGTGGGGAGGGGAGGTGTCCTGCTGAGTTCAAGACAAAATATTCAACATATCTCCTTTTTTCAGCAATATTCAGAATTAACATCAGGTAATTATGAATTAACAGGAAAATTGTAGTTGAACACATGGACTGCATCACAAATGGAGCCAAGACAGATTGTACAGATTTCTCGACAATTCATTCAGACATCAGTGCCTACTATGATTCATACAATCTTGCCATCACATTGATTCCTGCCACTAGTAAGACTGGAAAATCCCAGCAATAGCCTTTGCATTCCCTCCAGCTCGGACTCATATTGCCTCCTGATGGTTCAGTCTCTTCTCCTGAGATGTTGTCCCACAGGCTTCCCATGTTTGCACTCCAGCACTGACTCACAGGCACAACTCAGGTCTTCAGCTCTGCCAAGCAGAACACCAGTGTTCCAAGGAGATATCTTTGCCCCATCAGCCCGCACCTTGGAGTCACTGAACTTCTGCTGTCATGTCAGCTCTCCAGAGCTCTCCTGAGCCTGCACTTCTGAGAGCCTGCCTTCAGCAACTCTTTTGCTGCCTGGGCCTCTTTCATTGTTCCTCACCTCAATGATATCTCACCCTGGTGATTCCTATCTGTGACCTCCTTCTTGTGACCTCCCTCTCTGGGTCCACTCTCTCTGGGACCTCTCCCCTCAGTTCCCTCTCATGGTCCCAGAACACCCTGTTGTGGCCCCAAATCTGAGTCTCAACACGATTATTTCCATGTTATGTAAACACACGCCTGACATCCTGATGGCTGAGTCCTGTAACTAAAAAAAAGTCAGAATGGAGCATCCCAACCTAATGCATGCTACATGTCCAGAACTCTTGGGCCTGCTGGGAATTGCAGTCTTCAGCCTCTGTCCAAATCAGGTCACTTCCCACTTCTTAATACAATGTCCAGCTGGGCTTTGGAGCATGCGTGTGACATTAGTTTAAAAAGAACATGCATTTTTCCAGTCTTCAGACACCTCAAACACTTGACAGATATTAATGATGTACATGTCTCTAACTGTCTAATTTAATATTTGAGGAAGCAAAGGTGTAGCGGTGTTGTTACTGGACTAATAATCCAGACACCCAAGGGAATGTTCTAAGGGGCCCGGGTTTGAATCCCATCACGGCAGATGGTTGAAATTTAATCAATAAATATCTGAAATTAGGATGCTTTTTCAATGCAATGACTGTTGTAATGTGGGAAAGCGGTAGCCAATTTGTGCACAGCAAGATCCAACAAACTGCAATCTGATGATCATTAGAATCATAAAATACCTACAGTGCAAGTGGAGGCCTTTCATCCATCAAGCATGCACCGAAGCCCTATCCCTATAACCCCATGTATTTATCCTGTTAATCCCCCTGATACAAAGGGACAATTTAGCATGGCCAATCAACCCAACCTGCACTTCTTTGGAGTGTGGGAGGAAACCAGAGCACCCATGCAGACACAGGGAGAATGTGCAAACTCCACATTGACAGTGACCCAAGGCTGGAACTGAACTCAGGTCCCCGGCACTGTGAGGCAGCAGTGCTAACCACTGTTATCGAGATGTTGATCGAAGGATGAATTTTTGTCAGAACACTGAGAGGAATTCCGTTGACTCCAAAGGTGTGTGGGTTAGGTTGATTGGCCATGTTAAATTGACCCTAGTGTCAGGGCATTAGCAGGGTAAAAATGTGTGGTTACAGGAATAGGGCCTGCGTGGGATTGTGATCAGTGCAAATTCAATGGGGGAGTGGGATCCAAAGCAGTAGGGAGACAGAAGAGAAGTTTGAAGACAGCACGGAAGTCAAAGAGACCACATTAATTAGTAAAGGCAGCCTCAGTAATCCTACAGATCAGACAGAAGCAAGACAGAGAGCAAGGGAAGTCCAGATTAAACTGCAATTATTTCAATGCAAGCGGCTTGAAGGGCAAGGCAGATGAGCTCAGGGCATTGATGGTATGTGAGACTGGAATATTATAGCAATTACTAAAACATGTACAGCAGGTGGTCAGGAAGGCTAATGGGATGCTAGCCTTCATAGCGAGGGGGATTGAATATAAAAGTAGGGAGGTCTTGCTGCGGCTGTATAGGGCACTGGTGAGGCCGCAGCTGGAGTACTGTGTGCAGTTTTGGGTGCCGTACTTACGCAAGGATATTTTGGCCTTGGAGGGAGTGCAGAGGAGGTTTACTAGGCTGATGCCGGAGTTGAAGGGGTTGAGCTATGAGGAGAGGCTGAATAAACTAGGCTTGTACTCGTTAGAGTTTAGAAGAATGAGGGGAGATCTCATTGAGACATATAAGATGATGAATGGGATGGATAGGATAGAGGTGGGGAGACTCTTCCCACTCAGAAAGGACACTAGGACTAGGGGGCACAGCCTCAAGATAAAAGGGGGGCGGTTTAGAATGGAGTTGAGGAGGAACTTCTTCACTCAAAAGGTGGTGAATCTCTGGAATTCTCTGCCCGTTGAAGTAGTGGAGGCTACCTCACTAAATATTTTTAAGACGCGGGTTGATGGGTTTTTGATAAGAGAGGGGATTAAGGGTTATGGGGAGAGGGCGGGAATGTGGAACTGAGCCACAACAGATCAGCCATGATCTTATTGAATGGCGGGGCAGGCTCGAAGGGCTGGATGGCCTACTCCTGTTCCTATTTCTTATGTTCTTATGGCTAAGGGAGGTACAGCACTGACAGCTTAATGTTCCAGGGTACAGATGCTATAGGAAAGATAGAACAGGAGGTGAGAGGAGGGGGAGTTGCACTTTTGATTAGGGAAAGCATCTTGGCCATACTGAGAGGGGATATATCTGAGGGTTCAGCCACTGAATCTATATGGGTAGAACTGAGAAATAAGAAAGGGGAAATCACTTTTGATAGAGTTGTACTATAGGCCCCCAAATAGTCAGGGAGGAATTGAGGAGCAAATATGTAAGGAGATTACAGATAACTCCAAGGAAAATAGGGTTGTATTAGTTGGAGATCCTAATTTTCCCAACATTGACTGGGACAGCTATAGTATTAGAGGGCTGGATGGAGAGAAATTTGTTGAATGTATTCAGGAGGAATTTCTCATTCAATATGTGGATGGCCTGACTAGAGAGGGGGTAAAACTCGACCTCTTCTTCAGAAATAAGAAAGGGAAGGTGACAGAAGTATTAGTGAGGGATCACTTTGGGGCTAGCAATCATAATTCTATTAGTTTTAAGATAGCTATGGAGAATGATAGGTCTTATCCCAAAAGTTAATATTCTAAATTGGGGCAAGGCTAATTTTGATGGTATCAGGCAGGAACTTTCCAAAGTTAATTGGAAGAGTCTGTGGGAAGGAAAAGGGACTTCTGGTAAATGGCATGCTTTCAAAAGTGTGTTAACTACAGTTCAGAGTAAACACATTCCTCTTAGAGTGAAGGGCAAGGCTGGCAGAAGTCGGGAACCCTGGATGACTCGGGATATTGAGGCCCTGGTCAAGAAGAAGAAAGAGGCATATGACGTTCATAGGCAGCTGGGATCAAGTGAATCCCTTGAAGAGTATGGGGGGTGTAGGAGTAGAGTTAAGAGAAATCAGGAGGGCAAAAAGGGAATGTAAAATTGTTTTGGCAGATAAGGCAAAGGAGAATCCAAAGAGTTTCTACAAATACATAAAGGGCAAAAAAGTAACAAGGAAGAGAGTGGGGCCTCTTAAGGATGAACAAGGTAATCTACGTGCAGATCCACAAGAGATGGGTGAGATCCTAAATGAATATTTCTCATCAGTATTTACTGTTGAGAAAAGCATGGATGTTAAGGAACTTGGGAAAATAAATACTGATGTCTTGAGGAGTGTACATATTACAGACTTAAAGCACATCAAGATAGATAAATCCCCAGGACCTGATGCAGTGTATCCCAGGATGTTGTGGGAGGCTAGGGAGGAAATTGCAGGTCCCCTAGCACAGATATTTGAATCATTGATAGTCATAGATGAGGTGCCCGAAGATTAGAAAGTGGCAAATGTTGTGCCTTTGTTTAAAAAGGGCTGCAGGGAAAAGCCTGGGAACTACAGGCCAGTTAGACTCACATCTGTGGTGGGTAAATTGCTGGAAGGTATGTTGAGACACAGGGTCTACAGGCATTTAGAGATGCAACGACTGATTAGGGACAGTCAGCGTGGCTTTGAGTGGAAAATCATGTCTCACAATTTAATCGAGTTTTTTGAAGGGATAACCAAGAAGGTAGATGAAGGCAGTTGATGTTGTCTACAGGGACTTTAACAAGGCCTTTGACAAGGTACCGCAAAATAGATTATTGCATTAAGTTAAATCTCACAGGATCCAGGGTGAGGTGTCAAAATGGATACAAAATTGGCTTCTTGACAAAAGCCAGAGGGTAGTTGTAGAGAGTTGTTTTTCAAACTAGGGGCCTCTGACCAGCGGTATGCCTCTGGGATCAGTGCTGGACCCACTGTTGTTTGTCATTTATATGAATGATTTGCATGAGAATATAGGGGGCATGGTTAATAAGTTTGCAGATGACACCAAGATTGGTGGCATGGTGGACAGTGAGGAAGGTTATCGCCAATTACAGCGGGATCTTGATCGATTGGGCCATGGGCTGACGAATGGCAGATGGAGTTTAATTTAGACAAACGTGAGGTAATGCATTTTGGTAGATTGAGGGATATGGGCCAAATGCGGGCAATTAGGATTAGTTTAGGAGTTAAAAAAAAAGGTGGCATGGACAAGTTCCACGTTGCAAACCTCTATGACTCTAATGGGATGAATGGTCTCCTTCTGCACTGTAGGATTCTGTGGGTTCTATTATTCAAAATAGAGCCACCGGGGCTTTTTTCCGAAACACACGAGCAGGCAGTTGGACCTTGGTTTAATGTCACTAATATAATGGAGTGTCAGCCTGGCTTTCTCTGTCCAAGCCCTGGAGTGGGAGTTGAACCTGGAACTGAGAGATTGAGAGTGGGTTCTCACAACTGAACCACGGCTAACACAGCTGCTAACTTGGCTGTCCCTTTGGGGAAATGTCTGAAATCATAGTTTAATCTGTCTTTGGTGAGTGAAGTTTATAGATTTCTTGGCATTAGTGAATTTCTTGCTTCAGTCAGAAAAAAACACATCATTCTTTCCCTGCTTTTTGACCTTTAGCTGCTTGAAGATGCTCAATGCACAGGCATAGATAGATAAAAAAACAATAAATCTTCTGTGTGCCTGTCAGGATAGAAATAAAACACAAAACATCCCAACTGGCTCCATTTTATCACAAATGTGGGCCAGAAATGTACACTCCCACAAGGAGATTCTGATGTGGGGGCCTGGTGTTGATTTTATGCTGGGGCAGGCAGGGCCTTCGGGTGGGGGGGTAGATTGCCCCTGCCTCTGCCCCAGTTAATGGCCACTTGATGTATTTTATTCTGACTGAAGCAATAGATTCATCAATGCCAAGAAATCTATAAACTTCACCCGCCAAAGGCAGATTAAACAAGGATATTATCCTGGCACACACAGAGAAGATTCCCAATTTTTAGTCCCAATTTTTAGAGGGGAAAGCTGAAATTGAAATTCAGCTGGAAGGGAAGGGGAGTCCATCAGAAGCCCCTTTCTGACTGAGAGTGCCCTCCCGTTAAGGCCCAGTGACCTCTAGGCCTCATGTCCCCTGCCTTATACCCTGAGATCCTGACCGCTGCCCCCCTAAGCCTTTCCTACTCCTTCCCCTTGACCCCTGTCATTTATCTTTTCTCCAGTTCCCGGCATTTTATTCTAGGCAAGATAAACGCAAAATACTGCAGATGCTGGAATTTGAAACAAAAGCAGAAAAATGCTGGAAAATCTCAGCAGGTCTGACAGCATCTGTGGAGACAGAGTAGGGCCTTCGAATCAAGTCTAGATGACCCTTCATCAGAGCTCTGACGCAGGATCATCTGGACTCAAAGTGTTGGCTTTATTCCAGGTTGTTGACCGCAATGCTTCTCTTGGCCACTGCAGAGCTGTTCCTGGAGTGATTGGAGAGCTGTTGACTAATAATGTAGTGCTGCCTTCTGCCAGTCAACAAATGGCACCAAGGCAGCTAGAGTTGGCCGGATTGGGTTCTCTGGTGACTCTTCAGACGGGCCCCTACTGTCTGAAAAATTCTGTCCCCAATTTCCAAATCTTTTCTCCACCCTCCTCTTTCATTGACTCCAGTACCATTGTCTTGCAATCTCTGACTCATTGTAAACGAGATGCGCTAGCAGATTAACAATTTTGATTCCTGGATAGATTGCTTTAGGATAGAGGCCAGGTTAAGCAGAGAAGGCAGGAACACAGTGCAGAATCACATTTTACATATCGAGTCATTTGGAAACCAGTCTGGAATTGTTCTCGACTGAATGCTGGCTCAATGTTACCTCAACATTGAAGTCAAAGAAAGCTTGTTTCAATGGGAGGAACAGCCAACTGAGAAACAGCTTAGAATGCAACTGGTAGACTTGATGCAGCATAAAATGGTAGCATAAGGGGTACCATTTCACAATGATTGTCAGTCTTGTCCAAGAGAATACCGAGGAGCTAAATTGAACACAGCAGGATAAAGGACAGAACTCACCCAACACAAGTGGAAGCAAACAGCCATTGAATTTTACAGTTTCAGCTAATCTTAGGGCCTGGAAAATGGTCTTCTGTGCTTCCAGGCCTTCAAAAAGAACATGTTGGAGTAGGATAAAGGTAACAAAGGCATAATTGAAGATTTTAGTGGATAAGTTGAGATAGGGTGCGGTCAGGCAACATTACAGTGACAGGAATGGATTGTCTTAGTGGTGGCATGTACTTGAGATTGGAATCACGTTGTAGAATCAGATGGCCTATATTAGTGCCCCAACATGTCAAGAAATTCTTAATCATTAATCATTACTTTGGGGAGGCAGTGGCACAGTGGCATCGTCACTGGACTAGTAATCCAGAGTCCCAGAGCAAAGTTCTGGGGACCCGTGTTCACTCAGAGTTGTGAATCTTTGGAATCCTTCAACTCAGAGGGTTGCGAATGCTCCATCAACATATTTAAGGCTGGGATGGACAGAGCGTTGGTTTCTCAGGGAAGTAAGAGGTATAGGAAGTGGGTGAGAAAATTGAGTTCATCATAGAAATCCTACAGTGCAGAAAGAGGCCATTTGGCCCATCGAGTCTGCACCAGCCACGATCCCACCCAGGCCCTACCCCCATATCCCTACATATTTACCCACTAATCCGTCTAACCTACACACCTAAGGACACTAAGGGACAATTTTTAGCACGGCCAACCAACCTAACCCGCACACTTTTGGACCCATGATAATATTGAATGGAAGATGGGCCATGTGATCGACTTCTGCTCCTATATTTTATGTTCTTATGACAACAAATGTTGGCCTTGTTAGTGTGCTCACATCTCGTGGATTAATAAAAAAAATTTGAGAGAAGTATCCTGTGGCATATAAACACCAGCATAGGCCAAATTTTGTGACAGATTCAAGGCAAAATTCAACTTTTTATTTGAAGTGACACTAAATGAAGACAGCACACAAAAGCGTGCCCATCTGTCTTTGTCTGCCTGCCTCTCTGTGTTCTCCTTATGTTGATCCATTACTTAAAGATCGCAGAACACAAAACAAAAGCTGCAAGTGTGACAACAGAGTACAGTTATTTGTCTCTTAGATACATGTAATTATTTCTTGGGTTAAAAGAAATATATTTTACCTCAGGGAAACATTTGGTATAAGCACTCTGGATTCTCAAGGTGAGTTGGGGAAAAGCTATTGAGCAGCAATTGTTAAAATGTAAAGAAAAATATCCTATTTAGATTAAAACATTTACTCATGCTGGTACACAAGGCACTGTGCTCACATACTGAATACACAAAATGCAAATTCATCTCATTGCAATCAGTCAAGGTTAAAAAAAAATCACATTCAGTGAGAAGCTGAAGACATCAAGCCCAAACTTTCACAAAGGCATTAAACAACACAAATGACAATTTAATGTTTGTAGTTATTGTGAAATCAGGTATTAAATTTTTCCCCTTTTTATGGACAACTGAAATTTCACTTACTAAGAACAAATGCAGTCTTGGAGAAGTTTTCAGGAAACATTTAAATGATTAATAGGAACATGGAGACCTGAGTCCCACAGTAATATACTTTAAACCATAAAAGAGTAGCTATTGCTTGTCGCACAGTGCAGCATTTATCACTGATGCTCTCTTTCACTTAGTCACTTACGCAAATAACAGGTGCTGCAGATATCAATGATGTACATGTCTCTCCATGTGTCCAATTTGATATTTATGAGGAGGCAATGGTGAGGTAGTATTACCACTGAACTAGTAATCCAGACACCCAGAGTAATGTTCTAGGGACCCGGGTTCAAATCCCACCATGGCAAGATGGTGAATCAATAAAAATCCATAAGTAAAACTTCCATGATGACCATGAAACTATTGTCGATTATCATAAATTCCCATCTGGTTCACCAATGATCTTTAGGGAAGGAAATCTACTATCCTGATCTGAATTGACCTACATGTGATTCCAAACCCACAGCAATGTGGTTGACTCTTAACTGTCCCCTGAAATGGCCAAGCAAATCATTCATAGAATTGTAGAATACTTAAGCGCAGAAGGAGGCCATTCGGCCTATCGAGTCTGCACCGACTCTCCGATAGAGCATTTTACCTAAGCATCCCCACCCCCCTCCCCCACTCCTACCCTATCCCAGTAACCCGATGCATTTACCCTACTAATCCCCCTAACCCACAGATTTTGGAACATTAAGAGGCAAGTTAGCATGGCCAGTCCACCTAACCTGCACTGGACTTGTACTCAGTTGAAGGGCAATTAGGAATGGGTAATAAATGGCCAGTGATGCCCACATCTACTGAGTAAAAAAATATCGACTGTTAAATATCCTTCCTTGGATTTACAAATTAATTGCAAAGATAAAAAGTGAGGAAAATTCCCCGAGTGCTGCTTTTCTGGGACTTGATCATTTCATTGAGTACCAAGCAGCATGTGGGATTCTGAAACACCATTAGAAACTTCACAAGGTCAGACTGCAAATTTAAGTTTAATTTATTTATTAATCACAAGCAAGTTTACATTAGCACTGCAATGAAGTTACTGTGAAAATCCCATAGCCGTCACATTCAGGCATCTGTTCGGGTACACTGAGGAAGAACTTAGCATGGCCAATTCACCTAACCTGCACGTATTTTGCATGTGGGAGGAAACTGGAGCACCCGGAGAAAACCCATGCAGACATGGAAAACATGCAGACTCTGCACAGACAGTGACCCAAGCCAGGAATCGAACCTGGGTCCGTGGTGTTATGAGGCAGCAGTGCTGACCACTGTACCACTGTGCCATCCTACCCACTTGTCTGACAATAATGGCGAAGATGCAGAGATACAATCAGTCCAACTACAAGAAGAATTGAGCTACAATGGTCAAAGAGAGACTTAAAAGCTGCCCTGTGTGTTTCATATGTGGCTAATGAAGCAATGTGGTGCTGGATACCACATCCCTCAGTGGAAAATCCTCTTATCTATGGCTGGTTATAGAGAAATACAAACATCTAGGGTAAGTGAGATACTAAGTTCTTCTGTCAACATTGTTCCATGTCGAACTGAGAACAAACCAGGCAGGGCATGTTAATGATTAAGAATTTCTTGACATAATAGGAGAATCGTATAAGCTGTGACATCGATATTTTTAGATTGTTATCAAACTTGGAAAAGCAATTCTGTTTGGAAAACACAGTGGGAACAAACACAGCTAAAAAATTCAATACTGCAAATTCTAGACCAAATTGAACTAAATTATTGTACGCCAATTGGATTCAACTTTTCGAAAGGTTTAGAGTGGAATCTATTCAACTACAATTGTTGCAGCATACTATCGAATGGATAATCATCATTAAAACGATGATCATTGGGAAGAATGCTCGATATAGCACACAACAAAAGCTGCCTTTCTTCTGTGACTCCAATACTCACTGGATAAGACAATGAAAGGAGATGGAAAATTAAATGAGTCAGATCTTTATGGATGAGTTGACAAAATTGCCAAATGTGGGAACTGCCAAGAGATTGTAGTGAGGCAAATGTGCCAATTTCTAAAAAAAACACAGAAGTGTATCCAACATTTCATTCAATTTGCTTTAGGTGGAAGTCAGTGGTCATGTCATTAGGCTAGTAGCCCAGAGACCCAAGCTAATGGGACATGGGTTCAAATCCCATCACAGCTGGTAGAACTTAAATTCAATTAATATATGTGAAACACAAAGTTAGTCTCAGTGACAGTGACCATGACATCACTGATTGTTGTAAACAATGATATTCATAAATATCTTTAGGGAAGAAAATCTGCCATCCTTACCTGGCCTGGCCTACATGTGAATCCAGGGCCGGAATTTTATGGTTTGCACACTGCTACTTCCATGTCCCTCACTACCCAAGGGCTACACTGGCCTCTGTATTCCCAGCATGGTCATCACTACTGGTTTCCATTTTTGGCAACTGGTAGTGATTCCCACTGGCTTGATAGTGCATGTGGAAGCAGTGGCAGAATGCCGTTTTTGAATATTTAAATATATATTAATCCATGGTAACCAGGTTCTTGTCCCTGCTGGGTGTAACTGTGATGACACTGACTGCCAGTAAACTGACACTGGACACCAGTCACCTGACAAAATTCCTTGGCGATTTTTAACCCAGTTCCCATTCATTTTCCTACAATACTTTCCTTCTCTTCATTTAACAGATACTGGTCTAAACATTTCCTAATTACATTACACAATTTTATTTCAATCATCTAGCCACATTCATTTGCATCCACAACATAATTCTCCAAAGTGCATCATAATCATTCATAGGCTCATCCTTTCTTTGCAAAATGGGGAGTGAGAGGGAGGTGGTGGGGTGGTGGCAGAAAGAACAAAGAACAATACAGCACAGGAACAGGCCCTTCAGCCCTCCAAGCCTGTGCTGCTCATGAGCCCAACTAGACCATTCATTTGTATCCCTCTATTCCCAGTCTGTTCATGTGACTATCTAGATAAGTCTTAAATGATCCCAGCATGTCCACCTCAACCACCTTGCTTGGCAGTGCATTCCAAGCCCCCACCACCCTCTGTGTAAAATACGTCCCCCGACATCTGTGTTGAACCTTGCCCCCTTCACCTTGAACTTGTGACCCCTTGTGTTTGTCACCTCTGACCTGGGAAAAAGTTTCCCACTGTCCACCCTATTTATGCCCTTCATGATTTTATACACCTCTATTAGGTCGCCCCTCATCCTCCATCTTTCCAGGGAGAACAACCCCAGTTTACCCAATCTCTCCTCATAGCTAAGACCCTCCATACCAGGCAACATCATGGTAAACATTTTTCGTACTCTCTCCAAAGCCTCCACGTCCTTCTGGTAGTGTGGCAACCAGAACTGGACACGGTATTCCAAATGTGGCTTAACCAACGTTCTATATGGTTGCAACGTCATATGCCAGCTTTTATACTCTATGCCCTGTCCAATAAAGGTGAGCATGCCATATGCCTTCTTCACCACCCTCTCCACCTGTGCTGCCACCTTTAAGGATCTGTGGACTTGTATACCAGGTCCCTCAAGTTTCAACTTGAGATTTCCCTGGCACAAATCCTACTATGGCGCTCTCGCAAGATTTCTGGCCACAACGGGATTTGCATCTTCAGTGAACGAGGCTGGAAAATTGCCCTCCACATCTACAACAATAGGGTTGACTCTTAACTGCTCTGTGAAATGACCCAGCAAGCCAATCAGCTCAAAGGGCAATTAGGGATGAGCAATAAATGTTGATTTTTAGCCACTAAATTTTCACTTTGCTGTTTACTTTGAAAGCATGATTCAAACGGTTGGATATTTCAAACATTCTTTGCCTACCAAGTGTCTGAAGTGTCTGAGTGAACTTGTGAGTTTGCATTGGTGATTTAGAAAGTATTCTGAGAGAAAACAGAAAGAAAAATCAAGGAAAAGTGAAGATAAAATATTCACTTGGAATTTGAGAAGATTTATGGAGTTGTTTAGGTTTGTTTACCTGAAATTTAATAGAATTATCAAACTTAGAATTGGCAATAATTTGATAAAGTAACAAATAAGAAAATTGTTAAGCATAGGGTATCATACTGGATATCGCTGGTGGCACAGTGGTTAGCACTGCTGCCTACCAGCACCATAGGCCCGGGTTTGATTCTGACCTTGTCTGTGTGGAGTTTGCATGTTTCCCCGTGTTTATGTGGGTTTCCTCTGGGTGCTCCGGTTTCCGAAGATGTGTGGGTTAGGTTGATTGGACATGCTGAATTGACCCTTAGTGTTAGAGGGATTAGTAGGCTAAATATGTGGGGTTATGGGTATAGGGTCTGGGTAGGATTGTGGTCAGTACAGACTCGACAGGCCAACCGGTTTCCTTCTATACTGTAGGGAGTCTATGATTCCATCTAAGTGGCTTGGTTAAAGAATACACAGGGCAATTTCATTAAGGCAACAGTTTCTGTAGGTTTGAGGTGATTATTGGGTCCCACAGAGAGTTATGAGTCAATGCATTAATGATTTGGAGGAAAGAACTAGTTTGCTAATGATACCAAATGGAGAGAGCTCATAAATATTAGGTACTAGTCGCAGAGAGATATGGACAGTCTTGAGCACTGAGCCAAGAGTTAAGTGATGCAGTTTAATATGGAGGAAAACTAAGTCAGCAAGAAGGAAAATGGAAACAGCAGGAGAAAAAGCATAAGTGAAAAATGAAAAGGAATGTATTGGGTGATTGTGAAATCAACAGCACAGTGTGTTGGTATGGTGAGAAAAATATGGTGATGTCTAGCCCCTGAATTACAACTCCACAAAGCAAATACAGGCCGCTATAAGCATTGGTTTACCCATAGCTTGATCAATGTGGGTGCAGTACCACGGGGTGGAGAGAAACTACAAAGGAGGGCACCTGGATTGATGCGGGATTGGTCATCTGAGCCAAGACGATGTATTAAGGGACTAAAGGTGTTTAACGTTAAAAAATACTAAGCGTACAGGTGTTTTTGATACTTACAATCTTCAAGAGAATAGTTAAATGGATCCCAAAAATGTTTTCCAATAGTAAAACTTCAGAACACTAGATAATAAGTTCAAACCTGTGACAAAAAACATGAATACATTAAGGTGCACCCACAGGTATTGATACATATATGAAACCAATTAGCGATGAAGGCGGTGGATGTTGAGAAGATCAATTGGTATGGGAGGTTGATGGATACGTTTTAGATCAGAAGGGGCTACAGTTAGAATCACTACAATGCAGAAGGAGGCCATTTGGCCCATCAAGCCTGCACCGACAACAATCCCATCAAGCCTCTATCCCCGCAACGCCACATATTTACCCTTCTAGTCTCCCTGACACTAATGAACAATTTACTCTGATGAATCCAGCTAACCCGCACATCTTTGGACTGTGGGAAGAAACCAGAGTACCCAAAGAAAATCCACGCATTCACAGGGAAAATGTACAAATTTCACAATGGCAGTGACCCAAGGCCGTACTAACTACCGTACACCATGTGCTGCTCTTGGTCAGCCAGTTGTTTATTCTCGGCCTGCATGGCAGGAATGTCCAAACTGAAGTTCAGTTATGTGATCCACAGTCCATGCATTCAAGTTTCTGAAATCCTGAGATCTAAGTCAGATTTGAGTTTATGTTTTACTTTGTTGGCTTGTCTTGTTTAAGTTTTGTGAACCTGAAGATTTATAGCAATGTTGTGTCACTGATGGATAAACTAAAATAAAAACACAGGAACACAGGCGTGTGTAACAGAAATGGGAACAGGGATTTTAATCTTTAGAAATAATTCAAGATTCCATGGTACAAGTGGCCCATAAATTCACAACGCCTGGATACTTCTGAAGCATAGGTCCATTTCTGAAAGGAAACCAAGACAGATGAATGGGTTAAAAGTCTGTCTAGTCAATCCTGATACCCCACAACTTGTTTGACAGCCCTCAGGAATTGTTAGCAGCTTTTTTCGTCTGCCTTCCTCTGCTGTATGACTTATGACTGCAAGAGTGACTGCCCAGAGTTATAACACCTAATGAATACAGAGACCAGTTTCTATCTCCTTTCTCTTCTGAAGTCTGTGTAAATTTGCAAAGTCATCTAAGGAAACTTGAAGTGTAAGAATTTCTGTGAAGTCCAGTGGCAAAGAACAGCATGGCGACTTCTCTCCAGTTGTCTCGACCAGTATCTATCCCTCGAACAACACTAAAGCACATTTATCTCATTGCTGCAAGTGAGAGTTTGATCTGAAAGTTGGCTGTGGGGTTTGTTCATATAACAGTGACTGACTTCAAGACGGGAACAGTGTTCTATGAATGCAAACTTAAAAAAAAATCATAAATTATCAATGTTCTCTCTCTGTATGGTGCTCAATTGCATTTCCTCATATTCTTCCCATCTTTGGAGCAACAGATTCTCAAATAATTAACTCCAATTGCACATTATTGGTATGTATATTTACTCATGGCACAAGGTGCAATCTTTCCATTATCAGGTACTCTGCGCATCTTTTTCCTATGCTTCAAACATTTAAAATTTAAGATTAGAGCTCCCAGATTTCCCAGCCTGCCCCAGTGACTCGGATCAGTTACAATCTCTTCGTCCATCCACAATCCTCGAGATTCAGAACCTTGTTGCGTTATGCTCTCGACTGCCAGTACACTGACACTGGACACCAGTCACTTGACCAAAATTCCTTGGCAATTTTTAATCCAGTTCCCATTCATTTTCCTACAATACTTTCTTTCTCTCCATTTTCCAAATATGGGTCTAAACATTTCCTAATTACAATACACAGTTTTATTCCCATGATCTAGCCACATTCATTAGTATCCACTACGTAATTCTCCAAAGTGCATCATAAACATTCACAGACTCAACCCTCCTTCACAAAGTGTCTTCACCCACAAGTTAAATTCAGTTAGCACACCAGCTTTACATTATCTCAGCTTAGCTAGAATCATAGAATCCTACAGTGCAGAAGCAGGCCATTTGGCCAATCGAGCCTGCACTGACTCTCCGATAACAATCCCATTCAGGCCCTATCCCTGTAACCACATATATAAAATATCACCAAATAGGAGACATGCACATGCCCTCAGCACAATATGGTTGCAGTCAAGAGTTAACTGTTATGCATGTGAGGCGCATGTCCCTTTAAGCGAGTGGGTCGGATGACCTGGGGTACAAGTTCCACCCTGGAATTCTCCGGATGTCCATGTTCCGCCGCTGCTGCCAGTGAGAACAGAGAATTTTGCACTCAACAACATCTCTGTTCACTGCAGTAGGACCAAAGAATCCCATCGATGTGAATGGCTGAAGAATCCCACCAGAGAGATGGCCTCACAAGTTATTGATGCCTAAAAAATCGATGACCACCATCCTCGAGTAACCAGTTAGAAACTGATCATGCCTGCCTAGACCAATCACGGATTAAGAAATTAGCTTCACCTCATTTGGGCCAATTAGAATGCAATAACAACATCGATCACACTATGAGTTGTGACTTGGAATGAGTTAATAAGCAGAAACTTTCATTGAGCACGTAGCGCAGCAAATGACTGCTGTCCAGAGAGAAGCCCAAGTTACTGAGAGAGAAACCAAGAGTCATCCTGCACTCAAAGTTGAACTGGAAGTCGAGAGCCATAGTACGCTATTCAAGTCCCTGCCCTGATTTTAAGAGGTATTAATCTACAACTTACTAAAGATTTCCTGAGTTACTTCACAAAACTGTCTCTTGCCTAAATGGTTAAAGTCGCAAATAAACATGATTTGTTGTGTTCAAGCACAAAGCAAAAGTTGAAATAGTTCAGTACAAACCACATTCATTTCAACTTACTCCTGACCAGGCTTCTGAATTGTTAAAGGAACAGATGCGAAACACAGCAATTGGTGAGTAACATGGCAAGCGGGGAGAAACAAGAACCATAGCTGCAGTCTGCATGTGTGGACAGTCCAGGGTTCATTTGATGTTGGATGTTCTGGTCTGATCACAACGTTTAACAGCATTCAGATAGTCCCTTAATGTTTGCCAATGTCTGTGCAGCCAGACCAACTAATCAGGCAAATGACAGGGCAACAGGAAACAAGTTAAGGCAAATCATTGCAAGATTTCTGAAGTTAATAAGAATGTGAGACCAGATGCAGTTTTTCCTCATTTCACATCACTCCTGTCTCAGTCAGAAGGTTATGGGTTCAATCCCCACTCCAGAGACTTGAGCACAAAAATCCAGGCTGACACTCCAATACAGGACTGAGGGAGTGCTGCACAGTCAGAGATGCTGTCCTTCTGAATGAGGCATTAAACTGAGATTCCTGCTGCTCTATCCGGTGAGCGTAAAGGACCCTAGGAAAGGTAAGCAAGTTCCCTCAGTAACCTGGGCAAATATTGCTTTCACAGTCAGAGTTGGCACATGGGGTGATATATTGGTGGGGGATTCAAGGTGCTCTCACTCGCATCTAGACTCTTCCTAAATAAACTTTGGATGAATTTTGACCAAAAGTCCTGTGCAGTAGATAATCAATGTTTGTTTTCTCTCCTTATTGTGGTCAGGATGTTGCAGTCATAGCTGCTGGCTAACTTCACACCAATGACAATCACTGTGAATAAATGAAGACCAATGTTTTGAATTTCTCTTGAATTGTTTACCCGCACAGTCCCTCGCAAAAGGATTCCTCAAATGTTTTCTAGCCAGCAAATGAAAAATAAGCAACTCCTGAACAAATTGCTCCTCTTGCTGCTATTGCCATGTGAAGAATAACCTCTGTCCAAATACCATTTGACTCATCATAAATTATACAATTCATTTCCGCATTTTTCTCCTCGTGGCTGCTCCGACACACATTGCCTTATTAATCTGCAAGGTGTGTGAACAATCCTTAGAATCCATTTCATGGCGAGTTAGATTCAGTGTAATGGACAATGTAAAAGGACAATTCCTCAACTTCAGGTAATGGGGGAGGGAGGGGGAGAAATGGTTACCAACCAAACTAAGCCTAACTGGTATATGCGCAACAAATCATGTGCAAGAAATAGATTTTCCAGGGTTGTACTGCACTTATTTATCTTTGATAAATAACTAAACTGCCTTAGCTCATGTAAAAATGCATATTATGCTTTTGTGTAAACACATGTAAATAACCTAACACAAAGCATTGTACGATTCTAATGTGATTTAATTGCTAATATATAAATTGTCAGGAATGAAGACTTTTTCTGCTTCCATGACATGTGTCATTTGTTTGTGCTTGGATTGGAGGCTGCAACCACAGCGGTAAAGTGGGTAATACATTACCAGCCCCTGGAATGCACAGGAAAGCTGCTACTGAACCTTCATTAAGTTAATGACGAGCTAATGATTTCTGGATCAGCCTGACCAGAGCTTTGAGTTCCTCCTTCAGATTGCAACCACTCCAAATTAAAGGTCACTTGAACCATCTGTTATCTTCAATGCTTCTCATGGTAGCCAGAAATGTAAGCTGAATAATAAAGGCCCAGGAAATAAATTTCACAACCCTCAAACCATCTGTAATGTTTTGTACGCATTTACTGGTACAATGAGATGTCACTAACAATCCATCTCTGCAGATTCACCCGGACACTGCATAAAGTCCAGAACTTTCCAGTCTCCCTTTTTATGCATAATAGTCATCTGTTTGGATTAAGCACACATTCCAGCAGCTTTAACTTATTCACTGCAAACTGATGGTTTTTATGAAGAGACCAAGTTTCCTAAGCCAAAGTGAGTGATTCTGGCATGTCCCAAATTAACAATTGGTCCCTATCTGTGTGGAAGTGAAATTATCTTGTGAGATAGCTATTGGATGAAATCTTATTAAAAAATGGCAGTATTGTTTCCTCCACAATTTTAGAAAATATTCTAATTTTTCTTTCATATAAAATGAATAATTTCATACTCCATCATTCCACTTTCCCACAGCTTTGCACACTCACTTAGTCTGTCAATATCACCTTATATTAATGCTCCAAAAATCAAAGGCCTCAGAGATGCAACTGGTAATTTGGTGGAGGGTTGTCGTAATTGGTTCTCTTCCAACACGTATGTTCCTATATATTCTTGGAACATGTGTTTAAACTGTCACCAGAGGCTTATAACATGAGGGTCTGGTGTGGCTGACCAGGTCTCTTTCCCTCTTACCACCTCCCATTGGTGTGTTTTGATACTCAATCTGT
Organism: Carcharhinus amblyrhynchos; assembly: GCF_965287045.1. NCBI lineage: Eukaryota > Metazoa > Chordata > Chondrichthyes > Carcharhiniformes > Carcharhinidae > Carcharhinus > Carcharhinus amblyrhynchos. Next base: position 58,340,829 of record NC_137327.1, on the reverse strand, counting down.
TGGCTAACAAGTCCTAGAGTGGGACTTGAATCTGGAGTTTCTGGCTCAGAGATAGGGCATTACTCACTGCACCACTAGAACTCCTTCAGTGGCTGTTAATAAATATGAAGGCTCACATCTCATCTTCTAATATTTAGACAATGCAAATTTTAACTATCACCTAAATAACGTATTTCGATACTCTGGTTAACTTTTTCCTTAAAAAAACAGCTCTTCTTCTTGGTGCTAAGGTCTCTCCAATACGGAAGGATATGTAGCTCTGTGTCTGGTATCCTGTAGGTGAGGATGTACACCATTATGCCATGGCTTTATTTTGTTATCCTGTTTCCTCCCAATCTCTGAAATATCCTTTCATTCTTTGTATCTTTGATGGTGCCATTTGGAATGAATAATCAAAACCAACTGTGTTGGTGTTCTCTTGTCGCTTTCTGTACATGCTTGTAGAAATTAAGAAAAATTTTCACTAAAAATATATTTCTAAAGAACTATCTCTAATTTCCAAAATAAACTACATGGCGGCCTAGATTCAGGCAAAACTGGCTTTCATCTGGAAATTTGTGAAAGAAAAAATATAAGTATAATGCACTTGGTCAGGATAAACAAGGTAAAGGAATATATGATGAGCCTGGCAAGCAACAGGAATCAGAGGGACTTTGGTATGCATGTACACCGTTCCCTTAAGGTAGCAGGACAGGTGGCTAAAGTGATTAAGAAGGCATATGGTATACTTGTTTATATTAGCCAAGGCACATGGTGTAAGAATAGACAGTTTATGCAGGAAATGTACAAAATATTAGTTAGATCACAGTTGGAGTATTGTGCGCAGTTCTGGAATCCACATTATAGGAGGGATGTGACAGCAATGGAAAGGGTGCAGAGGAGATTTACCAAGATGTTGTCTGGGCTGGAGGGTTGTCATTCTGAAGAAAGATTGGATAGATTGGCATTGTTTCCCTTGGAACCGAAGTGACTGGGGGGGGAGGGACATAATTGAGTATAAAATTATGAGGGACATAGATAGAGTAGATAGGGAGAAAGGTTTCTCCTTGGTGGAGGAATCAGTGATTAAGGGGCACAGATTTAAGATAAGAGGCAGAAGGTTTAGAGGGGATGTGAGGAAAATAATTTTCACCTAAAGAGTGGTGGAAATCTGGAACTCACTCCTGAAAAGGTGGTGGAGGCGTAGACCCTCATGTCATTTAAGGAATATTTAGATAGATGTCTTGGCACTGCATGTGCACAAGACGATGGGCAAACTGCTGGAACATGGAATTAGAATAGTTAGCTGGCTTGTTTTTTGACCAGTGCTATCATGGTGGGTGGAAGGGCTTTATCTGTGCTATAGACTTTTTTGACTTTAAGACAACTTCCATTTTGCCATTATTATTTTAAACCCTGGCATAAATTCAAGACAGAATTTTCTCTATTAGCCAAAGGATGTAACCTCTTCACTATGTTGAAATCATGTAATTTTCACATTTAACTTAGAATGTGGCACATACATTGTCACTGTCTAACTTTGGACTGGAAGGTATACTGGTAGAGCTAATTGATCAGAAAACCTCTTTTTTTCTTTGTTCTTTCATGGGATGTGGGTGTGACTGGCAAGGCCAGCAGTTGTTGTCCAACCTTAGTTGCCCTTACACCGGGTGTCTTGCCCAGTCATTTCAGGGGGCAGTTAAAAATCAACCACATTGCTGAGGGTGTGGGATCAGCTGTAGGCCAGACCAGGTAAGGACAGCAGCTTTCCTTCTCTAAAGGACATTTGGGATCCGGGTGAGTTTCTTATGATAATTAATGATTGTTTCGTGGTCGCCATTCTGGATTTTATTAATTGAATCCAAATTCTACCAGCTGTGCAGGCAGGAATTGAACCCACATCCCTTGAGCCTGGGCCTTTGGATTACCAATGCATTACCACCCAAACTTGCAAGTCAACCAAAAATCTCACATTCAAGATATTCACATTACCAAGTAAGGAAGGCAGTGGTACAGTGGTATTGTCACTGGACTAGTAATCAAGAAACACAGGGTAATGTTCTAAGGACCTGGGTTTAAATGCCACCATGACAGATGGTGAAATTTGAATTCAATAAATGAAATCTGGAATTGAATGCCATTGAACTCCACTTGCGTGGGCGAGGACCTGGCAGATGGAGTATAATGTTAGCAAATGTGAGGTTATCCGCTTTGGTAGAAATAACAGTAGGAGGGAATATTATTTGAAGGGTGAAAAGCTGCAGCATGCTACAGTGCAGAGGGACCTGGGGGTCCTTGTGCACGGATCACAAAAACCCAGTCTGCAGGTGCAGCAGGTGATCAAGAAGGTGAATGGAATGTTGGTCTTTGTCACGAGGGGGATAGAATATAAAAGCAGGGAGGTCTTGCTGCAACTGTACAAGGCACTGGTGAGGCCGCAACTGGAGTAATGTATGCAATTTTGGTCCCCTTATTTGCATAAGGCTATATTGGCCTTGGAGGGAGTACAGAGAAGGTTCACTAGGTTGATACCTGAAATGAAGGGGTTAGCTTATGAGGAGAGATTAAATAGACTGGGTCTGTACTCGTTGGAGTTTAGAAGGCTGAGTGGGGATCTTATAGAGACTTACAAGATAATGAAGGGGCTAGATAGGGTAGAGGTAGAGAGATTCTTTCCACTTAGAAAGGATAGCAGGACTGAAGGGCACAGCCTCAAAATAAGGGGAGGGCAGTTTAGAACACAGTTGAGGAGGAACTTCTTCACTCAAAGGGTAGTGAGTCTCTGGAATTCTCTGCCCATTGAAATGGTGGAGGCTACCTAGTTGAATATATTTAAGTCACGGGTAGGTAGATTTCTGATAGAAAAGGAATTAAAGGTTATGGGGAGAAAGCGGGAAAGTGGAACTGATCCACTTCAGATCAGCCATGATCTTATTGAATGGCGGGGCAGGCTTGAAGGGCTAGGTGGCCTACTCCTGCTCCTATTTCTTATGTTCTTATGTTCTTATGAATGTTTTGTGATGTCATCTGGTTCACTAATGTCCTTTAGGTAAGGAAATCTTACCAGGTCTGGCCTACGGCGGGGGGGTGACTCCAGCTCAACAGCAATGCCTTCTGAAATCGAGGGTAGTTAGGGATGGAAAATAAATGCTGACTCATTCAGCAATGGTCACATCCCATACATGAATAAAAAAAGTGACATGTCCTGGCCTCTTCATGTGCCTTTGTTTCCCAGAAGTACTCGGCTGTGAATTTGCAATTTCTGAGCTCTCCACTGTTTGTTGTCTATTGTAGTGTGTCATTGAGACAGAGAGCTGAGCCTGTGGTGTAGCTGTGGGTTAGGAGGACTCAGTAAATAATAGTTACCTTCGAGCAACTTGGGAGTTCACCACCCACCGTTGCACTTTGACAAAATTAAACATCACAAGTGGACAATACCTATTGCACAGAAAGTTTAGGAAATGGAAAATCACTTTGCCAATAGCCTGAACATTTGTAACTGTCAACAGAATGGAAAGAATGATGGATGGTTATTTCCCCTGAAGAAGCGCAGAGGGATTAGCACAAACCATCTACTTATGTCTAGTCTGCAACTGTGTGGGCATCGCTCCGGAACTGATTGGAGCTTGGCTCTCATCTCGTATATATCAATCAGTTCTGGATCCTAGGGTGCCCACCAGACTTGAATACAATTCCTACCATGGGGCAGCACATCATTTTCTCTTGGCTGTGCTTGTCAACAACAAATTTTCCCTTCCAGTAGCAAAATCAATTAGAATCAAAGCAAGACTGATGAACTGAGTGGAAAAGGAGACTAAAATTGGGATTCAGAGACAATGGTTTGGAATTCTGCCAGCAGAATCTTGTGTGTGCTTAGAATGCTGATGGAAACAACTGGGGGAAAGAATGCCTCAGCATTTGGCTCATTAGTGTACACTTAACTTAAGCTCCATGTACATTTTACACACTCATAAGTTATGGCTTCAGAATCAAGCAATTTTTAAATTTATAATGGAGATATGTATCAAATATTTTTCTGCCCATCGGAAGAAAACGATGTACAGTGTTCAGGCCTACAAATTAACATGTCAAGAGAGGACCACACATTTGGCCATGTTGATGTTCTTCTGTAGTATTATGACTTTTGTTCCCCAAGCAGCATTTCCCACGCCCCACCCAATTCCCCATCATTTTGGGAGTGGTTAGCTCATTACAACAAAAGATGGTTGTGAAGAATAATGGAAAAATCAATTTCTGGCATCCAATATTTCCAGATCAAGTGTCGCAGGTATAAATGGGGAGTTAAATGTTCTCAAGATATTAGCTGCTGTACATTCCACAAGCAAGGTAATCAACAGTTTGAATTAAATTATGGACAATGTCATGTTGGGGGTTTGGCCTATACGGAATAAATATTCTGTCTGTTCCTTGGATCTGCTTGCCAGATCCCCAGCCTCTAATTTTCAATCTGTTAGGAATGATGGGTTGGGAAGTGCAGTAATGAAAAATCTCAGTGAAAAAAATTTCATCCTCCGAGCTTAAACTGGACTTGACTTCAAATCACAAGTGAAATACCAATGTTCTGGGTCTCTTCCCACATCTAGTAGTGCACTGAGGTAAGCTTTCATCTGTTTCCATAGCTAGTAATTCCCAGAACAGGTCATTAATCTGTCGCCAGTGGCTTATAGCTACTCCACATCAAGCGTGGCTGACCAGGAGTCTCTCCCACTCTTACCACCAGCCATTAACATGTTTGGAAGGATTTGCAGGTTTACACACTTGACCTGTTTGACCACGTTATGTACATACCTTTCTTAGCTATAAAGTCCTGGGGTGGGAACTCAAACTTGGAGCTTCTGGCTTAGAGGCAGGAATGCTACCCTCTGCATTACAAGAAATGTCAGTGTGCTAATCAATTTTTCCTGGTAGCATCCCTAGAGTCCATAATTGGAAAAGCACCATTTGTTGAATCCTCAGATCCGATCATAATATGTGATATTAGTGCTCCAGCTTGCATTTTCATTGGTCAAGCGATACCGATATTAAGTCCTACTAGTCTCTAGTTGCCTTTGTTGCCAAGGGGGTCACTTTGGAAGCTTGTTCCCAGATATCCACAATTGATGCTTCTGGGCCAGACAAACAAGGGCATAAGATGCCATTTGAGAAAGATATATATCCATTGTACTCCTCTCCAGTGCAATTCCATGGTCTTCACTTAGTTACACCTTCATTCAGAGAATGAATGAAGGATGAAAGCAAATTTCTGCAGTTGCTGGAAATATGAAATCAAAATAAAAACTGCTGGAAACATTAATCAGGCCAGGCAGTATGGTGTAGGGAGAGAGAATGAGAGAGAGAGAGAGCAGATGGAATTTGGCATCACTTCAGTGTGCGGAGCTGAGAGTCAGTAAACCATTATATCATCCAACTCTAACCTCAACATTTAAAATCACTTGCAATTTTTCTATAATCAGAACAGAGCCATACAAACCAATCGTTGCCTTGAAAATCCAGTCTTCACGTTTCTTAAAACAGCTACCAAATTGCTTCCTTCCTCTATCACAAGGATATGAAATCAATACATCAATTAATGGGAGGTGAAAGCTTTCAGTTATGTGACCTTGTAAAATCCTGACTAACTTCACCTCCGATACAGACCATGCTTGCTCACACAACAATCATTACATTAAATGTTCATAATTTGATAAATAGCTTTATTTGAAAAGTCCAAGACCATTTTTATTGGAAAAGGTGAAGAAACATTACCTTTGTAATAATGAATGAGAGAGATTCTTATGGTGCCATTGTCTCTCTCTCTCTCTCTCTGTTTTCCTCCCCCGTGCCCACCCCAGGCGCCACCATACACTTATTGACTCTTCTTCAGTCTAGTCCTTGGAGTATTGAACCTGCCCTGTCAGTAATGGGCTGTCAATAAATATATTGCAACAGTTGCTGGAATTTTCTGTTTCTTTTCTTAGGCAGCACTGTCCCAAAGTGCAGTGCCACTTACCATCAATCACTCAGCTCAGCACTCAGCATATCCTCGATAAGCACTCCACTCAGCACTGTTAATCACCACATTGGGTGCTGCTCCACTGCTTTGCGAAACATTAAAGCTATACTTCCGAGAGTTCAGTGGGCAGTCCTGCTATTCAACCATAAAGACAGGAATTTTTCTCTTAAACTCATTTGTGAGATATGGGTATTAATGGCATGATCTGCATTTCTTCGCTACCTAATCTACACTTCAGGAGGTGGGGAGAGGAGATGAGCTATGTTCCTGAACTATGCAAAAACCTGTGTGGAGCTAATAAATTCACAGTGCTGCTAGGGAGGATGTTTCAAGACTCTGACCCAGTGAATGGAAAGGAACAGTGATATATTTCCAAGTCAGGGTGGTGTGTGACTTGAAGGGGAATTTGAAGGTGGTGTTGTTACCAGGTACCTGGTGTGCTTGTACTTTTAAGTATGGAGGTACTCATTTGGAAGGTGTTGTTGAATGACCTTTGACAAATTGTTGTAGTGCATTTTGTAGATGGTACAGGCTGCTGCCACATTGCAGTAGGTGGTGGAGGGAGTGAAAGTTTACAAAGCGGATGGGGATTTGTCTTTTGCACTGAGGTTCTAGGCTTCACCATCATTCAAGATGGGGATGTCTATTCAAGCGCCTCCTCCGATCAAACAGATTGCTTTGTCCTGGATGGTGTCAAGCTTCTTGAGTGTTGCTGGAGCTGCACCCATCCAGGCAAGTGGAGAGTATTCTACCACACTCTTGACTTGTGCCTTGTAGATGGTGGACAAATTATGGGGAGTCAGGAGGTGAGTTACTCGCTGCAGAATTCCCAGTCTCTGACCTGCTCTGATAGCCACAGTATTTATATGGCTGCTCCAGTTCAGTTTCAGGTTAATGATAACACCAGAATGTTGATAATAGGAGTGTTCAGCAATTGTAATGCTACTGTGTACCTTGAGGGTATCCCTCTCACTAGAGATAGTCATTGCCTGGCATTTGTGCAGTGAAAGTGCTTCTTGCCATTTGTAAACCCACGCTTGATTGTTCTCGAGGTCTTGTTGAATGCAGATACACGGTGGGATCTACCAGCTTGCCACGCCAGTCGATCGGGCAAGAAGCAAAAAATTGGATTCACACTTGGTTTCTCTCCCATCTCACCATCTTGCTGGCCCTGATTTGCTGGTGAAATCAACTTTGTGCCTGGGGATGCAATCATCCAGGCTTATTTACCTCAGCCCCCTCACTAGTCAAAGTCCTTACTGACGAGGATCATAAATGATCCTCACCAATGGTGACTTGACGCGATGGCCTTGCTGGTGGGACCAGAGACCACTGAAGCCGCTTGACAGTTGGGGCAAAGCCTGGCAGTGCCCATGGGCAGTGTCAGCTTGGCACCCTGGCAGTCCCTACCAGGCACCCTGGCACTGCCAGCCTGGGGCACTGGCAGTGCCCACCAGGTACATGGTACTGCCAGCCTGGCACCCTGGCAATGTCCACTGGACACCCTGGTATTGCCATCCTGGCACTCTGTGTCAAAATTCTGGAACACACTCCCTTACAGCACTGTGAGTGCACCAACACCATATGGGTTGCAACGGTTCAAGAAAACAGCTTGCCCCCACCTTCTTAAAGGCAATTAGGAAAAACAAATCTCATAAATATTTTTTTTTTTAAAAATCCAGTGCCTTTGATCATTTCTTGATGTCATGTGGAGTGTTTTGAATTATTGAAGATTGTTATCTGTAATACTGGGGTGCTCGAGAGGAGGCCAAGACACATCATCCATTTGGTGAGGATTTATTTGTTTAAATCCTTTTGCACTAACGTTCTGGGCTCCTCCATCCCATTGAGGATGGGAATGTTTGTGGATCCTCCTCCATCAGTTATGTGAATGTTTTAATTCATTGCCTGACATGCTTTGAGTTATCCAGTCCCAGCTGGAGCACTGAAGTTAACCTTGGCATCGCCAGATAGAAGGACAGGAATTGAGTGACAATTACCAACCCACAATCAATAAGTAATGAACTCCGCTAGAAACATACACCTCTGCAGTGAAGACTGTGCTTGATTGCAATGCCCCCCAGATCCGCAATGCTCACCATCTTGGTTCGTGGCTGACAAAAGTTGACTCCGGTGAGGTGCCAGTGGGATGTTCTTGCAAAAACAAAACAATGGCCAGAATTCTACAGACTTGCACACCCTGCTACCGCCACCAGTGAGAATGGAGAATATGTTGCTCAGCCAAATCCCCATCACAGCAGTGGGACCAGATAACTCCAGCTGTGGGTGAGGTCAGAGAATTCAGCCCATGTTCTCATGAATAAGGGGCAGATCTGCATTTCAGTTGACAAAATGATTGGTTGTTTATTGTATACAACCTTCTTATTCCTTAATTTAAAATTCTACAACCACCTGCTGTGAAATTCAAAATCCTTGCCTACTCTCCCTACTATAGATGTTTGTACATTCAGAAAGCCTTTATAAACAGGGTCTCATTCAAGATGAGTTCTTGTCCTAACAACACCAACACTAACATTGTAAAAAACTTATATAGAATCTGCATTAACTCTAAAAGAGACCTCTGGATCTGAAGGCTGAACCCTGACAAAACAGGAAAGCTACTACCTTGATTAAGTAGCTTTACTAATTATTCATTTAACCTGCCAGATATGGGTCAGAATTCTCTGATGTTGTATGCCCTGCCATCACTACCAGGAGAATGGAGCATTTGGAACTCAGCCAAATCTCCAATCATTGCAGTAGGACTGGAGAATCCCAACTGTGGGTGAATTCCGACCATAGTTAAACTGCACTATCAGGGTAAGATGGAGGCAGTGTTGATGGTTGGTTTATGCTGACTTAAATTCTCAGGGCAAGCATCAGAAGCTGCCAAACCGAGGCAATATGTTTAATAAAAGCACAGCAACTGCTGTAAGTTGCAGTCTACCTAATTACAATGATGGTACATGAAGTAGACTCCTCAAGTGAATTCCCATTTTCCACATTGGATCCTTAGTAATGGCTTCACTTCATGCTTCATCTCCAGGGGACATCAACAGCAGGTTAGATTAATAGCCTTTTCATTCTGCCCACATTAAATGTTAATATCCTTCTGCACGTCCACATGGTGTTACTTCCTTTCCTTGCAAGAATTATGAGCCAGTGGATGAAAATTTGTCAAGTAACCACTTGAGGTTATTGAAACAGAGAAACAATTTTTAGTTAAGCATGAGGTACGGAACATTAGAATGGGCCTGTCCACATGCCATGGGGTTGCAGATCGCTAATCCTTCATTCTGACAGGAGTTCAAATAAGGTGGCTGTGCAGGGAAGAGAATGAATTGAAGGTGACTGCAACCCATAGCCTTTATAAACTCTCTTTGCAGTGGGCCACATTACAGGAACAGAGGTGACCACGAATTAATTGTCAAAACTCATCTCACAAATTAGGTCAGTGCACGTACTGTCCCATGACTTCAACAGGACGATCGTTCATCATAATGATCACAAATGAACTGTGGGGACAGTTCTTTAATCAGGCTGGGACTGCAGAAAAGACAAGGTCACAGGTCAATCACAAACTGGTCAGCACAAACATTTAGAATGCTAATTTGGTTGCTTCTGACTGTAGATTGGTCATTAGCACTAACTCTACTACCGGCTACTGGAAACTTTGTCAGAAAACTGACATCCTTCCCCACAACCTCCAAAAACAGCAGGAGCCCAGTAGCCCCCAGGGCTGCCACCTTTCTGGGAATGTTCAGGATGCCTTCTGAAGAGTATAATCTTCACCTATCCTGTACAATGCACATGATGAAAAGTCCCACTGGCCTGGCTCAGTTGAGATCCACTGGATCTTTGGAGAGCAGTTAAAAATGTTGGGATCCAGGCCAATGATGAGAGCTCAACCTCCAAAGAGAAGTTTCCAAAAAACGTTTTGTTGATTGAATTGCCCCCTTACGTAGGGAGCTGGGGTAAGGGGAGGGTGGGTGTTCATGCCTGGGTTTGAAGTCTGATGAAACTCATGCCCCTGCATTTCTGGCTGCATAGAACTGGCAGACATGGGCAGGAGATGCCCCTGTTATGGGGTGCTTTTACCCAGCTGCCATGTGCTCTTGCAATGAATTAAAAAACACTGCTGTGTGAGTGCCAAAGGTCCACTGACAGATGTGACACCTGCATTACTCCCCGGATCAGGACCTCTCAATTGGAAATGAAAAATTATGCCCTCAACTAGACATTATAGAAGTTGCAGGATTAGCTCAAAACATTACTTGAAGTCATGGGGATTCATACAATAGGACATTGCACTGTGCTGAGTGCAAGAAGGTGCAAGTTTATTTTGACCAGGGTGACATAGTGGCATAGTGGTTAGCACTGCTGCTTCACAGTGCCAGTGATCCAGATTCAATTCTGGCGTTGGGTGGCTGTCTGTGTGGAGTTTGCACATTCTCCCCATGTCTGCATTGGTTTCCTCCAGATGTTCCAGTTTCCTCCACAGTCCAAAGATGTGCAGGTTAGGTGGATTGGCCTTGCTCAATTGCACCTTAGTGTCCCAAGATATGTAGGTTAGGGGTATTAATGGGGTAAATGTGCTGTGTTATGGGAATGGGGAGAAGGGGTGGATCTGGTTCTGTTGGATGGTTGGTGAAGACTCAATGGGCCAAATGGCCTCCTTTTGCATTATCAGGATTCTATGTAAAGGATAACAAAATTGATCTCCTTCAATGGAATATTCAAAAGGTTCATCATGTCTTTGATGGGAGAAGGAGAATGTGTACGGATACCCCACTGCTGAATCTTTTGGTATCCTGAAGTAAAACAAAAACAAACTTTTGTTCTGAGATGTGGTCTTTGAATATCCAAAGCCTTCAAATGCCTCTGGATGAAGAATCTATCTGCAATACTATATTGCTAGCCAGTTGAACTGAACACTATGCTGCATTGGTACCATATCTGCTTCAGAGATTGAGAGCTATGTACAGAAATGCACCACATCAAATGCACATCAGTAAAAGTAATTTTATCACTGAGTCTCTCAAACAACATCTTCTGAACTGAACACATTTGTCTCATGGTTGTAAGACATCTGTTTGAATACATTGAGACACTATTATAGGCAGTTCCAGGCACAATGAGAGAGAGAAGAAAACATGAACCAGATTTGTTTCACAACTTCTCTGTCTATTCTGTTCCTCAGTTTGAAGAGGGATCAAACCACCAGCAAGACTCAATCAAGACTCTTGAACTGTTTGCAGGGAACTGATTGGTCCACACTATACTTCTTTCCCTCAGAAGTGGCTAGCTATGTTTAGTTTAGAACAACTCCATTTCTAAGAGACAGGTGTCATGAGGGGAGTGAACGCATAACCCTATCTCAGCACTCGGCAGCAACCGAGAGGTGTTTTAAAGGCACAGAATTGGGGTGCTACAGAATTCATGGCTGGAATAGCGTGGATAGAGGATTGGTTGTCAAATAGGAGGCAGAGAGTGGGGGTCAACGGGTGCTATTCGGATTGGCGGATGGTGACTAGTGGAGTGCCCCAGGGGTCGGTGCTGGGGCCTCAGCTTTTTACCATTTATATAGATGATCTGGAGGAGGGAACCGAGTGTAGGGTGTCGAAATTTGCTGATGACACCAAGATAGGGGGAACGGCAAATTGTGCGGAGGGTGTGGAGAGTCTGCAGAAGGATCTAGATAGGCTGGGCGAATGGGCCAGGAAATGGCAAACGGAATTTAATGTTGGCAAGTGTGAGGTGGTCCACTTTGGTAGGAAGAATGGTAGGAAGGACTATTACTAACGGGGCGAAAAACTGCAGCAGGCGACGGTGCAGAGGGACCTCGGGGTCCTTGTGCATGAGTCGCAAAAACCCAGCTTGCAGGTGCAGCAGGTGGTCAGGAAGGCGAATGGGATGCTGGCCTTCATAGCGAGGGGGATTGAATATAAAAGTAGGGAGGTCTTGCTGCGGCTGTATAGGGCATTGGTGAGGCCGCAGCTGGAGTACTGTGTGCAGTTTTGGGCACCGCACCTGCGCAAAGATATTTTGGCCTTGGAGGGAGTGCAGAGGAGGTTTACTAGGCTGATACCGGAGTTGAGGGGGTTGAGCTATGAGGAGAGGCTGAATAAACTGGGCTTGTACTTGTTAGCATTTAGAAGAATGAGGGGAGATCTCATTGAGACTTATAAGATGATGAATGGGATGGAGAGGATAGAGGTGGAGAGACTCTTCCCGCTCAAAAAAGACAGTAGGACTAGGGGGCACAGCCTCAAGATAAAAGGGGGGCGGTTTAGAACGGAGTTGAGGAGGAACTTCTTCACTCAAAGGGTGGTGAATCTGTGGAATTCTCTGCCCGTTGAAGTGGTGGAGGCTGCCTCGCTAAATATTTTTAAGACGCGGGTTGATGGGTTTTTGATAAGAGAGGGGATTAAGGGTTATGGGGAGAAAGCGGGAAAGTGGAACTGAGCAGCGACAGATCAGCCATGATCTTATTGAATGGCGGGGCAGGCTCGAAGGGCTAGATGGCCTACTCCTGCTCCTATTTCTTACGTTCTTATGTTCTTATGAATTTTACCACCACGCCTGCCGTAGGAATCAGAGGGGGTGAGGGGCAGACAATGGGAACTGTTGACCTGGGGTGAGATTTTACGGTTTTGGGATGAATAAGGCCGTAGAATCCCATTCATAGGACCCAATTTTACCAACAATTTGCACCCATTTTTGGGTGCAAAATCGTGGTAAAGTCGGGTGTGAGGCCTTTATTGCGATCTGCACCCAAGTGCAAGCAAATCGCCACTTTACCGAGACCCGCAAATGGCGAGGATCCATTCCGTGCCCAAATCGGACGCAATGACGATTTCAATGTATTTGCATGCATTTAAATTGAGTTAATGAACTGCCCCCCAACTCTATCAGCATTTCCCCCTTTACCACCGTGTTTACCAATCTGGAACTGCACTTTTAGGGACCTGCTGAATAAAAGTCTGAGTCGGGTGCCCCAGCCTCTGAAGAGCGCGTTCAGTGTTTCCAACGGCTCTCTGACTCAGATCAGTTGTGGGGGTGGGGGATGGAGGCGGGTCAGATCATTCTTTGATTGGAGAGGGGAGGAGGGGGTCAGATCGTTGTCTGGTTGGGGTGTAGAAGGAGGAGGAGGCGGGCCAGATGTATCTCTGGCAGGGGGGAGGCTGATCATTGTCTGGTGGTGGGGGGGGGGGGTTGTTCGTTATCTGGTGGTGGAGGGCTGGAGGAGGTGAGTAAGATATTCTTCTACGAGGCACAAGTCAGGAATGTGATGGAATACTGTCCACTTGCCTGGATAACTGCAGCTCCAACAACACTCAAGAAGCACCACACCATCAGGATAAAGCAGCCCGCTCAGCATCCCTTCCATAAACGTCCATACCTTCCACTACCGACATGCAGTGGCAGCCATGTGCACCATCTACAAGAAGCACTACAGAAATTCACCAAGACTCCTTCAACAGTACCTTCTAAACCCACAACGTCTACAATCTAGATGGACAAGGGTGGCGGATACATGAGAACACCACCACTTGGAAATTCCCCTCCAAGTCACTCACCATCCTGAATTGGAGATATATTGGCCATTTCTTCATTGTTGCTGAGTCAAAATCATGGATTGCCCTCCCTAACAGCACAGTGGTGTACCTACACATTAGGAACTGCAACGTCACCAAGGGAAATTAGAGGTTGATAATGAACGCTTGCCTAGTCACATTCCATTAAAAAATAAAAAGGAGCAAGCTCGAAGAGGCCAAATAGCCTACTCCTGCTCCGCTTTCCTATGTTGCTATACAGCCTTGGTGCAAAGTATGGAGGGAATATACGCTTAAGATGATGAATGCTTTGTCCTGGACAGTATCAAGTTTGAGTGTTGTTGTAGTTGCAGTCATCTGGGCAAGAGGAGAGGATTCCATCACACTCTTGACTTGAACCTTCAGATGTGGAAAGTTGTTGGTGAGCAGGGGGGAATCAGCACTGTGGAAGCACTAGCCTCTGACCTGCTCTTGTAGCCACAGTAATTATATGGCTGGTCCAGTGAAGTTTCTGCTCAGTGGTCACTCACAAGATGCTGATGGTGGGGAATTCAGTGATGGCAATGCCATTGAAGATGAAGCAGAAGTAGTTAAACTCTCTCTTGCAGAGATGATAAATGCCTAGCATTTATCAGACCAAATCTGAATGTTGTCTGGATCTTGCAGTATGTGGACTGCTTCAGTGTTGCCTCAAGATAGCAAATGGTGCTTAACCGTGTGCAATTAGCAGCGAACCTGCCTATTTCTGACCTTAAGATGGAGCACCTGAAGGTGGTTGGGCCAAGGATACTACTCTGTGGAACTCCTGCAGTGAGGTCCTGGAACTGAGGTGGCTGACCTTCAACACCCACTATTATTGTCCTTTGTGTTAGGTATGAGTTTAATCACTGGAGAGCTTTCCCCTGATTCTCATTGACTGCAATTTTACTGGGGCTTCTTGATGTCACACTCAGTTGAATGTTTCCTTGATATCAAATCCAGTCATTCACACCTCATCTGTGAAATCAACTCTTTTTTCCATGTTTGGTCTAAGTTTGCAATGATGTATACTGGTGAGCAGGATGTGCTGTAGTGTTACTGATAGTATTGTCGAAGATACCTCCCACCACTTCATAGATGACTGAGGGTAGACTGTGATCCTGTAAACGCTTGATTGCATTTATCCTGCTCTTTGTGGACTGGGATATCTACCAAATCATCCACATTGTCAAGTAGATACCAATGTTGTAGCTGTAAGGGAACAACTTGACCCAAGACACAGTAAATTCTGGAGCACAATTTTTCAGCATCACAATCAGGCCCTAGAGCCTTCCCATCTCCCAGTGATGTTTCTTTGTATCACCTCGAGTGAATCAAATTAGCTGAAGACTGGCATTTGGATGCTTTGCTCATCTGTGGGACAGCTCTTCCCATTTTGGCATGTCTTCAAATTTTAGTTCAGTTGTTGCATTTCTAGGGCCATGTACCTTTGTGATGTCCAAATTTGGTGGCTTGGTTGATGCCTAGTGGTCTATTTTACTTTATTAGACTGTTTTTTCAGAATAGATTTTATTTCAGAATGTTAAGAGTCAATTGCATCTTCTTGAAGTTGTGTTTTCCTATTTTCCATAGCAAATTTCCTGAAGAACTTTAGTGAACCAGTTGGGTTTTTATAATATGGTCATCATTAATTGAGGTTAGATTATTTTTATTTTGCAATTCCTTTTGAGACTGTTAACATTTTGAGAAATTCTAACTTGAATGATCAACAGGTAGAGATTACGCCACCAGATTTCACTTTTCTAAATAAAATATGTTTTACTATCTATAAAATAGCTTACTGAATACAAAACAAAATTAAATAAAACAAGTTCTACAAATTTAGTTCTGTCTTAGGTGATTATTTATACTTAACTTCAAAAAATACAATAAAACACAACTGCAAATCCTTTTAAAATCTCCATCAATTTCTCCAATGCCTCTGTGATTTCAGATTGAATCCCAATATTAGAATGTGGATTCGCAGCAAGTCCTTCCAGCTAAACAGCGAGGAATTCAAAACATCACTTTGAAGCTTGAAAGTAGCCAATGTCAATTTAGAACCATAGAATCCCTACAGTGCAGAAAGAGGTCATTCAGCCATCGAGTTTGCATTGACTCTCCGAAACCACCGCCCGCGCCCCCCCTCCGCACCCCCCCCCAACCCCACCCAACCTTTTACTGTAATCCCAAACAGTTCCCATAACTAATCCACCTAACCTACACATCTTGGGATACTAAGGGGCAATTTGTTATGGCCAATCCACCTAACCTGTACATCTTTGGATTGTGGGAGGAAACCGGTGCAGCCAGAGGAAACCCTTGCAGACCCAGGGAGAATGTGCAAACTCCAATAGACTGTCATCCAAGACCGGAATTGAACCCAGATGCCTAGTGCTGTGAGACAGCAGTGCTAATCACTGTGCCACCGTGCTTGTCTATTCCTTAGTCAGCTCACAGGCAATGAAATAAACTTAGCTTAGCAAAGGAAAGAATAATTCCTAAACACAGCAGATAAAAGATTAAACTCAATCACAGATATGGAGAGGTATGCCTTAGGGCAGATAGAAGAGGTTAAGTAGGACAGTGTGTCAGGATTGCATAGTTAATCTGCAAAAGCATCAAAAGCATTAAAATAAAATCAGTGAATCAGAGGCACTAATTAGAATTGAGGTTTCCATACATGAGGGAGAATGGAATTGGAAGCTAACTGTTCCTGGCGAAAGTATTTTCAGGAGAGACACTCAAGTGAAAAAAAGTGGTAAAGAGGGCAATCTCATCAACTGAAAGGATAGAGTCATGGTAAGGGAGGTTTTCATTGGCAGTGCTCAGGCAGAGTCCGGGTGGGGAGTAAGTTACCATGCTGGGAATACATTGCTGAGCATATTGGGGATGATGTTCCGACTTTGCCTCACTTAGCTCAGATCGCCCCGGCCCCAGAAAATTGTGTGTGAGCCTAATAATCAGTTCCATGCCTGGCATTAAAGAGTTTATAATCATCCTGATCCCCTAACGGCACAAACAGGATCGCACCCAAAAAGGGTGTGAGGTCAATTAACATATATAAAGCAGCATTTAAATATGTATAGCCTGTTCCACACTGGGTTCTCCAAGCTCCTGGGATCTTCCAACCTTTGGGCATGGTGTGAGAATTGTTAGAATTATCGTGGTCTGGCAGAGACCAAGCGTGGTGGCCATGACAGGGGGTTTAGAGGTTACTGAAACCCCTGGGTGGTCGGGACATGGCTGGGCAGTGCCCACCCTCCTTCTGCACTGTGCTATTCAGTTACTCAAAGTTTTTTTTTAAATAAATACATAGATAGCAAAAGGGTAGTCAAAGGAAAGGTATGGCCAATCAGGTCCCATGGAAAAGATCTGATGCAACCAAAAGCTATGGCTGTCATATCAAATGAATATTTTGCATCTGCCTTCATCAGAGCAGGGGAATGCTGCCAATGTCACAGAGAAGGAAGTGATAGTGGAGATAATCAATAGGATAAAAATAGATAACAAGGGGGCATTTAAATAAAAAACAATGGAAATTGCAGAGGTTCGGGAGACAAACTCCCAAGTGGCTTTAGATATTAGAGTGATGCCAGGGGACTGGGCAATTGCCAGTGTTATGTCCATTAAAAAGACAGAGGCATATACCCAACAATTACTTGCCAATCAGCTTCTCAGGGCTGCTTTGATATTAACCTAGCACTTCGACAATGTGGGTTAATGAATGAAATGCTAATTGCTTTTATGTCCGCTTATGACAATAAGCAGCAAGATGAAATGTCATTGACATCGATCACAAATCAAAGCCCAGATTATAGAAGGGCATTTGTCTAAAATTTCAGGCTCCTGAGCCCTGGAGTAATAACGTTCCTTTAATAAACATACAAAATGGGCCAGAGTACTTGATCTAGCTAAATGTCGTACAGATATGGAAACCAAACAGCATGCCTCCATCAGCAGGATAAATGATAAGCACCAACTGTATTGTATTCAAGTTGCAGAGGGAGAAATTGGCCCCATTCTTGGTAATTGTTGTTTTTGCCTGTGAGGCACTAAGATCACTCTTCCAGGAGCTGTTGATTATCTGATGGCACAACTCTACAAAACCACTTGATGAAGCAGTATGGTTCAAATGCCTGTTTATAGCACTATAGCTAGTCAAAACTGTACAAATATACTGCAAGCTACTAAAATAGGATGATGCACCTTGTGTAGTGCTACAGATGATGGTAATAATATAGGGCGAGGGAATTCTCTGATCTCATCCGTGGCCTAATGGAGAATTTGGCACTCGACTAAAACTCCATCCCTTGCAGGGGGCTGGAGAATCCCAGCTTCAGGCAAGATCAGAGATTTCCATTGGTCACTTCAACAATTGCGCAAAGAGTGACAAGCTGATTTTGTCTTTCAAACTATCAATTCAAACAATCTATTCCAAATTCTCACTTTACTGATGAAGGCAACCTGAAAGATATCTAAGTCAAATGCAGAGCTGTCCCTCTGCATCATCACAAAACATTTCCTCTATGGAAGGAATAAGAAATGAGATTGATATAATTAATGATGCTGAAGGTCTCACACCTTGGCTCTCATCTTTAGTAATAACTGCCACATATATACCTTTGTATCAATAAGCTAACAACAGCTAACAACTAACAGCAAATAAAGCAATTAAATGGGAATATTGCTGAGAGACATGTCACTAAAGATTTGCATATTGCACTATCAGGACAAATGCAAGAATGCCAAATTTCAAATTATCAGACCAATTAGCACACTCTTCCCTTCTAGTATAAATTGTGTGAAATTTGACATTCTTGTGTTTGTCCAGTCCTGATGGGTGTAAGTTGAAAAGCTTCAGCAACACGTCTCTATTTTTCATAATTTTCAAATTAAATGTGAATTAAATGATATTACCACCCTG
This sequence comes from Carcharhinus amblyrhynchos, assembly GCF_965287045.1. NCBI lineage: Eukaryota > Metazoa > Chordata > Chondrichthyes > Carcharhiniformes > Carcharhinidae > Carcharhinus > Carcharhinus amblyrhynchos. The sequence continues at coordinate 58,322,336 of NC_137327.1, read as the reverse complement.
GTGACAAAATAATGTTATGAAAGAATTGTGGTCAGGAAATTTCTCGTAATTCCACCAGCCCCATTACATTCCCATTTGAACACTTCTGGGCCTGAACTTCCTGAGGGTGGCCATCATATTCAGTCTGCCACTTTGTGCCCAACTACCTATGTGAAATTTTTTCCAATCTTTGCCTGGCTTTTTGACTGAGTGAGATCCAGGCAGCGCAGCACATCTGTTGGGCATAACATCCAAGTGTAGCAGAGACAATGTGAAGGAAGATACTCCCTCCTTAATAGTACTAACTGCCATGAACCAAGTAAGTTTAAAGGCCCATTAAATTTCAAGGTACTTGACAGGCCGGGAAAAGGCAGTGGATGGGATTTTGGGTGCGGGGAAGGATCATAGGGCATGGCGGAAGAATCAGATGTTGGGGTATTGGCTGTTGCACCTTGGGTTGGGTGGGGTTGGGCCACCTGAGGTAGGGATGGAGGAGTGGGCTGAGTGTTTATTTTCTAGACGTCGCTGGATTCCGGGGAAGTGCCGGAAGATTGGAAAACGGCTAATGTTACGCCGTTGTTTAAGAAGGGTGCCAGGCAAAAGGCGGGGAATTATAGGCCTGTTAGTTTAACGTCTGTTGTAGGTAAAATGTTAGAATCCGTCATCAAGGAGGAAATAGCGAGGCATCTTGAGGGGGACTGCTTGATAGAGCAGACGCAGCACTGTTTCCTTAAAGGGAAGTCGTGTCTGACAAATTTACTGGAGTTCTATGAGGATGTGTCTAGGGCGGTGGATAGAGGAGAGCCGGTGGATGTGGTCTTTCTAGATTTTCAGAAGGCGTTTGACAAGGTACCTCACAAGAGGTTATTGCAGAATGTCAGGGGGCATGGAGTTGGGGGTAGGGTGTTAGCGTGGATAGAGGACTGGTTGTCAAATAGGTGGCAGAGAGTGGGGGTCAATGGGTGCTATTCAGATTGGTGGATGGTGACTAGTGGAGTGCCCCAGGGGTCGGTGCTGGGGCCTCAGCTATTTACCATTTATATAGATGATCTGGAGGAGGGAACCGAGTGTAGGGTGTCGAAATTTGCTGATGACACCAAAATTGGTGGAAAGGCAAATTGTGCGGAGGGTGAGGAGAGTCTACAGAAGGATCTAGATAGGCTGGGCGAATGGGCCAAGAAATGGCAAATGGAATTTAATGTTGGCAAGTGCGAGGTGGTCCACTTTGGTAGGAATAATGGTAGGAAGGATTATTACTTACGTGGAGAAAAAGTGCAGCAGGCGACGGTGCAGAGGGACCTCGGGGTCCTTGTGCATGAGTCGCAAAAACCCAGCTTGCAGGTGCAGCAGGTGGTCAGGAAGGCGAATGGGATGCTGGCCTTCATCGCGAGGGGGATTGAATATAAAAGTAGGGAGGTCTTGCTGCGGCTGTAGAGGGCATTGGTGAGGCCGCAGCTGGAGTACTGTGTGCAGTTTTGGGCGCCGTACTTACGCAAGGATATTTTGGCCTTGGAGGGAGTGCAGAGGAGGTTTACTAGGCTGATGCCGGAGTTGAGGGGGTTGAACTATGAGGAGAGGCTGAATAAATTAGGCTTGTACTCGTTAGAGTTTAGAAGAATTAGGGGAGATCTCATTGAGACATATAAGATGATGAATGGGATGGATAGGATAGAGGTGGAGAGACTCTTCCCGCTCAGAAAGGATAGTAGGACTAGGGGGCACAGCCTCAAGATAAAGGGGGGTCGGTTTAGAATGGAGTTGAGGAGGAACTTCTTCACTCAAAGGGTGGTGAATCTCTGGAATTCTCTGCCAGTTGAAGTGGTGGAGGCTACCTCGCTAAATATTTTTAAGACGCGGGTTGATGGGTTTTTGATAAGCGAGGGGATTAAGGGTTATGGGGAGAGGGCGGGAATGTGGAACTGAGCCACGACAGATCAGCCATGATCTTATTGAATGGCGGAGCAGGCTCGAAGGGCTAGTTGGCCTACTCCTGCTCCTATTTCTTATGTTCTTATGTTCTTATGAGGAGGGGTGGGAGGAGATCCACCAAGGAGTCCCATATAAGGGGTGGTTGGGGGTTGACCCCTTAGAGGTCAGCAAACTGGGAGAGTTCACTGGGGATGGGGTGGGGTCAGTCTAGTTACCCAGATGTTGGAAGTAGTTTTAATTCTTCTAACTTTTTCTGGGTAACTGTTGTTGTAACCCTATTGGAACCATCTGAAATCTGCATTTCAAGCCACAATTTCAGATGGTTCCCAGTGCAGGGCAAGTTGCCCATGGGTGGGAGTGGGGGAGGGCAGGTGCGGGGGGGAGAAGAGTTGCACTTCTGGAAAATTGCTGTGCAAACCCTTCCTTTTTAAATTCTGAAAGAAATTTCTCACTGCATCTTAAAGACATTTCTAGCAAAGAAAAGGTACTGGAGAAATCAAAAAGGCAAAGAGCCCACAAATTCCTTGGACCTGATGGTCTGTATCCTAAAGTCTGAAAAGAGGTGGCTGCAGAAGTAATGCAGGTATTGGGTCTGATCTTCTAAAATTCCTTCAATTCTAGAACGGTGTATTGGAAGGTAACATAACATGACAGTCTATTCCGAAAAAGGACAACAAAATAAAGGAACCAAAGGACAATTAACCTGACATTAGTCATCTGGAAAATCCTTCAATCTATAGAAAAATGGTTAAATGTATTTATTTATTAGCATCACAAGTAGCCTTACATTAACACTGCAATGAAGTTACTGTGAAAATTCCCTCTGAGAAACATAATATGATTGGGTAGAGTGAATATGGTTTAATGGAAGAGAAATTGTGTTTGACAAATTGAGAGCTTTTCTGAGGATGTAACTCAGAGAGTAGTTTAAGGGGAACTGGTAGATGTAGCATATGTGGATTTTCAGAAGGTATTCAATAAAGTGCCAACAAATGGTTGTTACTCAAAAAAATGGCTCAGAGGGTTGGGGGTAAGTATGAGTGTGGATAATAGATTGGTTAATGGGCAGAAAATAAGAATAAACAGGTCACTTCCAGATTGGCAAGCCATTACATGTGGAATGCTACAAAGGATCAATGCTAGGTTTCAGCGCTTTCTAATTTACAATGTATAATCATGCCTGAAATGAAGGAGAATATAATTTAGACAAGTTTGTAATTATTAAGTCTGAGTTAAGTTCAATTTATTTATTAGTCTCACAAGTAGGGTTACATTAATACTGCAATGAATTACTGTGAAAATCCTTGAGTCACCACACTCTGATGCCTGTTCGGGTACACTGAGGGAGAATTTAGCCTGGCCAGTCCACCTAACCAGCACATCTTCCGGACTGTGGGAAGAAACTGGAGCACTTGGAGGAAACCCATGCAAACATTGGGAGAGTGCGCAAACTCTACACAGATATATTTGTGGGAAAAATAAGCTGAGGGGAACACAAGAAGGCTTTTCATTTAATTATACATTAAATGAATAGGAACTATCAAAACTATTCAAAGGGATTTATCTTTGAATATGAAACACAAAATTAACATGCAGGTATGGAAAGCAAATGGGAAGGTAAATAATAGATTGGCTTTTATTATAAGGTGATGGGGGTACAAGAGTAACAAAATCTTGCTACAAATTTACAGGGCTCTGCTGACACCACACCTAGAGTATAGTTTTGGTTTGCATTTTTGAAAAAATGATTTAGTTAATTGTTTTTGGAATGAGGGAATTGTCTAATAAGGAGAGATCAGGTAGACTGGACCATTAGCACAGTGGCACAGTGATGGCTAGCATTGCTGCCAAACAGCACCAGGGACCCAGGTTCGATTCCTGGCTTGGGTCACTGTCTGTGCAGAGTTTGCATGTTCTCCCCATGTCTGCATGGGTTTCCTCCAAGTGTTCCAGTTTCTTCCCACAGTCCAAAAGACGTGCTGGTTAGGTGTATTGGCTATGCTAAATTCTCCCTCAATATATCCGAACAGGCACCTGAGTGTTGTGACTCGGGGATTTTCACAGTAACTTCATTGCAGTGTTAATATAATATACTTATGACATTAATAAATAAACTAAACTTATCTCAGACTTACTGACAGGGTTGATGCTGAAAGGCAGTGTACTCTGAGAGAGGCAGGGCAATGCGATGAGCAATTTCTCAATTTTTGCTTTAAATGTAAATGTGTGCTCACTGGAATTTCTGTCCAATTTGCACTAATAATAATTGGCGCTGATAACCTCGGTGTTAACTCTGCTGCAAAATTTGGATGAAGATGCACTTCCTCAGGCTATAAGAAGAAAGGTGCGGATATGCTGTGGGACATTCTTAATTCTTTCCATTGGCACAGTGCCATTACGAGCAAGAAACTGGAGGGTGCGGGGGTTTGGGGGTGGACGTGGGGAAGTGGTGAAAGTGGCAGTGACAACTTTAATACACTAGAGAGGGCGCAGAGGAGATTCAACAGGGTGTTGCCTGGACTGGCATGTTTCAACTATAAAAGAGTGGCTGGCTAGACTGGGGTTGTTTTCCTTGGAGCGGAGGAGGCTGAGGGGGAACCTGATTGAAGTGTACAAAATTATGAGGGACAGAGATAGGATAGATAGGAAATGATATTTCCCCTTCGGAGAGGAAGGGCTCAATAACCAGGGGGAATAGATTTAAGGTGAGGGCAAGGAGATTTAGTGGGGATTTGAGGAAAAACATTTTCACCCAGAGATGGTGGGAATCTGGAACTCACTGCCTGAAAGGGTGGTAGAGACAAGAATTCTCACAGCATTTAAGAAGCTTTTAGATGAGTGCTTGAAAAACTGCAGCATACAAGGCTACACACTGAGTGCTGGGGAACGGGATTAGAATAGAAAAGGTGCTTGATGACATGATTGGCCACAGGGCCTATCGCTGTGCTGTAAAGGACTATGCATCGGCAGCTGAAGAGCTATTTTTTGAAATTGAACTTTTTGCCACTCATTCTTCTTGCAGTCTGCAGCATATTAAAAAAGAAACCCAGACACAACCTGTTGGCAGACTGGGTCAAAACTAAGGTTACTGAGAGCCTAAAAAAAATGTGTTTATCAAACTGACAGAAGGAAAATGTCTCCAGGTTAGAGGAGAGACAAGTTGCAAGACAGCGCTGGCACTTTATCAGGCAGTCTGCAGCTCAGCCTAGCAGCACTGCAGCAATTTCCATTCAATCCACAGATGCTGACTGCCCTGTAGGCACCCAGCCAAGAAGCAGGCAAGATAAATTCAGTCAAGCCCACACCTCATCACCTCAACTGCAGCTGACGATTAATTCTCATTGCAAGATAGAAATGGGTTACTTAAAACACAACTCTTAAAAGAATAAGGTACAAAATTTTCAGCCTCCAGGTGAAAATGTGAAGGCACCAATATTCTTCCTAGCAAGTTGCTGGGATTAAGTGAATCTGTTCACAAATAATCTGTGTGGCAAAAATCCCTGCTGTGTCTTAAAAACTCCAAATCTGAGGAATTTCCAGTGAGAAAGCTGCAAAGAGGCACACACACACACACACACACACACACACACACACACACACACACACACACACACACACACACACACACACACACGCCTCCCTCTCACGTACACACAAACACACGTACATACAACCAGACGCACAAACACGCACATTTATCTCCCTCTGTCTCACACACACACACATACAGACATGTGGAGAGGAGAGCCAGGGGTTATCGCAGGGTCGTAGACATATTTATTCCTCAATCCTGCCATCCTTTGGTCATTATCATGTTGCACTTTGTGGGTTTGCTGTGTGCAAACTGTTTCCATTTTGCCGACATTTGTTTTATTCATTCATGGGATGTGGGTGTTGCTACTTAGGCCAGCATTTATTGTCCATCCTTAATTCCCTTGAGAAGGTAGTGGTAAGCTGCCTTCTTGAACCATTGCGGTCCATGTGGTGTCAATATACCCACAGTGCTGCCAGGAAAGAAGTTCTAGGATTTTGACCCAACAGTGAAGGAACAGTGATATATTTCCAAGTCAGAATGGTGCGTGGCTTGGAGGGGAACCTCTAGGTGATGGTGTTCACAAGTATCTGCTGCGCTTGTCCTGCGAGATCAGGGGTCTCCAAACCATGGCCCGCAGGCCACATCCGGCCTGCAGCAGGCCGCATCTGGATTGGAGTTTGGAGACCGCTGTTCTAGATGGTAGTAGTCATGGGTTTGGAACGTGCAGCCTGAGGAACTTTGCCGAGTTCCTTTAGTGCATCTTGTAGATGCGACAAGGTCTGTGAAACAACTTGTTCTTGCTACTACTGTGTGTCGGCGGTGGAGGGATTAAATGTTTGTGGAAGGGGTTGCAATCAAGCTGGTTGCCTTGTTCTGGATGGTGTCAAACTTCTTGAATGTTGTTGGAGCTGCACTCACTACAAAGTGACCATACTTTAAAAGTATCAGACAACATTTTAGCCTCAACTACATTTTGTGGTAGGGAATTCCACACATTCACCACTCTCTGGATGAAAAAGTTCCTCCTCACCTCAATTCTAAAAGGTTTACCCCTTATCCTCAAACTATGATCCCTAGTTCTGTTAGTGTTGTTACATGCCCAGACCGACATAATGCACATTATCCAATCAATTTTTTTTAGGATCAGTGAGCAAGAGAGATGGCGGGCGTGATTTTATGGCTGCACTCGTCCCAAAACCGTAAAATCCCACCTGAGGTCAACAGAGCTTTCCCACACCCACTCCAATTCCCATGGCGGATGTGGTGGTAACATTCCAGCTGGCAAGTGGGAAAGTAGAAAGATAGCAAATTTCTATAGTCTTAAAATTTATTTTATTTTAAAAGTTGTTTGACTTACAGTGCTAAGAATTTAGGAATATATTATGTTTTAACAGGCAGGATATACTGTTTCAATGTTTTTGAGAAAGGTCCTATAATACTGCACTTGCTAAATGGTACGCTAGATACTGTGAATATCCAAAGGGAGCGGGGATTCAAATACAAAGATCATTTAAAAGTCATGAACAGAAAATAATTAAAAAGACAAAAGGAATGTTGGAGTAGGAGAAAGGGTAGGAGTCATGTATCAACCCCGGTTTGACTACACCTGGAACACTGTGAGCAGACTTGGACATGTAGTCAGATGGTTAACAGTTAAACTTCTACAAAGCATGATGGGAAATGTAGCCAACTTTTCACGTGACAATGTCTGTGAAACGACTTGTTCTTGCAAGCAAGTGTGACATAATGTTTTCAACAAAGAGAATAAAGCCAGCAGATATAGGTTGCTTTTGCAAGCTGGCACGTGTAAAAAAGAGTAACAGGTCATCAGTGTACATGGCTAAAGAACTTTCTTGATGCCAGAAGATATGGGATAGAAAAAGAAGTTAGCAGGCTCAGCAGCGAGACCTGCAAGTCAACCACCATGTAAGAGTTTCAGACTTGGAGAAGAAGACACATCAGCCTGATCACCTCGCAACGAGTAGTATTTTAAGTCCAAGTTGTGAGTCTTGTGATTCAGCGCTCTAACAAATAAACCAAAAAGCTGTTCAGTGTTTATCAAGTGCTTTAAACATTAATAATGTCACTTCTACAAAATATTTCATGTTATAGTTTCTTTATCCGTCACATCAGTTGACATCATAGTTTGAAGGTCAACACACACCACACCTTGAGAAGGATAAATTAATTTTTGCAACAGGTGCAGTGCAGATTTACCAGAGATACCTGGACTCGAAGAATTAATGGATGGTTTACTGTTGTATTCTCTATTTAGAATTTAGAAACAGCGTTGGGAAAAGGAGCAAGATTACTCAAACATTTCAAGTTATTAAGGAAAAGAAATGTGACGGAGTGAAACTATTTTCACTTGTGGGGAGGCCAGAACTAGGACATAGAGCCCAATTTTACTATCAAGTTGCACCATTTTCAGGTACATAAACTTGGTAAAGTCAGATGCAAGGAAAGCAGTGCGATCCGCGACTGCCTCTGTGCCCATTCCTCCTTTACCAAGCACCTACAATGGCCACAATCGGGACTGTGCCCGAAACAGATGCAAGGCCAATTTAAATGCATGTGCATGCAAACTTACCAGCATTTCCCCCTTATCACATTCACCCAGTCAGATTCAGCACAAAACAGACATGGCCCGTAAAGGTCCAATTCGGGTGTTCCAGCTTCTGAGGAGGTAAGGTTTTCAGAGCTTCTGGTGGCTCTCTGATTCACTGATGGTGAGAGATGGGTCAGATTGTTCTCTAGTGGGGGGGGGGAGGGAGGTGAGTCAGATGGCTCTCTGGGGGGGTAGGGGGCAGGTCAGATGACTCTCTGGTGGGGGGCAGGGAGGCAGGTCAGATTGCTCTCTGGTGGGGGGGAGAGAGGTGGGTCAGATGGCTCCCAACTAGGAGGGAGGGAGGGAGACGGGTCAGATGGCTCTCTGGGGGTAGGGGGGCAGGTCAGATCATTCTCTAGTGGGGGAGAGGGAGGTGGGTCAGATGGCTCTCTGGGGTATGGGGGGGGCAGGTCAGATTGCTCTCTGGTAGTGGGGAGGAAGGTGGGTCAGATGGTTCTCTGGTGGGGGAGATAGAGCTGGGTCAGATGGCTGTCTGATGAGGATCCGCTGCCACTCTACATGTGATCAGTGGGGGTGCAAGGGGGCAGGGGGCCAAGATCGGTCTGGGTAGTGTGGATGGGGGATAAGGGAGATAGTTATGTTGTGGGGTAGAGCCAGAAAGGAGGCATTATCGGGCCCGAGAGCGGTGTGGAAAGGGAGTATTTTTCTATTTTTCTTTCTGCGCATGTGCAGTTGAAGACTTGGATCACAGCAGCAGTGTTTTGGGTGTGATAAGCCCCGCCCACAGGCTTCTGCAGTGCGATTCAGAATCACTGCTTTTTTTCAGTCAGAGTGTGTATGGGGGCACCTCAGAGCGGGTCTAAAAGTTGAATCTGAAGCACTCTCAGATTCAGCACTTAGAATCAAAATGGTAAAATCAGGCCCATAGTCTACACAAAATTTGGATGCACTCCTGCACACAGAGTCAAAGAGGTTTTTGATTTCTCCTCTACAAAGTGGCTGGATCGATTGTTAATTTTAATTTTAAAACTGATAGATTTTTGTTAACCAAAAACATTAAGGGATAAGAGTCTAAGGTGGGTATATGCAGTTATGTTAAAGGTCAAACATATCTCATTGAATGATGGTGGAACATAAATGCTTGAGGGGTGAAACGACCTACTGCTATAATCCTGTTCTATTACTATTTTAAACCTGATGATATTGGCCCTGATCTTGTAATTGAATGAATGGTGAGGTGATCAAAGCTCACCATTATAGTGGAGAAAAGCAGACAGCAGAAGTTGCTGTTCACACATGCACTGTTAAAAATCCAAGTTGCTGTCTGATTTGCCCTACTCCCTCACATTATTCACACTCCAGTAACTCACTTATATGCTATTAACATAAACGATTTGTATGATGTAGCGCTACTTAGCTACAAAACTCAACAGATAAAGTTCATGTTTCCAAGGGGACTCCCATTTAAAACAGAAATTTTTCTTCCTCCCAAGGACCATGAATTTTTGAATTCTCTTCCCAAGAGAATGATGGGGATGGGGTCAATGTGCATTTTTAAGGCTGAGGTAGATAGATTCTTGACTAACAAGAGAGGTAGCTGGAATGTGCAGTTGACGTTAAAATCAGATCAGCCATGATCTTATTGAATGGTCAAGACTCCGATTCTCTTCCCGCACTGAGTAGTGCACTGAGGTAAACTTCCATCTGTTTCTACAACTAGTAAGGCATGGAACAAGTCTTTAGTCTGTCGCCAGGGGCTTGTAACTTGAGGGGCACCACTCCACATCAAGAATGGCTGGCCAGGAGTCTCTTGCGCTTTTACCACCAGCCATTGGCATGTTTGGAAAGATCTTACAGGTTGACACATTTGACCCATTTGACCGCGTTAAGAATACATCTTCCTTAGCCATCAAATCCTGGGGTGGGACTCGAACCTGGAGCGCCAAGCTTAGAGGCAGAGACACTGCCCACAGCACCACTAGACATGAATGGTAAAGCCTACTCCTCCTAATTCATTCATTTGTGCATTTATAATGGTGTGAATAACTCTATCACTGTCAACCAACCTCTCTGGCCCTGAAATTGAACTTTACAAATATGTATTCCCATTGCTTCAGAACTTCATTAATTTTCATTTAATACCCATCTGCTGACTAATAAACCCCCAATTGATTTATAATCAATAATATTGACCATGGATTCTGATTATGTTTCTCCCAGCTCCATATCTCAAAATGTTCTACATCCTCTCAGTGACTTAGTTGACTCTGACGCCAGGTAGGCATCACACAATGAGGGACTAGTTGGTGTTTGCAGGATTTCCTCTTTATCCCTCTGACTAAATTTCCTATGTTTGCTGTATTTCTGCATCTTTCATACTGAGGAAAAGTAGTCATTCATCCCATAGTGCGATGAGTGCACTCCACATTGCACTTTCTTGAGCTGTTAACCCCTTAACTGGCCTTCAGTGCTGAGAACTGGTTTGAGTGTGCCTAACTCCCAAAGTATTCCCGCCACCCCCTGATGTTTCCTACTTAGCTGGCTGACAAGCTGCTTAGTAAGTTTCTGATCTCTGGAGCTGCATGGTGACCACTTCTTGAACACGTCCCAAGAAATTCTCAGCCTCCCTGTGCACCCCCTGAGCTGATTCCAGTAAATCTTCAAGTTCGAGATCGAGTTTAAGCAACTTAGTGGTCATGTGGTTATCCAGGATGCATCAAGCACCCTAGATTAACAACAGAAGGCAGCAATTGCAGGTCCACCTGTTTTTCTGTAAAAAAAAAATCTTTTTTATCTAATTAGTTTCATTGGGGAGGTATTTTCCAGTTCTTCCCACTGGTGGGATTTTCCAGTCCTGCTGAAGGCCAAGGATGGGCGAGGCATACTGCAGACTTTGGCACGGCTGGAAGGTGGCAAGCTGCCTTTGCAGTGGGAAAGGACACTGTGGGGGAGGTGAATGCAGGAAAATCCTGCCCAATGAATGATTCTATCTATTTATTATTGCTCCTGGGCTTAAATTATTTAGCACCTCCTTCCCCATCCTCTCAGCAAATTCCTGTTGCCACTGTTTCTAAGCCATTTTAATTAGCAGCTATTCCTAGCTCTGAACAAGAGGAAGAGAAACAATCTGCGATAGATAAGATGGAGTTTGCCACCTTTCCTCAAGTACAAAATCAAACTATGAGGGAGAGGACTTGAATAGAAATACAAACAGTTGATGTTTGCTTTGTCCACAGATGAAGATTAATTGGAAGTGGCAATGTTCATATAGACACACCGTTAAACATAGAAGCAAAAACAATTTTACAAGGTTTATTGGATGTCTTTTATTTACACTTCAGAAATTTCTGGATGCACCGGTGAAGACATCGATTGTCAGCTCAAAAATATGTGGAAAATGTTAGATTGAAGTGTTTAGACAATTCAGTTCAAGATTGTGCAATGCTAGGATAATTCATTTTGAAATTCATTTCTGCTCCTATAAAAAAAAGGTTTAAAGTTTAACCTGTAGGAGTCCATGATTACTCTTATTAACCTTTATGTCACTGCCAACTGGCCTGTTTCACACATAATAGTCCAAAGGAGGCCAGGAAGAAGTAATTACAGTGTCATTATGGACACCACAAATCTGTGGTAGCCAACAACCCCCTGTCCTATGTTAAGAGTTCAGGTCAGAGATATCTTCAATGTGTTACCTCCTTTTGTCAGATTGCAGAATGCTTATTTTACCAAGTTTAAAAAAAACTCAAGGAAGGTTTGAAGTTCTCCACATATTTCCTAACTGAACAAAAATAATGCAACATAGATATAAAGGTTTTCTTTAAATGTGCGAAGGCCAATTTTAATGCTCCCTGCTCTCTTTCCTGTTACACCATTTTCTTACACCTCTCCTGCCCATTCTCTGCATGTTCACATCTGCATATTCATCATTTCGTATCTCCCTGCTCATGTTCTCAACTCCTGTCCCTGCTGTTGCTACCATTTTTCCCTGCTCTCATCTCCAGCTCTCCATATTTATTCATGCTTACTATCACAAAGAATGCCTCCTCTTGCTTGCCTTTGATCTGACCTCGGCCCACATTCTGCTGAAACATTTGCTGTACATTTTTTCACCATTCGAGAATGCCAAGGCTCTTTTGACCAGCTTTCCACTCTCTGGAATTCAGAATGGATGCTGCCAGTGACCCCGGACCCTGGAACATCACAGCATGCTTCAGACATATCTCCAGAGTGTTCCTGGAGATCCATCCTCTTTCTTCAGGAAGTCCACCTTCTTTCTTCAATAGTGTGTCAGTGATATTGGTGCCTTTTCAAAACTGGGACTTAGATATGACAGCGGGACACACACATCCCACCACGGAATATGGCGGTGAACTGAATTCCCAAATGCATCATCAGTCAGATCAGGGCCAAAAGATATGGTGTGGTTTCCTGTCAACCTCCACAGCAGAAAACACTCCCCATCTCCATTCCTACCACAGGACTTCCCAGAAGAAAACACCAGTATAACGGGGAAATGCGAATACCGATCTGAAACGGGCTTGTATACTTTAAAGTGGAACACCAATAAAATGGGCAAATGTAAATACTGGTCTGAACCTGTCATTTGTTCTTTAGTATGGAACACCAGTAAAACAGGGAAATGAGAGTACTGGGCAGAATTGTTTTTTCTTTCTGGGTTAATCCAAGGTGGGAGAATTTCATCCATTGTGTTTAAATCCCTGCAAAGACTCATTAACCTCAGTATCATATCTATTAGCCTCCTTCAGCCAGGAAATTCACCCTGAGCTGTCATTTTCCCAATTCTACCTCCTTACCCTTCCTTTATCTCATGATCTGCAGGCATATCTTCAATTCTCTTTGCACTATATGTTGCAATTCTCCAACTCTCTCCACCCTACTCTTGCCATTCACAAAAATTTAGAAGCCTTTCTTATCTGAGATTGTGGGTGTGCTTCCATTATCTCCTTTTTGATTCAACATCCATTTTTGGTTAATTTTGCCTTCGGGTATTTTGATACATTTTCAATCACTCAAGGATCACCAAACCAAGACTTATGGCATGACTAAACTGTGGGACAAGGTGAGAGGATAGGCCCCAACTGGAATGATGGCCAAATCCCATTATTCCATTGTCACTCTGAACCACACGCTTACCACTGACCAACTGAAATAACTGGCTCCCTTCGTTAAAATTAAAAACAGATTGCTGCTTTTGCTACACCCATCAAGTCAGCAAAACGCAGCACAGAAACAGGCCACTTGGTCCAAGCACTTTGTGCTAGCATTTACACACCACCCTCTTTAGTGAACCACTTTCCAGACCGACAAACCAAGGGGTCCACCTGCTGGATTCCAGAGTCTGAGAGTTCTCTGGAGAATGACTCACCTCGTGGCTCCCCAAGGCCTGTCCACCATCTACAAGGCACAAGTCAGGGGTGTGATGGAATACTTTCCACTTGCCTGGATGAGTCCAGCTCCAACATCACCTAAGAAGCTAGACACCATCCAGGACAAATTTGATCAGCACCCATCTGTCATCACCAGCAATACTCACATTCCATAAAAGAATATAAAGGGGGCAAGATGTTGAGCAAGACAGGAATAAACTCCTTGTGGGCTATCGTAGTCAAATTTAGTTGACATTGCAATTTCAAATCATTGAATTTAATTTCTGAACAACTGACATTTAAAAGAAACACACACTCATCTCATAGTTTCCTGGTGAATTCTTTAAATTTATAGCTTATGAGAGCTCAAGAGCTGCTGTAGGCCTGAAGTCTGAGGATGTGCAGCACTGAGTTCTCATTATACTCCCTGCTTCCAGCAACTGGTGAGATCATTCACCTCAAATCTCTGCACAGGCCACATCATCTACCCTGCTCACTGCTGACTGAGAGGACTCAAAGTAGGTTTGTCTTTTTGGTAAAATCAAAAACAAAGGAAAAAGTAATGAGGATTAAAGTGCATGAGAGGGTGGGATCATGGATTCAATCCAGATATTGTTTATTTATGTAAAAGAAAGGGAAAACTACAGCAATCCTTAATAATTAATACCTCTACACTGAGACACAGAAGCTGGGGGGAGAAAAAGTCTAATAAAACCCTGTTTTGACTTGCAGTTCACATTTCAGAAATTTCCCCAGATGCTCTACTCAAACAAACAGGCTGCATCCACTCTCCAGAGTACAGTGTTCGTGCCTTAGCATGTCTTTCAGAAGTAAATCAAAGCACTTCATATATTCTGCAATGTGGTAACTAGTGTATCTGTGAATGCGGCATCTGTTTGTACACAGCAAGGGGAATGAGATAAATTAACAGCTGAATATAGCAGAAAGATGACACACGGGAGCAGATTCACTCAGTCTCCAGCTTTCCTTCCCCTAGAGGAAGCAGCCAACTTACAATTAGCAGCGTCAGAGAGGCAGGAATCCTTGCCGGAGGAATCACAGGCATGAAACTGCATCCCATTCACCAATCTATGCCAGCATCACATTCTCTGGACTACCAGGGAGAATGGAGTAATTGATTTCACTGAGCAGAGGAGAAGAAAAAAAGGAAAAGGCAAGAGAGCAAAAGAGAGATGGGGGGAGGGGGAAAAGGAAGAGAGAGAAAGAAGGTGAGAGTGAGGTATGTGAGTAAGGGAGGAGGAACAAGCTTACAAGCAAGCGAGAGAAAGAGAGATCACGGCAAAGCTGCTCTAATGTAACAGTCAGGTCAGAGCAGTTAGTCAACAATCCAAAGACTGGGAATGGGAGGAAATCTGTACCTTCTTCTAATTTCAATCTTTTTTCTCAGATTACGGACTAAAATTTATCACTTTATCACTTTAGATACTCAAATGAAACAACAGAATCGTCTTGTTCAAATAAATAGGCTCCAAAATGATCCATAGCTCTGAAAAGTAAGAGTTGTGTACAATAAAAAAAACTTAATTGCCTCCTTCATGGAATTTGGATGGCAGTAAAGGTTTCACTTGTACGTTAAACTGTAAACAATTTATCTCAAAAACTAATTTTCAACAAAACTTGCTACATAGGTAGGGTATAACCCAAGGAGGAAGTGGTTCAAATTTGATGAAGATGTGGATCTGGATCTAAATTTTGTAATTTTTTTAAAGGATTTATTAACATTGGCAGTTTGGGTGAATTGACTTCTTTTTCAGAATGTTGTGGGTTCTTTTTATTTAAAATGTTGTTGATTGCTTTAGAATTTTGTGGATTGTCTCTGCTCTGCCATGGAAGTTGTCACCACTCTCAGAACATGAGCAGACTTTTCAGAGCAGGTTATTGGATATGGATTGGCCTGAAACCTCGTCATTGAGATGAAAGCACTTCGAACAAATATTTATTTTTTCAGCTCTGTAGTTACAGAGTGTTGACCAGGCAGGAAAATGCCTGAAGCAAAATTGTAATAATGTTGAGTTAACAGAGCATGGCAGAGGTAATGTGTTCTGCTGAGGACCCTCTTCACTTATTCATTAAGTATTAAGCTGTTAGAATTGGTTTGTTAAGTTGTGCTACAATATTGAAGCCTTATACAGTGGGCTAGATTCCATCATCACATCCAAAAGCTTGCAAATTTTCCAGGTTTCCAGTCAGTGACACATTGATTGACCCTTGATTTGAGGATGATATTTACTCGGTGGGGTGGGAAGGTGGGTGGAGGAGGGTACGGGGGGATGGGGGGTAGGGGCAGGGATTTTGCCAGGGCTCCTCATGTAACAAGAACAGAATGATTCTCAACCTGTGGATCTTTGGGGCCTCGTGAGCTGTCAGGATCTGGAGTGCAGGGTCTGTTGCTTCCTTTTAGTTTCTTCTCCATTGCCTTATATTTAAGGTATTGGAGCACAAAGTGAGAGGCAGTTTGATTGGTGAATTGTCACCTTCCTGAATGATTGGTAGCAAGCTCCGACCAGTCATTAGTGTTGATGCTGCTGCACTTTGAGGGAAGTTTGAGTGTCTTTGAAGCAGTTTCTTTGCCCTCTCTGGCAAGGTGGCCACTTGAGGAAAAAACAACCTGGTGGATAAACAGTTTTCAACCATCTGGACAGTGTTCCCTCCAGTGAAATTGATTTTGCAGGAATTTAGTTTAAATGTTTGGGGAGCTGGTTTTAAGAAGAATATGAGTGTTTGTTTGGTGGTCCACTCGTTGAAGCCAGAGGATGCAGTGGAAACACTCCTGATGAAGTTTGTCTCATATTATGTGCCACTAATATACTGTCTAGCTCTCATTGCTGCACAGGAGGGTGGTGACAACTGTGTTGTACACAAGACTTTTGTTGCCCTGTTTAGAACTTTGTTCTCAGGCACTCACTGCTGCAGCTTATAGGAGACTGAGCTGTTACAGTGGATCCAGTGTTGGATTTCCTCATCAACAGTGGCCTTTTGAGAGAGAGGTGGTTGCTAAGGTATGGGACATGCTTAGCATATTCAAGAATCTACCCTGCAATGTATACGTGAGGTGGGATAATTGGCTGACCAGGTGTGGGTTGAAACATGAGTTTTTATTTTACCACACACTGTAGATCATTCATATCTATTCAGGTCAGTATGGTTTTGGCACAGAGGTGACTGAGGTTAAAGAGTTTTCCATCTGGATGGTATTTAACACCGACTCAGAATGGCAGTTGATCTTGGATGAGGGGAATAGCCACTGTTAAGTAGGTTGTAAATAGTATAGGGACTATAACAGAAACTTATCTGACCCCTGTCTCGATTTTGAAAACGATTGGTTCAAATTTCTCAATTAGGACATTTGTTGCTGTATCATCACTGAGCAATTACAGAATTGTGAGGAGGATTTTTAGACATCCAAAACTTTGCAGCATATTCCACAGAGCCTTTCAATTACCTGAGTCAAATGATTTGGTCAGATGAATGAGAGGCTTCTGGCACTTTTCTTGACAAAGAAGACCATCGCTAGTAGAAGCTTGTATGGTTGGGGGTTGGGGTTGGGGGGGGGGTGGGGGTTGGTGTCGGTGGGGGGGTTGCTGCCATCACTGTCCACACATTCTTAACAGTGGTCACATCTGGGTGATGTCAAACCACAATGGCCAGAGCCAATCTGTTTCTGCAGCCATTCTTCAGCCTTTGGGGCCAGTGGGACTGTCTTCCTTCACTATTCTGCCATTGAGGACTTTTTGGATCTTATTTTGTCTGGCAACTCCCCCCACTGACATTGTCACGATAGGTGGCCCTATAGGTGCCAGAAGCGGCCAACACCATCACTCGAAGGATCTTCAGTATGCCCAATTCTCTCCATCATATCAAGCCAGTGATTGACAGAAATGGCTCATGCCAGAGGGAAGACCATGATTAAAAGCTTCATCTCATTTGCCCAGTCAGCTAATTATATACAAGTTAGTGGGAAAATGCTCCCATGTGTCCATTAGTTGATAGATTAATAGGCCAATCTAAATCACTTTGAGGTAAATGGGTTAAAAGGAAGTTGTCAATTAATGATGAGAAACATGCTTTACTAGGAGAGACAAATTGAAACAGTCCACCAGATACGATGAAGCTTCTCAGCCAGGGTGCTGCCAAAAAAAACTTGGTAATATGCTGGGGTAGAAAGAGATTGATGGAACTAACAATCAATCAGAATCAACAGCTGGACAGTAGAAGTGGTTGAGGGGATGTGTTGTTGTAGCCCCTTTAGGGGGCATTTGCTTGAAAGAGTCATGCAACTTGCTGGTCCAATTGAAAGTCAAGTTGCAGACTCAGTCAGACTTGCCAGAGTTTCTTCCAGGGGTCAGCCTTGGAGCCTGGGGAGTTCAAGAACCTTTTTGTCTCTTGCTTTGTAATGTGTATATTCTGTTAATAAACCTTTATTAGTTCACTCATCAGAGTTTGAACCTTACCTCGCTGTCAATCAAGGGATCCCATGGGCAACATGGTGACACAGTGGTTGGTATGACTGCCCCACAACTCCAGGGACCCAGGTTCAATTCTGGCCTCGGGTCACGGTCTGTATGGAGTTTGCATGTTCTCCTCGTGTCTGTGTGGATTTCCTCCAGATGCTCCAGTTTTCTCCAATAGTCCAAAGATGTGATGGTTAGGTGGATTAGCCATGCTAAATTATCCATTAGTGTCCAAAGATGTTCAGGTTAGGGAGGTTAGCCATGGCAAATATATGATGTTACTGGGATACATTGATGGAGAGGTTCTGGGTAAGATGCTCCATCAGAGAGTTGGTGCAGACTCAATGGGCTAAATGGCCTCTATTGTATTGTAGGGATTCTATGCAATGAGAGTGAATCAGAGTTTGGGGTCTCCGTGTTCTTGCACTAGTTTTGATTGAAGGTGGGCAAGGTAGAGTGAGAAAAAGTCAACTCATGCCCAAAGCAGCAGTTAGTGTTTGGAAGCAGTGCACCAAGAAAGCCTTCGAAACAGAGGAGGGTGTGGGGGAAGAGGGCAAAATTCCGAGTCTTAGCCTGGTTAACTGCTGAGAAACAGTGCCTGAGGGAAGAGTGAGATTCATCTCACTTGTCCAGTGTCATAATTACATGCACTAAATCTTGTTGGCTCATTATCTGAGGCTCATTCCTGCTTGGATTCCTCTTCTAACCTTGCATGCAACTTTACTTTCTCATCACCATCCCTCTGCTGCTCAATTGAATTACTTACTCTTGTACCATTGGGATTTACAATTTTGCCCAACACTACACTGATACAGTGTATGCATCAAAAATAATGCTTGCTTAAGCTGCATAAAAAACTTGCAACTTGAAAATCCCATGCCATATCTCTTTTCAGACACTGCATTGGAAAGAGAATCTCAGCCCAAGAAGGGGAAGACCAAAGGATGGAAAATTTTTAAAAATTCATTTACAGGATGTGGGCATCACTGACTAGGCCAGCATTCATTGCCCATCCCTAAGTGCCCTTGACAAGTTAATGGTGAGCTGCTTTCTTGGACCACTGCAGTCCATGTTGTGTAGGTCCACCCAAAGTGCTGACAGGGAGGGCGTTCCAGGATTTTGCCCAGTGACAGTGAAGAACAGTGATATATTTCCAAGTCAAGATGGTGAGTGACTTGGAGGAGAACTTGGTGGTGGTGTTCCCATGTATCTGTTCACCTTGTCCTTCTAGATGGTAGTGGTTGTGAGTTTGGAAGGTGCTGCATTGGTGTTTTTCTGCAGTGCATCTTGTAGGTGGTACACATGATTGCTGCTGTTCAATGGTGGGGACAGTAAAGGTTTGTAGAAGCGGTAGGAATCAAGTGGACTGCTTTGTCCTGGATGGTGTCAAGCATCTTAAGTGTTGTTGGAGCTGCACCCATCCATGCAAGTAGAGTGTATTCCATCACACTCCTGACTTGTGCCATGTAAATGGTGGACAGGCTTTGGGGAGTCAAGTGGGTTACTCACCATAGAATTCCAAGCCCTTGACCTGCTCTTGTAGCCACAATATTTATATAGCTAGTCCAGTTCAGTTTCTGATCGATGGTAAACCCCATTATGTTGATAGTGGGGTATTCAGTGATGGTAATGCCATTGAATGTCAGGGGAAGATGTTTAGATTCTGTCTTATTGGAGGTAGCCATTGCCTGGCACTTGTGTGGCATGATTGTTACTTGCACTTATCAGTCCAAACCTGGATTTTGTCCTGGTCTTGCTGAATATTGACATGGACTGCTTCAGTTTTATCTGAGAGGTTGTGAATGATGTTGAACATTGTGCAGTTCTGACTTTATGATGGAAGAGAGGTTATTGATGAAGGTGGCTTGGCCTAGGTCATTACCCTGAGGCAGTGGTGTCCTGAGACGGAGGTGATTGACCTCCAACTATCACAACCACCTTCCTTTGTGCCAGGTATGATTCCAGCCAGCGGAGGGGTTTCCTGCTGAATCCCATCAACTTCAGTTTTGCTGAGATTCCTTTGATCTGATTTGGTTTGATTTATCATTGTTGCATGTATGAACATACAACGAAAAGTGTGGTTTCTTGCATTCCAAAAAGACAAAGCATACCATTCATAGAGAAGGAAACAAGAGAGTGCAGAATGTAATGTTATAGTCATAGTTAGGGTGTAGAGAAAGATAAACTTAATGCAAGGACAATTGATTCAAAAGTCTGCTAGCAGCAGGAAAGAAACTTTTTGAGTCAGTTGATACGTGATCTCAGACTTTTGTATCTTTTTCCTGACAGAAGAAGGTGAAAGAGAGAATGTGCAGGTTGCATGAGGTTCTTAATTATGCTGGCTGCTTTGCTGAGGCAGCAGGAAGTGTAGACAAAGTCAATGGATGGGAGACTAGTTTGCGTGATGGATTGGGTTACATTCATGACCTTTTGTAGTTTCTTGTGGTGTTGGGCAGAGCAGTAGCCATACCAAGCTGTGGTACAACCAGAAAGAATGCTTTCTATGGTACATCTGCAAAAGTCGGTGAAAGTCGTAGCTGACATGCCTAATTTCCTTAGTCTTCTGAGAAAGTAGTGGCGTTGATTTGATGCCACACTTGGTTAAAGTGCTGCTGTAATGTCCAGGGCAGTCCTCCTCACTTCAACTCTGAAGTTCAGCTCTTTTGTCTATTCAGCATTTATGACTGAATTCATTTCAACAAGCAAAAAAAAGGTCAAATGAAAACCTTCCTCTACTGCAGCAGTAACAGTGTTTCTTCACTTTGAGGAGCATCTGGAAAGCAAATCCCTCTTGGATCCACTTTACACAGGGATTTTAGATATTTCAGCCTCAGAAGTTGGGTGGAAGATTTCACATTTCACACTCTATGTATAATGTTAAGTGATTTTGTTCTTAAAACTCTGGCATAAGGAAAACATTTGTGTTTTTCAGCTTGGGGTCAGAAATTCTAGTCTTCCAGATTTACCACCAAATTACTAATCAGTTGCTGACCAATGACATCTATCACCTGGATACAACACGGAAAAAGGTAGCAGTCAAAGTTGGCACTGCCACACAGCAGATCAATGCTGTGTTTAGTGTGGCTGCAGCAATGACCAGTCACATTTATATACCGCCTTTAACCAAATAAAACCTCCCATGATGTTTTACAGGACTGTCAAGTGTATTTCGATGCCAAGGTCCATAATGAGATATTAGGCTGAATTTTATGGTCCTGTCATGGAGGAAGGGGTTGGGCTGGAAAATGTGGCAAGGTATTCAAACGTCCGATGACTTTGGGAGAGGAGAAAATCCCATTGGTGCAAAATCCAACCCATTAGATCAGATGACCAAAAGCTTGGTTTAAGGAATTGTGAGGGACATCCACAAGGAGATAAGTGAGATAGAGAAAAATGGACATAGAGATAAAGAAAAGATTGCAGAGTTTCAGGCTCTGGCAGCTACAAGAAACCATGGCTACCAATGGTTCAGAGATTAAAATCAGGAATGCTCAAGAGGCCAGAATTGGCAGAGTGCAGAGAATGGAGGATGGGGAGGAGGGTGGGGGATGGGGAGGAGAGCAGGGGATTATTGAACTGAAGGAGATCACAGTGATAGAAAGGAGTGGGGAGGGAGAATTTAAAAACAAGGGTGAGAATTTTAAATAACAAATGTATGGAACCAATCTCGATGCTGACCCAAAAACTTTACAGGTTACCAGAGCAATAGTCAAGCTATTTGCAACATCAATTACTGCAGGAGCTATGAGTGAACTGGCAAACATTGTGCAGATCTTGTGTCCTTATTTTAGATAAAACCCAATTTCTCTCTTGAAGGATTAAATGAACTGCGGACTTAAAATATACCCCAGCAGTTAGCGGTGCTCACTATAAGAGATACATTGGAGTGATCCCAAGCTCAGTAGCTTGTTTGAGAGGTCAGAAACAGTTGTAAATAAATTGAGCAGTACTGTCTCAGTTTAGGAATTCATCCAATTCCCTCGATAAAATCAAGTTTTTTTTTCAAAAAGACTTATCCATGTGAAATGAAAGTTTTTTTTCATTTTATCAGCATCAGGCCACTCCAAGCCAACAGAATACAAAAGATGCAGAATAAAACTGCTTCCTCCCACCCAGGAACCTGCCCCGATTCCACCCTTACCCAAATCTACAATCCCAACAAGTTCAGTTCCAGTTCGTTGACCCCAAGGTTACTCAGGAAGTGATCTGAATTTGGATAAAATCCAAACACACACCCCTCCCTCAACAAAATTATTCTATGTTTTGCGAATAGGCCAAGATGTTTTGAGGTTTAATCTGGATTTCAATGTAGAGGTCAGCATACACCTCATGTCTTAACGTACCAGACATCGCATAAGCACTAGATGTGGGTCGAGGCAATAGGGTCCCCATCCTGCAGGATCCACTCCCCACCCTGCGGGATCCAATCCCCACCCTGCTGTGACCCAGTCGCCTTCCTGCCCTGCCCTGCTGGGATCCACTCCCCACCCTGCTGGCACCCAGTCCTCACCCTATTGAAACCCACTCCCCACCCTGATGGTGCCCACCTCACCCTGCTCCACCCTGCTGGGTCCCACTCCCCACCCTGCCCTGCTGGGACCCACTCCCCAACCTGCCGGGACCCACTCCGCACCCTGCCCTGCCGGGACACACTCCCCAACCTGCCAGGACCCAGCCCCCACCCTTCCTGCGGAACCCACTCACCACCCTGTTGGGGCCCTCTCTCCAACCCGCCCTGTGGGACACACTCCCCAGCCTGTCCCACCTTGCCAGGACACAGTCCCTACCCTGTCCTGTCAGGACCCATTCCCCATCCTGCCCCACCTTGCCAGGGCACAGTCCCCACCTTGCCCTGTCAAGGCCCATTCCCCATCCTGCCCCACCTTGCCGGCACACACTCCCCACCCTGCCCTGTCAGGACCCACTCCCCATCCTGCCCCACCTTGCCAGGACACACTCCCCACCCTGTTGGGGCCCTGTCTCCAACCTGCCCCGTGGGACACAGTCCACACCCTATCCCACCTTGCCAGGACACACTCCCCACCCTGCTCTGTCAGGACCCACTCCTCACCGTGCCCTGCGGGATCCACTCCCCGTCCTGCTCTGCCTGGCATAACCATGTCTTCACCGATCTCCCGGTGGAGTTCCAGTGAGTGACTGGCAGAATCCAAACAAAATTTCAGCCCCACTTTGCTCAGTAACTTTTCAACCCAAAGACAGAGCAGGCTTTCATATGAACAAGAAGTAGGAATAGGCCATTCAGCTCCTCAAGTCTGTTCCACCATTTAATAAGATTGTGGCTGACCTGATGGTAACTTTAAATGTGCATCCCACCTATCTTCAAAGACCTATCACCCCTTTGATTGGCAAGAATCTATTCACCTCTGCCTTCATCATATTCAAATAGCCTGCTTCCACCAACCTTTTAGGAAGAGAGTACCAGGGATCCTTGACATTTTGAAAGAAAACATTTCTCCTCAATTCTGTTTTAAATGAGCGACCCCTTATTTTTAAACAGTGACCCCCTCATTCCAGATTCTCCCACAGGGAGAATCACCCTCTCCACATCCACACTGTGAAAACCTCTCAGGATCTTATATGCTTCAAGCAAGTTGCCTCTTACTCTTCTAAACTCTAGTGGACACAAGACTAGGCTGTCCAACCTTTCCTCATAAAAGAATCCACCCATTCGAGGTAGTAATCTCATAAGTTTTCTCTGAACTGCTTCCAACATATTTATACCCTTTCTTAAATAAGGCAACCAAAGTGTACACAATACTCCAGACATAGTTTCACTACTGACCTGTCTAACTGAAGCATAACCCTCCTGCCTTTATATTCAACCTCCCTCGCAATAAACAATAACATTCCACATCCCAAAACCATAAAATCCCACCCAAGGTCAATGGACTTTCTCATCGTCCACCCCTCGCCCACTCTGATTCCCGTGGCAGGCGGGGCGGTAAAATTCTAACCTATTAGTTTTCCTAATTACTTGCTGCACCTGCAAACTAACCTCATGTGATTCATGCACTAGGACACCCAGATCCCTCTGCAGCTCAGAGTTCTGCAATCTCTCATCACTTAGTTGATAAGCTTCTCTTTTACAGTTTACAGTGCGCTAATTGGCTGCTGCATTTCCCACATCATAGCCATGACTGCAGTTCCAAAATATTTGATAGGCTGTAAAGCCAACATGCTGAGGTTGTGAAAGGTGATATACAAATGTAAATATTTTCTCTTTTATTTTGATGAATGATCAGATCAAACCCAAGAATTTTGATTGAACCAACACCATGAAGGTATGTCCCATCCTGTATTAAAATAATAGAGGATGTGTGATCAAATGTTGTAGAAAACCTGGGTGATTTATCTCCTCCCAATACAGAGTTATCATTATCTAGATTCAATAATGAGTACAGCACAGAAGGAAGCCATTCAGCCCATCTTGTCCACGCCAGTCAACAAAGACACTTGGCCCATAGACCTGTCGGTCATGACAGCTCAAGTGAATATCTAAATATTTCTTAAATGTTACAAGAGTTTCTGACTCAATTAACCTTTCAAGCAGTGAATTTGAGACTTCCCCTACCCTCTGGGCGAAAAGGCTTCTCCTCAACTCCCCTCTTAGCTTTCTACCTCTTCCCTTAAATCTATGCCCCATGGTTTTTGAACTCTCTACTAATGGAAAAAGTGCCTTCTGAACCATTGTCTCAATGCCCCTCATAACTTTATACATCTCAATTGGGTCCCCCCTCAACCTTCACTGCTACAAGGAAAACTCAATAGGAAAACAGCCTACTCAATCTGTCCTCATAGCTCCAGCCCAGGCAGCATCCTGGTAAATCTCCTCAACACCCTCTCACCCAGTGCAATCACATCCTTCCTATCATGTTGTGACTAGAACTGCACACACTGCTCCAGCAGTGGCCTAACCAGCTTTTAATATGATTACAGCATGATCACCCTGCTCTCATATTCTATACCTTTGCTAATAAAGGCAAGTATCTCATATGCCTCTTTATCACATTATCCACCTGCTCTGCCACCTTTAGGGATCTGTGGTTGTATACTTCAAGGTCCTTCTGACCTTCAGCATTTTTCAGGGTCCTAGCAGTCAGACTGTTTTTCTACTACTGCCCCAACACAATCAGTTAAGCTCAATGAAAAGGAGTAAACTAGTGTTACACATCTATTGACACATTAAACCACAAAGCAAGATGTACACAAGTGCAGAGTTGGGAAGTGGCAAATAGTTCTTTTAAATTATTTGAATTATGTTCCAGTGTATGTTTACAAATGTAATTTTAAAGAGAGATGAAAAACATCATCGGCTTGAAGTAATATATCTTCAAGTTCTCCACATATGATGGTATTCGAAACTGAAAATATTAATCATTCAAAGTGCCAGAGGCAGGTATTATAATCACTTGTTATGGTGGGAAATAAGGAACATTAGATTACAGCAAACTGATTTCACAAATCCATCCATTTATTGCACAGCAATATTAAAACTCTCAAATTCTCATTAATGTCAGCACAACAGGCACAAATCCAACAACCTAAATCTGCATCTGTTTCAGATTAAGATTTCTATTGTTACAATGACTGATCCATCTCACAACTCAAGCATTTAATTTGTCTCTTTCTTGAGTATTGCTGAAAAAATACATTTTGTTGAAGCTTTTCATCTTGCACTCATCAGGACAATTGGAAGAATACCCCAATTTAATACCAATTTCAGGGGAAACGACAACTTTTTACTAATCAAGAAGGGATTGTTGATTGGTTGACAGGTCGATCTGATTGCTAGAGGCATTTGCAGTGAAGAATGCACCAGTGACCAACAGTTAGCTGTCAAGCATTGTTTGAATATTAAAGGTAGGCAGCTGATTGGTCAAGGCATTGAGAAATGACCTGAGAAATGAACCACAGATAACCAGTTGTTTTGTTTAGCTGAAATAGACGCAATGTGTACACGTTCTTTCTGTTTGCAAAGAACAAGACCTCATGTATTAATATGTGTAGCTTCCTTGTGATTGTTCTGATGTGTGTAAGATGAAAAGTTTTGACAAAATGTCTTTTCTGAGCAATGCTTAAGTTCTTTACTATCAAATGATTATTTCCTCTTTCTGCAACATCCTTCCTTATGTACCTTCACATGTCGAAACTAAGATGGATTGCCCTCTCTTGCCATTACTTCTTGCGCTCTAAGTTTCAAATAGGTCATCTTTTTGACTTTCTCTTGATTGAAATAAAGACTTATTGCAAGTTCAACTACGCTTAATATTTCTTCAGGTATCCAGAACCCAAGTTTGGCTCATTGCCAAAGAGTGGTTGGATTTATCCCATTTTACTCTCAATGATCGGTCGTCATGTAGAGTCTGTATGAGTGAAATCTGTAATATTTTCAATTTTAGACATAGGATATTGAATGTGTCCCTTATTTTATCTCAGTTGCTGAATATTGTTTGAGTATTGAAATTAGAAAGCTTGATGCATTGAAATCCCAGAGCAAGTATGGGATACTGTAAAAGACCAAGGGACCAACTCATCATTCATCATGTCACTGGGTGTTGACTTGTTGCTACCCAAGATCCACTGTGGTCAGGGACATGTCAGTCTGTGAAAGAGCATGCCCAATGCATTGTCAGTACTGGAGGCCCTCCTCCCAAAACCTCTGCTCTCACTGAGAAAATTGAATGCTGTCAAAGGTGACAACTCACTCGTGGTGTTCATCTCAAATTGTTGTCACTTTCTCCAGTAGATGTTCATTGTTTATGATTCACGTTTTTAAAATCTCACTCATTTCACCTGTTATTGGATGTCCATTTTCTACTCAAGGTTTAAACAGCTCCTTGCTTAATTGCATCCCCCCCCCCCCATTTATTGGAATTGATTAGAAATCCACATGTTTCACCCGTCACCTCCAAGTTAAATGCAGAGAATGTAATGAAAGAAGTTGCAAGAATGAATAATCATATTTCAAAGAGAGTCTGAAATCTAATAAAATATCTAATTCATGCGTAAATCATGTCCAATTTAAGTATAAATTTGTATTTTAACTGTAATGTAACTGTGTTTCTCTCTTTACATCTTTGTATTTCCCCAATTTGAAACTGATATAATGAAACCAGCTGAGTTGCTTTGACATGGAGCCAGTTGGAGACCAATTGTATTGGTCAACTGGGTGACAGCTCTCTCAACTTCCAATTCACAATTATTCTGGCTGGGTCAATTGGACTGTATTTTTCCATTTAGATTCTGATGGAAAATAGATATGGGGGCAATTTTACAACCTCACCACACCTGGCATTATTGTACCGATCCTGGGAAATAACGTGCAGACCTGAAAATCAGCTTCGCGCTTGGCGCCATACAGCTTGTAATTATCTCAGTTCCTTCCTGACAGCATGAACCAGATCACGCCTGGAAAATTCATGAGGCTGGTTAGCGTAGTTAAAGTAGCATTTAAATATGCACAACGCATTCAACTTGCCATGGACAGAATCTACCAACCTTCAGTCGTGGCACAAGAATGGCGAGACTCAGTACTGATCTCCATTAGCAAAGAACTGGCATGATGGTCAAGCTCCGGGGGATGGGGCTTGGAGGCCATCGAAACACCCAGGTGGTCAGGACATGGCTGGGCAATACCCATCAAGACCTTGACAGTAGCCATCAGGCACCCTGGCAGTGGTCACCAGACACTGCTAATATGCCAGGGTCAATTCCAAATGGTGGGGCCCAAGTGGGGGTTATAACAGGGGGAATTGTGCAGAGGAGGTCATGCAGGGTTTCATGAGTGGGGGGCATGTTGGGGGTTGGAATGGGGACATGTCAGGGGTCATGATGGAGGGGCATCTCAGGGGTCAGGCAGGGGGACCCAATGCCAGCCACCCATGTCAGGGAGAGAGTGGGGACATTAGTATAACTAATGAGAACATTGGAATCTGTTATAATGTAACCAATGGTAACATATTGCGAGAGTCAACTGGTCAGTTGACCCAGTAGAAAATGTAACCAATGGCAAAATAATGTGGTAGTCAGCTGACCAGCTGACCCGGTATAAATAGAAAGCAGATGGGGATTGTGGGGAGCTTGCGTGGCCCAGGACTTGGCCAAAGAGCTGATGTAATGAAGTTTCTCTATTAAACCTTTTTCTTTGATTTACTATGTGAAGTTAGTTTTTTTATTTCTTGCAGCTGAAGCACCCTTACTGCCAGCTGAACAAGAGAACATGCTGCCAACAAAGAAGGAGTCCCAATGTCTGTGGGGGGTGGGGGGGTCTCCCAATGCATTGTGAGGTTGGGGCGTCCTTGTGGAATGTTGCTCAAGTGCTCTGAAGTCAGGCTCACTGGAGTGTTTCGTTCCCCATTCCCTCAACCCCTCCAATACTGGCATGGAGCTCCCAACTCTCCAAAAAAGTGATTGAATGTGGGACAATTGTGGAGCAAAGCATATCTGAGAGATCATGGATTATTGTATTATTCTCGCCATTATGATAATTTGGGAAAATTCTGCCCATAGTTTTTGGTAATTTATATTTGTATGTGTGTGTGATGGGCACAAGTTTTAAGTTTTTGTTTTAAGTTTAATTTATATTGCTACAGCTGTGTGGCAACAAAGACAGGTAAAGCAGTTTTAGTTCAAATGAAAAATGACCCAGTTAGAACAGCTTTTCACAGGATCTGGTGGAACAGCATGAAGGGGTCTATTGAGAGCAGATCCTAAACTAAAGAACTGAAAGGCCCCAAAATCAGAGAGAGAAGAAAAGTAAGTTTCAAGAA
Source organism: Carcharhinus amblyrhynchos (assembly GCF_965287045.1). Classification (NCBI taxonomy): domain Eukaryota; kingdom Metazoa; phylum Chordata; class Chondrichthyes; order Carcharhiniformes; family Carcharhinidae; genus Carcharhinus; species Carcharhinus amblyrhynchos. The sequence goes on along the minus strand of NC_137327.1, from coordinate 58,293,672 downwards.
GACATGCCAGTCAAAGGGTAGAACAGAAATCTAGAAAATGGTCCTGTTAAATGAGACTAAGAGTGAGGAGTAAAGGCCCCAAGTTAAAAAACAGGTCTGCAAGGTGCAAACCTAGAATAGCATGGGCTTGCAAGAAATCAGGAATCTAAGGAGACCCAAAGGTTGCTGATTCCTTACTGGAACCTGTGAAGCATTGATGTTCAGTTGGTATCTAGGTATCTGAGATTAACAGTGTGTGGAAAGCAAAGCATGAATGCACATGGCTATCCAGGGAGAGGAATATCAAAAGGAGAGGTGGAAACCCTGGAGGTGGATCCTTGGTGAAGACATCTAAGAGAAATAGTTGTTTGGGAGAAGATTCCAAAATGTGTTCCTCAAGAGTGGAGTTTGGAAACCCTCACGTGAAAGTTGAAATTCCAGTGAGACCAGTTGGCTCTCAGTGTTACAGTGCCTGGGAGGAATTGATGAGAAATCCATATAATCTGTATTGGTGGCATCTATTACTTGGTTTCAGATTGTGGGATGTCTGACCACAGGATGTCGAGTTGTTTATATGGGCTGTATACTTTCTGAGAGAATTAGAATATAAGATAAATTTTGTAACTTGTGTTATGCTTACAAATCTGTATATTTCTTTAAAGATATAATTGGGGTGAAGGAGTAGTGTATTATAGTTAACCTTTTCTTGTTTAATAAATAATTTTCTTCATTAAAAGTTCATCAGCTGACATCAATGATTCTGTTTAGTAGCTATTTTCTAGATAAAAAAAAGTTGGGATCTATCAGGTGGGGTTCCACCCTGTCCAATAGTAACATCAATTAGGATCATAACAATACCGACTGAATCACAGTCACAGTACCTCCAGCACTACTTTCTTATCTGGCTTAATTACGCCAAAGTCTCTCAAAGTATATGCTCTGAAATTGGAATATTCTGGACCTGCCCACTAATGGGATCTTCCAGTCCTACCAAAGTTGACTTCCACTATGGGTTCCCCAGCATCAGGAGGGGTGAATCATGTAAAACATCATCAGGGCTGGAAGAATGGCTGGTGACTAGCAGTGAGCCTCCTCTGCTGTAAGAAAACCTGCCAGAGAGGGGGCTGCAAAATTCAGGCCAAATTTACACCTCTTTGGTTAAAATTCAGCTCCCTGCCTGCCAATATCGCTGGGTCGGAACCAATTATTCCTTGACTGCCCCTATTTTAGCATGTTTTTCTCTATTTGCATTTCCATCTCCATTCGTGTTATACCTTGAATAGACTTGGCGAATCCAGGCCCCATGCCCTGAACTGTCAATCTTGGTTCTTTATTCCATAATATTAATTGCAAATAATTCTTCATGTACTTTGGTCACAAAATGCCCTCAGCTGTCCTGCAATATGTTTATGCAGAATGCAGACAGTGAAACATTGCAGTGCAGCTACACCATTTACAGGTGTACAGATTAAAGCTATAAAAATAACTTTAAACAAGAACACAGATTAATCTTCTGAACCCAGAAAAGAAAGCAACTTGACTCAGTGGTAAGAGCCCACCTCAACTTGGCATTGTACTGTTCAGATCAAGAAAATTCTTGGTTAAATGCCTGCGAAGAAACAAAACCAGAAAAAAACTGGAAAATCTCAGCAGGTTTGGCAGCAGTTGGGGGAGAGAATGGAGCCAATGTTTCGTGTCAACTTTCTGCCAATTCCAGTGTGATGCCACTACTCAGCACATCTTCCCCTCACTCCTATTGTCAGCATTCTGCAGGGACTGTTCGCTCTTGGACACCATGGTCCACTCCTCCATCATACCCAACACCTCACCCCCTGCCCACAGCACCTTCCCATGCAATTGTAGGAGGTGCAACACCTGCCCCTTCACTTCCTCCCTACTTACCACTCAGGTCCAAAACATCCATTTCGGGTGAAGAGTGTTTCACATGCATCTCCTTCAATCTAGTCTATTCCATTTGCTGCTCCCAATGCAGTCTATTCTACGTTGGAGAGACCAAACACAGACCGGGTGACCGCTGTGCTAAACATCTTTGGTCTGTGCGCAAGCAGGACCCAGACCTTCCTGTCACTTGCCACTTCAGCACACCACCCTGTCTATATGTCCATCCTTAGCTTTTGAAATGTTCCAGTGAAGTCCAAAGCAAATTGGAGGAATAGCTGTTCGACTCGGCATGGCATCCTGAAAGAACATTCAGCGAGTCCCATTCCCGTCTTATACGATGCAAAAAGAAAACTGTTTTTGTTTTATCCTCAAGTGTTTTCAAAAGCCACAATTGAATCTGCTCCACCCCTCTCTCAGGCAATGCCTTCCCAATCCTAACCTCTCTCTGTCTATATAAGTGCTCTCTCACGCTGCCTTTGGTTATTTTATAAATCATCTGCCACCACACCGCCGCCACCAGCACGCCATGCTGCCAAAAGCAACAGCTTTTTTCTCTTAATTTTCCCTTATTTACAAAGAACAAAGAACATCCCAGCACGGGAAACAGGCCCTTCGGCCCAACGAGCCCACGCCGCCGCATCACCCTACACCTACCCTGCCCTGTGTGTATGTGAGTGGAACCCCTAATGTAGCCAGGTTCAGGGGAGAATAGTGTCAATTTGGTACACCAATCAGCCTAAGAGCACATCTTTGGAGTGTGGGAGGAAACCGGAGCGCCCGGAGGAAACCCACGCAACCACAGGGAGAATGCACAAACTCCCACAGACACAGGCCCAAATCCATGTATCTGCACAGCTAGCAGTGATAGTCACTGAGCTGTTGCGGTGTCTGTCTGCTGGTCCAGGTTTAAGCATACACACCAACACGAAGTACTAGGCCACTCCCGGAACCTCCAAGAGCAGCCCACGCACGACCCACCGTGTGCATGCCCCTCGTTTGACACGAGGTGGACCGACACCTGTGGAATAAAAAGACAAAACTTTAACATGTAGTACTACATTTCCGGTGTCGTCCCGAGGCTCTGACCCTATTTAATACCATCTACTATAACCCTCTATCCTTGTTTCACTCATGTGTCTATCTAAGTAAACCTTAAACAAGTCCAACGTGCCTGCCTCCACCACCCTACTCGGTAGGCCGTTCCATACCCCCACGACCCTCTGCGTGAAAAACCTTCCTCTCATATCCAAATTATACTTCTCCCCCTTCACCCTTAGATTGTGACCTCTCGTAATTGTCCCCAATCTAGGGAAAAGCCTACCACTGTTGACTCTATCTATTCCCTTCAGTATTTTATACACCTCTATCACATCCCCCCTTAATCTCCGTCTTTCTAAGGAGAAGAGCCCCAGTTTCTCCAACCTTTCCTCGTAACTCAGTCCTTCCATGCCAGGCAACATCCTGGTAAACCTCCTCTGCACCCTCTCCAGGGTCTCCACGTCCTTCCGGTAGTAAGGTGACCAGAACTGGAAGCAGTACTCCAAATGCGGTCTAACCAACGTTCTGTGCAACTAAAGCATTAGATGGCAGTTCTTATACTCTATACTCCTTCCTATAAAGGCTAGCATTCCATAAGCTTTCTATACAACCTTCTCTACTTGTGTCGACACCTTCAGAGGCTTGTGCACCTGCACTCCCAGGTCCCTCTGTATCTCTATACTCTTAATCGGTCTACCTTTTATCACGTAACTCCTCCCTGCATTATTCCTTCCAAAATGCATCACCTCGCATTTGTCAGGATTAAATTCTATCTGCCCCTCGCATTTGTCAGGATTAAATCACAGTTATTCCCATCTATCCACATAACTGAAGTCTCTCAACATGCAACTATTCTCTAAATGAGAACACCAGCATCTACCAGCTGCCTTCAAGCAACACGTTATCCTGACTTGGAAATATATCACCATCCCTTCACAGTCACTGGGTCAGATTCCTGGAACACCCTCCCTAACAGTGCAGTGGGTGTACCTACACCCACTGGACTGCAGCGGTTCAAGAAGGCAGCTCACCCCCACCTTCTCAAGGGTAATTAGAGATGGACAATAAATGTTAGCTTAGTCAGCAACACGCACAACCCGTGACCAAATAAATTTAAAATATATACATAGTTCCTGCACCCCCTCAAATGCCTTCGATGCATTCCTAAAATGTACTGCCTACAATTTGACAACAGCCCAGTTGAGGGTGAATCTTAACTTTCCTGCTTTTGTACTTTGTGTTTCTATATATACAGCCCATTTGTGTGACAGAGTCGCATGGTGGTTAGCACTGCTGCCTCACAGTGCCAGGGACTCGGTTCAATTCCAGCCTTGGGTGACTGACTGTGAGGAGTTTGCACATTTTCCGTGTCTTTGTGGGCTTCCTCCGGATGCTCCGGTTTCTACCCACAGTCCAAAGATGTGAAGGTGAGGGCGATTAACCATGCGCAATTGCCCCTTCGTGTCCCAAGATGTCTAGGTTAGGAGAATTTGGGGGTAAATGTGTGGGGATATGGGGATAGTATCTGGGGTATGATGCATGGTGGGAGAATCAGTGCAGACTCAATGGGTCAAATGGTCTTTCTGCACTGGAGGGATTCTATGGTCCTATGATCCCGTATATGTTCTTAAACCTTTGTCAGTCTGCTCTGCCATCATCAATAATATGTTCATATCATAGATCATAGAATCCCTTCAATGCAAAAGATGCTATTTGGCCCGTCAGGTCTACACCAATTCAGCATCTTACCAAGGGTCTAAAATCATAACCCCACATATTTACCCTGCTAATCCCCCTAAAATACACATTTTGGGGCACTAAGGGGCAGCATAGCATGGCCAACCTACCTAATCTGCACATTTTTGGACCATCTACCTACAATCCTTTGCTAATCTACCCTCTGTAGATTTGCAGCTTTTAGTTTATATGCCTCTTCAAATGCTTCATTTCACATGCCTCTGCATTCAATTTCATGTGCCATTTGCTTGCCATACCAGTAGCCAATCTATGCCCTCTTAAGATTTATCCTCTGCACAATTCACAACACCTGCAACTATTTTCAGCTTTGAACGTCTATAGCCCTGATCCAAATGTTACTGGCAAATTGGCTAAGAGGGACACTAAAGGCTGATGGGAAATGTGGCTAAGTTACAGAAGACACTATAAGGAATAATAGGCAGTTCTGCCACAGCATACAAGACAGCAAGTGGTCCTTGGTTTTCAAGAGGTGATTGTTATCGGTTTGAAGTGTCAGAGATATGAAATGAACAAATGGTTGTCAATCATCACCCATCATGTGGAAAGTAGGAGGCAATTAACATGGACATCTGTGGAAATCTGCCAGGAACAAAGGAATGCAAGCAGAGGCACAGTCCCAAGGATGGTATATGTTGTCACAGGCTTAAATATATTAGCAACAAGCTATAGGGAACGATAGTAGAAGGAAGACTCAGGCTTTTGATTTGAAGACAGCATTCAATCCCCATTCATGCCTGGCAGGATGATTCAGTGGTGACATCTCCACAACTTCAGTAGAAATCATTAGGTAAGTATTGTTTGCTTAAACCTACGCTGAGGAATTTGTAGTGGTAAGACAGGAAGGTAGAATTATTTGTGTGTTTTAACCAGGGCATAGTAACGATCAACATTGGGATTTAGTATATTGTTTAATAAAGAAGTGATTCAATTTAAAAATAATGGTGTTGTGTCTGTCAATTGTCTGTTTCAAGGATCTCAGTCAACAACGTTCAATTCCAATTCTTTAATATATATGAAGAAAAGCAGTTATCCTGGTACACTGCTATACATTCCTTTCCTTGAAGCACATGGATAGACTGAAACACAAGTTTTGATATGGCCTGCATTCTGAACACTCTTTTATGAGGTTGATGGTAGTCATTGATTCTTGGCTATTTGGACATTGTCCTGACCAGGTGAGAGGAGTGAACTGTCTCCCTTCTATTCAATCTCCTCACATGGACACAACAAAAGCTTAAATTCATTTTTCATTCAATCATTTAGACACCCATGCATGTGCTCACATGCACACATGTGGTCCGACGTTAAAAATGTTGCAATTATTACAAGACCTAGAATCGCTGGTAGGTTTCTGATTGAGTTGGCCTTTTTCACAGGGTAACAACTTATTTCAGAAGAGAGAAAGAGAACAGCCTTCAGCATGTTTCCTCTGCTGAAACTTTTTTAATACTGCCAATGTCACTTGCAATCTCTCTTTCAGGATACTGGCAACCTTGCCTTGAAATACTTCACTCATTGTGTACTTCCAAGTGGTTTTGTGTGTGTCTGTCTATGACGGTCTTTGTTTCCAATACTTTGCATTTTTAATGTCTCTTTCTTAGTTACGGGTATTGATGGGTGTCTGGATTACAGGAGCTGTCTCCCCTTCACATTCCCCTAAGGGTTATTTGTTTGTTTCTCACCTTCACTTTGGAATGTGGCCTTGCATTTTTAAGCATTTTATTTCATTCAAGTTGAAAAATTTCCAGTCAGTTAACAATTCTTTTTTCAGAAAATAAAGGGTATAGTCTTGAAACAACATGTTAACACATCTTCTCATTTTGTCAAATAAGCAGAAAAAGGATTTTGGTGAATTCTACATTTTAAAGAGCTAGAGGCCTCTTTACTCTTTGTTGCCAGACAAAGCAGACATAATCTGAAAGCACAGTGTACTGAAAAAAGGGTTAATTTAAAGAAAAATTTGAACCTGTAGAACACAATATCAGACCTCTCACTTTTCATGTGGATTTCTTGCAATCTATTTTCCTCAGTTTAATTTCTCATTAAGCTAAAACCATCTTTCATACAGCAATCTTAGCTTCCTGTTAAAGATTCTAGGTGAGGGGGCATTAATGATTGATGATTTTGCACACCATTTGATGCAGCTACCTCAAAGGCAATTAAGGGTTTGCGTTCTACGATCAACTAGTACAAAATAAGTGCTGTATGTGGAAAACAATATGCTTGTTTGTGCTACCCATCTACAAGTGTGGGAACTGCACTGAAATGTCTTCATAGCAGCTTCCTAAGGAACTGCACTGTACTTAACTCACCAGGGAACTCTGCTGCATTCAATAATGTTAACCCCTTCAGTATTTCTTACAGTTCAATAATCCCCCTTTTTAACACTTAAGAGGCTTGTGGAGCTTGTAAAACTTTATGGGTTTGTGAATTCACCATGCCTTACTTAACAGGCCATCAAAACTTTTTACTTAATTAGTACCTAACAGCAGTGAGACAATTTAGGTGACACTCTTTCTGTTGATTGGATTTATGGCATGAAAGCTCACTCTTGTTGGTTTTCATGTTCTTGACCTAATTATTAATTGATGGGGTTAGGTTGCTTTACACTATGGTGAAGTTCAGATTGCATTTATTGGCTTTATATAAATATATGGAATAGATTGTATAGAAAATGGAAATATCATAGGAGGAGGCAGTTGTCTGAGGTTGAAGTGCGTGGGGAGTGTGGAAGGTGTTTTCTCCAATGCAAGCTGATCTGATTGAAGCATTTATGATGCTGGCACTGAAGGAGATTGAAAGTGTTCAATTTCTTAATATCATTCAGGAAAAAGGTGCAGATCTGCTTTCCGTTTCTCAAAACAGAGAATGAAAGCAGAGTTTGAAATGAGATTAGGTACAAACTGGGAGCATTTTAAGGTTTGTTCGATTAAGTTAAATTTGAGGTGAAAATGCAAACAGGAATTTGATGACTGTGCGTTTTGTAACCTCGGTTGTATGAAGTTGGGGAATTGTTTGAACATTTGGTGCTTTGAAAGGTCATATTAGAGTAGCAGATGACAGCAAATGAATTTTGATTTCAACAAAGGGAAAATGACAAAAAGCTTTAATTGAAATTTTCAGAATTTATTTAAAATTATTCAATTTCTGATTTACCTTCAAATTAATGCATTCAAGAAAGGTTCATAATTGGAGTAATGAACAGACAGTGTTTTTAATCTCCCACAAAATGAAATTTTACATGATTGATGCTGTTCATAACTTAACTTCTCATTGACTTGCAGAGTAGCGAACCTATTTTGCTGTAAAGACGTAATATTACAGGACTAATGCAATTCAATATTGGATTCATTGTCACTCCAAGGGAGGCTACAACCTTTAGTTTATCTACAGCCAGGTTCCTCCCATCGCAAAATAAAGTCTAATTTCATCCATAGGGGCGGATAGAAGGAGGACACCTGCCAAAAATGTGAACAGTTCAGAAGGGATTCACAAGAATTTTCATAGAGGAGTATTCCTGCTGAGTGTTTCAGTCATAGTAAAGTTTGTTCTTTCAGCTGTCTGTCGCTCTCAATAAAAGATATCTATGTCCTTTCTAAAGAGAATCTCATTATTTTGTTTTCTTTATTGATCAGCTGTGGGCGTCCTAGCTGAACTGATATTTGTTGTCCAGCCCTACTCCCTTCCCTTGAATTAAGTGTTTGGCAATTTAAGAGCCCACTATCTTGCTGTGGATCTTGCTAGGGCTTCTTGCCATCTTCAGATGCCAGAATTTATTGCTCAGCCCTGATTACCCTTGAACTGAATTGGCTTGTTAGACCATTTCAAAGGGCAGGCACATGGATGCCAGTCCAGGTAAGGACAGCAGATTTCTTTCCCTCAAGGACAAGAATAGACCAGGTCTGTTTTTATAACAAAGGCTTCACGATCGTCATTAGACTTTTAACTCCAGATTTCTATTGAATTCAAATCATGATAAGTCCCCAGAGCATGACCCTGGCTGGAATTCTCCAGTCTCGCATTCCCCTCCACTGCTGCCAGCGAGAATGGAGAATTTGATGTTCAGCTAAATCTCCATTCACTGCAGCAGGACCAGAAAATCCCAGCTGCACGTGAGGCCAGAGAATGCCGGATACTGGGCCTCTGGATTACTGGTCCAGTGATAGTACCACTGTGCCCCCTCCTCACAATGTAGCTGTGACTGGGACAAGGGCTCATTATTCCATCTTTTGGCCATAACCATCATAGTTCAATTTACTGACCAGGTCTAATTCAGTCTCTGGCCTAGTCCTTCTCCCTACGCACCCTGAAATTTTATGGAAGACTCGAATCAGCATATATAGATCAAGATTATACCACTGACTTTTTTTTGCTGTTTATACAGCAAAAACTGGAGTCTGTGAAACAGAAACATGTTTTTTCCAATCCTCATCCACCTTAATTTGTTAAATACCAAAAGGTATTTAACAAATAATGAGAAATACATAAAGCACCCAATATTATATCAGCATTGTAAAACTATGCAAACAAAGGAAATATATGAGGAATATTGTAATATAAGTGTCTGGCAAATAAAGGGTTATTACAGTACTGCCCAAACAGTGATGGAAGAGAACACATGGCCCACACTAGGGGTCAGTGTAGTCTTGGGCAGAGCTGTGTGTGGAAGCAAGTATGGAGACAGCTCTGAATTTGAACCTTTACTGTACCTATGTACATAATTTCAAACAGTTATCAACTTTGATTTTACTTGTACATGGGATGTGGGCATCCTTGATCTCAGTAGCTTGCTTGGTCATTTCAGAGGGCATTTAAGAGTCAACTTCATTGTTATGGGGTCTGGGGTCACATGTAGGCCAGACCAGATAAGGACAGCAGATTTCCTTTTCCAAAGGACATTAATAAATCAGATGGGTTTTTAAGACAAATGACAAAGGTATGGTCATCATTAGAGTTTTAATTCCCGATCTTCATTGAGTTAAAATTTCAACATTTGCCATTGTGGGAGTCAGACTCCAGGTCTCCAGAGCATCATCCTGGGTCTCTGGATTACTAGTTCAGTGACATTGCCACTACTCCATTGTCTGCCCTTCGCTGCTTCTGAACTTACTGTGGAACTACTCAAAACCAGAAATACCTTAATAAGACCTACCAAACTACAGCCAACACATTACAACATGATAGCAGTGAATTGAACAACTCAAAACCTCACAGAGACTGTAAAAAAATAAATCCTGGCAAAATGAAGGAAAAATGAAAAAGGCATTCTGACCTGATTAAAAAGCTCAAGAAGCAAAAGTGCAAGAGGAAATTGCTAACGACAACTCCATACAATCATAGAATCCTGCAGAGCAGAAGGAGGCCATTCAGCCCATTGAGTCTGCACTGACTACAATCCCACCTAGGCCCTATCCCCATAATCTCATGCATTTACCCTAACCAGCCTCCCTGACAGTAAGGGGCAATTTAGTATTGCGATCCACCTAACCTGCACATCTTTGGAGTGTGGGAAGAAACCGGAGCACTCAGAGGAAACCCATGCAAACAGAGGATGAACATGCAAACTCCACACAGACACTGGCCCAATCTGGGAATTGAACGCCAGTCCCTGGGCTGTGAGGCAGCAGTGCTAACCATTGTGTCACTGTGCTGCCCCCAGGAACCCTAACTCCAGAGAAAGGCTTGGAAGCTGAAGGTAGAAATTAAACTCAACACTGCAGTAAAAAACTACATCAAACTGTGTGGAGTTTCAGCTTCAATATCCAGAGATGCAGTGATAGCAGACCGAGCAGGAGTGAGCTAAAAATTTAAAACTTCGGGACTACATAAATTCTAAAAAAAAGCTAAATATTGCAGTAGTCAGAACTTGCTATTCAAATCACAGGCTGAGGTGATCATTGCCTGACACTCGTGTGCTGTGAATGTTATTTGCCACTTATCAGTCCATGTTGAATGCTAATCAGGTCTTACTATATACAAACACAAACTACTTCATTATTTGAGGAGTTGTGAATGGAATTGAACATCAACAAACATCCCAAATCTAACCTTATGATGGACTGAATGTCATTGATGAAGTTAAAGATGATGGCCCTAGCACTCTGCCCTGAGGAACTCTTACAGCGATTCTGAGACTGAGATGATCGGTCTCCAATAATCACAGCAATCTCCTTTGCATGAGATAAATCTCCAACCAGTGCAAAATCTTACGCTTCCTGTATCCCCACCCAAATTTCCACTGATTTCAGTTTTGTTTGGGCTCCTGGATATCACACTCAGAGAAATGCTGCTTTGAGGTCAAGGACAAATATTCATACTTCATCTCAGTAATTCAGCTCTTTTGTCTACATTTGGACCAAGACTGTATTGAGGTCAGGTGCCAAGAGGCTCTGATGGAATCCAAACTAGGTAAGAAGTCTTCCAAAGTCAGGACAGTGTGTTGAAATTTAGCTGGCTTCCCAGCCTGTGTTGAAGAGCCTAAAAATTGGCAAGCCTCCCGCGGGCTGGCTCCTGCACTCCAGCGGGTGCAGGGAGCAGCTCTCGGGAGTTTACTGTGTTTACCCCGGTCCAACGCCAGCATCTCCACATCATGGAATCCAAACTAAACACCAGACAACAGGTTATTGCTGTGTAAGTGCTGTTTGATAGTACTGTCAATGACACATTCCATCACTTTGCTGATGATCAGGAGTAGGCTGATGGGATGGTAATTGGCCATTTTGGATGGTTGGATTGGACAATACATACCTGGGCAATTCTCCACATTGCCGGGCAGAGGCCAGCGTTGTAGTTGTACTGGAACAGCTTGGATAGGGACACAGCTCCTTCTAGAGCAGAAGTACTTTTTTTGGGATGTTGTCAGGATCCAGAGCCTTTGCATTATCCGGATTCTTCATTCATGTGAAATGAACCAAATTGGTTGAAGATTAGCATCTATGATGCTGAGGTCCTCATAAGGAGGCCTAGATGGATCATCTGATTGGTTCTTCAGGCTGAAGATGGTTATAAATGTTTCAGCCTTGCTGTTTGCTGGGTTCCCCCATATGAAGGATGGGGATATTTATGGAACTTCCCTCTTCTGTTAATTGTTTAATATTCACCCATTCATGATTGAATGTGACAGGATTGCAGAACTTAAATTTGACTCATTGGATGTGAGATCACTTAGCTCTATTGCATGCTACTTCCATTGCTTGGCATGCAAGTATGCTGTAGCTTCACCAGGTTACCACGTCATTTTCAGGTACCTACCTGCTGCTGCTCTTCGCATGCTTTTTTGCATTCTGCAGACAACCCTTGACTTAATGGTAATGGTGGAGTGAGGAATATGCCAGATATTGTGATTGAATAAAATTCTGCTGCTGATGTCCAGTTTCATGGACAGATCGGTGAGGATCTGGTCTATTAGGCTTTTCCCCTTGGTGATTCCCTCATCACTACAAGCCCAGGTATGGCAATCATGTCCTTCAAGATTCTGCCAGCTTAGTCAGTCTTGGAACTACTGGGCCACGCTGTTCATGGGCATTGAAATTCCCCCATCCGTGGTATGCCCTTACCACCCTCAGTTTTTGCTCGTTAACACGGAGCAGTATTGATTCATGAATGTGACAGCTCTCGGGAGGCTTGCCAATCTTTAGGCTCTTCAACACAGGCTGGGAAGCCAGCCAAATTTCGACACACAGTCCTGACTTTGGGAAATGGGCCAGATTCAGACAGGGTCATATCCATAATGGTCTCGTTGTGCTTTGTTAATGTTATAGCTGAGCAGAATACCTATGCTACACTATTGACAGAGTTCCTATTAGCCACTGGATTGGTTATCCTCTGAAAGAAGTCCAATGTGAGCTGTGACCATCACTATTTATAGCTTTATTAACTCCTTGCCTCTGCTCAATATTTCTCCAGGCATCTCAACATTCCCTCCAATGATTTGCTGATTATGGATTTTAGCCATATAGTGAGTGGCATTGTGTGTCCATTTTAATAAATTCTCATTAGACCCACCAGGGGGATTCTTCCATCCTGCTGATTTAAAAATTAGTACAGTAGGCCGAGAGAATCACATGTTGGCTGATTTGTGGGATTCCCACTAGTGTTCATGTCGCCTTTGCATCTCCCAAGCCCAGATTTCCAGCGGCATCTGCTCAGCGAGCGTTTAGATAGTATTTTACACATTATCGGGCCTGGGACTGAATTCTCTGAGCCTGCTCCCATCTCCCACTCCACCATTTTCGGTGAACTAATGGGTCAACCCCACTGGAAAGCAAGGGGGCTATCAGGGACCTGCAGGGGGCTTGGCGGGGGGTGACGGAGGGGTTGGTGCTCCCTAGACATGGGCACTCTGGTAATGCCAGCCTGTGGCCCCTGCCACTGCCCAAAGGGCAAAGTGTCTATGCATGGGGGCACCTTGGCACCCCTGACCAGGCATGGGAAAGTGCCAAGGGGCAGAGTCAGTGGGGCAGGGCCTATAGGGGTGATCAGGTGGGGGTGGGAGATCCTGCTGCCACTCTGCATTGGGATTGATTGGGGCTGGAGGCCAGCGCTCAGCTGGGGAACTCTGCTGGGTGGGTGGGGGGTGGGAGGAGAGGGGGTAGTCTGCCGGGGGGAGGGAAGTCTACCGGGGAGGGGGTGTGTGAGGAAATCAGCCCTTCCAGGGGAGGGGGTGGTTGGAGATCGGGGCGGGCTGGGATGGGGGAGAGCAGGTTGGGGAATGGTGGGGGAAGGAAGGAAAGAGAGAGGCCCATAATTAGGTCGGTCTGTGGGTGTCTACACTGCAGAGGGGGCAGGGAAGGGTTGGAGATTGGAGCAATTGAGCTGTGGAGGGTGGAGGGGGTTGGTCAGAGGGATGGCGCTGCAATCAAGCTGGCCAGCAAATGGGAGGCTGACAGTTCAGGGCCGCTGTGCATTTGCAGAGGTCCGCCAGTTTCAACATTCCAGGCATGAATAGACCCTGCTCCCTGAAATCTATGATATTTACGCTGGTGGCCTCTGCATTGCACAAAGTGTGGGGGATTCTGGTGTGAACCCCACTAGAAAAAGAAACAGTGTAAATTACTCCAGTTATCCTGCAAATTCAACATTTAGAATTGTTTTGGGAGAATTGCCCCACCCTTTCTGACCCCTGTACACCATTTGTGGCTCTCGCAATTCTCTAAAACACAGTCCAGAATATATCTTATTACATCAGCCATTTCCTTAAGAAATTTTTATTTCTGGACTCTAATCTGTGACTTTCACAGCAAGTTCACAATTTTTTTTCAGGGAGATCCTTAGGAAGATTGAGGAAAGTTCTCTTACAGTATCTTGGAACCGGTGACCAGGCAAATAAGTGGTCATTTGTCCAGAGCTGCTCATTGCCAGGACTGATCAACAAAGCAAAAGATACTCGAAATAAATCCAACAGGAAATACGGCCATTAAACTCCAGAAATTGCCTATCAAGATGGAAAAAGATGAAAATATACACCTCTCCTATGGCACTTGGAATAAAAAGACATGTTCGAAAATAAGCATCATCTGTTCTTACAATTATAACAGGCTTTGGTATCTGCGAGCAGTGATTGTTTGTTTTGACAGCTGAGGGCATTATGAATGCTCGGCTTGAGTTTCAAATGCTCCAGAGGTTGCTGTGTTCACAGTTGGATTGATTGAGTGTTTTATGATGTTATTAAAAGATTATCTATCTTTGAAGTGATAATTGAATATTGAAGATTGACCACTTAAGGAGTTTGAAGTTTCTTTCATTCTATCCGGAATTTTAAAAATATTAAAAATAAGAAACGCTATTCTTCACTGCCAGGTCTATTAAATGTGTACCTTCTCCATAACCATTTCAATTGCAATTACGCAGCTCATGAGAACTGTAAGTTGTAGATACTGGGGCAGTCACTTTGGAGGATACATAGACAATATGGAAGAGGGAGTATGGAATATGTGAAGCAGTATTGAGGGGGAACAAGGGTGGGTGGAAAGGTGATGGTTTTGTTTAGGGGGCATAAAACTATGTTGGAGAGTGGGAGTAATGTCCCAGAGCACTTATGTGGGCCTTCGAATCAGCTAATCTCCGCACCCTTACTGGTTTGTGACTAGGGAAAACAAAATGCCTGCCTGCCCACATTTCCAAGAGACAAAAATGAGCAGAGATTACAGGGTTCAGTTTTCAGAACTTTCTGGCTATTTCCTTCCATTCTAAAAAGCATTATTAGCATTGCCATTTATACGACACCAAATAGGCGACATACCTGGCAGGACTCATGTCAATGGTTATAGAAATGCATGTCTAGCCCCCTGACAATCGAATGCTCCATGGCTACTGCATTTGCTGGGCCCCTGTGTGCAGTCATTTACAACACAATGCCATGGATGTGCACATAGGTATCATTACCATCATTGGTGTTTAACACACAAAGCAATTTGAGGAGCATGCCACGCTCCTAGAGGATGCCACGCCCCTGGAGGATGCCACACTCCTAGAGGGTGCCAAACTCCTAGAGGATACCAAGCTTCTAGAAAATGCTACGCTCCTAGAGGATGCCACACCCCTGGAGGATGCCACATTCCTAGAGGATGCCATGCTCCTAGAGGATTCCTACACTCCTACAACTGTGAGATAGAGAATCTGGTGAACTGGTGCAGCAACAATAATCTTTCCCTAAATGTCAACAAAACAAAGGAGATTGTCATCGACTTCAGGAAGTGCAAAGAAGAAGATGCCCCTGTCTACATCAATGGGGATGAAGTAGAAAGAGTTGCGAGCTTCAGGTTTTTAGGTGTCCAGATCACCAATAATCTCTCCTGGTCACCCCATGCTGACACTGTAATTAAGAAAGCCCACCAACGCCTCTACTTTTTCAGAAGACTAAGGATATTTGGCATGTCAGCTATGACTGTCACTAACTTTTACAGATGCACCATAGAAAGCATTCTTTCTGGCTGTATCACAGCTTGGTTTGGCTCCTGCTCTGTCCAAGGCCGCAAGGATTTACAAAAGATTGTGAATGTAACCCAACCCATCACGCAAACCAGCCTCCCATATATTGACATTGTCTACACTTCCCACTGCCTTGGAAAAGCAGCCAGCATAATTAAGGATCCCACGCACCCTGGACATTCCCTCTTTCACCTTCTTCCTTCGGGAAAAAGATACAAAAGTCTGAGGTCATGTATCAAGCGATTCAAGACCAGCTTCTTCCCTGCTGCTGTCAGACTTTTGAATGGACCTACCTTGAATTAAGTTGATCTTTCTCTACACCCTAGCTATGACTGTTTCACTACCTTCTGCAGTCCCTCATTTCTTTATCTGTGAATGGTATGTTTTGTCTATATAGCGCACAAAAAACAATACTTTTCACTGTATGCTAATATATGTGACAATAATAAATCAAATCAAAAAATGACCACCATCTGGAAGGTCTGCTTGAGGAAGATCTCAATCTTCTGCAATGATTTCAGTCACTTCTCTCACATATAAGATAAGCGCAAGCAACTGAAGACAACTCCTGACAATTGGTTATCCAGGACATACTAACTGAAATGGGCTGACCCATCATCCATTATTTTGCTTAAAATCTGTCTGCTTACGAGTGATGTTGTCAAGCTCATGACCCACTTACTTATTATTTAATTATGCATTTATACTGATGTTTTAGCTGCTGCATTTTGAATCTCAATATCAGTATCTCTTACTTCATTAATTTCAATGTCATTGCTTTCGATCTAATTAATGACTTACATTTTTACTGTCGCCCCTTGGTTTAAAGCTCCCTGCACCAAATTGCCACACTTATCAAATCCCTATTATTCCATTTCTCAGTCTCTCCCAGTTCTGTGCACACAGATATCCCCCCATCTTCTTTTAAGTGGAATAAATTAAACTAAATTTGGGTGGCATGGTTGTCAGCACTGCTGCCTCACAGTGCCAGGAACCCGGGTTCAATTCCAGTCTCGGGTCACACATTCTCTCTGTGTTTGACTGGGTTTCCTCCGGGTGCTGTGGTTTCTCCCGCAGTCCAAAGATGTTCGGGTGATTGGCCATGCTAAATTGCCCCTTAGACTATGGGGCATAGGGCCTGTTGTCGATGAAGGCTCAATGGACCTCCTTCTGCACTGTAGGAATTCTATGGTAAGTTCCATGTGTTAAATAAACTGAGGGATAAAGCAAGAAGGCCTGCCCCTTAAAGGGGAACTACCCAAAATGAAACCAAAACACAGATGAGATTTAAAACAGCAAATCAAAATGTGATGAATAAGATTGATAAGGCACCCCAAACACTGCAGTGCCCAACAAGTATGGAAGTATCCCTCCAGAATGCTTAAAAATTACAACACCTCAGTCAACAGCCTACCACAGCAATTAACACCTAGTCTTAACACCTAATTACCTTACAGCTAATTGCAAGTCAGTGATCAGTAGCAGTCAGTCTCAAAGTGACATTTGGAGCAAGTGTTACATTTCCAGCTGATAACGCTAGACATTCAATGCTTACCGGAAAACTCAACTCTCATCAAATTGCTCCTGTGCTTAGCAAGCAATACTTTTTACCATTCACTCCCACCTCTGTGCACAGTGTTTAGCCATCATCCCTCTGACCTATGGTAGAGGCCAAAAAGCAGGTTACTGATCTTGAAACAGATTGCTCCCTCTTATGAGGAAAGGTCAGCAGATTGGGCTGACATTCATTCGAATTTGGAAGGATGAGAGGTGACCTCCCTGAAACAAAAATTGGAATTCTCCAGTCTCACACGCCAGCGAGGCCAGAGAATCCCAGCTGCGGGCAAGGTCGGATCTTTCCAGCCATAGAATCTGAAGGGGTTTGCAGGATAGCTGCTGAGAGGATGTTTCCCTTTGTGGGGGAATCTAGAACTCGGGTGACAGTTTCAAAATAAGGATTTCCCATTTAAGACAGAAACAAAGAGAAATTTCTTTTCTCAGAAGACCGTGAATGTTTGAAATTCTCTCCTCCAGTGAGTGGTGAGGCTGGATCACTGAATATATTCCAGGCTGAGTTGGGCAAATTTCTGATTGACAAGGAAGTCAAGCGTTATGAGGAACAGGCAGGAAAGTGGCATTGAGGCCACATCCAATCAGCCATGATCGTATTGACAGGTGGAGCAGGATTAAGGGGCCAAATGGCCTACTGCTATTTCTTACAATCTGATTCTTAAGTCAGACCAACTACATTATCCAGCCCACAGAATTCCTAGTGCAGAAGGATACCATTCGGCCCATCGAGCCTGCACTGACTCTTACTCAGGCCCTATTGCCATGCATTTAGCCTGCTAATTCCCTTAACCTATACATCTTGGGACACTAAAGGGGCAACTTACCCTGGCCAAATCAACCTAACCTGCACATCTTTGAACTGTGGGAGGAAACCGGGGCACCAGAGGAAACCGAGCAGACATGGGGAGAATGTGCAAACTCTACACAGACAATCACCCAAGATCGGAATTGAACACAGGTCCCTGGTGCTGTAAGGCAGCA
This sequence comes from Carcharhinus amblyrhynchos, assembly GCF_965287045.1. Lineage (NCBI taxonomy): Eukaryota > Metazoa > Chordata > Chondrichthyes > Carcharhiniformes > Carcharhinidae > Carcharhinus > Carcharhinus amblyrhynchos. Next base: position 58,275,513 of record NC_137327.1, on the reverse strand, counting down.
GTGCCACCATGCTGTCCAAGGAACAATGCATTTTCTTCAGTCTTGGACAAAGAAAGAAGATGCTTTCCATGTAATGAGAATTCTGGAGCTTTCTTATAATGAGGTCACTGGGTCTAATGGCCTCCTTCTATGATATCTGATTCCATTGGACTCAATAAGGACCTTAAATTCTATTTTGCAAACAATTCATTTCTCCTGAAATCTGCAGCCATCTTGTCTGCTTTCTGACCTCATGGCTTTTCAATTGAGAGGAGGCTGTGTTAAACCTTACATACATGAGCCAGAATTTTACATTGTGCAGGCAGGCACGTATGAAATCATGGGAAAAGATGTTGTGTGCATACACTGACATCATCATGCGCTCCACAATATTTCAGTCGGCAGGCACTTGCGAGAGTCAGTTGCATACCTGCTAACAATCAAGCAGGAGAAAAGCTGGGGATCCACTACAGTTTGCCTACCACTGCAACAGGTCCACAGCAGATGCCACTTCCCTGGTCCTGCACTCAACCCTGGAACATCTAGATAACAAGGACACTATGTCAGACTCCTGTTTATTGATGACAGCTCAACTTTCAGCACCATTATTCCCGTGAAACTTATCTCCAAACTCCGTGGCCTGGGCCTTGGCTTCTCTCTCTGCGACTGGATCCTGAACTTCCTAACCCACATACCACAATCAGTAAGGATAGGCAACAACACCTCCTCCACGATGATCCTCAACACCAGTGCCCCACAAGGCTGTGTTCTCAGCCCCCTACTATACTCCTTGTGCACCGATGACTATGTGGTCAATTCTCCTCCAATTCAATTTTCAAGTTTGCCGACACCACCACCATAGTGGGTCGGATCTCAAACAATGATGAGAAAGTAGTGGAATGAGATGGAGCATCTGGTGAACTGGTGCAGCAACAATAATCTCTCCATTGATGGCAACAAAACAAAGAGATTGTATTAAACTTCAGGAAGTGTAAAGGAGAACATGTCCCTGCCTACATCAATGAGAACAAAGTAGAATTGGTTGAGAGCTTGAAGTTTTTAGGTGTCCAGATCACCGACAACCTGTCCTGGTCCTTCCATGCCGATACTACAGTTAAGAAAGCCCACCGATGCCTCTACTTTCTCAGAAGATGAAGGAAATTTGGTATGTCAGCTATGACTCTCATCAAGTTTTACTGATGGACCATAAAAAGCATTTTTTCTGGTTGTATCACAGCTTGGTATGGCTCTGCCCAAGAGTGCAAGGAACTACAAAAGGTCGTGAATATAGCCCAATCCATCATGCAAACCAGCCTCCCATCCATTGACTCTGTCTACACTTCCCACTGCCTCGGCAAAGCAGCCAACATAATTAAGGACCCCACGCACCTCCGGCATCTTTCTTCCATCTTCTTCCTTCAGGAAAAAAATACAAAAGTCTGAGGTCACGTACCAACCGACTTAAGTACAGCTTCTTCCCTGCTGCTGTCAGACTTTCAAATGGACTTACATTGCTTTAAGTTGATCTTTCTCTACACCCTAGCTATGATTGTAACACTACATTCTGCACTCTCTCCTTTCCTTCTCCATGAATGGTGCGTTTTGTTAGCATAGCGCGCAATAAACAACACTTCTCACTGTATGTTAATACATGTGATAATAATCAATCAAATCAAATCAAAAAATTTGACCCATGAAGAGACCAATTGAATGCAATTTTACTTGGCCCATCTGCTCTTACAGTTGGTGGGTAGGCTTTACGTTTTAGCTTCAATCGGGATCCAAGGTGGGATGAAATGTCAGTGCTGAAATAAAATTAACAAATATGTCTGGGGACTGATGTTTGTATTTGAAAGTGCTGCCTGCAATTATTTTGATTCTTTTTTCGTTTTGGGTCTTTTAAATCTCTGCTGGTGGGCTGGACTCAATCAAAATCAGCATCGCCAGTGTGACATGGTGAGACTTGCCTCTTGGATTCTTTTTAATGTTGCTCGCAATCTGGCTGAGGAAGCCACTGTCACAGCCGATGTTCCCTGCCCTTCGCAATAAATGAGAAAATTTCTAGCATCTGAGAAATTTCAATCCTCCTTTCCATCAGGATCTATAGCATGAGCCTTTATTACTTTAATCTAAGTAACTGAGATTTTTCTTTTATCCAACTAAAGACCAGACAGTATTGAGGTTCATAAGGAGGAGGTGTTAACAATTCTGCAAAATATGAAAATGATTAAGTCCCCAGGGCCGGATGGGATTTATCCTAGGATTCTCTGGGAGGCTAGGGAGGAGATTGCAAAGCCCTTGGCTTTGATCTTTAGGTCATCATTGTCTACAGGAATAGTGATGGAAATCTGGGGGATAACAAATGTTGGCCCCTTATTCAAGAAGAGGAGTAGAGCCAGCCCTGGTAATTATCGACCAGTGAGCTTTACTTCTGTTGTGGGCAAAGTTTTGGAAAGGATTAGAAGAGATAGGATTTGTAATCATTTAGAAAAGAATAATTTGATTAGAGATTGTCAACATGGTTTTGTGAAGGGTAGGTTGTGCCTCGTATACCTTATTGAATTCTTTAGGAAGATGACCAAAGAGGTGGATGAGAGTAAAGTTAATGTGGAGTACTTGGACTTCAGTGAAGCGTTTGATAAGGTTCCCCACGGTAAGCTATTGCAGAAGATACAGAGGCATGGGATTGAGGGTGATTTAGCAGTTTGGATCAGAAATTGGCTAGCTGCAAGAAGACAGAAGGTGGTGGTTGATGGGAAATGTTCATCCTGGAGTTCAGTTACTAGTGGTGTACCGCAAGGATCTGTTTTGGGGCCACTGCTGTTTGTCATTTTTATAAATGACCTGGATGAGGGCATAGAATGATGGTTAGTACATTTGCAGATGACACTAAAGTCGGTGGAGTTGTGGACAGTGTAGAAGGATGTTGCAGGTTACAGAGGGACATAGATAAACTGCAGAGCTGGGCTGAGAGATGGCAAATGGAGTTTAATGTGGATAAGTGTGAAGTGATTCACTTTGGAAGAAGTAACAGGAATACAGAGTACAGGGCTAATGGTAAGATATTTGGTAGTGTGGATGAGCAGAGAGATCTCGGTATCCATGTGCATAGATCCCTGAAAGTTGGCACCCAGGTTGATAGGATTGTTAAGAAGGAGTACAGTGTGTTAGCTTTTATTGGTAGAAAAATTGAGTTCAGGAGCCATGAGGTCATGTTACAGCTGCACAAAACTCTGGTGCAGCCGCATTTGGAGTATGGCATACAGTTCTGGTCGCCGCATTATAGGAAGGATGTGGAAGCATTGGAAAGGGTGCAGAGGAGATTTACCAGGATGTTGCCTGGAATGGTGGAAAGGCTGAGGGACTTGAGGCTGTTTTCATTAGCGAGAAGGTGGTTAAGAGGTGACTTATTAGATGCATATAAGATGATCAGAGAATTAGATGGGGTGGACTATGTGAACATTTTTTCTCAGATGGTGATGGCTAGTACAAGGGGACATAGCTTTGAATTGAGGGTTGATAGATGTAGGACAAATGTCAGAGGTAGGTACTTCAGAGAGTAATAAAAGCGTGAGATGCCCTGTCTGCAACAGTAGTGGATTCAACAACATTAAGGGCATTTAAACGGTCATTGGATAAGCATATGGATGATATTGAAATAGTGTACATTAGATGGGTTTCAAAGGTTGGCGCAACATCAAGGGCTGAAGGGTCTGTACTGTGCTGTAATGTTCTATGTTCTATCACAACATCCCACTTTAAACCACTTCATGATCCATCTCCACTCCAATTTCCTTTCTCAGATAGCTGACAAAATGCACTCATGATATTTTATAAATTTGACATTAATGCACTGGGTTTCATGTGCTTTCATTAAACTTTGATGGTTTTCTTCTTCACTGAAGTTTTTTTATGGTTCTATGAATGAGCATGAAAATTGAAGTTTAGTTTCATCCATGTGGGAAGGGAGCAAAAGGTAAAAAGTGTAGGGATGTGGCCCAATTTGGAACTGGAGAAGGCAAGAGCTGAACCAAACTACCTTCAACTAAATACCTCACAATTGGAAAAGGTGGAGACACAAGGGGATGGCAGTTAAAATCTAGGGAATTGGTATCAAGAAGGAAATATTGGCAAAATTTTATTTTAATAAACCCAAAGAGGAATGGACACACATCATAAATTATCAAGCAAAGCCACTGATGCAAAGAGTTCCTTACCCTTATCATGAATTGATTTGTGCCTAACAAACCATTTTCATGGAGGATTATTAAACACCAGTAATAACCTTCATCCTGCCATTTCAAGTCAGATCCCAGGGTTAGACACGTGAACCACCCAGTCCCTCACACAATATGATACTTTGCTTATCAGTACCAAGTGTGCAGTTAAACTGTGCCCAATTTCCCGAACGTCAGCAGTTTGCAAATGAGACCTATCAAAAAGAGGGATGGCCTTGCACTGATGGGTTGCCCCGTGGATGCAATTACACTGCACCTGAAAAGAACAAACATTTTAAGCCTTTTGAAGTTCATGCTTACCATTAAATTTGTCTTCTCTGACATTAAAATTGTCAGCCTCAGTTGATGGCTGGTAAGTTGATCTCCATGTACAAGGTTATGTACACAAGGAGAGCTCTACTTTCCCCTGACTACAGAGCTGCCTGTGCTTCCCTGCTGACAGTGGGATACTCCAAGGAATGATAATACCCTAACAGATTGGAACGTTTTCTGATGCCTCGCTAGGAATAGTAATATGGCTTGATCGGGATTGTGTTGATTTTTTAAAGCAGCCTTTTAAATGCAAATCAAACACAAAAACCTTCTTTTTCAAACAGTAGTCCAACATTCCCTTATAATGCAGAGATATTACAGTAATTACAAGGTTCGTGAATTTTCATTAGAAACGCAACAGATTCAAGTCATGATCTCAACAGAGATGACTTTTGGAGAGTGACTTTTGGACATGCAGCACTGAATTTAATAGAAGCGAACTGTTACATTGGTAACTGTCATAAAAACCGGACACAGGAGAAATTATAAAAGTAATGATGGAAATTATAAAAGGATGATGGAAATCTGGAAGAAAAGCAGCAACTATTGGAAATATTCAGCTGGTCAGGCAGCGTCTGTGAGGAGAGAAACTGACTGAGTGTTTCAGATCAACAACCTTGTAATGTTCCAATTATGTTAGGGATTGTGGGTTTTAAACAAAAATAAAAATGTAGTTTGTACAACTAGATTCAAAATAACATCAATAAATTGTGAGAGCTGTTGCCTGTACAGAGTAGAAAATGGAAATAAAACTAAAAGGGCATAGTGGTTAGCACTGCTGTCTCACAGCGCCAGGGAACCTGGGTTCAATTCCCAGCAAGGGGAACCGTGCAGAGTCTGCACATTCTCCCTGTGTCTGGGTGGGTTTCCTTCAGGTGCTCCAGTTTCCTCTCACAGTCCAAAAGACGAGCTGATCAGGTGCTTTGGCCATGCTGAATTCCCCCTCAGTGTATCTAAACAGGCATCAGAATGTGGCGACTAGGGGATTTTTGCAATAACTTCATTGCAGAGTTAATGTAAGCCTACTTGTGACACTGATAAATAAACTTAAAACAGGACTTATGGCATCAATGACATCACCATCAGATCATGTGGCTCTTAATGCAATCATGCAACCATTTACATATATAATGGACTTCTCATCAGGATCTCAGGTTATTGTGGGAACCACGGTCAAGAAATGCCGAATGTCTCGGAGGTATCTGTAAACACAAATCTGAATTTTGGATAATGGAACTTGAGCTAAAATCCACATGGAATAAATTGAAGCTGGAGAAAGTAGCTAAGGAAGGAGGTGTGACTGTGAAAGAGTTTGTATACATAGCTGTTGAAATCTGGGGTGGGAAATATAAAGCAATGAAAGTGGACAAGGGTAAAGGGACAAAGTGAAATCCTGAACAGAAATGGGGAACATGTTTAAGATGGACATTCCTGGAAGAAAACTGGAAATAAATTAAACATTATACAAAAGCAAAGTGCTGCAGATGTGGAAATCTAGTTCTAGTTTTTGTATTGCTATTTACTGATAATGTTGGGTTGGCACCATATATTGAAGTTTGCTTGTGACAGTTGTAGGTCGATTCTCTGAGGTATTCAAGGAGTTGAGACTGACAATCAGTTACAAGGAGACCAAAGTTATAGGACTCCAACTTGCAACAACATAGACAATCTCACTCTGGAGGTTGCTGTCAGCTTCCTACACACTAGATCAACAATGACCAGCAATCTGTCCCTTGATACTGAAATTAGCACCAGGATTGCCAAGGCCAAGTCAACGCGATGTCATCGAGTTTGGACCAACGGAAAACTATCCGAAAGTACAAAGCGCCATGCGTCCCACACTTGTGTTCACAGCACATTCCTTTACTGTAGCAACATGGACAACTTCTTTAAGCCAAGGAAAGCAGCTAAACAGATTCCACTTACACTGCCTGAAATGAATATTGGGAATATCCTGAGAGGGTAGGGTACCAAATATGGAAGTATACCAACGTGCGGGGATTTGAGGATGCCTTTGCCCTTTTGAGTCAGTGACAACTTCTTTGGCAGTGTTATGTGAGCTGAATGGATGGTGGTTGCATTCTCGAAGGCATTCTCTATGGCAAAACCAACAGTTACCTATGTGTATGGCACAAGGAAGTCTTCAAGTGAGACTTCCAGGTGATCAGAATCAGAGTCACTGAATGAGATGTTCTTGTTGCTGAACAGACTAAATGAAGACAAGCAGTCAGAATGGGCACAGAAAAAGCAGAGGACAAAAGATGTCAGCGGAAAAGAGAGCGCACAGGAAAGAAAGAACATCAGTCAACCTTAGCCAGTGCTATTCATCTGTGCCAATGGTGGGAGGGACTGCCATTCTCGAATTAGCTTTGACGATTTGCAACATCGAGGTGACATGCACCCCAGGCGCAGTTCATCATCTCACAAGATGGACAGATGCTAACTTTTTACAAAAGCAAAATGCTTCGAAAACTGGAGATCTGAAATTAAAAACAGGCAATGCTATAAACACTTAGCAGGTCAGGCAGCATTTGTACAGAGAGAAACAGAGTTAATGAGTAGAACTTCTCCTCACTTCCCCTCCCTTCATGCCCTGCTCACATTCTCTCTCCCCACTAAAGCACATTTCCTGGCAATGGATGAGGCCAGCGTGATTGTCTAGTTCCAATCATGTCTATAGCATTCTCTGAGGTATTCAAGGAGTTGAGACTGACAATCAGTTACACGGAGACTGAAGTTGTGGGCCAGGACTCCAACTTGCAACAACATAGACAATCTCACTCCGGAGGTTGCTGTCAGCTTCCTACACACTAGATCAACAATGACCAGCAATCTGTCCCTTGGAGCGCGAGAGGAAACCAGAGCACTCGGAGGAAATCCACACAGACACGGGGAGAATGTGTACACTCCACACGAGTGAGTCTGTGGCGCTGGGAGGCAGCAGTGCTAACTGCTGTGCCACTGTGCTTCCCAATGAAGTATATTCTTTGCAATCACACAACCCGTCGCGTGGGGGGTGGGGGGGGGAGGTGTGCTGCTGTCGACTTCTAGGGGACTGGAAGACTTTATCAGCGAGAAATGCTGGAAAATCCCATCCAAAGTTTCAGGTCATTGACCCTCCATCACAACTGGCGAAATTACAGAAGGTTCTAGGCTCCTATTCAGAGGCTAGTTGCAGTTGAATGCATAATTTGATAACCCTGGATCAAAAGTGATTATCTGCCACTTGCTGAACTTGTGTGCAGAAGAGGCAAGAGTTCAAGACACAACATGAGGATAAGTTCCACAAGGAGACAGAGTTTGCATTTTCTGTAAAAATGGAGCGTTGAGATGCAATAATATGAGTCTGTAAATATAAACATAGAAGTCTTGCTTAAGCCTCAACAGACTCTGTGGTGCTATTGCAATCAGAATTAAACCTTCCATTTTGGTTTCAGTACTGATTGTACTCTGTGCCCCTCCTCTCAAGAAATAGACTATGTGGTTGAAATACTTACATCTAGGTAGCAATTCTCCAGTCTCACACACCCTACTACCACTGTTAGAAGAATGTGGTGCTCAGACAAATGTCCATTCACAGCAGTGGGACCGAACAACCACAGCCACAGACGAGGTCAAAGAATTCCAGCTCTACTGTGTAAAAAGGTTATTACAGTGATATCCTGATTCATAATGATTGCAAAGAATATGATACTTCATTAGGAAGCACAGTGGCACAGCAGTTAGCACTGCTGCCTCCCAGCACCACAGACTCACTCGTGTGGAGTGTACACATTCTCCCCGTGTCTGTGTGGATTTCCTCCGGGTGCTCTGGTTTCCTCTCATGCTCCAAAGATGTGCAGGTTAGGTGGATAGGCCATGCTAAATTGCCCCTAGTGTCCCGAGATGTGTAGGTTAAGGGGATTAGCTGGGTAAATATGTGGAGGTACCAGAGAAGGGGCTCGATGGGATCCTCTGATGCAGACTAGATAGGTTGAATGACTTTTTTCTGTTCTGTACAGATTCTATGATTATTCTCACTATAGTTTCTGAGTAAAATACAAATGTATCACTGAGCGATCATTTATCTGGTACAAATTATTGTTGCTGTTTTAGGATTATTCGTTCCCACAGGGGAAATTCAGTATATTTAAAATATTCTCACACACCCTGCCCCTAAAGCCTCGGGAAAGAAGTGGTCAACGTTTAGCAGTTGGATGCACCAGAAGATCCCATCCAGCCCCTTTTCCCGTAACTCCACATATTTATCCTGCTAATTCCTCTAACCTATACGTCTTGGGATACATAACCTGCACATCTTTGGAGTGTGAGAGGAAACTGGAGCACCTGGAGGAAACCCACACAGACACAGGGAAAAGATATACACTCCATACAGGTGAGTCCATGGCACTGTGAGGTAGCAGTGCTAACCACTGTGCTACCATGCTGCCCAATGAAGCATCATATTCTTTGCAATCATTATGAATCAGGATATCACCGCAATAGCCTTTTTACACAGTAGGGCTGGAATTCTCTGGCCTCGTCTGTGGCAGTCGACCACAGCAGTTGGCCGACATCTCATCTGTGTTTAAGATTACTGAATATCTGTTCTATTTAGGAATCAAACCATTCCTGTCTCTTTCTGGAGTTCAGCGCAATACATTTGTACTAAATATTTAACACTGAGGAAAATCCATTCCATCTAAACAATATGCTACTATTCCACAAAGCAATCCATTCCAAAGCATTGGGCTATCTGAACACTCTGGTATAAGGGTACCAGATAGAAGGAGATAGGTGGAAAAATACTTTTAACTCACTGCCTAATAACAAGGTCAACGATTTCAGAAGGAAGTTGGATGTTCACTTGAGGGAAATGGAGATCAAGGGGGAGAATAGGACTGATTGGATTGCTCTACAGGGGTCCAGCATGGAGGTGGATGGGCTGAGTAGCCTCCTTCTCAGTCAGAATGACTTTATGACGACGACGTTGATGATGGACATTCGTTCCAGCAAGTGGACTTCGTGAAATCCATTAGCAAGCTGCCATTCTTGTCAGCGTGCTTGTAAACCATATGCACTGGATACCTGGGTTGCATGGATTCCAATACAGTTACAGTTTGCAGGGTCAGACTGCTGAGATATCTGCTTGAATGGATAATGATTTCCACTTGGTTGTTTCCACAGCCATTTTCATACAGTGAATTTACAGAGGAACACGTGAAAATTAAATAATGGAACTGGTGTATCAGGATCATTCAGTTCCACACACAACCAAGAAAAGGCATTCCCATCTCTCACTTACCTCCATTCACATCCAGTCTAACAAATCAGAGCAATCTGTGTACTACCCTTTCAATGTCAACCAAAAAGAGCTCAGACCATAAAATGGTTATCTAATCTAATTAAAGCTCAAATTTAATTTCCTTGCCCTTTCTACTGGTTCAGCTCTGGGATGTTTTGTTTCTATCCCACTCATCTTCCAAAACATAAAAACGTATATCAATTTCCCCTCCTCTGGAACATTTTTGGTCTAGATAAACTATTGAATCCAGGACTTTGAACTCCAGTGAATAATTCTTTAGCCCTGATTAATTTGTACTATGCACCAATGTAAGAGTTTTTAGCTCAACTAACAGCAGTCTCACCTCCAGATCATAAAGTTGCTGGGACTGGCAAAAGGAGTTTTGTACATCTAAATCTATTGATAAAATATTGTAAAATGGAAGGGATCTGATTCTTGATAATACCCTATCTGCAAAGATCAGACAGTTGTCAACTCCATAAAGTACCAAATCAAGGGTTCCTCTTTCTGGGGGCGTGGCAGCAAAATTGAAAAGTTAATGGAGCAGTATTCAACAGACCGCTATGTAATTTTCCACTGATATCACCTATCAAAATCTTCTCCAACTGTGAAAAGTTCCAAAAAAGGAAATGCAACTGTTTACTAAGGTGTAAAATGGTTTGTATTTTGCACGCTTCATCGCCTCAAAGAAATTGCTTTTATATCGAGGAGATCAGTGGGGATAAGTGTCTCGGCTCTGGACGCGAGTGCTATGTTAACTTTCATCCAGTTCACCTGTTTTGAGTGCAAATCTCGACATGAAAAAATTTCCAGTTACACTGCGCCAAATGAGCACGCTCACACATTTCATGCAAAAGAAGTGATAGGATAAACCGAAAGCAACAATTTTATAACATTTTTCACTTAAACCAACCAAGTTAAATGCCAGATTTGTTTAATAGAAAATAGGAGTAGGCCATTCAGCCATTCGAGCCTGCTCCACCATTCATTATGATCGCAGCAGATCATCAAACTCAGTAGCCTAATCATGTCTTTCACCAACCCTCCACCCCCCTTTCCACATATCCTTTGATCCCCTTCACCCCAAGTGCTATATCTAACTCCTTCTTAAAAACATACAGGGTGGGATTTTAAGGCCTAGCTCATCCCAAAACCATAAAATCTCACCCGAGGTCAACAGACTTTTCTGTGTTTTGACCCTCGGCTGCTCCAATTCCCGTGGCAGGCAAGGCAGTAAACATCTGGCCACAATGTTTTGACCTCAACTACTTTCTGTGATAGTGAATTCCACAGGTTTTTCTTTCTCTGGGTGAAGAAGTTTCTCCTCATCTCTGTCCTAAACGGTCTACCCTGTACTCTCAAACTGTGACCCCTGGTTCTGAACACCCCCATTTTTAGAAACATCTACCATGCCTAATCCTGATAAAAGTCTATAGACTTCTACGAAACTGTATCCACCGCACTCCCCCCCCCACCCCCCACCCCTCTCATTCTTCTGAATTCCAGCAATTCCACCACAATCTCTCCTGAAACATCAGTCCTGCCATCTCTGGAATCAGTCTGGTAAACCTTTGCTTCACTCCCTCTAGAGCAAAAACGTTTCTCCTCAGATAAGGGGACCAAAACTGCACACAATATTCCAGGTGTGGCCTCACCAACACCTTGTATAATTGCAGCAAGACATCCCTGCTCCTGTACTTGAATCCTCTTGCAATGAAAGCCACTATACCATTTGTCTTTTTTACTGCCTGCTGCACCTGCACGCTTACCTTCAGTGACTCGTGTACAAGGGCATCCAGGTTTCATTGCACATTCCCTCCCTTAGTTTATACCCAGATTGTAATCTGCCTTCCTGTTTTTGCTACCAAACTGGATAACCCCACATTTATCCGCATTGTCCTGCTTCTGCCAATCATTTGCCCACTCATTCAACTTGTCCAAATCACATGAAGAATCTCTGCATCTTCCTCACAGTTCACCCTCCAACCCAACTTTGAGTGATCTGTAAATTTGGAAATGTTACATTTAGTTCCCTCATCTAAATCATTAATATATATTATAAATAGCTGGGGTCCTAGCACTAGTCCACTAGTCATTGCCTGACATTTGGAAAAAGACCTGTTTATTCCTACTTTTTGTTACCTGTCTGCCAACCAGTTTTCTATCCATCTCAATACAATGCCCCCAATCCCATGCACTTTAGTTTTACACACTAATCTTTTCTTGTGGGGCTTTCAATTCTCTCATATGGATTATTTAAACATTGTTAAAGTTTTGGCTTCAGCAAATCATTTGATGCAGGAAGAAATTAAGACAAAAAGTTCAGGCAGTCTTCAGGCCTGTGACACAACTAGTTCCTGAAAACCATGTCATAAATTGAAACATTGTGAATTGGACTGGTTTTCCCATGGGTACAATGTTATAAATGGATATTGGTTCCTGAACCAAGGCGCAATACCACATTTTCACTGAATTGTAACAGGTTTATGAGATCTATCCTCTTAATATTTGCCATGGAGTAGTGACTTTTCCATGATATAATAGTGTTTACATTCTCAAAGACACTTCTAAGAAGCAGTTTGCTGTTCCTGAGGGTGTGAAAGGTGGAACGAGACAGTTGGTAAAGAGCAACTGTTTGCTGGCATGGCTTCATAAGGTTGAAACCAGTTTTGTAAAGTCAAAATAATGGTGAATTCACTACCACAGAAAGTAGTTGAGGTCAAAACATTGTGGCCAGACTTTTACTGCCTAGCCTGCCACGAGAATTGGAGCAGCCAAGGGTCAAAACACGGAAAGGTCTGTTGACTTTGGGCGAGATTTTATGGTTTTGGGATGTTTATAAACATCACAAGTAACGTTCATCATGACTCAAAACATGTAAAGTCAAGGACTGCCTGTAACTCAGATATTATCTAGTTTTCAAACTGATAGGAGTCACAATGGCCTTTCAAATTTTGTTCAGAATGCAATTTAAATTTAACTATGTAAAGCTATGCTGTTTACAAAGAGATTAATTGTACAAAATTATTACATACAGAGTGGGCCTTGGGTCAAATCTACATGTGTGGGTTTTAATTTGACACAAATGTAGTTCTGATCCCATTCGCCTGCTCTATTTCCTTTGAGTAAAAAGTCTGACAACACCAGGTTTTAGTCCAACCTATTTATTTGATAATATTCTCACTAGCTTTCGAGGGGACAGCCTCTTCGTCAGGTGAATGGAGAGTTCTGGCCTCAGACAGAGCATATAAAGCACAGACAGTTTAGAGATTACTGATTAAAATGCGAATCCTTACACCTAACCTGCTGTTCAAGACCTGAAGTGGCTGACAATTGTCAGCCACATTGTCAGCCACTTCAGGTCTTGAACAGCAGGTTAGGTGTAAGGATTCGCATTTTAATCAGTAATCTCTAAACTGTCTGTGCTTTATATGCTCTGTCTGAGGCCAGAACTCTCCATTCACCTGACGAAGAGGCTGTCCCCTCGAAAGCTAGTGAGAATATTATCAAATAAATAGGTTGGACTAAAACCTGGTGTTGTCAGACTTTTTACTGTGTTTACGCCAGTCCAACGCCGGCATACCCACATCATGACTATTTCCTTTGACCCATGAAGCCACTTTTATTCAACTACCTACCTGTTCTATTAAATATTCTCTGCTTTAATCACTGCCTCTTGCATAAAAAATACTTGTGCTCTCCATCTTAAAGCCCTTGCATTTAATCTTTTACCTAAATTTCCTTAATTCTTCCATCACGGAATGAGGTGGTTTCTATCTATTCTGTCGCATCTGTTCACAATTCTAAACGCTATAGAACGATCTCTTATTTACCTTTAGAACAGTGCCAATGTTTCAAGATTTCCTTTGCCTTTCCTGATGCCACCTTGGGGAAGAGATGCTGCTGTGGGAACATGGGTTTAGAGCTAAAGTAGAACCATGATTAGAGGCACATGCCAATTGGTATAAAAAGAAGTGACCATGTGAATAAGGGAGCATTGTGGGAAGAAGGCTTAGGGTTAGGGTTCATGAGATATTGGTACCAGCACTGAAGCAGTAAGGAGCCTTATTATTATGCTGCTCCGCTCCCAGAATGTACCAGTGGAAAGAATTTATAGGCTATCTAGAAGGACATCAAATTAATAAATGAGATAGGGAGAGAGGAAAGGAAGAATTTAGTCAGAAACTATAAAGAAAAGGACAATTTAAAAGGTTTAGAAAAAGGGAAAAGAGTAAAGTTTAGTGATAGAGATAAAATAGGTGATGAAAATTCTAAAGTAAGAAAATATTTACATTAAGATAACAAATAAAAAGCATGTAAGTCTGGATTTTCACATGAGTTAGGTGGCTTGGGGAGCCATTTCAAAATGGCAGCCAGGACCCAATTCCAGGATTCCCAACCCCATTCCCGGAGTTTCCAATTTTCAACTGGGGTTTTTAAAGGTTGGTTTGAGTCACAGGACTGCACTCTGCACTCCACGAACTGGCCGGATCAATTGCAGGGATAGCCATAAATGTGTCCTCTGCTATTTTCATGTCACCTGGCTAACTTTTCAATATGTCATGTTGTTTTAGTTATCCATTTTGCACCAAAAGGATAGATTCAAGTAAATTTATAGTTAAAGTGTGAAGTGATTTAGAGCTTCATGTACACGCAATCATGAAAATGTAGCAGACAAGTGCAAAACACAAATCAGAAAGATTAACGGATCATTAGCCTTTATAACTTGAGGGTTAGAACATACAGGAGAGAATGTTTGACTCCAGCTATACATGGCCCTAGTCAGAGCACATCTGGAGTAACTGTGCTGAGGTCCTAGGCAACACACCATATAAAGGGCCTTGGAGGAGCTGCAGTGCACAGAGCCAGTAGAATATTCCATGTGTTCGAAGAGTTAAATTATGAGGAGAGTTCACATAAATAAATTGTATTCCCTGGAATATAAAAGATTAAGGGGGGAATTCAACTAAACTTTTTTAAAAATTTGTAAGTGTGGACAGAGAAAAGCCTTTCCTCTCGTAGGCAAGGAGACCTAACCTTAAAAATCAGAGACAGGCCAATCCTGGGAGAGGTTAAGAAAGATATCTTCATGCGTAGGGTGGTAGAAATGTGAAACTATCTCTCACAAAAAGCAGAAGATGCTAGCACACTTAAAAATTACAAACATGAGAGCCCCCGGTTCTCGGGGCTTGTTAGAGTGTAGTTTACTTCCGTACCGGAAGTTAGGCCAGGGGATAGTCGTTAAGGGGGAGCGGGGGGTATAAATCGGATACTCACCCGGGGACCCACCTCATTGTTCTCCGGAGCATTGAACCTGGTGGCTGTGGTGAGTGACTGATTTAAAGTAAAAACCGCTTTTTTCCTGTACTTCCGGTTCTCGGGGCTTGTTAGAGTGTAGTTTACTTCCGTACCGGAAGTTAGGCCAGGGGATTGTCGTTAAGGGGGAGCGGGGGGTATAAAAATAGGGGTAGCAGCATAGAGCGGGCAGCGGAGTGAGTGGGAACTGAGTGAGAAGGGCTTTGGCTCGCTGGGCTTAGGGGAGAGCAGGCTTAGAGAAGGTGAGTGACAGATTTCTACCTTTGGGAGCTGACAGGAGGTTGGGACATGGCAGGGAATATAGGGAGGAATGTAAGTTGTGTCAGGTGCCACATGTGGGAGTTCCTGGTGGTGTCACGTGTCCCCAAGGTCCACATCTGCAGTAAATGTTTAGAACTGCAGCGATTGAGGGCCCGGGTCAGGCAACTCGAGGGGCGGCTGGAAGATGCGTTTCTAGTCAGGGAGAACGAGGAGATAATGGCTGGGAACCATGAGAAGGAGGAGGTCTCGAGGGCTGAAGAGAAGGGAGGATGGACGACTGTGAGGAGGGGAAAGAGGAAGAAGAAGAGCAGTCAGGGTCCCCCAGCCTCCCCAGAGGCCCCCCAAGGTTCGTTGACAGGGGCACAGAAAGATAGGCAGGAGGGGGAGACTAACTTAGAGGGACAGAAGGGGGCCGGTAAGGTGATAGTGGTAGGGGACGGGAGGGTCAGAGGTATCGATAGGAGGTTCTGTGGACAGAGGCGTGACTCCAGGATGGTGGTCTGCCTCCCTGGAGCAGGGGTAAAGGACGTAACGGACAGGGTAGAGGGAATTTTGAAAGGGGAGGGGGCACAGGCTGAGGTCATAGTACACGTAGGGGAGGGGGACATAGGAAGGAGCAGTAGGGTAGAGGTACGTAGGCAATTTAGGGAGCTGGGGGCCAAACTAAAGAGTAGGACCTCCAGGGTGGCACTCTCTGGGTTGCTGCCCGGTACAAGCAGGGCAAAGAATGAAGAGATCATGCAGTTGAATGCATGGTTGAGGGATTGGTGTAGGGTAGAGGGCTTTACTTTTGTGGATCACTGGGAGGTGTTTAGGAGAGAAGGGCAATTGTACAGGAAGGGTGGGGAGAATTTGAACGGGAGGGGAACTAATGTCTTAGCGGGGAGGTTAGCTAGGGTGTTTACGAAGGGTTTAAACTAATATGGAGGGGGGGTGGGGAGGTGGCTGGGAGAGAGTCGGGCGAAAGGAAAAGTATCAGGGAGAAGGAGGTTCTGAGGGACACTTGTGGGTTGAACTGTGTCTGTTTCAATGCTAGGAGTGTGACAGGGAAAACGGATGAGCTTAGGGCCTTGATGTGTGTGAGGCAGTTAGATGTGGTGGCTGTAACAGAGACATGGTTAAGGGAAGGGCAGGACTGGCAGCTGAGTGTTCCTGGGTACAAGTGTTTTAGGTGTGACAGAGGAGGGTTGAAGAGAGGTGGAGGGGTGGCACTGTTGGTAAAGGAAAACATCACAGTAGTGCAGAGGGAGGACAATATGGAAGAGATAGGGATTGAGTCGCTGTGGGTGGAGTTGAGGAATAAAAAGGGAGAGATTACATTGCTAGGGGTGTACTATAGGCCACCCAACAGCCCGAGGTCAGTGGAGGAAGGTATTTGCAGGGGCATTTTGGATAGGTGCAGGAAGAATAGGGTGGCTGTAGTGGGGGACTTTAATCTTCCTGGAGTGAGTTGGAGGGGGCCTAGAGCTGGGGGTACGGAGGGAGAGGAGTTTGTGAAATGTGTTTTGGAAGGGTCTCTAGAGCAGTATGTAACTAGTCCGACTAGGGGAGAGGCTATACTGGATTTAGTGTTGGGTAATGAGCCGGGGCAGGTGGTTGAGGTAGAGGTAGGCGAACATGTGGCTAACAGTGACCACAAGTCCGTCTACTTTAGGATAAAAATGGAAAGGGACGAGTGCCGGCCGAACAGGAGTGTGCTGAACTGGGGAAAGGCGAGCTATAGCAGGATTAGGAGGGAGCTGCAGGACACTGATTGGGAGGGACTATTAGCTGGCAAGTCCATGGTTGGCAAGTGGGAGGCTTTTAAAGGCAAAATGAAATGGTTGCAGGGGAGGTATGTTCCGGTTAAGAGGAAGGATGGGAAAGGTAGGATTAGAGAGCCGTGGATTACAGGGGGTATCGAAGACTTGGTCAGGAAGAAGAGGGAGGCGTATGTTAGGTCGAAACGACTGGGTACGGAGAGTGCGCTGGAGGAATATAGAGAGAGTAGGAGGGAGCTAAAAAGGGGAATTAGAAGGGAGAAGAGAGGGCATGAAATGGCTTTGGCTGGTAGGATTAAGGAGAATCCAAAGGCATTTTATTCCTATATTAGGAGCAAGAGAGTAGTTAGAGGGAAAATTGGTCCTCTTAGGGACAAAAGCGGGGAGTTATGTATTGAGTCGGAGGGAATGGGGGAGCTCCTGAATGAATACTTTGCGTCGGTATTCACGAAGGAGAGGGGTTCAGAATCGTGCGGTCTGTTAGAGGGAGCTGAGGATCAGCTGCAGGAAATATCTATTACGAGGGAGGAAGTGCTAGGGCTTTTAGGTAGCGTAAGGACGGATAAAGATCCGGGGCCTGATGGTATTTATCCCAGGCTGCTTAGGGAGGTGAAAGATGAAATTGCTGGGCCTCTGGCGCAAATCTTTGTCTCTTCTTTGGACACAGGTGAGGTCCCAGAAGACTGGAGGGTGGCAAATGTGGTACCGCTGTTCAAAAAAGGTAGCAGGGATAACCCTGGGAATTATAGGCCGGTGAGTTTGACATCGGTGGTAGGGAAATTAATGGAAAAAGTACTTAGGGGTAGGATGTATGAGCATTTGGAGTGTTGCGGTCTGATTGGGGATACGCAACATGGCTTTGTTAGAGGGAGGTCTCGCTTTACGAATCTGGTGGAATTCTTTGAGGAGGTGACAAAAACGGTTGACGATGGGCAAGCCGTTGATGTCATCTATATGGATTTCAGTAAGGCGTTTGACAAAGTCCCTCATGGTAGGCTGGTAGAAAAGGTTAAGGCGCATGGGATATGGGGTCAGGTAGCTAGGTGGATTGAGAACTGGCTGGGCAATAGGAGACAGAGGGTAGTTGTGGAGGGGACTTTGTCCAGCTGGAGGCCAGTGACCAGTGGTGTGCCGCAGGGCTCGGTACTGGGACCTCTCCTCTTTGTAGTCTACATAAATGACTTGGAAGAGAGCGTAGGTGGTGTGATCAGCAAGTTTGCTGATGACACCAAGATGGCAGGGTTGGCGGGTACTGAAGTGGATTGTCAGGTGATACAACAGGATATAGATAGGTTGGTGCATTGGGCAGATAGGTGGCAGATGGAATTTAATCCTGACAAATGCGAGGTGATGCATTTTGGAAGGAATAATGTAGAGAGGAGCTATGTGATTAAAGGTAGACAAATTAGGAGTATAGAAACACAGAGGGACCTGGGAGTGCAGGTTCACAAATCCATGAAGGTTGTGACACAAGTGGAGAATGTTGTCAGGAAGGCTTATGGAATGCTAGCCTTTATAGGAAGAGGTATAGAGTTTAAAAGCTGCCGTCTAATGCTTCAGTTGTATAGAACGTTGGTTAGACCGCATTTGGAGTACTGCGTCCAGTTCTGGTCACCTTACTACCGGAAGGACGTGGAGGCTCTGGAAAGGGTGCAGAGGAGGTTTACCAGGATGTTGCCTGGCATGGAGGGGTTGGGTTACGAGGAAAGGTTGGAGAAATTGGGACTGTTCTCTTTGGAAAGACGGAGATTGAGGGGTGACATGATAGAGGTATATAAGATACTGAAGGGAATAGACAGGGTCAATAGTGAGAGACTGCTCCCTAGATTGGTTACGAATACAAGAGGACATGATTTAAGGGTGAGGGGGGAGAGGTATAATTTGGATATGAGAGGAAGGTTCTTTACGCAGAGAGTTGTGGGGGTATGGAACGCGCTACCGAGTGGGGTGGTGGAGGCGGGAACGTTGGACTCGTTTAAGGTTCAGTTAGATAGGCACATGAGTGAAACGAGGATGGAGGGTTATGGTAGGGGTTATTGAATAAGGGTTAGAACCTCGGGAGACACCGGAAAGGCAGGCTTGTGATTAACGTTTTTGTCTTTTCACTCCGCAGGTGGAGGTCCACCTCGTTGTCAAACGAGGGGCATGCACACGGTGGGTTGTGCGTGGGCTGCTCCTGGAGGTTCCGGGAGTGGCCTAGTACTTCGTGTCGGTGTGTGTGCTTGATCCTGGACCGGTAGACGGGCACCGCAACAGCTCGGTGACTAGCACCGCTAGCTGTGCAGATACATGGGTTTGGGCCTGTGTCTGTGGGAGTTTGCGCATTCTCCCTGTGGTTGCATGGGTTTCCTCCGGGCGCTCCGGTTTCCTCCCACACCCCAAAGATGTGCTCTTAGGCTGATTGGTTTTACCAGATTGACACTATTCTCCCCTGAATCTGGCTAAGTCAGGGGTTCTATTTGTAGACACGCAGGGTAGAATAGGTGTAGGGTGATGCGGCGGCGCGGGCTTGTTGGGCCGAAGGGCCTGTTTCCCGTGCTGGGTTGTTCTTTGTTCTTTGTTCTTTGTAGAATCCCAACAAGGGTGTTAAGGAATATGGAGACAGGAGAAGTGAAGTCAATGGAGTTAGGATAGAGATTAACCATGATGCCAATGAACAGCGAGGAAACTTGAGGGGCAGAATAGCCTTTATTTTCCTCAATGTTTCTAAGGAATCTGCACTGTTCCCTTTTTTTAATGCCTGGCACAGTTCCCGTACTGTGGCATCCTAAACTGCACACCATTGCAACTAGGGTCATAGAATCCCTACAGTGCAGAAGTCGGCCATTTGGTCCATCGAGTCTACACCGACAATAATCGCACCCAGATTCTATCCCCGTTACCCTGGGTCTTTACCCTGCTAATCACCCTGACACTAAGGGGCAATTTAGCATGGCCAATCCAACTAACCTGCATGTCTTTGGACTGTGGTGGGAAAGCAGAGCACCTGGCAGAAACCACGCAGACAAGGGTAGAACATGCAAACTCCACACAGATAATCTTAAGGAGGTTTTTTACGTAGAATTATCATTATATCTTGACTTTTTTTCTCTCTTTCGTAATAATCTTTTGAAAATGGCCATCACCTTGGCCACTCTTCGGGACCACATGACACCTCATCTAAACTGTGAAAAGTAACAGTTAAGCATTACTTCACTTCTTGATTTTCATTAGTACTGGTAGACCCTTTTAAATTCAAATCAGACTGAACACATTCCCTCTCAGTGTTCAGTGAAGTGCAACATCCTTATTCTATGCAGAGATCGGAGCCTGAGGAAAGACTGTTCAGATATTTCACCATATTGCTGCTACATTTAAATATCCGTACACTTACCCAGGACAGTATTTTGTCACTACTCTCTGAAGATGCTTAAAGGGAAGATTTGAAATAATTGAGGTTCAATCTGTTTTAAGCTCACTGATTTCAAATTCACATCACATTTAATATGTCAGCAGTTGAATGCAAGACGCCTATTTTATAAATCTTCATATTAATGCAGTAAGAATGAATCAGTCTGGTGTGGGTGATGTGCCCTGTAGTTCAGGAGTCAGTAACTCAGCAGTCCCACTTCTGACCAACATTCAGCATCAGCGGCTGAAGAAAAGGATGTGGGGATGTCAAGGATCACAAAATAAAGCTAACATTCAGTGTCTAAAAGATAATCTTCTGGTGCCAGTTATCAGATTGTAGGCAGCTCCTTCAGGGGAGAGGAGAAAATTGAAATAACAAATACCATGCATTTTACTGGGGCAAACCTTAATGTGGCTGGATAATGGCTGAAACCAAACAGGGCAAATTTGGTCCCACCATCCTCACTATGTGTTGTTGCGAGTGAGACGTTTGTCAGCTTGAAGGACTAAGTGCTACTGGAACTGCATGTTTGGAGATTTCTGATCAATGAAGTGAATAGCAGCGCTGACATTTAACCAAACGTATGGATTTTGTAATATTGTCCGCACTGCCCAATTAAGATGAGCTTTTTTTTCTCTTTGCAAAAGAACATAAAAATGATGGCTGCAGCTTGAGATACCAACAGGCAACATCTGCTGAAAGTCTGTTCTTAATTATAAAGATAAATGAGGACGCTGGGAGCAGCCTGCTGTGTGCATCATTACCCTGGCAAATAAGTGCCAAACAAGATCACTCAAAATAAACACTTGAGATTTGGATTCTAGGAAGGTTCATGCAGTAAGTAAAAACATCTCTTCAGTTACACGATGCCCAATAATTTTTTCCTAATGTACACTCCCCCAAATCCAAATGTGTCAATATGCATATCCGCAACCCCCCAATATATTTTCCAAGTTTTGATTCTTGTGCAGGCTCAGAATATCGGTGTGAGGAGGACATTCACACACCCACACACGCCTGCACCTATGAGTACCAGCTCACCTGCACCCACACATGCCCACACTCAACCACATATGTTGGCACGTGCACACCTGCTCATGTAGACACCCACACTTAGAATCATAGAATCCCTACAGTGCAGAAGGAGGCTGTTTGGCCCATCAAGTCTGTACCAATCACAATTGCACCTAGGCCCTAATCCCATAATCCCACACATTTATCCTGCTAATCCCTCTGACACTAGGGTCAATTTTAGCACGTCCAATCAACCTAACTCGCACATCTTTGGACTATGGAAGCACCCAGAGGAAACACACAGAGACACAGGGAGAAGTGCAAACTCTACACAGACAATAACCAGGGCCTGAATCGAACCTAGGCCCCTGGCGCAGTGAGGCAGCAGTGCTAACCACTGTGCCATCATGCTGCCTTAGCCCACATCCACACATACTTGTAAGTAACCACTTATGCACACTCATTCACGCACCCCCCCATTCGTGCACTCATACATACACATACACCCACCCACACGTGCACCCAGCCTCATATGCAAGCAACCACCTACATGTACCCACAGATGCACCCACCCACCTACTTCACCCACACATGCAATGTGAAAGACACTATCGCAAGAGGCAGTTGAGACAAATAGGAAAGGTAGATAATCATATGGAGAAAAGGATGAACGGATATGTTGATGGGGTGAGCTATAGAGGGTTGGGAGGCAACTCACGGGGAGCAGGATTACCAACATTAGGCAATTTGGATTTAGCAGCCTGAATACGTACTGGAAAGCCAATGTAATTCATGGTTCTGCACTTACAGTGAGAAAGAATCCTCTTCCAACTAACTGCTCAGACACATTTACTGAGAACCACTGGCAGAACCTCCCCATAATCCTGCAAATAATGGATGAACATTAATAGAAAAGGGAATCGGGGAGCCAGTATCATTGTCCTGCTTCAACGGCACTCCAACTGTGCAGTGTCAGGTTGGAGCAGAGTGCAAACTCTGGCAGCACTCAATGAGGTGAGAGAAGGACAACAGGGAGACTGCCATGCCAGGCTGGGCGTCTGCCAGCTGGCTGCAGTTTGCAGTAAACACTCTTTCTGCCATATTTCACTACAGAAGCTTCAAAGGAAAGAAGAGACAAAGATTTAAAAATACAAGTAAGGAGGGAGTGAAAAATCAACCCAAATTTTTAAAGCAAAAATTGAGTAAGACAAAACTTGGTCATCTAACTGATTTGCACAGCAGACCAAAAGATTGATGACCAAGGGTAAAAAGTTGAAAGATACTTTGGTCAATTTTCAACATTGGAGGCTGGAGTTTAAAGATAAACTGAGACTTTGCAAATGGAGGTTAACATCAATGTGGTCCTGTTGGAAAGCATCAGAGACACCCACTAAGACACATAGTGACAGGTCTTTCCTCAGATATTAGCCATGGTTCATTGTCCAGGCCCTCACAGCAAAGTCAAAAGATTGTGGGTTCAGGTTGCACTCCAGGGACACAGAATCTGGACTGGCACACATACGGTATTGTTTGGAAGCAACGTCTCTTGGGTAAGATGTTAAATCAAAATTTCACCCACCTCTCAAGTGGATGTAATTATTTCAAAAAAAGAGCAAGAGTTTCTTTTCCTCCAATGAGCATTCCAACAGTTGTCCCTCAGCCAATATCCGGATCTTTATTTCATTGCTGCTTGTGGGATCATGCTGTGCACCAACTGGCTGCCTTGTTCCCTACAATTCAACAGCGACAACACCATGCATTGGCTGTGAAACACTTTGGGAGGCCTGACAGCCATGAGAAGTATTATACGAATCCAAGTCAGTCTTCCTTAGCATAAATTAAGAGTTTCCAACTTTATTGGATCATTTTTGTTCCCCTTTGCTCTAACTGAACTGATTGTGGGTTGGGTGGGGAATACAGTTGCACGGGGTGCAGTTATTCTTTGAAATCTTTTGAAAGAGGGTCATTCTCCTTCTGTGAGCTGAGACCATGTACCTTGGCAAGGAACAGCAGGGCTGATTCCAAGTGTGTTCTCAACAGATGTCCAAGGAATGATCCAGGACTCCTTAATGGAGTAAATGTCACTTTACCCTCACAAATCCCAAGGCAACTCACAGAGTGTCCAGTTTGGTGGAGATCAGGTAACTGTGTGTTAGAAGAAGAATAAGTGATGATCTGCAGCTACACATAGTAGGAGCAGTGAGCTCCAGATGTGATGATATGGCAGGTAGCTCTGTAACACCGAAACCCTGTACAGATGCCACCTAGAGGTGGAACAGATGTTAATCCCCAAAGGAGTGCTTCCCATGCAAATATAATACATTATAAATATGTATATATTTAAAAATCTACAAATTAAATTTGAAAGACACGCACAGATAAAGCATGAAATAGCATGTAATTGCATCAAATAAACACAATTTTAAAAGTTCAATCAAGTGCAAAATTGTGACGTGCAAAGATGTTTATTGATGAAACTATTAATATGCGACTGGGAGGATAATTCCATTCAGTGAAACATTCAGCTGTGAACGATACAGCCATTCATTCAATCTGCAAAAGGACCCTGGAGAAATAGCTGGTCCCATGTGGCTGGGGCAAGTGACAGGAGCAGAATCTACTTCTGAAAAGAACAACCTGGCAGTTTGCCCAAAACAGAAACCACATAATGCCCCAAAATAACAAGTTCCGGCAGAAAGAAAATTATTTTGCAGGTATTCAGAAGCAGCAGGAAAGCCTAGGGGGATTGATGGAGATAGAGTGGGTTGAGATGAGATGGCAGGAACAGCCTGCAGGATCAACAGCTGAAGACAAAAAAACACTCATTCATGAATTTTTCTTTGTTCGTTCACAGGATGTGAGCATTGCTGATGAGCTGTTCTTGCACATTCCTTATTACCCCTGGAGAAGGTGTTGCTGAGCCGCTTTCTTGAATTGCTGCAGTCCATGCGGTGTAGGTACATCCACAGTGCTGTTAGGAAGGAGGTTTTATAGGATTTTGATCCAGTGACAGTGAAGAAACAGAGATATATTTCCAAGTCAGAATTGTGAGTGGCTTGGAAAAAACTTGCTGCTGGTGGTGTTCTTATGCACCTACAGCCCTTGTCCTTCTAGGTGGTAGAGGTCACGGGTTTAGAAGGTGCTATCTCAGGAGTTTGGCAGGTTGCTGCAGTGCATCGTGTAGATGGCACACATTGCTGCCACTGTACATCAGCAACGAATGTTAAAGGTAGTAGATGGGGTACAGTAAAACAGATTGCTTTGTCCTGGATGGTGTTGAATTTCTTGAGTATTGTTGGAGCTGCACCCATCCCGGCAACTGGACAGTATTCCATCACACTCCTAACTTGTAGTTTGCTGGACAGGCTTTGGGGAGTTTGGAGGTGAGTTACTTGCTGCTGACCTGCTCTTGTAGCCACAGTATTTATATGGCTAGTCCAGTTCAGTTTCTGGTCAATGGTACTGGGAGATTAAGTATTAGTAATGACACTTAATGTTAAGGGCGAAGGTTAATTTTTCCCTTGTTGGAGATGGTTATTTCCTGGCACTTGTGTGGTGCACTGCTACTTGCCATTTATCAGCTCCAGCCTGAATGTTGGCCAGGACTTGCTCTGAGCCTCAGAATCTGAACAGAATAGGATTCATTATTATGCAATATTAGCAATATCTCAATTTATGATCTCACAGTGGAGAGAAGGTCGTTGATGAAACTGCTGAAGCACTGCCTATGTACACTTAAGAATCTGACATGTTTCAGTGAGGCCACTCCTCATTCTTTTAAATTCCAGCGGCTATTTGTCTAGTCGACTCAATCGCTCCTCACAAGCAAACGCTATCACCAAGTTAATGAATCTTTGCTGCACTCCCAACTGGGCAAGTTTGCCTATCTTTTCAGTAAGGAGGCCAAAACTGCACTCAATACATGAGGACATAATATATTTAACACATTTTATGCTAGTTGATTGGATCACCATCTATAATTCACAGGCAAATATGCACTTATATTTACTGCTAGCCTGCTGAATTGCTTCAGTTTTCTTCCCCTTAAATCTTGATCTTCCTCTTCCCATTCTCTGCTGCTTCTCTGCTTTGTTCCCTTCTTTCAGATGGGAATTAGTTGGTGCAATGACAGGGAATGGTTCCATTCCAGCCTCAGGCTTCTTCTTGTTGTGGCAACTCCCTTCACATCTATTCCTTCAATTCTTCTGCTTCTCTGCACCTCTTTGTCCCTTATTGTACTCATTTACTATGCACTTCCTTTCCTACTGCCCCCATCACCCCACAAGACTCCCTTCTTCCTCTTTGAACAACCCCCTAAACTCTGCAACATTCCTCTTCCTGATGCTCCAGAGTCACTTGGTGCTCACTAAACCTCCATCCATTCCTCTTCCACCCCACATGCAGTAAGACCTCCTCACTCTTCCTTCATTATTCATGGAGGCTTTTCCTCGCTTTCAAAATAACACGTAACTGGAATAACTGAAGAGGCAGTTTGTCTGCCCTTTCACATGTCTTGTGGACGTCAGCAATTAGGATCTGCTCTCACAGGCCGTAAGAATTAATATTGATATCCTCTGTCAAGAGGTCAAAGGCAGATACTTAACTGGCTTGAAAATTTCAAAGCCATTTCTTTTCCCTCACTCCACAGACAACTTGCTCTTTCTTCAAAAGGAAATAATATATTACTTCAATACAACTGCTGACATTTATCCTTATTCTGCCCAAAATTATTTGAAGAAATGCAACTGTGTAAAAAATGTCAGAAGTTAAAGGAAAATATTCCATCAGTCTGCATAACCAAACAGGACAGATGCATCCTCAGAAACTTGGAACACCGTGCACACTCAAACTGTACACTCCAACATTTGTTCAGAACAGAAAGGGGGGGTGGGGGAGGTATATATTTGGTAGGTGGGAACAGTGGCAGGGATGGAGAATTGAAGGGGGATTCCTGAAATGCTGTACCAACTCTCAACATAAGGAATACCCACCAGAATAGCCAGCAACTCTCGAACTTAGCTGGGGAGAGTGCTGCGGTGGCCAGGGGTGGTATTGCAGTGCTCTGGCTGGAATTAAGTCCCAGGACCATTGGAAAGATTCGTCCCAGGGGCAGGAGGGTGTGGGACGACATGACGGGTCGAGAAGTGGGGGAGAGTTTTGAGGTGGGCAAGGTCAAAGGGGAGGTTGAGGAGGGAGGCCCAGAGCTCCAAGGTCACAGAGGGGAGGGGGGCCCCAAATTGAAGGGCTATCAGTTTGAGGCACCCCACAAGATGGGGTCTAGTACTCATCAGGACAAATGTAACAGAGCCAAGTTTCAAACAATCGCAACAATTTATGCTACAGGAGGGAAGAATGCTGATTGTTGAGGAAGCTGATTCTGACTGGCTGATCTATTGCCAAGGTGTGGCAACAGGGAATCATGTGTTCACCACCCTTCTGGGTAATTCACAAAAAAGGCCATGCTTTGTAATATCTGTCCCTTCAAGATAGTACAACAGAAGAGCATTGCCTGACTTTGGGAGCCAATAAGAACTGAGAGTAAGTGATCACTCCAGAGAGTAGTGTCCTCTCTTGGGCAGAATCCATCTGGAAGCCATGTAGTCAGCATGTAAGGACTCATACAACTCGGGAGACTACTCCAGCCTAGGGCTGCAACCTCTTTACCTGATTTCTCTTATTCAATAAATAGCCTTTGTTCCCAACAAAGCTAATGATGATGCCTGGAATGTCATTTATTTTTGAGAATGCATCCCTGAATATATGTCTCTTCTAGCAATTATCAGAGAGCCACTTTATGAGCTCGACTGATTATCTTGTAAATTGGGTGTTAGTGTAGTTGTAAGCTCACACAGGATTGTTCAGCAAATGCAGTCCGATCACACGATCAAAACGAATAGTAACCATTAGGGAGATTTTCCAGCCATACTGACTGACAGGATTGACTGGCGCTGCTGACGGTGACCCCTCTCCCTGGTGACATGATCTCCAGTGTCAGAGGTATGAACAATGGGAGACCTCATTGACAGTGGCGGGACCAGGAGATCCAGCCATTGGCCAAAGGCGAGCCAGCTCTGCCAGAGCAAAACATGACCTGGGGGAGGGGTGAAGGATATGGTGGTTGTAAAACCTCCACCCCTCCCACCCACACATGTTTTTGGTTTTGCAAGAGCACTTTGCTCAAGTGTGAACTGCACTCTATTACAAAGAGCCAGAGGAACATCTTGTTTGATTCGATTGGTCATTCATTGGCATATCTGGCTGATTACATTGCAGCAGCATCAAAATGTGTTCCTCCTTTTTCCTCATTCTTCACTTTTACTGCAGTTTTTGTCCTGTCCAATCTAACTTACCCTGACATGTCCAACCCTCACCCTTGAAAAAGTCTAAAGTCCATTACTAATTTGTTTTTGTCTTGCTAACTCCCTTTTATCCATGAATTATGAATTCCATATCTGGGGTTTAATTTCCTTAACATCCAGCAGAAGCAGTTTTATGCATGAAAATTCTGAAGGGCTGCTGACCCACAGAACTCAACAGCTCCCAAATGAGTAAACTCTGCCACAGGCTGGGAATGTTAGTTAGGATTTCAGTATAAATTTGCAAGTTTAATAACCTCGCCAAACCTCATTTATTTTCTGCTTCATTCACACCCACACCTTTGATCATTGCTAAATGTATGACATGGCCCGACATGTGTGAGGCACTGGAGAACTGCCAAACATATTCCCAACATCAAAAATGCCCCTTTAAGAAACTCAAGTGAAAATAAACTGGCAATATTAGTGCCACAAGGGCATTTGCATCAAGAGAAGCTTCTGTCTCTTCCAGAATATTAAGAGATGTACATGACCTTTACCTTAGGATTATTCCAAACTTTACTTCAAGGCCCTGCAGAAAAGAAGCATGCTCAATTTATCAAGGGGACAAAGATAGGCTCAATATAAGCAGCAGAGATAGGAGTGCAAAATTACACAGAGATATTTGTATATTAAATAAATGAGCAAAACTGTGATAAAATGGGTATTAACATAGGTAACGTAGGCGATTTGAACCTAGAAGGTTAGAACAGAGGTTACTTTCTAAATTTCAGAAGCTAGAAATAGTGGAGGTCCAAGCAGCCATGACAGTCCAGGTACGCAGGTCATTAGAATGTCTTGAACAGGTTCTGAAAATAATCAAACAAAAACCAATGAAATATTGATCTTTGTATTGAGAGGACCAGAATCCAATGGGGTCCAAAATCAGTTTCAGGTGTACAAGGCACTGGAGGATCACCCCCAGGGCACTACGAGTAGTCCAGGCCCCCAACCTCGGAAAAGGATACAAAAACAGAAAACACTGGAAAATCTCAGCAGGTCTGACAGCATCTGTGGGGAGAGCATACAGCCAATGTTTCAAGACTGAATGACATCCAGAAATGTGCCAGTTCGGTTATTGGCCTTGCTAAATTGCCCCTTAGTGTCAGAGGGATTAGCAGGGTAAATATGTGGGGTTATGGGGACAGGGTCTGAGTGGAATTGTTGTTGTTGCACACTTGATGGGCCAAATAGCCTCTTTCTGCACTTTAGAGATTCTATGATTCTATGATTCTATGATTCCAGCATCCGCAGTATTTTGCCTTTATTTTAGGAAAGGGTATATTAATTTTAGAGGGGGTGCACTGTAGGTTTACCAGAATGTAATTTAGAGCTCATGAATTAAGTTATGACTCAAGATTGGGCCAATTTAGATGGTTAAGGGGCAAATTGATTGAAGCTTAAGATACCAGAGTAGCTGGAAGGAAACTATGATGGGAATTCTCCAACCTCGCCCATGGCTGGGATTATCTGGTCCTGTTGTTGTGAATGGAGATTTGGCTGAGCACCAAATTCTCTGTTCATGCTGGCAGTAGTAGCAGGTGTGTTAGCCCAAAGAATTCCAGGTTATGTCTGCTCGTAGGGAAATCTAGCAGCAGAGGGCATAGATTAAAAATCAGAGTTACATCTTTATATACAAATAGAGGCAGAATTTGGAACTAGTTTCCTGAAATGGCAATTGTTGCTAGAACAATGGTTAACTTTAAAATCAGATCATTTTTATTTTGTAAACCAAAGTTATAAGGGATATGGGGTAAATGTGGGTAATTGGGATTGGTCATAAATCAGCCATAATTTCATTGAATGGCAGAACAAAGTTGAGGGGCTGAATGGCCTCCTGCTATTTATGTCCCTGGCAGCCAAGTCACCCTGTGCCTTAACCTCACACTCACCCTCACATTAAATACAGTAACACCCTCACTGCAGGCATGGATTCGTTTCAATACTTTACACAATTGGCTTATTCTCGTTCAGGACTCGAGATATAGTGAAAAGCCAATTTTACATGCCCCGATTTATCGCGAATTCGGATATAACGTGATGAATCATTGGACCCTTTTTTGTTCTTTCCGGGGAACTGAAAAGCTTTTGGTGAGTTAATTTCATGTTTTCTTAGATCAAAATGGAACAAACTGCTGGAAAAAGAAAATCTTCTTCCGTGCTCCTCCAACTCAGAAGCATTCTAGATTTCGCTTGCAGCCAGCGAAACACTACTTTCAAGCAAGGAACACTTTTTTAAGAAATAAACTGTTGTTGTTTTGTTTATTAAAAAGCTTTACAAAAAACTAATTTGTGTTTTAATTTCTACTGTAATAACAATGATTTATTCGCAGGATCCTTTAATTAAAAGGTAATTTATTTGCCAGATGGTAAATGTGCAAAAAACAGGTCAAATAGGGTGATAATAAAGGTGTTTTAGGATGTTAGGTCAGTATTGGGTCAGTTTGAACGCTGATTTTCTTGAACCCCAATTTAGTGCGACCCCACATTTTTCGTGATACATTTTATGGACCCCAGCCATCACGTTATAATGGGGCTGCATAATACTATTGAGCAATCTTGCCATTACATGTAACCTCAATGGTCAGAGAACATTGGCAAGAGAGTGAAGGATCTCTCCTCACATCCCATAAGGTTCCATGTAATTAATGGAGGCTTGCAACTTTCCAATGGAAATTCAGCTATGAGATGCATCATAGCCAAACTCAATCTTACCCTCACACAACCATTAATATTGCCCAAATAATTGTCCTAATGCTACACTGCATTTAGCAGCTTGTAATGATTCAGGAGCCTGATGGAAAGGAACACAGTTTATACAGAATGCAAAATAAAGCCACTATCATGGTGTACACATAGGCCTGTCTCATAAAAGGCTCGAGTAATGAGTGCCAACTGGGCAGGCCTATTACCAGGGGAACTCTTACTCAACGAGCTGCACAGGGAGACCAGTCAATGATTCCCTCTGGATCTCATGGGGGTTACCATGCAGCTATGTGAATTGGATTGCAGAAGTGGAAATTCTGATCAGGCAATGGATAGTGATATTACCACCGGACTAGAAATTAGGAAACAGTCTAGGGTTCTGGGTTTAAATCCCATTATGGCAGGTAGTAAAATATGAATTCAATAAAAATCAGGAAGTAAAATTCGAATGATGACAATGAAACCATTGTCAATCGTCATAAAAACCCATCTGGTTCATTAATATCCTTGAGGGAAGAAAATCTGCAGTCCTTGCCTGATTTAGCCTACATGTGACTCCAAATCCTCAGCAATGTGAGTGACTCTCAACTGACCTCGGGGATGGGTAATAAATGCTGGCCAATCAGCAACGCTCATATCCCATGAACAATTTTAAAAAAAGGGGCAGAGATTTGCAAAATTGCCTCTTTATTGTTCCATGTCTACTGGCATTTTCTTATCAGTCACAGTTGTTTTTTAAACTTTAATTGATGATCAATGGCTGCACTTCACCTCCATAAACTGAGGAAGTGCAATCCTGCCCTGGCTACAATCAGCACTGACACAACCAGGGGCAATTTTCCTTTTTTGTATACTTTATTGTTAGTGCCATTATCTGGTGATCCCAGAAAATGTTTAAAAAAGTAAAACCAGGTAGAAATCAATCACTTCTAAAGAAATCATTGCCACAAAGTCCTCATCTTTTGACTTCTTGCATGTTAGGTCACAGGACAGGGATTTACAAGTACTCTTAAGATTTTCAATTGGGTTAGTCTTTCTTCACAATATGAAAGGCCATCCCATGAAAGCGTAGAAAGATAGAGAACTACATCAAGTGAACTTTACAACCTCTTTTATAAACAGAAAGTGGCACTACAAATTACAAAGAAAAAATACAAGGACTTTTTTCAAAGAAATACATAAAGCAGTAACTCGGTTTATTCTCCACAAATAACAGTCCCTCTTGTGCATTTGTAGTGATTGTGGTGTCTGTGTCTTTAAGATACCACAGCACCTGACTTGAGGGACCAATGGGTACTGAGAGTGAGTAATCACCCCAGAGGGTGAGGTCCACTTTAGCGCAGAATACATCTGGAAGCCATGTAGTAAGCATGTAAGGATTGGAGCAGCCTGCTCCAAGGCAGCTTAGGGTTGCAAACCCTAGAAACCCAGTTTCTCTTATTCAGTAAATACCTTCTATTCCTATCAAAGTCTGAAATCTCTTGAGCAAAGAACAAAGAAAAGTACAGGACAGGAACAGAATCTTCCATTCTCAATGCCCGTGTTGATCATGATGCTCTAACTAAAAAAAATTCTGCTCATACTCAGACCATATCCCTCTATTCACTCCCTATTTATGTACCCATCCAGCTGCCTCTTAAATGTTGCTCATGTGCCTGTTCCAATCGCCTTTTCTGGCAATGCGTTCTCTGCATGAAAACTCCCCCCTCCCCCCGACATCTCCCTCTCACATTGAACCTGTGCTCCCTTGTAATTGACACTTCCACCCTGGAAAGAGTCTCTGACTATCCACTCTGTCTATGCCTCTCGTAATTTTGTAGATCATTATCAGGTCTCCCGTCAGCCTCTATCTTTCCAGTGAAAACAATCCTAGTTTGTTCAACCCCTCCTCATAGTTAACTCACCCTAGACCAGGCAACACCCTGGTGAACCTCCTTTAGACCCTCTCCAAATCTTCCACATTCTTCTGGTAGGAAGACGACCAGCACTGTACGCAACACTCTAAATGAGGTTGTTATACTAAAGATGTTATGGAAGTGTTAGTCACTCCTAAACAGTGCACCTAGAAATTATTGATGTGGGTTGAAAGGAAACAATCTTTGCAAATGGTCCAGTTGAGTTTTATTTACAATCCATGGCACTCCTCAATAGACAAGTGGCCACTTTATATTGGAGAGCTGCTCGGGTAGTAGGAACACATCCATGAATCAACAGTCAGCATTCATATAGCATCTTGCATGACCACAGGATATCTCAGGGTACCTTATAATGCTGTACCCCAAAACACCAGCCCCCTACTTCTGTCCCCTTCCTAACACCATCCTCTTAACATAGGGAAAAACACCAGCCAATGTTTTCACAGCAAACTCCCACAAACAACAATAAATGACCAGATAATCTCTTTGGTGATGTTGGTCGAGGGATAAATATTAGTCAGAAACCATGGCCAACTCCCCTGATCTTCTACAGATGGTCCCAGGGCACTTTTTACATCCACCAAAGGGAGCAAAGCAGCCTCAGTTAACATTTCACCCAAAAGGACAACAACTCTCACTAATTCAACGTTCCCTCATTGCCACACCCAATGTGCCAATCAGAACTGAATGGGTCTTGAACTCTCAATCTTCTAACTCGTAAACAAGAGTGCGAGCACTGAGATCTTGGTATTGTAGTGGCTACTTGGTACCACAGGAACAGATTTTAATTGTGGACAATCAGGCTGTAAGTGGTTATTGGTTAAAATCCATCTAATTAATTATTTTATAAAATCCATCTTTGTTTTGGAGGGAGTTGAGAAAGGATGGCATTAAGCTAAAGCACGCATTTGCAAAACCATCTCTCCTGCCAATCAGAATCTAAGGCAGCATTAGCATGTTTGGCTTGAATGCAGTAGCTGTCCAATCGAGTGCTTCATGTGAACTGAGGAAGAGAATGATTCGGAAATGTCTGCACATAGCCGAATAACCAAGGATCACCGGGAGCATCTAGCAGCCATAGGGACTCCACCTGAACTTTGTGTATAACAGTTAAAAGGGGCACACTTTCCTAGATGTGCCAAGATGTTTTAGCAAGAACAGTTTTTCAAAGTGTCAAGGTTATGCAACTTTTAATTCACAGCCTTCCCCATTGTGAGAACTCCACTGTTGTTGGAGAATCTGCTTTTTTTTGTCAACAAGGACTCATTCCAGTTTCTGATCGCACAGTGACATTTTGGTTAACACTGCTGCCTCAGTGGTCGGCACAGCTGCCTCACAGGGGGTGGCACTGTAGTGCCACAGTGGTTGGTACTGCTGCCTCACAGGGGTTAGAACAGCTACCTCACAGGGATTGGCACTGCTGCCTCACAGGATTAGCACTGCTGCCTCACAGGGGTTAACACTGCTGCCTCACAGGATTAGCACTGCTGCCTCACAGGGGTTAACACTGCTGCCTCACAGGGGTTAACACTGCTGCCTCACAGCGCCAGGGACCTGAATTCGATTCTGGCTTCGGGTGACTATCTATGTGGCATTTACACATTCTCCCTGTGTCTGCGGGGGTTTCCTCCCACGGTCCAAAGATGTGTGGGTTAGGCTGATGGCCATGCTAAATTGCCCCTAGTATCAGAGGGATTAGCACAGTAAATCTAATGGGAATAGGGTCTGAGTGGGATTGTGGTCTGTGCAGTCTCAATGGGCCAAATGGCCTCCTTCTGCACTGTAAGGGTTCTATGGTTTTTTTTTCCTAGCTAGCATCCACAACGTGTCATTTTACAGTAGAATCCAAAAGGACGACAGCCGCAATTATCTTTGACTTCAGTTAAATATATTAGGGAAAAGGATAAGCATGGACGACAAAAGCAGATACTCCCCATTCTCCTCTTCGGAAAATGGTGTCTCACCATGGAGTGCAGTTGAGGGAACTGCAACTCCTGCCTCTTCTACCGTAATCTCATGCATGGTACCTGAGCTAAGAGAGTGTGGGCATTGCAGCTAAACCTTAATGGGAGGATGTTTCTATTCATGGGAGAGTTTAGAACCAGAAGGCATGGTCATAGAATAAGGGGGTCTCACTTAAAACTGATTTGAGGAAGAATTTCTCCTCTTAAAGAGTGGTGAGTCTTTAGAATTTTTTATCTCAGTAAGTTGTGGTGGCTGAGTCCTTGTTCATTTTCAAGGCTGAGATTGATAAATTTTTTATCAACAGGCAAATTAAGAGTTATGGAGATAAGACAGGAAAGTGGACTGAGTATTAGGCCTGAATGAGCTGAATGGCCTCATTCTGCATGGTAGGAATTCTAACTGATGGTCTTCATGGCTATGAATTACTGTACAACTGCTACAAACTAACAGGGTACTGTGGGAGTATTTTCAATGCAAAGCATAAAATGCTCCTTCCCAGTCAGTTGTCATTGGAAACTGTATTTTTTTGTATTTCTATCCCATCCCCCCCATCCATAACCAACACTCATATTCCCATCTCTGGATGACAACTACAGAAAGAGTATTAGTGAGTGTGTGACATGGAGGGGAACAGGAACCCACGTGTACAACACATCCAGAGTGTGGGGAGACAGAGGCAGAGAGGAGAGAGCGAGACAGAAAGGGAGAGTGGGAGGAACATAGAGACAGAGAGAGAGAGAGATAGAGAGAGAGTGGTACACAGAAAGAGAGAGAGGAGGGTAGGGGGAGGCAGAAAGGGAGAAAGAGGGCACAGAGACAGAGAGAGGCAAAGATACAGAGAGAGAGAGAGAGACAGATATAGAGAGAGGCACAGAGAGAGAGAGAGAGGCATATAGAAAGAGACTGACATAGAGACAGAGAGAGACAGAGAGAGAGAGAGGCACAGAGAGAGGGACCGAGCGAGAGGGACACAAAGAGAGAGACACAGAGAGAGGGACCGAGCGAGAGGGACCGAGCGAGAGGGACCGTGAGAGAGGGACCGTGAGAGAGGGACCGAGAGAGAGGGACCGTGAGAGAGGGACCGAGAGAGAGGGACCGAGAGAGAGGGACCGAGAGAGAGGGACCGAGAGAGAGGGACCGAGAGAGAGGGACAGGAAGACAAAGAGAGTGAAAGGCAAAAGATGAGAGAAAGAGGCACAGAGAGGGACAGGGAGAGAAACAGAGAGAGAGAGAGACAACATTAGAAGGTATCACACTGCATTTATCTTCTGATCCAGTGGTTTTTTTTGAGGAAGTACTGATTCCAAACCCCCTCGGGGTACCAGGATTTGGAGGAGATGAAGAAGGATGATTTGAAATGCAACTTCAATTCATACAGCCAACATTCAGATCATTGTTACCCAGGTACCAAGTGGCTCCTCAGTCATATTTGCATCTTACTGATGTGTTGAAACATCCAGCAGTGGAATACTGACTGTCCAGCCAAAGTGACCTTTTCCAGAGCCAGGCAGGTTGCTTGGCAGCAGGAAATGGATTGGGGTGAGGGGCTGTAACTGAAAAGGCTCATATTGATCAACACAAAATGGAAACCTGGAAGAAACTGAAATAACAAGGGGTGGGAGAGGGGGAGGGAGAGACAGAGAAAGGATATATAGAGAGAGACAGACACTGAAAGAGGGAAAGAGACACAGAGAGAGACACACAGAAACCCTTTCTCTCTCTGTTTCTTTCTCTCTCTCTCTCCCTCTCTGTGCTTCTCTATGTCAGTCTCTCTCTGTGCCTCTCTCTCTCTGTCTTTATCTGGCTCTATGTGCCTCTCTCTCTCTATGTCTCCCTTTCTCTGTCCCTCTCTCACTCTCCAAAGATGTGCAGGTTAGATTGATTGGCCATGTTAAATTGCCCCCTAGAGTCAGGGAAATTAGTAGGGCAAATACGTGGAGTTACGGGGAAAGGGCTTGGGTGGAATTGTTATCGGTGCAGGCCTGATGGGCTAAATGGCCTCCTTCTGCACTGCAGGCATTCCATGATTCTACGAACTGCAAACTCATTTCTGCCAGGGAGAGAGTGAAACTTTTGTTCTAATGAGCTGTTGGAGCTGGAGGTTTGCCAGGACCCACAGTTCTGAAAATGTCCTCATTAAGAGCTTTCGAGAATGCTTAAATTCTTCTGTGCAGTTGAAGTGAAATGTCACAATGTTCCCGTTTCCCCATGACCTTTTCCAGGGGAATAAAGAATTAAATACAGTCGAAAGGATCAACGGAAATAACCACTTCTTTAGGGCATGGTGACCAATATATCATTCCCTTAAGCCAATGAGAAAGAGTTACCAGCAAGTGCCAGTAACTAGTTGAGAAGCAGCTGAATATTTAATTGATGCAGTTGACAGCAGATTCGTTACCAGTACTGGAGAAAGATTGCAATCCATTAAAAATACACAACAATAACTGGTGAAAATGCAAAACTCTATTTGCTGCTGCACACATATTGCTCTTACTGTCACATCATGATGACAGATACTGTTTTAAGTTTATTTTGTTACTGTCACTTACATTAACACTGCAATGAGGTTACTGTGAAAATCTCCTAGTCGCTACACTTGGCACCTGTTTGGGTACATTTTGGGAGAAGTTAGCATGGCCAATGCCCCTAACCAGCATGTCTTTTGGATTGTGGGAGGAAACTGGAGAACCGGGAGGAAAGCCATGCAGGCAAGGGAAGAACGTGCAAACTCTACACAGTGACCAACACTGGGAACCTGGGTCCCTGTTGCTGTGAGGCAGCAGTGCTAACCACTGTCGCACCATGCCATCCATACCGTAAGGAAAGATGGGAAGTTGATTTGTTTTGCGCCTTGCTGTTCACACTCAACACTGCCAGAGTCTCCGTCAGTGCATTTCATACCCAATCATTGAATATCCCCCTGTTCACAGATGAGGGGTTTCCATTTCAGTCACTCTTTCAATTTCCCAACTGTGAGGTACAGGATTTAGTGGGAATTTGTGGCGAACTTCACAATTTCAGATGACCATAACCATAGGAAATGCCAGCATTCGAAGGATCTATCTTTGGTCCCCTCTTCTCACCTACATGTTGCCATTGGAAACATCATCTGAAGACAAAGCATTAGTTTTCACATGCACGCTGGTGACACCCAGCCCTACCTCAATACCACCTGCTGTCTTGATTCCTCCACTGTTGCTAAAGTATGAGACTGTCGATCCAACACCCAGTCCTTGATAAGCAGAATTTAAAACAGAAGATATTGGGCAGGATTTCACAGCCTTGCTTGACCCAAAGCCATAAAATCCAGCCCAAGGTTAATGGACCTTTCCATTGTCCATCCCTTGCCCAGTCTGATCCCCATGGCAGGCAAGGCAGTAAATTTCTGGTCAATGTTTTTAGTTCTTGCTTCAAATTCTGTTCCCTGGCTACTGACTCCATCCATCTCCCTAGCAACACTCTACTCACTGTCATATTTAATCCCAAAGATGAGCTTCAGGCTTTCTATCATGTCCTTGCTATTCCCGCTTCTCTATCATCCAACTTTGCCCTTTCATGGCCCAACTGCTACTGAAGCCTTTATTCATGTCTGTGTTAGTTCTAGACATGATTATTCCAGTGCATTCCTGACTGCTCTCCCACATTCTACCCACCGTAAACCTGAAGTCATCCAAAACCTCATTGCCCTTGTCTTAACTCCCAGCAAGTCTTCTTCCCCTATCATT
Organism: Carcharhinus amblyrhynchos; assembly: GCF_965287045.1. Taxonomy (NCBI): domain Eukaryota; kingdom Metazoa; phylum Chordata; class Chondrichthyes; order Carcharhiniformes; family Carcharhinidae; genus Carcharhinus; species Carcharhinus amblyrhynchos. Next base: position 58,237,290 of record NC_137327.1, on the reverse strand, counting down.
CTTGTACCCCCTGATCTCTGTTGGCTCCTGATATCTTCAATTTAAAATTCTTATCCTCGTCTTAAAATTCCACCATTGCCTTAATAGTTCCCACCTCTGGAATTTCCTACACCTCCACAACCCTCTAAGATATCTGCTTTCTTCTAATTCAGGCCTCTTAAACATCCTGGTTATAAATTGCTCCACCATTGGTGGCCATATTTTCAGTTGCCTCGGCCTAAGTTCTTGAATTCCCTTTCACATCTCTTCCCAATGGTTTTCCTCCTTTAAGTCTCTCCTTAAAATCTTTGTGATCAAATCTGACCAAATATCTCAGGTGGCTTGGGGTCATAATTTGTCTTGTAAGGCTTCACTATGTTGAAAGTGCTACATAAATATAAGGTGCTGTTATCGTAGTGAAAGGTCCTCTCAGAAAAAACAATCAAAATACAACCACATTCCATTCTAAGTTTGCAAACAACACAGTCAAGTTTAAAACAAAAATCTTGAAGTTAAACAAAGCTAGTTATATAGCTTGGAGAGGAAAACTGGCTAAGTTTGACTAAGCTACAGGAATGGCAGTAAATAAGCAGAAGGAAACACAAAAAAAATTCAAAATATTCAACAAAAACATACATTCATTAATTAAAGACAAGTGGGAAAGTTCTCCCTGTGGTTTACTAGAGAAGTTAATGATAGAGCTAGATCAAAGGGGATACATTTAGAATATTGTGAAGGATTTTAGAGCAAGGGGAGAAACTAGAATGGGAGTAAACTAGTCAGGAATATAACAATGGGGCTTTAGCTACTCTCCTCCTTTTAATATTAAAATAAATGTTGCTCCCTTAGAGACTGAGAAGAAACAATCATGAGGAATGAGGCGGTAGCAAAGATCTTAAATAAATATTTTGGGTCATTCTTTACTGTAGAAGACACAATAAGATACCAAACATAAGGGATAACCAATGGGCTATTAAGAGTGAAGAATTGAAGACAATTAATATCAAGCTGTCCAGATGAGATTGTATTACAGCAACATACAGTTAGCATGCAGGTACAGCAAGAAATGAGGAAGGCAAATGGCATGTTGGCCTTTTGCTTTGCAAGGGGACTGGAGTATTCAAACAAGGAAGTTTTGCTCCAATTGTATAGGACTTTGATGTGACCACAGCAGGAACACTGTGCTCAGATATGGTTTTTGTATTTAAGGAACGACATACTTGGTTGGAGATGGTGCTGCAAATGTTCCTGAGACGAGGGGGTTGGTTCACAACGACACCTTGAATAAACTGGGCTTATATCCTGCATTTAGAAGAATAAGATATTTTTTCATTGAAACATACAAGTTTATGAACAGGCGTAACAGTGTGGACTCAGAAGAAGTTGGCAGGAATTTTGCATTCCCCCCTCCCCTCCATGTTGCAGATTTTCCTGTTGCATGTTTTCCTGCAGCAGAGGCGGTTCTCCATTGGCCACATTCAGGATCTTCCGGTCTCACCAAAGTCAATGGCAATTTGCGTGGCTCACCCATTCCGCTGCTGGGGAATGTGTGGTGGTGGTCATCTTGGTAAGAACAGAAGATCCCACTGGCCGGAAAGGCTGGAAGATAAGCATTCAGCACTACATTCAAGACCAACTGAATGGTCAGCACACCAATGCATCTCGGCACCCTCCTACCTCGTCAGTAGCTATTTCACACACAGTGCAGTGTGGGTAGGGTTATATGAAAGCTAATGCTCATTACATTTGGAGAGAGGAGAATCAGCGTTTTGAAAAATGAATTTATTTTGGCATATAGATTATTTTTGGTTCACTCTTTGTTCCGCACAGTGACAGATTGCAATCTCTTCCCCATTCTTTATACAAAGCTGCCAAAAAATGTTTACCCACTTTGATGAGACACTGATTTTTCCAGGCAATTTTCCTTCAAGCTACTTGACTCATAACTGCAGAAATTAAAGTTTATTTATTAGTGTTACAAGTAGGCTTACATTAGCACTGCAATGAAGTTACTGTGAAAATCCCCTAGTCGCCACATGACGGTGCCTGTTCGGGTACATTGAGGAGGAATTCAGCATAGCCAATGCACCTGACCAGAATATCATTCAGATGGCAGGAGGAAACCAGAGCACCCGGAGGAAATCCATGCAGACACAGGGAGAACATGCAGACTGCACACAGACAGTCACCCCAGCCAGGAATTGAATCCGGGCCCCTAGCATTGCGAGGCACAGTAAGATGTCTCAAAACACCAGTTTAAGTCCAACAGCAGCACAAGCTTTCAGAGTCTCAGGCTCCTTCTTCAGGTGAGTGAGGAGTTGTGTTCACAAACAAGGCATATACAGACATAAACTCAATTTACAAGATAATGGTTGGAATGCGAGTCTTTACAGATAATCAAGCCTTAAAGGTACAGATAATGTGAGCGGAGAGAGGGTCAGGTTAAAGAGATGTGTATTGTCTCCAGCCAGGACAGTTAGTGAGATTTTGCAAGCCCAGGCAAGTTGTGGGGTTTACAGATAGTGTGACATGAACCCAAGATCCCGGTTGAGGCCGTCCTCATGTGTGCAGAACTTGGTTATCAGTTTCTGCTCAGCGACTCTGCGCTGTGTGTCATGAAGGCCGTCTTGGAGAAAGCTTACCCGAAGATCAGAGATTGAATGCTCATGACTGCTGTTGTGAGGCAGCAGTGCTACCCACTGCTGTGCCACCATAAATTAGACAGTTTTCCTGCAGCTGATAAGGAGATTCCTCCACTGCTAATCAAAAAAAAAGTATGCTTAAATATTTCCTCACACAGCTTTGAGTACACAAGATCAAAGGCACAGGATGTGGCATACAGATACGAGAACTGATAATACTGAACAGCACTCAGTCTCAATAAATCAGATGTTTTCACTGGGTGGGAGAACACTGCACATTTACAAAAGTTGCCTTTGAGGCATCTTCATGCTGCAGATTGAAACAATAGGATTAAATCTTACCTTTTTGTGTTGATGCAAAGCAGTTTCAGGGTTTCCACCCATGTTCAAAGAAACACAAAAAACAGAAGGAGGCCCATTATGTCTGTGTCAACGACTCTTTGTTGAAACTATCACCTACTTGTTCTTCCCCACACAGTTATGCATATTTCTCTTTAACAAATATACACAGTATTCATTTCCCTGTGTAAAGTTACTCAATCTGCTTCCACCCTCTTTTCAGGTAACACATTCTGGAATTTAAACTTACCTTGTCAGACCATAAGAAATAGGAACAGGGGGAAGCCATTCTGTCATTCGATCCTGCTTCGTCTCATCATTCAATAGGATCACGGCTGATCCAATTGACATTCCTCATGTCCACTTTCCTGCCCTTTCCCCGTAACACTTGATTCTCTTACTGACCAAAAATCTATCTATCTCAGCCTTCATAAGAACATAAGAACGTAAGAAATAGGAGCAGGAGTAGGCCATCTAGCCCTTCGAGCCTGCCCCGCCATTCAATAAGATCATGGCTGATCTGTCATGGCTCAGTTCCACTTTCCCGCCCTCTCCCCATAACCGTTAATCCCCTCTCTTATCAAAAACCCATCAATCCGCGTCTTAAAAATATTTAGCGAGGCAGCCTCCACCACTTCAATGGGCAGAGAATTCCAGAGATTCACCACCCTTTGAGTGAAGAAGTTCCTCCTCAACTCCGTTCTAAACCGCACCCCCCCCTTTATCTTGAGGCTGTGCCCCCTAGTCCTACTGTCTCTTTTGAGCGGGAAGAGCCTCTCCACCTCTATCCTATCCATCCCATTCATCATCTTATATGTCTCAATGAGATCTCCCCTCATTCTTCCAAACTCTAACGAGTACAAGCCTAGTTTATTCAGCCTCTCCTCATAGCTCAACCCCCTCAACTCCGGTATCAGCCTAGTAAACCTCCTCTGCACTCCCTCCAAGGCCAAAATATCTTTGCACAGGTGCGGCGCCCAAAACTGCACACAGTACTCCAGCTGCGGCCTCACCAATGCCCTATACAGCTGCAGCAAGACCTCCCTACTTTTATATTCAATCCCCCTCGCTATGAAGGCCAGCATCCCATTCGCCTTCCTGACCACCTGCTGCACCTGCAAGCTGGGTTTTTGCGACTCATGCACAAGGACCCCGAGGTCCCTCTGCACCGTCGCCTGCTGCAGTTTTTCGCCACGTAAGTAATAGTCCTTCCTATCATTATTCCTACCAAAGTGGACCACCTCACACTTGCCAACATTAAGTTCCATTTGCCATTTCCTGGCCCATTCGCCCAGCCTATCTAGATCCTTCTGCAGACTCTCCACACCCTCCGCACAATTTGCCTTTCCCCCAATCTTGGTGTCATCAGCAAATTTCGACACCATACACTCGGTTCCCTCCTCCAGATCATCTATATAAATGGTAAAAAGCTGAGGCCCCAGCACCGACCCCTGGGGCACTCCACTAGTCACCATCTGCTAATCCGAATAGCACCCGTTGACCCCCACTCTCTGCCTCCTATTTGACAACCAATCCTCTATCCACGCTAACACCCTACCCCCAACTCCATGTCCCCTGACCTTCTGCAATAACCTCTTGTGAGGTACTTTGTCAAACGCCTTCTGAAAATCCAGAAAGACCACATCCACCGGCTCTCCTCTATCCACCGCCCTGGACACATCCTCATAGAACTCAATATACATAAGGACTCTGCCCCCACAGCTCTCTGAGGCACGGAGTTCCAAAGACTCAGAGAAGAAATTCCTCCTCATCTTAGTCTTAAATTGGTATCCCCTTTTTCTGAGACTATGCCTTCTGGTCCTGAACCAGGGGGGAGCATTCTCTCAGCATCTAACCTGTCAAACCCTTTAAGAATCCTATATGTTACCATGGGATTACCTCCCATTCTTCTAAATTCCAATGAGTGAAATCCCAGCATGTTTAACTTTTCCTCATCAAGACAATCCCACCCTACTGGGGATCATCATGGTAAACCTTCTCTGAACTGCCTCCAATGAAACAATATCTTTACTTAAATAAGCATTTAAAGTGTCTAATTACTTTAGTGAATGTCTTGCCAATTATCTTAAATGTTTTTAACCTTCGTGCCAGTTTCTCCACACCTACTCCATCAAAACTCCACATGATGTTAAGCACCTTTAATCCATCTAATCATGTCTGTTTTTAAGGAGAACAATCCCAGTTTCTTTAGTCTCTCGAAAAACTGATACTCTTTGATTCTGGTACATCTCCCCTGCACCTTCTTCACTTAAACCTCAGTATTTTTCTTGAAGTGTGGAGCCCAGTACTGGACACAACTCTGGCTGAGACCCAGTGGCTTGTCAAGCTTCATCAGATCAGTATTAGAAAGAGTACAAGAAATTTTGAGGAGGTCTTGGGGCACAGTTGGTCGTGTCTCAGCCTCTGAGCCGCAAGCTCTGGATTCATAGAAACATTGAAAATAGGAGCAGGAGTAAGCCATTCAGCCCTTTGAGCCTGCTCTACCATTCATTATGATCATGGCTGATCATCCAGCTCAGTAACCTGTTCCCACTTGCTCCCCCTGACACCCCCCCATGCATATTCTTCCTTTGATCCCTTTAGCCCCAAGAGCTATATCTAGCTTCTTCTTAAAAACATACAATATTTTGGCCTCAACTTCTTTCTGTAGTAGTGAATTCCACAGGCTGACCACGCCCTGGGTGAAGACCTTTCTTCTCATCTCAGTTCTAAATGGTTTAAAATCATGTGGCGTTTTGGTGGAGTAGGTGTGGAAAAGCTGGTAGGAAGGTTAAAAACAAATACATAAGATAATTGGCAAGACATCCACTAAAGTAATTAGACTTTTTAAATGCACTGAGGGACAATTTAACATGGTTAATCCACGAAACCTGCACATCTTTAGACTGTGGAAGGAAACAGTCTAAAGGTGGAAATCACGCAGACATGAGTATTTCTGTAAACTTCACACGGTCACCCACGGTTGGAACCAAAGCTGGGTCCCTGACACAGTGAGGCAGCAATACTAACCATTATTCTTTGACTGGGACCCCCTGGTTCTGAATGCCCCCACCATAGGGAGCATCCTTCCTGCATCTACTTTGTCTAGTCCTATTAGAATTTTATAGGCTTCCATAAGATCCGCTAAGTCTTGCAAGGATACATAATGCAGCCAAGCAGGTTGATTATGAACCTGCAAATCCTTCTAACACAGATGGTGGCACAATGGTTAGCATTGCTGCCTCACAGTGCCAGGGACACTGCTTTGGTTCCAACCTTGGGTGGCTGACTGTGTGAAGTTTACACGTATTCCTTGTGTATGCGTGGGTTTTCTCCTGGTGCTCCGGTTTCCTCCCACAGTCCAAAGATGTGCAGGTTTGGTGGATTAGCCATGTTAACTTGTCCCTCACTATCCAAAGTTTTGCATTTAAAATGTCTAATTACTTTAGTGGATATCTCGCCAATTATCTTAAGCATTTGTTTTTAACCCTCCTGCCAGCTTTTCCACACCTACTCCATCAAAACTCCACATGATTTTAAGCACTTCTGCACCTTCTCCACTTAAACCTCAGTATCATTCTTGAAGTGTGGAGCTCAGTATGGACAAGACTCTCTGACAGGAACCCAGTGGTTTGTCAAGCTTCATCAGATCAATGTTAGACAGATTACAAGAAACTTTGGATGTTTTCAAGAAGAAGCTAGATATAGTTCTTGGGGCTGAAGGGATCAAAGGATATGGTGGGGTGGGGGGAGCAGGGGTGGTGGGGGGATTGGATTACTGAGCTGGATGAAGAGCCATGATCATAATGAATGGCAGAGCAGGCTCAAAGGGCCATATGGCCTCTTCCTGCTCCTATTTTCTATGTTTCTATGAACCCAGAGCTTCCGGCTCAGAGGCTGGGACACCAAGACCAACCAAGACCTCCTCAGTACTTTTTGTACTCTTTCTAATATTCCAATGTTTTGCAGGTTAGGTGGAATGGCCATGTTAAATTGTCCCTCAGTGCCCAAAGATGGGTAGCTTACGTGGTTTAGCCATGATAAATGCACAGGGATATGGGAATAGGGCACAGAATAGGGCCTGGGTGGGATGCTCTTTTGCAGACTTGACGGACTGAATGGCCTCTTTCTGCACTGTAGGGATCCTATCGTCTGACTCTCACCGATGGCAGGTGGTAGAAGTGGCAAAGATTCCTAGTCTTGTGATGGAAAGAACGTTGAAGCCTCTACCATCACTATCCGTATCTTCAGACTACAACATGCATGTAAAAAGGACATGTTGCCACAGCAACTTAGACTCCAAGTGAACTGCAACATACCATCACCAGGGGAAACCTGAAGGCATTTAGTTAAATTTGGATGTGGGGCAATTAAATTGGAACCCAGATTTTAATTAATTTAAAAAGGCATCATCTCCAAAAGCTCCAATCAATATAAAACAACACCCTGAAGGAAGAAACAGTAAAACACTGAAATGAGAATACTGATCGGAACTGATCTTTCCTTCTGGGCAGCAAAGCAAACAAGCTTTGATTCCAAGATAGAATCCTTCCAGTGCAGAAGGAGGCCATTCAGCCTACTGAGTCTGCACCAATCACAATCCCACCCAGGCCCTCTTCCCGTAACCTCTTGTATTTACCCTGCTAATCCCCCTAACACTAGGGTTAATTTATCATGGCCAATCAACCTAACCCGCACATCTTTGGAGTGTGGGACGATACCGGAGCACCCGGTGGAAGCACACACAGACGTGGGGAGAACGTGCAAACTCCCCACATACAGTAAACCAGGGCCGGAATCAAACCCAGATCCATGGTGCTGTGAGGCAGCAGTGCTAACCACTTGCCACCGTGCCACTTCTATTGAACCTGTTGCACACTGCTCAACCAAAATGAACATGCCCTTGGTTAGACCTGCAGGAAACTCCATTGTGGAGTCAAAATGTTCCCAAAAAAATGCCTCTCGAAGAATGGGGATGGAATGAATGTCGAGTTAGATAAGATCCCAAGTCCCCTGTGGCCATATGCAATCTACAGGAGCCAGCACACCGTGAAACACTACAGAACCCATTTAAAAAAAACACACATTAAACTTTGGTACCTGTTCATAGTTAAACATGCAGTAACACTATATTTAGGAAGGCTCAATATATCTCAATACAAGATTAAACCACTTCAATCAATGCAACATTTTGTTCAAAGAGAAATAATCAGGGCAGCCCTGAGGGAATAAACTACCCATCTGGCTATGGAATTAGTTATACACACATGCATTCCCTTCTCACTGTTGATTAAAATTGTTCATTTGAATGTCGGTGCAGGAAGTGCACAGCAAATTCCCTTCAAGAACCTGACAATTTTTCGAGTGGCTCCATTGAACTGACAGAGCTATCCAAAGTTCTCACACGCCTTGAACCTCAATCAAAACAAAATGCTAAATAACTCACAACCAAGATGACAATCTAACGAGACCGTAGAGCAAATTAAGCCATCAGACCCAGAACTTTCCATCAATCACAGACAATCTGCCCAGCACAAGACAATTTAACCATGCAGCAATGTATCAACCACCATTATTATTGATAGATTGCCCAGACAAAAAAAAAGGGAAGCAGCATTTGCAAAACCAATGTGATTTGTAGGTTCTGTGCGCTTTAGTCAGATCCAACATCTCCTGTGCTGATGCACTGGTCACATGTTGAATTGGTTCCATGTGTTCTCATTTTTAAAAATTCATTTGTGTGATGTGGGCATCATTGGCTGGGCCAGCATTTATTGTAAGAAGTCTGACAACACCAGGTTTAAGTCCAACCAATTTATTTGATGGTGTAAACGTACTGCATTTACCCCAGTCCATCTCCAGCATTTATTGCCAGCCCTGAGGGCATTTTAAGAGTCAACCACATTCTGTGGATCTGGAGTCACATGTAGGCCAGGTAAGGACAACAAATTTCCATCCCTATATAGCATTAGTGAATCAGATCAGCCTTTTGTGACAATTGACAATGAGGCGACGGTGCAGAGGGACCTCGGGGTCCTTGTGCATGAGTCACAAAAACCCAGCTTGCAGGTGCAGCAGGTGGTCAGGAAGGCGAATGGGATGCTGGCCTTCATAGCGAGGGGGATTGAATATAAAAGTAGGGAGGTCTTGCTGCAGCTGTATAGGACATTGGTGAGGCCGCAGCTGGAGTACTGTGTGCAGTTTTGGGCGCCGCACCTGCGCAAAGATATTTTGGCCTTGGAGGGAGTGCAGAGGAGGTTTACTAGGCTGATACCGGAGTTGAGGGGGTTGAGCTATGAGGAGAGGCTGAATAAATTAGGCTTGTACTCGTTAGAGTTTCGAAGAATGAGGGGAGATCTCATTGAGACGTATAAGATGATGAATGGGATGGATAGGATAGAGGTGGAGAGACTCGTCCCGCTCAAAAAAGACAGTAGGACTAGGGGGCACAGCCTCAAGATAAAAGGGGGGCGGTTTAGAACGGAGTTGAGGAGGAACTTCTTCACTCAAAGGGTGGTGAATCTCTGGAATTCTCTGCCTGTTGAAGTGGTGGAGGCTGCCTCGCTAAATATTTTTAAGACGCGGGTTGATGGGTTTTTGATAAGAGAGGGGATTAAGGGTTATGGGGAGAGGGCGGGAAAGTGGAACTGAGCAGCGACAGATCAGCCATGATCTTATTGAATGGCGGGGCAGGCTCGAAGGGCTAGATGGCCTAGTTCTGCTCCTATTTCTTATGTTCTTATGTTTCATGGTTATCATTAGACTTTTAATCCAGATGTTTTTTATTAATTTAAATTTCACCGTCTGCCATGGTGGGATTTGAACCTGGGTCCCTAGACCATTACTCTGGGTTTCTAGATTACTCATCCAGTGACAATACCACTGTGCTACTACCTCTCTTGTCTCATGACAGCACTTTGCATGATGTTGCAAAGCTGGGCTCACAACATATTCACTCCCAAAACTTAACCTTTCCATTATTTGTTCCCCATTGCAGCATCGGCAGAAGAATTTTGCTCCACCCACATTCCCTCATCTCCACTACTTCACCGCATCCCCTCCCCTCCCCAGATGACTTGCTGCCAAATACAAAACTAGGATCCACAGTTGGAATTGGGTCTCAGTGAGATACAGCACCAGTGAAGTAAATATGCATGGTTATCATTGAGTGCCACACTTAAGTGTGAAAGTAAGTGTGGATTCTGACCCACCTACTTTCTTCTCCCAGGGAAAGGTTATCCTTCCTTCTGCCGGAGTCCAAAAATTAATTCAGCTAAATTCTGGAATAAGAATTCTTCCTCAATGTTCTACTATTCAACCTTAGCTAACCAGCTGGCACAGCTAACAGCCATGGTCATTATGTGACAGCATACAATGTTCCATAATTAACAAGCTTTCAATTCCATTGATGAACTGGTCAGCTGCTGACCATAGAGTTTTACAGCACAGAATTAGGCCCTTTGGTCCATCATGATCAGCATCACAGAAGGTGCTTGGCATTAGTTTTACAGGAATGGAATTGGACAATCATATCACCTACATTTGACATGTTTGATAAATCTGGCCCAGGCAATAACGATTCCATTAAGCTAATGAGATAATTATGTAAGAAACTGTAAAACTCCAAACCATCAGTTTGGCTCCATATGTAGCTTGAGTCAGCAGCTTATGGATTTAAAACCCACACTTTGGATAACCATCTTGATGATTGACACTTAAGTGCCTTAATCTCTGAAGTAACACATTAAACTAAAGGTCTCAACTGTCAATTTGTGTTGACATTAAAAACAATCTCAGGGTTTCATCAGAAACCTGGCGGGAGCAATCTTACCATTGCATCACTGCCTGATGGGCAGGGTGAGCATGAGAACCAAGAAATCTGGTTTGCATCCAATTTCTTGCCTCTTACAATTTTATTGGCACCAGATATCTGGCGCTATCAGATCCATGCCTGATTTCTCACCTTCAGATTCCATGTGATGGGGCGGGTGGGGTTGGGGGGGGGGGGGAGGTGGGCGGGGGCGGTGGTGGTGCGTGTCTCGCAATGAGCTGCAGGGTCCCGTGGTAGTGAGCGGGAGGGGCCAGATTTCAGCCACATAGGCTAGCTGATAGAAACAAAGGTCCAGACATGTTTCTGCTGCTCTCAGGGCACAGAAACCTGCACATGCCCAATGGTGTCCCCTGCTGCTATCAGCTGGCTTTCAGTGATTTAGGCCCTGCCCACTTCTCCTACTGCTGTAAAACATATCGAGAGTTTTTTATCACATAGAGTGCCATAAGATTCAACTGGTGGCCTCGCCAAAAAAACGGAACTGACATTCTTCCATTTTCACATGTTTTTATTTGGAAGAATGACTATCCACTGCCCCCACCCCCCAAAGCCTTCCACAAGTGTTTGGGCCAATATTCCTCCCTCATATACTCATCATTCTGATCACTCACTCCTTTATTTGCTGTGCACAAACTGAGTACCACATTTGCCAATGTCACAATGTATATATCCTAAAAATCACTGGATTAGTCACAAAGCATTATGTGACACCTTGAAAACATGATCATTTGTCGGGTAACTCCAAGGGTGTGTAGGTTAGATGGATTAGTCATGGTGAATGCATGGAGTTATGGGATGGTCAGCAGGGAGGGGGTGGGGGTGGGTAGGAGCTGTACTGTAGGGATTTTATGGATTTTATGAAGTGGAGCTCTTTCAGTAACATTGACGTGGAAGAGAGTAATCTTGTTCAATAACACCACCCCGCTCTTTAACCCCTTCAAGGGAAAGTCAGTGATTCTCAGCAAGAAGCTGAAAATAGGGGTAAAAAAGGAAACCACTCAGTGAAAATGATATTAGATTAGAGACGGAGGGTAGAGTAGAATTCAATAAGAATCACAATTTACACCTCCACTGCTTTCATCGATACCAATCACCTCAATTCTGAAATAAAGTGTAAAATGTTTAAATATACCGACAGCATTAGAGAAAGCAGTGAAAAACTTTGATTAATTACTTCCCTGGTCAGACAGGTGGTGATTAAAATTAACATTGGTAACTGTAGAATATATAAGTATGCAATGAATTAAATTCAATTGGTACAGAGATACCAAGCAAAGATGCTTTCTGGTTGTATCACAGCTTGGTATGGCTCTTCCTCTGCCCAAGACCACAAGAAACTACAAAGGGTCATGAATGAAGCCCTGTTTATCACTCAAACCAGCCTCCCATCCATTGTCTCTGTCTACACTTCCCGATGTCTTGGAAAAACAACCAGCGTAATCAACGACTCCACACATTCCAGACATCCTCTCTTTCATCTTGTTTTGCTGAGAAAAAGATACAAAAGTCTGAGGTCATGTACCAACTGACTCAAAAACAGCTTCTTTCCTGCTGCCATCAGGCTTTTGAATGGACCTATCTTGTACTAAGTTGATCTTTTGCTACATCCTAGTAATGACTGTAACACTACATTCTGCACTCTGCTGTTCTTTCCTTTTCTATGAATGGTGTGCTTTGTCTGTGTAGCATGCAAAAGTAATACTTTTCACTGTATACTAATACATGTGACAATAATAAATCAAATCACATCAAATGGTTTGATGATCATGCTCCATCGATGGAAGAATTGTAGGATCTACTGTCACCAGTTCTCATTGTAGAGATTGGGTCCTCAGCATGGATAGGTCAGATTGCATATTCCTGTGTGGGTACATCAGAAATACCAACCCCACGTGAGGAGCCCCAGAAAGGGAGTCACAGAAACTGCAGATAATGCTTCAGTTCCCAAATAGAGCTCTGGGGCAGGGACAGGTGTAGGATTACAGGGGATATGCAGAACATTCAATCACCAACCAGTCCCTGCTGATGTTTATCCTGCACTCGATTCTCCTTTAAATTTTCTCATCTAAATCTTCTGTTGTAACCACCTATTCTTTCTTTGAAATTCAAGGTTGAAGGGATAGGAATTTCTTCTTTGAAGCACCTTCTCTCTTAAACACTTGCCTAGTTTCCCCTCAACTTTAAAAATTATTTCACAGTAATCATAGAATCCCTACAGTGCAGGAAGAGGCCATTCAGCCCACTGAGTCTGCACCAACTCTCCAAAAAAGCATCTTATCCAAGCCTCATTCTGCCCTATCCTGTAATCCTGCACACTTACCTTGGCTAATCTACCTAACCTATACTTCTTTGGAATGTGAGAGGAAACCAGAGCACCTGGAGGAAACCCATGCAGACACAGGGAGAACATGCAAACTCCACACAGACAGTCACCTAACGTCAGTATCAGACCCAGGTCCCTGGAGCTGTGAGGCAGCAGTTCTGACCATTGTGTTACCATGACAAAACATTGGCCAGGTGAGTGTCTGTTACAATTTCTGAAGTAGCAAGTTCCACATTCTCACCATTCTTTGGGTAAAGATGTTTCTCTGAACTCCCTGTAGAATTTATTGGCAACTATCTTACTCAAGGCAATCAGGCAGACTCAACATGGCTTTGTGAAAGGGAAATTATGTTCAATAAATTTATTGGAGTTCTTCAAAGGAATCATGGATAAAAGGGGAACCAGTGAATGTACTGTACTTAGATTTCCAGAAGGCATTTAATAAGGTGTCACATCAAAGTGATCAAATCTGATCACTCTACTCGTAAGTACATGTGCATGGGCACTAATTAAGAACAAAGATCTGGTTCAACTAAAGATACAGAGTCATAAAGGTTAAAAGCATGGAAACAGGACCTTCATCCCAACTTGTCCATGCTGCCCTTCTTTTTAAAACCCCTAAGCTAGTCCCAATTGCCCACATTTGGCCCACATCCTGCTATACCTATCTTACCCTTGTAACTGTCTAAAATGCTTTTTAAAAGACAAAATTGTACCCACCTCTACAACTACCTCTGGCACCTTGCTCCAGACACTCACCATCCTCTGTGTGAAAAAAATTGCCCCTCTGGACATTTTTGTATCTTTCTCCTCTCACCTTAAACCTATGCCCTCTAATTTTAGACTTCCCTACCTTTGGGAAAAGATATTGACTATCTAGCTGATCTATGCTATGCATCATTTTATAGACTCCATGAGATCACCCCTCAGCATCCTACGCTCCAAAGAAAAATGTCCCAGTCTATCCAGCCTCTTGTAATAACTCAAACCATCAAATTCCAGTAGCATCCTAACAAATCTTTTCCACACTCTTTCTAGTTTAATAATATTCTTTCTGTAATAGGGTAACCAGAACTGTATACCGTATTCCAAGTGTGGCCATATTAATGTCTTGTACAACTTCAACAAGACACCCCAGTCCTGTATTGAATGTTCTAATTAATGAAACTAAGCATGCTGGATGCCTTCTTCACCACTCTGTCCACTTGTGACTCCACTTTCAAGGAGCTATGAACCTGTACTGCTAGATCTCTTTGCTCTGTAACTCTCCCCAACACCCTATGATTAACTGACTAAGTCCTGTCCTGGTTCAATCTACCAAAATGCATCACCTCGCATTTATCTAAATTAAACTCTATCTGCCATTCACCAGCCCAGGGGTCCAATTGATAAAGATTCCACTGCAATCTGAGATAACCTTCTTCACTATCCACTATATCACCAATCTTAGCATCATCTGCATACTTACTAACCATGCCTCCTATATTCTCATCCAAATCATTAATATAAATGACCAATAACAGTGGACCCAGCATCGATCCCTGAGGCACACCATTGGAACAGTAAGAAGCCTGACAACACCAGGCTTAAGTCCAACCAATTTATTTGATAGTAAACTCACAAGCTTTCAGGGTTTGCCCCTTTGTCAGGTGACACATTCACCTGATGAAGGGACAAACCCCGAAAGCTTGTGAGTTTACTATCAAATAAATTGGTTGGACTTAAACCTGGTGTTGTCAGACTTCTTACTGTGTTTAACCCAGTCCCACGCTGGCATCTCCACATCATGCACACCGTTGGCCACAGGTCTCCAGTTTGAAAAACAACCCTCTACCACCACCCTGTGGCTTCTATCATCAAGCCAATTTTGTATCCATTTAGCTACCTCACCTTGGATCCCGTGAGATTTGACCTTAAGCACAATCTACCATGTGGTACCTTATCAAAGGCTTTGCTAAAGTTCATGTAGACAACATCAACTGCGTTGCCCTCATCTACCTTCTTGGTTACATCTTCAAAAAACTCAATCAAATTTGTGAGACATGATTTTCCACTCACAAAGCCATGTTGACTGTCCCTAATCAGTCCTTGCATCTCTAAATGCCTATAGATCCTGTCTTTCAAAATATCTTCCAACAACTTACTCACCACAGGTGTGAGGCTCACTGGCCTATAGTTCCCAGGCTTTTCCCTGCAGCCCTTTTTAAACAAAGGCACAACATCCAGACAAATGGGAGGAAATGAATTTTGAAGGTCTAATACAGATAGGAAATATACAGTAAATGGCAGAACCCTTAAGAGTATTGATAGGCAAAGGGATCTGGGTGTACAGGTACACAGGTCACTGAAAGTGGCAATGCAGGTGGAGAAGGTAGTCAAAAAGGCACACAGCATGCTTACCTTCATCGGTCAGGACATTAGGTTTAAAAATTGGCAAGTCATGTTACTTCTTTATAAAACCTTAGTTAGCCCGCACTTGGAATATAGTGTTCAATTCTGGCCACCACACTATCAGAAGCATGTGGAGGCTTGGAGAGGGTGCAGAAAAGATTTACCAGGATGTTGCCTGGTATGGAGGGCAGTGGCTATAAGGAGAGGTTGGAGATACTTGGTTTGTTCTCAATGGAGCGATGGAGGTTGAGGGGAAACCTGATGGAAGTTTACAAGATTATGAGAGGCATGGACAGAATGGATAGTCAGAAGCTTTTTCCCAGGATGGAAGAGTCAATTACCAGAGGGCACAAATTTAAGGTGCGAGGGACAATATTTAAAGGAGATGAACAAGGTAGATCTTTTACACAGAGGGTGATGAGTGCCTGGATCTCGTTGCCAGGGGAGGTAGTGGAAGCAGATAGGTGGAAGCAGTGACTTTTAAGGGGCATCTTGACAAACACATGAATAGAGTGGGAATAGAGGGATATGGTCCCCGAAAGGGCAGGGGTTTTAGTTCAGTCGGGCAGCATGGTCAGTGCAGGCTTGGAGGGATGTAGGGTCTGTTCCTGTGCTGTAATTTTCTACATTCTTTGTTCTTTGTTATTTGCCACCCTCCAATCTTCAGGCACCTCGCCTGTGACTATTGATGATTCAAATAAATCAGCTAGAGTAACCACAATTTCCTCCCCAGCCTCCCACATTGTCCTGGGATACACCTCACTCAGGTCCCGTGTATTTATCCACCTTGATGCACTTTAAAACTTCCAGCACCTCCTTCTCTGTAATATGTACAGTCCTCAATACATCACTATTTCCCCAAGTTCCCTAACATCCATGCTCTTCTCAACAGTAAATACTGATGAGAAATATTCATTTGGGATCTCACTGAAGTTGATGTAATCAAATAGTGTGCCAAGGTTCATTGTGCGACCTCCTGGATAAGCAAAAAAAAGTATTTCATCACCCTTGGAACAGAAGGGAAAATGTGATGGGATGAATATGTGCTTTTTTCAAGTTGAAATCAAATCTCATCAAGGTGGATCCTATCTGGCTTAAAAAAATGCAAAAACCATAAAAGAAAAATGGTCCTTTGCTTTTTGAAGCAACTCATGACAAAGTAGGGAGAAACAAGCACAACTGATGGCCAAAATCCCAGCAGCTGGACATGGTACAAGTGACTTACTTCTGATAGATCAACAGAAAGTACCAATCTGAAAGCTTTTTGCAGGCATTTGCCGAGACATGCAGATCTCCGGTCAATAATTCTCACAAGGAATCTTTATAAATTTTTAAAACTATTTTCTCAAGCCATCTCCAAACATTAGCAGTGAATTACAGCCCGCAACTGACTGAGCTCATACTTTGGATAAGCTTCATAAACCGGTGCGTTCAATTACAGTGACAGTGTGATACTAATGAGGACAAGGTTTTACACCAGTCACACTTCAATTGGAATAAGCCTGCCCGTGTCTGTTACAACAACATGCATTCACAGACATCCAGTAACCTCCCTAGAGTGCTTCCTCAGCTGTGTAATGTGAATTAGAACTCTTTACACCCTCCTTCTACCTGTTTTTTTTCATTTAAATAAGTCAATTTAAAACACACAGTTGTTTGGAAGCTGCAATGCTCAAGACTATAAAATGTTTAGAGGCAGCATATTTTGGCAGTAATTAAAACATATGATAATAACAAGTTTGAAAAGAAATAATTAATTCAGCTATGTTTCAGCTTCTAAAAGACCCCCATTTTAATTTCCAGGCAGGATAATAAACATGAAATGGCATGTTTAGATGCAAATACACATTGGTTTTACACGTGCAAATATTATTTCTATAACACGACTAATAAATGAGTTACTTATGCTTGGTTCTCACGGGGGAGTGCTCCATTTGATGGAGTTACTGTTTGATAGAATATTTCACGAAATATCAAATATGGGCGCAGTTGTTCATTATTTGGCTGCCTCACCAGTGAATCGTTTAAATCGATTACAAGTTACCCACAATCTTTCATGAATTGAAAATTGACTTTGCAGAAAAACAAAGCACCTTGGCAGCTTCCCAAAAACTTAGTTGGCAAATGAAATGCGTTTTTGGTCTGCATAAGCTAATATCAGTGGCATGGCTCTTATAACTGATCCCGGTAGATTTGAAACAAAGACTGGCATTTATACAAGCTCTTTTCCAGCACAGATGTCCAAAAGCATTTTACAGCCAATTAAGCACTTTTTAAAATGTCGTCACTGTTTTGTTGTAGGAAAGGCCAAATTGCACACAGCAAGATCCCACTAACAGCAATGTGATAAGGACTAGATCATCTGCATTTTTGAGATGTTGCTTGAGGTATACATAGAAACATAAAACCTAGGAGCAGCAGTCGGGCACTCGACCCTTCGAGTCTGCTCTGCCATTCATTTCAACCATGGCTGATCATTAAATTCAATATCCTGCTCTCCCCTTTCTGCCATTTCACTTCATTCCTTTAATCCCAAGAGCTGTACCTAATTTCTTCTTGAAATCAGAAGTAGTTTTGGCCTCAACTACTTTCTGTGGTAGTGAATTCCACACATTCACCAGTCTCTGGGTGAAAAAAATTCTCCTCACCTCAGACCTAAAAGGTTTACCTCCTATCCTCAAACTGTGATTCCTAGTTCTGGACTCCATCACCATTGGCAACATTGGCTACAATTCTGCCATCATTACCTGCAACTTTTCTGGTAGGTCACGGTGGGAGATACACGTTGCTGGCCTTGTACTGGGATTTGCGCATGCATCGGGAATGTATGCGCATCTCCCAGAGCCGGTGAACAGTTGCTGGCCAGGCCACACTGGAAACCGACGGGAAGGCACGTAAGTAATTTGAATCTTCTTGAAATGTATTTTAAATATGTTTTAAATGTGATTATCAAGAACTTTTGGGTCTCAGTTAAATCCCCCCTCCCTTCTAGGAGTTCTTAATTCCAGCAAGGTTTAGACTCGCTCCCCAAGTTTAGGGAGAATGAAGGGGAGGGGGACAATCAGAACCCCTCAGGTGGTCATGTGTCAGGGTGGTGGTGTCCCTGGGCATTGGCACCCTGACAGTGCCAGTCTGTGCCTCTGGCACTGCCCAAGGAGCAAAGTGACCATGCCCAGGGGCACCTTTTCACTGCCCATCAGGCATCAGGCAGTGCCAAGGGGGCAGGGCCTATTGTGGGCAGGGCCTAAGAGTGATCAGTGGGGGTGGGGGGGGGGGTCCTGCTGCCACTCTGCAGACAGGATCAGTCTGGGACGGAGGGAGGGCAATGATTGTGGTGGGCTGCGGGGGTAGTCTGCTGGGGAGGGCCTGACTCCAGGAGAGGGAGGAGTCTAACCCCGGAGGGGTTCAGTGAGGATGGGGGGAAGTCTGCCAGGGTGTAGGGGGTGGGGGAATCGCTACTGCTGTTGAGGGTGGGCTGTGCATCGGGGTGCTCTGGGATGGGGGGGATGTCGGGGCTGAGCCAAGAATTGTTGTGGGGGCCACAATTGGGCCGTGGGGGGTGGGAGGGGGCTGGAAGGGCAGCACTGTGGGGGTCTGAGGCTGGCAGCGATTGAGCTGGCCAGCAAACGGGGAGTCTGACAGATCGGAGCTACTGCGCACGCACAGAGTTCCAGAACTGTCAAATTCCAGCGCAAATATATCCCACCCCTCCCTGGATTTTTAACGAGATTCATGCCTGGGACCTCTGCAGTGCAGAGGTTGCGGAGATTCAGGTGAGAAGCTGAACTCACAAAACAGTTGGATCTAGAACAGTTTTCCTGCCAAGTCAGTGCTTTTGGGAGAATCGCAGCCATTATTTCTGAATCTACCCTGTCTAATCCTATTCGAATTCTCTAAGTTTCTCTGAGATCCTCTCTCACTCTTTTAAACTGCAATGAATATAATCCTAACCAGTTTAGTCTCTCCTTATATGATAGTTCTCCCATGCCAGAATCAGTCTGGTAAACTTTCACTGTACTCCCTCTATAGCAAGAACATTATTCCTCAGATAAGGACACAAAAACTGCACACAATACTCCAGATGTGGCCTCGCCAACACTCTATACAATTGTAGTAAAATGTCCTTCTTCCTATACTCAAATCCTCTCGCTGTGAAGGCCAACATACTATTTGCCTTTTTCACTGCCTGCTGTACCTGCACAAGGACACCAAAATCTCACTCGGTATCCACCTCTCTCAATTTACACCCATTATAATAATAAACTGCCTTCCCATTGTTGCTATAAAAGTGGATAACCTCACATTTATATACATTATACTGCAATTGTTGTGCCCATACACCCAGTCGGTCCAAATCACACTGAAGCATCTCTGCATCCTGCTCAAAGCTCACCCTACCACCCAACTTTGTATCATCTTCAAACTTGGAGATAATATATTTAGTTCCCTCTTCCAATTCATTAATATATAATGTGAATATTTGAGTCCTAGGACAGATTCCTGTGGTACCCTACTAGTCACTGCCTACCAATTGGAAAAATATTTATACCAACTCTTTGCTTCCTGTCTGCTAACCAGCTTGCTATCCTTCTCAAGAAACTACTCACAATCCCATGCACTTTAACTTTACATTGTAGTGTGCTGTGTGAGATATTGTTGAAAGCCTTCTAAGAGTCTAAATGGACCACATCTATCTGTTGTCAGTCAACTTTACTAATTATATCCTCAAAGCATTCCAATAGACTCGACAAGCATGATTTCCCCTTTATAAATCTGTGCTGTCTTTGTCTGATCATACCATTGCTTTCCAAATGCTGAACTACCACATCCTTGATAATGGACTCTAGCAATTTCCTTCACACGTACTATCCCTGATCAAGGGAATCAGACATATAGCATTGACTACTATCCATTGGCCACGCTTGATGACTGTAGTTTGAGGGTGTTTGGGACTGTAAAGGGTAATGTGGGTTTGAGAACCTCCTTTTGTTGTTGCAGAGATGTACAAACCTTGTCTTTTAGAGGAGAATATCTGCAATTTGCTGTAGCTCTCAATTTTCAATGGAACAGGACTCCATGGCTCTGATCATAGATGAAACCATAAATGGGTGGTACGGGAGCACAGTGGTCAGCACTGCTGCTTCACAGCTCCAGGGTCCTGGGTTCGATTCCTGGCTCAGGTCACTGTCTGTGTGGAGTTTGCACATTCTCCTCGTGTCTGTGTGGGTTTCCTCCGGGTACTCCGGTTTCCTCCCACAGTCCAAAGATGTGCGGGTTAGGTTGATTGGCCATGCTAAGAAATTGCCCCTTAGTGTCCAGGGATGCGTAGGTTAGAGGGATTAGTGGGTATAATATGTAGGGAAATGGGAGTAGGGCCTGGGTGGGATTGTGTAGGTGCAGACTCGATGGGCCAAAGGGCCTCTTTCTGCACGGTAGGGTTCTATGATTGATTCTATGATCTTCATGTTTAGCTCTATCTTCCAAGGAATAGAAGCACTATTGCACCTGCCCATGGTTGTACATATACAATGGCAGTGGGTTATATTGGAAAATAGCAAAAGGATAGCAAGAGTTTTTATAAATATATAAAAAGGAAGAGGCTGGCTAGGGTGAACATTGGTCCCTTAGAGGATGAGAAGGGGGACTTAGTGGTAGGGGATGGGGAAATGGCTGAGGTCTTGAATAACTTTTTTGTTTCGGTCTTCACGGAGGAGGACGTGAATAATTTGCCGGATGTTAGAGATGGAAAGGTGGTAGGACTGGAGGGTCTCGATGACATTACTGTTACTAGAGAGGTGGTGCTCGACAGACTGGAGAGGCTGATTGTGGACAAGTCCCCAGGACCGGATGGAATGCATCCGAGGGTCCTGAAAGAAATGGCGGAGGTGATAGTGGATGCCTTGGTGGTTATTTTCCAGACGTCGCTGGATTCCGGGGAAGTGCCGGAAGATTGGAAAACAGCTAATGTTACGCCGTTGTTTAAGAAGGGTGCCAGGCAAAAGGCAGGGAATTATAGGCCTGTTAGTTTAACGTCTGTTGTAGGTAAAATGTTAGAATCCGTCATCAAGGAGGAAATAGCGAGGCATCTTGAGGGGAACTGCTTGATAGAGCAGACGCAGCACGGTTTCGTTAAAGGGAAGCCGTGTCTGACAAATTTACTGGAGTTCTATGAGGATGTGTCTAGGGCGGTGGATAGAGGAGAGCCGGTGGATGTGGTCTTTCTTGATTTTCAGAAGGCGTTTGACAAGGTACCTCACAAGAGGTTATTGCAGAAGGTCAGGGGGCATGGAGTTGGGGGTAGGGTGTTAGCGTGGATAGAGGACTGGCTGTCAAATAGGAGGCAGAGAGTGGGGGTCAATGGGTGCTATTCGGATTGGCGGATGGTGACTAGTGGAGTGCCCCAGGGGTCGGTGCTGGGGCCTCAGCTATTTACCATTCATAGAGATGATCTGGAGGAGGGAATCGAGTGCAGGGTGTCGAAATTTGCTGATGACACCAAAATTGGTGGAAAGGCAAATTGTGCGGAGGATGGTGAGAGTCTACAGAAGGATCTAGATAGGCTGGGCAAATGGGTCAGGAAATGGCAAATGGAATTTAATGTTGGCAAGTGCGAGGTGGTCCACTTTGGTAGGAATAATGGTAGGAAGGATTATTACTTACGTGGAGAAAAACTGCAGCAGGCAACGGTGCAGAGGGACCTCGGGGTCCTTGTGCATGAGTCGCAAAAACCCAGCTTGCAGGTGCAGCAGGTGGTCAGGAAGGCGAATGGGATGCTGGCCTTCATAGCGAGGGGGATTGAATATAAAAGTAGGGAGGTCTTGCTGCGGCTATATAGGGCATTGGTGAGGCCGCAGCTGGAGTACTGTGTGCAGTTTTGGGCGCCGTACTTACGCAAGGATATTTTGGCCTTGGAGGGAGTGCAGAGGAGGTTTACTAGGCTCATACCGGAGTTGAGGGGATTGAGCTACGAGGAGAGGCTGAATAAATTAGGCTTGTACTCGTTAGAGTTTAGAAGAATGAGGGGAGATCTCATTGAGACATATAAGATGATGAATGGGATGGATAGGATAGAGGTGGAGAGGCTCTTCCCGCTCAGAAAGGACAGTAGGACTAGGGGGCACAGCCTCAAAATAAAGAGGGGGTGGTTTAGAACGGAGTTGAGGAGGAACTTCTTCACTCAAAGGGTGGTGAATCTCTGGAATTCTCTGCCTGTTGAAGTGGTGGAGGCTATCTCGCTAAATATTTTTAAGACGCGGGTTGATGGGTTTTTGATAAGAGAGGGGATTAAGGGTTATGGGGAGAGGGCGGGAATGTGGAACTGAGCCACGACAGATCAGCCATGATCTTATTGAATGGCGGGGCAGGCTCGAAGGGCTAGTTGGCCTACTCCTGCTCCTATTTCTTATGTTCTTATGTTCTTATGGAGCACACTGTGTATGTTAGCTATTCTACCAGACAGATCCAACTTGGTTATTACTACAAACCCACTGAACCCTCAGAGTGAGTGTTGGATTGCACTGTACCAGTCACCAGTTTGTCCTGGATTGTGATTCTGTGGGCTCTAAATCATAATTTGTAAGATTGTCTGATGGAAAGCATGTCAGAATCCCAAGGAGTCAATAAAACATCAATCTGCTGCTGGATTCACAAACAGCATCACAAATTCAATCAGTCGGCAGAACGAGTGATTAAATGGTTCAACTGAACAAAAAGAATCAAAGATTCTTGCAATTTGCCACTCTATAATAAAGGGAAATGCTAGTAACCCAGCAACTAATATTTATAAAATCTGCCACTGATCCAGACTTATTATGCATTCTGCTCACTGACCAACACTGGCTTCTGGTCAAACAACGTCTCAATTTTAAACATTACATCCTTATTTTTAAATCCCTCCATGATCACGCCCGTCCTCTAACCCCACAACTCACAGACATCTGTAAGCTCTGACAAAGGGTCACCCAGACTCAAAACGTTGGCTCTGTTCTCTCTCCACAGATGCTGTTAGAGCTGCTGATATTTTCCTGAATTTTTTGTTTTGTTTCAGATTCCAGCAGTATTTTGCTTTTATCACAGATATCCATGCTCCTCAAATTCTGGCCCCTTGGTCTTAGTCCCTCCACCAATGTGACTGCTATCAGTTGCCTAGGCCTAAAGTTCTGGAATTCCCTCGCTAAGCCCTTCTGCCCCAGTTTTCATCTTCAGGAAACTCCTTCGAAATGCTCTGCGTGACCAAATGTTTGGTCATTTGACAAAATGGGCAGGAAGTTTTGCCCCTCCATGTGTTTAGCGACAGCAGGAGGTGGTGCACTGCTCACTGGCAGAACAATCTTCTGGTCCCACTGTTGTCAATGGGGTTTCCCAATGGATGCACCCTTTGCTGACGCGAAACATACAATGGGGGGGTATGCCGTCAGTGGGACCATCAGCTCCCGCCAGTGTAAACAGCAGTGAGATTTCAGCAATTGTTTCCTTATGTGGTTTGGTGTCCTATGTTGTTTCAAAATGCTCCTTGTGATGTTTCGTTACATAACACAGGGTTATAAATCTAATCTCAGTTATTGACTGTTTAAATCATTTGGATAGACAGTAAATGATATGCATATGTTGCATTGTTTCTCAAGAACTGGTTACTGACATTGCAATGTACAAGTATCATCATATTTCCAATATCATCATAGTCCCAAAATGCAGGTTAGGTCGACTGGTCTTTCGAAATTGACTTTTAGAATCGGGGGGGGGTTAGAAGGGTAAATGCCTGGGGTTACAGGAATGGGGCATGGTGGGATTGTTGTTGGTACTGGCTGAATGGACCAAGTGGCCTCCTTTTGCATTGTGGGAATTCTATGATACTATGATATTTGCTAAAGAACAAGAATGTACAGGAGGATTCCATTTTTCCAATGTTCGCTTAGATAGTCTCAGTAACACTCCTAGATCAAGCCCAATCTCCTGAAACTCCATGACCCATATCCTCCTCATCCTATACGCTCATCATATTTACCCCTGTCCCCAGCCCATCAGCCTCAAAAATGTTTTATTCATCTTCAAATCCATCCATTCCATTCTCTAATCTCCTCTAGCCCATTATCCTTGCTTGCACTCTCTGTCCTTCATAACTCTGGCCTTCTCCCTCTGCTTCACAACTGCTGAAGATTAAAAATAGGAGACCAAAATTAGAACAAAGAACAAAGAACAAAGGTTCAGGATATATGGGTCTCGATGAGGTTGCACAAGTAGATAGGGCAGAGAGTTTGTAGATGAGAAGGATTTTGAGCTGTTAGTAGACATAGGGAAAGGTAACAAGACCAGTGAAGTGGCACAGTGATTAGAAATTCTCATAGTTCCAAGGATCCAGGTTCAATTCTGGCCTTGGGTCACTGTCTGTGTGGAGTTGCAAGTTCTCCCTGTGTCTGTGTGGGTTTCCTCTAGATGCTCCAGTTTCCTCCCACAACCTGAAGATGTGCAGGTTAAGTGCATGGGGATCAGATGAAGGCGAGGGCCTGGGTGGATGCTCTTTTGGAAAGTCGGTTCAGACTTGATGGGCCAAAAGGCCTCTTTTTGCAGTGTAGCGATTCTATTGCTCCTGCAGAAAATGATGCTGAAAATATGGAGCTTTTCCAAGGAAGAGATTGAGAAGTTGGTGAGGAAGCTGTAAACAATGGGTTTTGGCAGGAGTTGGGATTTGATACTGCAAGAGTAAGAAGTATACACTTGTAAAGATAAAATATGGGTTTCAAAGGTTAGTTCCAAGTTGAATAGGACCAAACATTGCACACCATCTGGTTCAATCTGGATGAGCAGCTGGGAAAGGAGATGGAATCATTAGTTCTTGACTAAATTAAACCAGAATAGTCGTCTCCACAATCTTTCATTGGCTCAGTCAGGATTTAGTCAGGTCGGCAATCTGACAACAAAGCTAGCTGTATAATCAGTGGTTAGGGAGGTGATGGAGACACAGCTGGGTGTCCAGCAGACATGTGGACACTAACTTCTGGCATTCAGATAAGAGCCTGGACTTTGAAGTCAGCAACATATAAAAGGACCTAAATAAAGTTGCCCACAAAGATCCAGTGATTTCAGTGGCGTGGTTTCCCCTTTCCTGACAGAAGTTCACATCTGCGCCAAGTCAATGGCCTACATCTTGAGTGCCAATCACATTAAGGAATTCATGTACAGCAAAGCAGCGCTTCATATCCTTCACTTTTCCTCAAATTTTCAGACAGCCAAATAAAAATATTTTAGCTTCTGTGTTAACCCAAAGATAAACAAGCATTTAAGAAAAACAGTTATGCAAAAATTCAATATTGTACAAAAATAAAATTAGGTTTTCAGAGTCAGAGAGTGCATTTAGCAATAATCATGCAGTTTGTACGCTGTTAAAAATCTAGTTCAATCTCATTGAAAGTGTAACCTTTCCTTGGATTTTCCCACTCAGAACCAGAAGCTCTGGTTCATTCGACTGGTTTCCATTGACTGCAGGCTGGGCTTGCCTCAGCAGTGCCCCCTCTGGAGAATCACTGTCAGCAACTTCCAGATTTCTGCTGTGCGCGGATTCCAGATGTTGCTGCCAGTTATGGTGGCATAAAGACCGTGAATGCTGATGGTCTTGCCATCTTTCCATGTAGGATAGAAGGAGTAAAGAGGAAGAAACCAAAAGGTGAAACCTTGAAATATTGCAGCATTGAAAATCAAAAGAATCATTGCAGTGATGTCCTATTGCTGCACTCGGGGGGTGGAAGTGCAAAGAGACAGTGATGAAAAGACTGTGAGGGGAGAGCAATGAACACAATAATACCTGCCTCACAGCTGCTCCAAGACTCAATCTACTGTCTCCTACTGCTTTGATGTAACAGCAAGCCACAGTGAACAAACACATCACATCCCCCAATAGTTAGAAATCAACAGTATTGTTACACTCTCTACATACCTTAAGATACTTCTATCTTTGGAGTTTTCAATGATTCACTGAACAGATAGCTAGGACCACTTCTTTGTACACCATTTAGAAACTGATGTGTGGAAATGAAGGCTGTAAATATCCATAAGTTTTAAAGGAGCATTTCAGAACATTGCGAATATTCAGTGCTGCCTGTGCTGGGACTCAGTGCTACACATTGCAAATGAGCCAGCACACTGCCAACAACAGCTTCTGTTCTCATCTGTGCACGGATTTTCTTTCAGAAAAGCTAGAATTTTAACTGTAAGGCTCGGAGTAGTTTTAGTTTTGTGCTTTCATTATAAATGCCCTCATTATTTTGGCCGTCAAGTTCTAGTTAACATTTGGAGAAACTTCAGTGTTCATTTTCATTATTAAAAGAAAAATGTATTTTTATTATTTTTAAAAAATTCAAAAAATTCAATAGCCTCCACACAGGCCTTAATGCACCCAAACATGCAACCAATTATTCACCAACCTCACCGAGTGATGCAACCTACTTATCTCTCCCCAACACTCCAACGTTGCTGGCATCTTTCATGCGAACCAGCAAAATTCAGTCCATCAGTTCCTGCCAGGATTGAACGTGCGTCAAGTCATTTATTATTCGCCTTACGTTTTGTTTGGAAATGATTTGTCCTTGTGTTCATTTGAAGCTTTCTGGAGCCACTCTGGCAAGCCCGGCAGTCAAAAGCTGCCCACTGTATTTGCTCGCACTATTAGGTGGTGGTGAATTAGAAAATGGGATGGGTGCATCTGTATCCCGAAACAAATTCGGCACACAGCGAGTGCTGTACTTGGCTTTGTAGAAACAGATTTCTTCTTTAAATCAGTGAAAGTGACTAGAGAAAGCAAATTAAGAAGGAAATGAACAGCTAGATCCTCTAGAATCCAGACAGAAAGAAAGGGAAATATATTGGTTAGCATAGTGATTTTTCTTGTTATTGTGAGGCGAACTGGCCTCTAGTTCCCCATTTTTGCAGCAATCTGCAATAATTTGCTTTTATCTTACTGAAATATTATGGTTTGTGGGTATAAATGGTTCCGATGAAAGATGTGATTAATATTCACCAATTCAGGATGGGTGAAATTAAGAAAATTAGTATCAGTAAAGAAAAAGCACTCGAGAAGTAAATGGAATGAAAATTCAGCAAGCAGTCCCTAACCTGATGACCCGTAGCCTAAGGTTTAAAGGAAGTGGAGTATTGGAGGAACTGGTTTTGATATTCCTGATCCCCTATTCTAGTATAATCCCTGTGAATTTGAAACATAACCCAAGAAAGGATGGAGAAAGAAAACAGGGAACAAGAGGCCAGTCAGCCTAACAGTAATCGGGAAAATGCTTGAATCTATTCGTAGAAATATGGGGCAGGATTTACCAAGCTACCTACCATGCATTTTGTAGCACCATTGGCTGGCACATGATCTTCTGGTCCCACCATTGTCAACAGAATTTCCTGTGGAAAGCACCCCTCGCCACCGAGAAACCCACTGCAGGAGTACGCCATCGACAAGACTGGAAGATTCAGCTAGAACGAACAGCCAGCAAGTTCCGGCCATGATAATCAGGGATTTTACTCTTGAAAAGAGTTTCATTTTACTATGAAAATCATAACAGTTAGACTCCTCAAAATTTGTGTTGGCCAAACACATGTGAGTTTTTGGAGGATGCACCAGCAGGCTGGATAGAATCATAGAATAGTTGTTACAGCACAGGAGTCCATTCAACCCATCATGTGAATGCCAGTTTTCTGCAACAGCATCTCAGGTTGGAGATCAGGAGAATATAAACCAGTGGATATACTGTGTTTCAGTTTTCAAAATGTACTCGAGAAATGCTATGCCTGAAGTTGTTCTACAAATTTGGGTCCTTGTGATGAGAAATAATGTATTAGCAGGGATTGATTTTGGTTAATGAACAGAAAATAGTAGGAATAAATTGTCATTTTGCTGCGTCTGTAACTAGCTGGGTTACACAAACATCAGTGTTTGGGCCTCAGCTATTTACAATTCATATCAACGAGAGGACTGAGTATCCAAGGTAGTCATATCCATGATACAAGGTTAGATGGAAAGATAAGCTCTGAGGAGGACAAAAAGACTCCAAAGAGATAAATGGACAAGCTGAGTAAGCATGCAAGAAGATGGAATGTATTGTAGACAAGTATGAAGTTATCTATTATGGAAGGAAAAACAGAGAAGTGGAATGTCATTTTTAAATGTTAGGAGTCTGGGAAATGCAGGCATTCAGATGCCCTCATAAATGAATCATGAGTTATGAACTTGCAACTACAGCAAGTAATTAGGAAGGCAATTGATATGTTGACCTTTACTGCAAGGGGATTAGGGTCAAGTAAAGGAGTCTTACAACAATTACAGAGGGCTTTTAGGAAATCACTCCTGGTATAGTATGCATTTGGATTTCAAGGCCTGCTGGGTGGCATAGTGGTTAGCACTGCTGCCTCACAACAACAAGGACCCGGGTTCAATTCCAGTCTTGCATGTCTGCCTGTGTGGTGTCTACACATTCTCCCCTTGTTTTCATGGGTTTCTTCTGGATGCTCTGCTTTCCTCCCACAGTCCAAAAGGTGTGCTGATTAGGTGCATTGGCCATGCTAAATTCTCCCTCAGTGTTCTGAACAGATGCTGGAGTATGGCAACTAGGGGATTTTCACAGTAACTTCATTTACAGGGTAAGCCTTACTTATGGAATTAATAAATAAACTCTAAGGACATATATGCCTTAAAGGGAATGCAACAAAGGTTCACTGAATTGATTCCTGGAATGCTGGATGAGGAGAGATTGAGTAGACTAGGCCTATATTCCCTGGATATAGAGGAAGGACCTAACCAAAACTTCCTGTCCTGCCAACCACAGGAATGATAATGGGCAGGGGGTGCATCATGCAAAGGTCCATTGATCTTGGACAGGATATTCCAGTTTTGGAGGGAATGCAGCAGATAATAATTTTTTTTAAAGGGGGTTGTCAGGGCTGATGCTGGGTGATAAAAGCAAATTTTTGCAGATGCTGGAATCTGAAACAAAAACCAGAAAATCCTGGAAAATCTCAGCAGGCCTGACAGCAACTGTGGGGAGAGAACAGAGCTACTTTTTGAGTCTGGATGACTATTTGTCGGATGCGGAATGGTTGTTTCTCCTGGGTGGAGAGTTGAGGATGACTAGTCACAGTCTCAGATTAAGAGGTTGGAAATTTTGGGCTCAAAGAGGAGAAATCTTTGAGGCAATGAGGAACATCAGAGGATACAGCAGGATATAGATCAGTTGGAAGCTTGTGTGGAGAGATGGTAGACGGAGTTTAATCCAGACAAAAGTGAGGTAATGCATTTTGGAAGGTTTAATACAGATGAGAAATATACAGTAAATGGCAAAATCCTTAGCAGTATTGATAGGCAAAGGGATCTGGGCGTACAGGTACACAGATCATTGAAAGTGACAACACAAGTGGAGAAGATAGTCAAGAAGACATTCGGCGTGCTTGCCTTCATTGGCCGGGGCATTGAGTTTAAAAATTGGCAAGTCACGTTGCAGTTTTATAAAACATTAGTTAGGCTGTACTTAGAACATAGTGTTCAATTCTGGTTGCCACACTACCAGAAGGACGTGGAGCCTTTGGAGAGGGTACAGGAAAGATTTACATGGATATTGCCCAGTATGAAGGGCATTAGCTGTGAAGAGATGTTGGAGAAACTTGGTTTGTTCTCACTGGAGTGACAGAGGTTGAGGAGTGACCTGATAGAAATCTACAAGATCATGAGGGGCACGGACAGAGTGGATAGTCAGAAGCTTTTCCCCAGGGTGGAAGAGTCAAATACTCGGGGCATAGGTTTAAGGTGCAAGGGGCAAGGTTTACAGCAGATGTACAAGACGAGTTTCTTTTTTAAACACAGGGTGGTGGATTCCTGAAACTCGCTGCCAGGGGCAGGTAGTGGAAGCAGATACAAAAGTGACTTTTAAGGGGTGTCTTGACAAATACACGAATAGGATAGGAATAGAGAGATATGGTCCCTGGAAGGATAGGAGGTTTCGTTCAGTCAGGCAGCATGGTCAGTGCAGGCTTGGAGGGCCGAAGGGCTTGTTCCTGGGCTGTAATTTTATTTGTTCTTTGTTCTCTTCGCCGAGAGAGCTGGGAAAGTTTGGAATTCGGACAGCTGTGGTTGTTCAGTCTCTGAGTATGTTCAATCCTAGAGTAATAGAGTTTTGAATATCAAGGGAGTGAAAGGAAAAGGGGAATAGTGGTAGAAGTTGAAAGATCAGCTATGATCTTATTGAATGGTTGAGTGAGTTTGAAGGCTGAATGGTCATACTCCTGCTCCTATTTTTTGTGCTTATATTGAACATTTCAGACATGACACCTTTTGTAATGACTTTAACAAGACCCACGATGTGAACGTCTCAGAATAACAGCTCCCTGATTAAGACAGTATTGGCTTGTCCAGTCAGGAGGCCCTGCATGTGTGCACAATGGGAACTATCAGGATTACTGGTATTCTGTGTTTATATTCCGTACTAGGAAGTACCTGTCTAAGTGTTGCTTATGTAAATAAATCTTAATTTGGAGAGGGGTCACCGATGTCAGGGGAGTTATTTCACCCTTCTTTAGACCTGGCAAGTTGTACCCACTTGTCTGGTTTCTCTCATTCAGGTGCTGATAGACTGTTCTTGCAGAAGTTATTTCTGTTTTGCTGTGGCAGTTTCCTTCTAACCTTGGAGGAGAAGCCATTGTGTTTGACTGGTAACCTCGAAAACACCTCTCTGGGGACAGCAAAAGATGATCACAAGTACAATTTGTTTGTATTTTGAAACCTCTCTGTCTCTCTCCAGGCACTAGCCTGTTTGACATAGACCTTTGCTCTTTCTTCCCTCACCTCCATTTCAAAATCTGTAGGTAATGATTTGTCTCTGTAACAAAGCACTGTGCCTTGGAGTAAACTTGTAGTGTTTGGCCTGAAGCATAAATCAGCCTACTGCACGTACCGCTGCAGTGGTTATGGCAAAGACAAATCCTGCAGCTTGTTCCACATCCAAAATCAGGTAAATAGTGACACTGAAGGCAGGGAGGGATTGTGAATTGAATCGAGGCCTCTTTACCTGTAGGAAAACCCATTTCAAAACCAAAGTAAACTAGACATAAAATTCTGGAAATAGAGGGGGAGTTCTGACAGCAGAATGCAAGAAATGACACATACTGTTTTGAGTAAAGAACCTTTATCAGCCAGGAACTGGCAAATGGAATTTAATGTTGGCAAGTGAGAGGTGGTCCGCTTTGGTAGGAATAATGGTAGGAAGGATTATTACTTACGTGGAGAAAAACTGCAGCAGGTTTAAGTCCAACCAATTTATTTGATGGTGTAAACGTACTGCATTTACCCCAGTCCATCTCCAGCATTTATTGCCAGCCCTGAGGGCATTTTAAGAGTCAACCACAGTCTGTGGATCTGGAGTCACATGTAGGCCAGGTAAGGACAACAAATTTCCATCCCTATATAGCATTAGTGAATCAGATCAGCCTTTTGTGACAATTGACAATGAGGCGACGGTGCAGAGGGACCTCGGGGTCCTTGTGCATGAGTCGCAAAAACCCAGCTTGCAGGTGCAGCAGGTGGTCAGGAAGGCGAATGGGATGCTGGCCTTCATAGCGAGGGGGATTGAATATAAAAGTAGGGAGGTCTTGCTGCGGCTATATAGGGCATTCGTAAGGCCGCAGCTGGAGTACTATGTGCAGTTTTGGGCGCCATACTTACGCAAGGATATTTTGGCCTTGGAGGGAGTGCAGAGGAGGTTTACTAGGCTGATGCCGGAGTTGAGGGGGTTGAGCTATGAGGAGAGGCTGAATAAACTAGGCTTGTACTCATTAGAGTTTAGAAGAATGAGGGGAGATCTCATTAAGACGTATAAGATGATGAATGGGATGGATAGGATAGAGGTGGAGAGACTCTTCCCGCTCAGAAAGGACAGTAGGACTAGGGGGCGCAGCCTCAAGATAAAGAGGGGGCAGTTTAGAACGGAGTTGAGGAGGAACTTCTTCACTCAAAGGGTGGTGAATCTCTGGAATTCTCTGCCCGTTGAAGTGGTGGAGGCTACCTCGCTAAATGTTTTTAAGACGCGGGTTGATGGGTTTTTGATAAGAGAGGGGATTAAGGGTTATGGGGAGAAGGCGGGAATGTGGAGCTGAGCCACAACAGATCAGCCATGATCTTATTGAATGGCGGGGCAGGCTCGAGGGGCCAGATGGCCTACTCCTGCTCCTATTTCTTATGTTCTAAATTGGGGGACCTGAGTTCGAATCCTGCCATGCACGACAGATTGTGAAACTTGAATTCAATAAAAATCAGGAATTAAAATTTTAACAATGACCACATGACCATTGTCGATTTTGATAAAAACCCATGTTTCACTCATGTCCTTTTGGGAAGCAAATCCGCTGTCTTTACCCGGTCAGACTTAATGTGACTCCAGGTCCACAACAATTTGGTTGACTCTTAAATGAGCTCAAGGATGAGCAATAAATGCTGGCCCAGCCAGCGACACTTACATTCCAGAATGAAGTTTTTAAAAAATTCAGAGTCAACCACGTTACTGTTGGTCATGTAGGCTAGACCATCTTCTTTCTTCATGGTTGGGTCAGTGACATTGGGCACATTTAAATAGAGCACCCAGATATGAAGGCAATCAAGCACACTCCACCACAGAATATGGTGCTAAAGCCTTGGATGCATAATTAATGACACTGGAGCTGGAAGATATGGCATTGCTTCCCGTCAGTCTCCGCAGCAGGAGATACCCTATTTCCCTTCTTCTGTCACAGGAGTTGGTCCCCGATGGGAGAATTCCACCCAGTGAAGTTGTGCATTCTCACATTCCTGTCAATCATCCAGGTTTAGGCTGTTAAGTTCCGTCACCTACAAAGTACACGTCAGGAGTGTGATGAATACCATACATTTGCCTGGATGAGTTGCAACCACAACGACATGAAGGAAACGCAACACCATCCAGAACACAGCAGTTCGCCTGATGAGAATCCATCCATCAGCTTAAACATTCCCTCTCTCCAGTGCAGTGGCAACAGTGCATACCATCTACAAAATGCACCACGGCAACACAGCAGGACCTCCCACAAGCGACTTGTACTGCTTAGAAGAATCTGTGCAGCAGATAACTGGGAACACCATCACCTGCGCATTCTGTTCCAAGGCACTCACCAGCCTGGCTTGGAAATATGTCTCCATTCCTACACGGTCGCCACGTCAAAACCTTGGAACACTCTCCCAAACAGCACTGTGAGTGTACCTACACCACATGGACTGCATGGTTGAAGGCAGCAGTCTTTTGAAGGGCAATTCAGAATGAGTATTAACTGTTGGCTGTTAACGTGAATAAAAAAAAGCAATCAGAAATTCATTAGCCTGTCCAACACCCTTTGGTTGGACGTTTGTTTACACTTTGACAATTCAATCTACATGCTTGCTTCAATGTGGTAATTGTTTTCATATGTTTACTTGCTATCAAAATTCAAAACCAAAATGTATGAGTTACAAGGGGCAAGAGCAGGATTTGGCTTTCAATGTCCATTACAATGCTCTGTAGAGGTAGAACTAGCCTAGATTTCACTCTCACAGCCTAGAGTCAATGGACTGCCACCAAATAAATTGGTCAGCTTCATGAGTCGATGAATGTGCATTCCTCAAGTCACCCCCAACTAGTTCAATTGAAAATCTAGCAATGTAGGGAACACAACAACCAATATGCAAACAGCAAGACACTAGAAGCAGCATTGCAATTGATAATCTTTGGTCATGCTATTTGAAGCTTAACCATTAAGTAGAACACCAAATCCTTCTGCTATTGTTCAAATTGTACCATGGGATCACTTATGTTTAGCTGAATAGGCAGAATGGGTCACTGCTTATCTAAAAGACAACACCATTGACAGTGTGGCACTCCTTCAGAATGGGACTGAAACACCAGCATCAACTCTAAGTCCAAACCATGGAAAGGGGGTTGAACTTTTGCCTACCTGAGCCAGAGGGGAAATGCAACCACTGAGTGAGACTGTCATTTTATCAGATTGAATCTACAGAATTGTTGCTAGAACTACATACCATAAGCCATTCCCAATGCTTACTCAACCATATCACGCCCCAGAAGTCCAATCTTATTCCTTAGCTAGCATGGCTGCATTGAAACACAGATTTCATACTTAATACTCTTTCCTTTAAATGCTTAAAATCTTTTCCCTTTTCAACCTAAGCAATGTCCTGCCCTATGAGTCTTATTCCTTTACCCAGGTTCCTCTACAACAAATTAACAAAAGGGAATGGCCTATGAACAGAATGAAATACAGAAGGAAAAATGATTAAGGTAGCAGTGGCCTCGTAGAAATCTAGATTTCTTCCATACTTCACTTTGGAGAACCTCAAGTTGGGTACAGAGCAATGATTTTACTTCCATAAAGCACATTGATCACTTCCTTAAGAATAGGCATCAATCACAAGCATCAGACTCCAATCCTCTTCTGCATCAATATTAATTCTCCAGTCCACCTCTGACCTCACTGAGTAAGGTTGTGAAAGTCTAGTTAAGGCTGGTGAAGTAAAATTATATCTACAACGAAGACAGAGTTGAGAGTGCTCAGTTTTGAGTTAACGTCCCACAGGTGAAAGGTCATTGTCCTAACACATCAAAGAGCCTAATTCCCAATCATATTGGACTTTATTGAATGTCACATTTTCCTCCAGCACAGTGAGTAATTCATTGGTTGTGAATCACTTAGAGACAGCTTGAGATTGTGAAATGCACATTAGAAATCCAGATGTTCTATTTTTCTCTTTTATTGATGAAAAAAATGTTTACATGATATGGTAACAGTTGCTCAGAAACCATTGTACAGAAACCATTTCTGTACAATTATTCAACAGCTTACAGGGGTCAGCTATTTACCACCACAACTTGTCCCTTCTACCCCAACAGACTATCCTAAACTGCCTTCCAGTCTTCTGAGGCAGAATACCTATTGTAATTAGGCAAAAGAAGCCAATTAGGTTGAAAGTTACGGAAAATGGAGATTGTCAGTGTTCCACTGGATGTACCTGAATCATGCACAAGGTTTTGTTTAAACAGCAGAAAGCTGCAGTCAAAGAATGGAGCAGCACATTGGCACGGTGGTTAGCACTGCTGCCTCACAGCACCAGGGACTCAGCTTCAACACTGTCTGTGTGAAGTTTGCGCCGTCTCCCCATACCTGTGTGGGTTTCCTAAGGGTGCTCCAGTGTGTTCCCACAGTCCAAAGATGTGGGGGTTAGGTTGATTGGCCATCCTAAATTGTCCCTTAGTGTCAAGAGGATTAGGAGGATAAATATGAGGGATTACAGGGAAAGGGCTTGGGTGGGATTGTTGCTGGTGCAGGCTCAATGGGCTGATTGACCTCTTTCTACATTGTAGGGATTCTATGATTCTACGAATGGAAATGTGAAAATGGAAGAATTTTTCAGGTTTGCTCAATTACCCAGTGTGATATCAAAGAATATTTAAGCAAAATCTTTCATCGGGAGATTTATTTTTGTATGGCTGAGGGAGCAGTACTGTCAATGTTGAGCTAAATGTTTGGATTGAGTCCATGAGTGAAAAGATGTACATGTGTGAAAGTCAAGAGTTTCACTCAATCCGTTTTTCACATTCAGGGCTATATATACTTCTAAACTGATAAATCTCGATTAACAAGTTTCATGCATTTTAGACAGCAATCAGACTTGCTACATGTTCAATAATAAATGTGGACACAAGAATTTAAGACGGAACTACAAAAGTAATTCCAGAATATTTGACTTTAAAATGGGGACTGGACTGTGTCCAGCATCTGGCACCAAATATTATTCATCACCCAGTTCCTGTGATTCAGATTTGCAGTCGGGGTAGCACTTCAACTTGAAAAATAGGTAAGAATAAACCTTCTTGATTGTCAAGAAAAACCAATGAATTTTAGGCCAAAATCACATCAGTATATTTTTCTTGAAAATCTTTTGGTTCATCATCTTAAATTGTCACCAGTTGAGAAACTTAGGGTAATGAAGGCAAAAAAGTCAGCATGCATCTCCATGCAGCAACAAGCTAAGCTTCTCTCTTTTCCACTAATCTCAAATCAGCAAACTTGTAAGGAGTGCAAAGTAACAGATATGTCCAAAGTCCCACGATGTGCAGGTTAGGTAGCTTGGCCATGCTAAATGAATGGGCTTATGGGAATAGGGTGGTGCGAAGCTCTAGGCAGGATGGTCTTTTGGTGCAGATTCGATGGGCCAAATGGCTTATTTCTATACTGTAGGGGTTCTACGGTTCTATGAAAAATCACACAATTCACAAGAAACTGATGGTATGGGCCTACGGACTTCCACCCATGGCCTCAATTTTTCACAAGTTTGGCATATGTGCTCAGTGGCCTGGAAGTGGCCACGAAACATGCTTCCAGCCACGAGCAGCCCTAGAACATAGAACATTACATTGCCCTAGCATGCAATTTCTGGGAAATAGGGGGCAGTCAGCGTGAAACTCACTTTGGGAAAGGCTCGGCATTGCCAGGTATGGAGGTGGGGCAGGGTGGGTGGATAGAGAGGGCAAGTGCTGAGAAGAGGGAGGGTGGGGCTTGTGTTACAATCCCCAGGGATCGGCCACTGCAGAGTTGTGTCAGGGAGCTGCAGACCTGGTGAGAAATAAATTGTGGTGGAAAGATGCTGCAAAGTGTCTATCAGCAGCACATTCAAACACAAGTCTCAGTGCACAGACACCTTTTTAAATTTTATTCCAGCCCAGACATTATATCCTGCCCTGGATCTAGGTTGAAGCTAAAAAGTAAAGGGCACCTGGACAATTGCTTACCTGCCAACCATAAGAGCAGACGAGCCAAGTAAAGTTGCGTCCAATTGATCCCATAATAGGATAAATTGTTTGCTTGATTGTTGGTGGACACACTTCCATGTGTGCCCACCAATCAAAATATTGCACGATTGTACAATGATATCAGGACACTCACCTAATGTCTTTTTGCGATATTTCATGTGCTTCCTGATTACACGCATGCCTATCTGCACAAGGTAAAGGTAAAACTCTGGCCTGTGTATCGCTTTCCCTTTACTCCCATCGAGAAACCCAGTGACTGAGTTCATGGGGCTTCTCAGACCATCAGTCAGCCAGAGACACTGAAGCAGATTATAATTCCCAATACACAGCTATGACAGCAAAGACCTCCCGTCCCCCAGATGAATAAACCATTCACTCCACTTCTGTGTAACGATGGAAAATTACTGAGGGCAAACTCACACAGGCATAGCTGTTTGGAAAAGAACAGCAAGTTAAAATTCATTCATGTCCAAAGATCAAACAGCCGGTCAATGTTCATTGCTGAGAAAGACCCACACAATAGGTAGGTACCACAGGAATGCCAGCCACTTTCATTACTAACAACAGGGACTACTAGATCACAACATCCAGCACCCCCAATCCCCAATTATGCCATGTCCCTTTGTTGTGAAGCTATTAACTTCACTGATGGTACCATTTTCAGAGAAAAATACAGTACACGCCTCAATCTCATCCCACACATTTGGCACTATATTTTTACTTGGGGCACTGGCCATCTGGGGAGAGAATTGTTTTCCAAAGTGTTCAGATCACATTGTTAAAAAAAATCTTGGTATTTTTAAATTGTGTTATGCTAATAGTCAATGCAATCAAAAGCACTTATGCATAAATCCACAGTGAAGAATGAATGAATCATACAAGAAGTAATTATGGAAAGCCAGTAATGGTACACAATGAATAAGTGGTGAGAGAAATCACCCACATCTACTGTGAACATTGTCAGCATGTCAATCATTGAATTTATACCCCAGGGAAAAAACTGAAATACTCAACCTTACGGTTGGAAGCAATCTCGCCAGGCAACTATAGGGCAACTGTGCTCATGGAGAAAAAGACATCTTTAGTTTTGAACATCAACAGCTTTTCTATTGCACCAGTATGAATTTTCTTTTTATATATATTTATCATGGGTCCTGTGATCCAAGACGGATTGCTAATTAATTCTACATCACGCTGTGTTCAATGATGAAGTGAAGAAAAAAAATGCTAGTTTTCCATTAAATTGAAACACCCCCAATGAAGCACTTACAAACTGCTTTGCCACCACTGTTCACTATACTATCCACAGAAACACTATAATGCACTCACTTGGACATGCAGTAAGATAACACACATCTTTCTGCTCATGTTCTAAGTGAAGCTGTCTTGGGAGACTGCAGTGATTCACCTTTTATGCTGCTTGCTCTGAACTTTCAGCACCAAATCATAGAATCCTCACACTACAGAAGGAGGCCATTCAGCCCATCGAGTCAGCACTGAATCTTGCCAAGACTCTGTCCCTGTAACCCCACATATTTACGCCGTTAATCCCCCTAACCTACACATTTGGAACCAATTACATGGACCTATTTTGTGCTTCTAGTCCTCACCAAGGTTAAACACTGCCCATCACTTTTATTAATTTCAAATAAATCAGCATTAAATTATTTTAAGTACAATTTATGAAACAGATCCATAAATTAAAATTGTATTCCAAAGTTTTGTGGTGAAGATTCACTATGGGGTACAATAGAATGCACAATGAATTAAATTTGATCTGGAGTGCAGGCTCACATATCTCCAAGAACAATCAGTGTAAATGCTTATTCTTGAAGAGAATTGCACATTGCAGATGCTTCTAGGAAGTTGATAACCATTGAAATTCCCACCACTGGAATCTTTCGGTCCCGCCAACAGTGGTCCATGCCATGATTTCCCGACTGCGAACAATGGGAAAACGCATTGACAGCAGCGAGACTGGAAGATCTAGTTTCTAATCAATGGTGGGCTGCCTCTGTTACCGCAAAAAAAAGTAAAGGGTAAAGAATCCTGCCTCCAAGATGTTGCTCATGAGCCTCTATTGTGCAAAGCTGATAAATGTCAGACAATGTCAACCTTGGGGAACGGGCACATCTCTGATGACAATAAAGTGGATCGTTTGAAAGTTTGTAAGACCTCTCTCTCTCATGCATAGTAAGGGTGGGTTGATACCCTGGTCAGGATGATTGGTTGAGCATTCCAAAATCTGGACAGCCTGCAGCCTATAAAGAATACTCTTCAGCCTCAGCGACAAGCCTGTGCTTGTGATGCCAAGAAATTCTTTAATGCAAAACAAACATTTGCATGTGATTATGTGGGATCAAGTGCCCACTTATTGTCTCAGAGATCCTCATGTCGAGCAGGGACAGTTGTTCCGTGGGTGGCATGTTGACATAGTGGTTAGCACCACTGCTTTATAGTGCCAGGGACACAGGTTTGATTCCAGTCTTGGATGACTGTGTGGAGTTAGCACATTCTCCCCGTGTCTGCATGGGTTTCCTCCAGGTACTTCGGTTTCCTCCCACACTCCAAAGATGTGTAGATTAGGTAGATTGGCTATGCTAAATTGTCCCTTAGAGTCACAAGATGTGTAGGTTAGTGAATTAGTGAGGTAAATATGTGGGTTTACAGGGATAGGGCCTGGATAGGATGCTCTGTCGCAGGTTCAGTACAGACTCGACAGGCAGAACGGCCTCATTCTGAAGTGTGAGGATTCTATGATTTTGTATGAAAGTTCAAGTGCAAGCAGCATGAAAGCTGATACGAAGTGAATCATTGCAGTCTCCCAAGACAGCTTCACGTAGTAGAACATGAGCAGAAAGGTGTGTGTTATCCTACTAAATGTCTAAGTGAGGGCATTATAGTGTTACTCAACGTGGATAGTACAGTGAACAGTAGTTGCAAAGCAGTTTGTAAGTGCCCCATTGACAGTGCCTTGAGTGTTTCAATTTAATGAAAAACTAATATTTTCCTTTGTCACTTCATCTAGATGAATGCACAACATATCAGAAATCTTGCTTACAACATGCATTTCTCTCCACCGCCGATCAGCCCTTGACAAACTTGATCAAGTCAAAACAGCAGCAAAGTTGAACTGAAGAGATGAGAAGGGTATACATTAAAATGGAAAGAGAGTTAAAGTTTATCATGAGAGATTCAAAAGATCTACAGGAAAGGCCAATAAAAGGTTTATTGAATCATCAAAATAATTGACATTTTCTCAATAACAGAGATTTTTGACTTGCCAATAAATTATGAAATAGACTGAGCTATTGTTATGTTCCATGACTTGATGCACAACCGTCAGTCATAGCTTCATTTGAGGTAGCAACTGTTCTTTGACGTCTCAATCTCTCTCAAATTGGCCCTGGGACTCTTTATAAGCAGGGCGTTGATTCGTACTTAAGGCAGAACCTGCAATATGAGTATAATGTGACCCACACCTTATTTGCAAATGGGAAAAAAAACATTTTTTTTTAATTTATTCATTCGAGAGAAAAGGTATTGTTGGCAAGGCCAGCATTTATTGCCCATCCCTAATTGCCCTTGAGAAGATAGTGATGAGTTGCCCTACTGAGCCGACACAGACCATGTGGTGTAGGTACACCCACAATGCCGTTAGGGAAAGAGTTCCAGGTCTTGATCCAGTGACAGTGAAAGAACACTGCTGTATTTCCAAGTCAGGAAAGTGAATGACTTGGAGGAGAACTTCCAGGTGGTGCTCCCATGTGTCTCCTGCTCTTGTCCTGCTAGATGGTAGTGGCTGTGAATTTGGAAGGTGCTGTCTAAGGAGTCTTGCAATGTATCCTGCAGATGGTACGCATGGCTGCCACTTTGTGTTGATAGTGGAGGAAGTGAATATTTGTGGATGGGGTGCCAATCAAATGGGCTGTTTTATCCTGGAAGGTGTTAAGCTTCTTGAGTGCACTCATCCAAGCAAATGGAGAGTATTCCATCACACTCCTGACTTGTGCCTTGTAGATTGCGGACAGGCTTTGTTGAGTCAGGAGGTGAGTTACTTACTACAGGATTCCTAGCATCTGATCTGCTGTTGTAGCCACAGTATTTATATGAGTCATCCAGTTCAATTTCTGGTCAATGGCAACCCCCAGGATGTTGTTGGTACGGAATTCAGCAATGGTAATGGCATTGAATTTCAAGGGGTGATGGTTAGATTCTTTCTTGTTGGAGATAGTCATTGACTGGCATTTGTGTGGTGTGAATGTCAATTGCCACGTATCAGCCCAAGCCTAGATATTGCCCAGGTCTTGCTGCATTTGAACATGGACAGTTTCAGTATCTGAGGAGTCATGAATGGTGCTGAACATTGTGCAATCATCAGCAAACATCCCCACTACTGACCTTATGAGGAAGGGAGGTCACTGATAAAGCAGCTGAAGATGTTTGAGCTGAGGACACAACCTTGAGAAACTCCTGCAGTGATCCTGCCAGGTTTGACTCCAACCAGAAACGGTCACCCCCTAATTCCCATTGACTCCAGTTTTGCAGGTCTCCTTGATGCCACATTTGATCTAAGGCAGTAGCTCTTGCTTCACATCTGGAGTTCAGCTCTACTGTCCATGTTTGAACCAAGGCTGCAATGAGATCAGGACTGAATGACCTTGGCATGAACCAAAACTGAGCATCAGTGAACAGGTTATTGCTAAGCAAATGCTTTGTGAATGCACAGGTGATGACCCCTTCCATCACTTTACTGATGATCGAGGGTAGACTGACGGGGTGGTAATTGGCCTGTTTGGATTTGTACTACTTTTTGTGTATAGGATATGTTTGGACAATTGTAAGGGCCAATTGCAAACATTATTCCTGTTGCCTTCCAGCCAGCTGATATCCAAAACAACTTCTGCCTTTGGATGAATTTTAAAACATTATTCAAGTAACATTAGGGTATTGTTCCTTCAAACACAGTAACATTCTCTGTGGTAACGTGAATGATGGGGGAAGGATATGCTGTGCCGATGACAAGACTATGGCAGTTTTAATTTTCAACTTCGAAACAATTACCAGGTGAAGCATCACATTGTGTTTGACTATTTGTTTTTGTTTTAAGTTATTTCAATTTGAACTGGATAACCAATTTAAATAGGATTTCAATTAAATTTACATACAAGCAATTCCATTCTTTATACCAAAAACTATAGAGAGAAAGTAAATAGTGCAATCACATGGTACAAACTCTGTTCCCTCCCAAATGCCAAGAATTATTCACTAACCACCCCACCACACAAAATGGCAGACTTGATGAGTAAAATTCAGCTGAGAAATACCTTTATTAAAACAGTAATGTGCTTATCTTTTAATGAGGTAGAGTCAACGAAAATGGGACTTTTAAGTTTTCTTACACAGCTATGGTGGTGCTGTAGCACTGCTACCTCACAGCACCAGGGACCCAGGTTCGATTCCAGCCTCAGGCAACTGACTGTGTGAAGTTTGCACGCTCTCTCCGTGTGCTCTGGTTTCCTCCCACAGTCCAAAGATGAACAGGTTAGGTGGGTTGACCATGCTAAATTGTCCCTTAGTGTCCCAAACTGTGTAGGTTAGATGGATTAGCCATAGTGAATGTGTGGGGTTATGGGGATAGGGCAGGGGAGGGGAACTGTGTAAGACACACTGTCAGAGAGTTGGTGCAGGCTCGATGGGTTTTCTCTGCACCAAAGGGAGGGATTCTATGATTCTACGGTATTTTTCCAAAGAAAGTGAAATACTCAACTCACTTTTCAGATTACAAAACATATATCTGCACATATCTCATGGAAACCTATCATGTGAGCCGAAGGGAGATCCCACACCCTCAGCCAACCATGTTGTCTGACATCACAAAACAGCAATGTTGATAATGCCCAGTGCATCAGGATGACTGGCAGCCTCATTTTTCTGAAACCATGCATCTTACTATCAACTGTACTGTTAATCCACAAATATCTAAATGCTGATGGGTATATCAATAAATCTGAATGAGCAAGGAGATTTTGGTGGTTTCATTTAGTGCCATAAAGGTTCCATGGGCAGAACCATGTGAAGGTGACTGGGGGATCTCCACTGCCAGCTGGAGAGCTATCAGGAGCCCTGCCTCACCTCACTTCAGGAAGGCCCCACAGCTTCTAGTTCCACTCAGACACTTGGCAGGTCCTCGGTGAGCCCACCCTGGGGTCAAGGACCCCCAGAATAACAGTTTGGACCAGTATTCTTATTTCCTCATTTTATTGTTTTTTTTTCCATCTGGGTTTAGAGACTGAAGTCTCACCTGCTGAGAGCTGCTGGCCAATCAGAGGCCAATACACCCATCTGAAGCCTCGAATCATCGCTGGATCCCAGGTCAAAGGTGAGAGATGGCAGGATGAACCTCTGAGGTATCAGTAGAGCATTGCTAGATCTACTTTCAGTTGAATGCAGCCTACTTGCAG
Organism: Carcharhinus amblyrhynchos; assembly: GCF_965287045.1. Classification (NCBI taxonomy): domain Eukaryota; kingdom Metazoa; phylum Chordata; class Chondrichthyes; order Carcharhiniformes; family Carcharhinidae; genus Carcharhinus; species Carcharhinus amblyrhynchos. Next base: position 58,193,473 of record NC_137327.1, on the reverse strand, counting down.
CAAGAGATATCTAATTGAGAAATACCATCCCCCCAATGCATCATTCCATCCATAAATGTTTCATTTTCACAGTTTCCCTTCTATATCTCTTGTTTCTTCTGGTGATCTGAAAAAGATTGTCCTCTGAAAAGTTTCTCCCTACAAAATCCAGCCTTTATATCAATTGATATGCATTCTATGAATGTGTGGCCAACAGAAAATTTTAAGGGTGACTTTCCCTCTATCGGGGAGTACACAATAACATACTAAATCTCCAAGCCACCACTTTACCATATATGTCTCATCTGGAGGGACATTTTTGTCAAACCCACTCACGTGTGATAAGGCTGGCTGTCTCCTATCTGACACTCCAAAATGGACACCCAACTTTTTTCCAACTATCTAACTTTTTCCATTTTGCCTTCGTCATTCTTTTATCTTTGTTTGCAGCCATCAAAACCCACCAATCATAAGAGGATTTTTTTTCCAGATTGCTCTGTAGTACTTAGAACATAGAACATAGAACATTACAGCGCAGAACAGGCCCTTCGGCCCACGATGTTGCGCCGACCAGCTTTTTAAAAAAAAACACTAACCCACTAATCTAAACCAATCCCATTTCGTCCATAAACCTATCCACAGATCTCTTAAACGCCCCCAAACTATTCTACTGAATAATGTAGACAAGCTACAGACTCTGCTGGTGCTTCAGTGCCTATTTGAATAATGACTACTAGGTCTCTCCCACCCACTCTCTATCGCCAGTACACGGTGTGTCTCTCTGTAAAGGAAGCACCCTAAATCCATTTGGAGAACTCTCACTGCATTTGCTGGCTTTCCATTGTTTTATCCCATTTTGCTGGTCTATTGATCTTACCTCTTGCCCACCATCTTTGACATTCAGCCTATATCTGGATTTGCTGCTTACTTTCCCAGTTCTTCCTAGCATCCCTGCACTCACTGGACTCTTCTAGAGTATATGTCGTCCGTGAATCTACTGTAGACAGAGGTCCTTTGGAAATGACAGTGTGTTTCCGTATAACTCTGCCAATCACCATTGGGTCCCTGATCAACCCTACTGTGTTCCTCATAACTGCCAATCATGAGTATGTGAAGCACAACAGGCCTTCTATTCATTTCAATAACATCGATACAGGTTGGAACTGGAAAGTATGGTTTGCCAAATAAAGCAATATAATTTACATAAAGTTTAGAGTGACCATTTCAATCAAAGAATCACTACAGTGCAGAAGGAGGCCATTTGGGCTATCCAATCTGCACCAGCTTTCTGACTGAGTATATTACCCAGGTCCTCTTCCTCACCCTGTCCCTATAAATCCAGCACATTCACCATGGCTAATCCACTTAATCTCAGGACACTAAGGGATAATTTAGCATGACCAATCATCTTAATCTGCACATCTTAGATTCCATTGATTGTGAGGGACTTTTTTATTCTATTCATGGTTGTCAAGGTTTCCACTTGGCCATTGTATATGCCAGAGAAAGTTCATTCTCACCTTGTAAAATGATTTCCTCTGGTTGCTCACTGTGGATTTTGTCTAGTTTTGAACATCACATTCCAGTTTTAGCTTTCATTAATGGTCTGCTCAGTATACTTCTGATTGCCTACCTCCTGAGAAATGGGCTGCAGGACAGTAAGAATTCTGGAGTACAGTATGCACGTACCTGCTCAGATTCAGGAAATTTGAAATTAATCCCAATTAACCATGATGAATGGACCTTAATAGTTTGAGTACTATGTTGAAACACTGTCACACACTATCATTTTACCCAGATCTTTGCATCATTTTATTACCATCACTTTTATAGAGAGCTAAATCTCCAGGGTTAAAAGCTTTCTTGAACAATCTTGCGCGATTTCTTGAAGCTCTAGAAATTTTCTCTTCGACTTCAGCCTTGATGAATGTGCTTCAGCCTGCATGTAGGCTGTTCAAGTGCACAAATAAAGTGGAAAGGTGGGATTTTCTGGCCCCTTACACCTGCCATGATCAATCCCCTTCCCCCTCCCTATGGCAGGTTCCTTGATGGAGTTGCCGGTGATCAATGCAAATGACAATTGACTTCAGTGGGACTGGAGCGTCCTGTTGACAGCCAATAGCAATCTGCCTATACTGCGGGGTAAACCCATTATGAGCTGGGAGGGAGGAGGGGGTGCGGTTGGTAAAATTAGAAAATCCCGGTCTAATTGTTCTTCCTTCTAGGGCAGGGAGATTGTCACACAGTACAGAAGGGAATTTGGGATTCCTCTCACAGACCAATCAACCAAGAGTATATTCTGCATTTATCTGAAGTGAATTCTTTGCATGGTCTGTCCGTGCCAGGACAGTTATTAGTTTGCATTTTGATTGATTGGCTAAGATTTATGCAGCATTTCATCACTTTCCGCATGATTTTGTTTAGAGTCCATTGCTGAAAGGAGTGTGATGCTCATCAGCAGGTCTTTGTGCTTTCAGACGTCACGAAATGCCACACTAAAACTTCCCCTTCATTGTCAGTCAGAAATTTAGCTGGTATCCCAAGTCTGGTCTGTTTCTCCAGAACTTTATCCACAACTCAGCCATTTGGTCTTACCATATTTTATTGCAGAAAGACTGAATCTGATTGCCATGTCTGTAAAGCGTAAACTGAAAATCTTTCTTTGTCCTGTAAATTTAGAACCATGGCAACGACTTCATAGATGTGTCATGACAACGGAAGACAATAGGATGTGTCCCTGATACCACTGGCATATTTCACATTTTGTACCAATCTTTTCGATGAAACCTGTAAATTCCTCTTCAACCACACATGTATTCTTTCTTTGGGTTTTTAATCTGTGGTCAGGATTGTTCTTGAGAGACCGGAGTGCTGCACGTTCACAGGGAGACTGGTTAGTGTGAGTGAGGAGAGCAGAAAAATTCAGTCAGTTGATGTTATGCCAGTAGTTCTCAACAATAAAAATGCAGAGGTCAGGCTAAGATCAAGCATCAGATCAAGCCCAATGCCTTATCATGTCAGCTTGGATCTTGCTTGTCTCTTTTGTGGGACTCATCAGTTGGATTCAATTAGATTTTGAATTTGGCTTTTGGAGCAAGAGTGGAATGGATTCGGGTTTGCCCGGTCCACTCTGAGCATTGGCTTTGTAACTTTAAGCATGGAGTAACAAATTCAAAAAGAAGGAAAGGTCCAGCTGGGTGGAGAGCATTGGAAACTAATTTTCCCTCCCCTGAGTAAGGAGAGGGAAAGTTTCCTGACTAAGGAAGTGGGCACAAAGGTGAAGGCAATAGACAAAGAGCTCGGCATGGTGCTGAGTAATATTTCATTAAGCTGAAGGGATAACACTCAGGCTTTGCTAGGGACAGATTGTGCAATGTCAGAGAATCTGGTGAATACTTAGCGAGAAGAGAGATTCAAAGGAGAGATGGGGTCAGAGGGAAGGGAACAAGAGGAAGGGTCTGGAAGCGAGTGGGTATCCATGAGTTGTTGAAGTTTGTAATCCTTCACTTCTAAAGGAAAGAAATTTGTTGCTAACGCGTCAGATGAGAAGAAGGAGGAAATGAGTCTGTACTAAGGCAACATGGAGTGGGTGCTGATGAAGAAAGAGGCTGTGAGTGTGCAAGTAGCAGTGCATGGAGCCGAGTATGAAGCTCAGTATGGTGCAAACAGCACTTTGAGGAATTGCTGAACATCTAGGATACAATTAAATAATTTTTGTATGTAAAATTTATATAATTATGACACAAAATCCCATTTAAAAAAAGATTGTACATAGCTGATTAATTCATGAAAATGGCAGCTGGAAGAGGATTTTAATATATTTTGCATAATTTAACTGGTTAATTTTCCCTCACAACCTAGAAATTTGAATTTGAGTTAATCAAAACAATTGTGGTCTCAAAGTATGATATGCCAGCATACCAATTTAAACAACATGCATATACTCTAGCTGCCACCCACGGCGTTGCTCTGTCAGTCCTATTCATTGCAAGCCCAATAACTACACAGCTACACTTCCTCACCCATCCTGCTTCCATGAATAACCCCATCCCATTCTCCTGCTTTCGCAGTATCTGTCACATCTGATCTGAAGATGGAACCGTTCACACCAGGGTTTATTGTGCTCTTCATTTTTCCTCGACTGTGGATTCCTTCACCACCATGGATTTCCTGGCAGCATGGAGTGCAATCATTGGGAAGTCCCACTGACAGTGAGGGGACCAGAACATCCCACTGCTGAGGAACAGCATGTCACCTTCCACTGCGAGAATCCACCCTTCCCCATGCCCCCAAAGAATTCTCACCAGAAGAACAAAAGCAACACGGAGGGAGATTTTTGAACTCAAGCCTATTGGTCCATGGGAACTTTCACTGTGTGTGACTGTCGGCTCCATTCATTCCTCAGAATAGATGTAAGCAGCACTTGATACAATGTTTAGGCATGATTTTCTTTATAAAACTTAAAGTTAACACAAGAGAAAAGAAAAAGAGGAAAGTAAACTTGGAGAAACTAACTTTTTCACTGCCAGCCCCCTGTGCTAGTCTTGAATACTCACCGAACTCGAAAACAACTCTGAACACTGAACTCAAAACACACACTGAAATGCACAATATAAGTTATTTGTAATCTGTGTTAATGAAACTGATACAAACTGTGTCTCTAACTTTCGTAAACAATTGGCAGCTGTGAGGCCATGAAAGCTTCTTTCTTGGCATAAGAAAAAGCCTTGTTTGCAGGATTATTTTCAAAGAATGCAGTTAACTTTCCAAGCTCAAGCCAGCATTCCCAGCTGGGGTTTAAAATGTGCTAAGTTAATTTTAAAGCTGAGCATGGTTAGTTACATAGGCAGAAATATCTTAAAATGAAGTATTTTAGCTGAGGCAAATCATACAAAGGAACCCATAGTGATTATTGAGAGAGGCGCTAAAACCTCACTTAAGAAGAAAAAGTGGATAATTATTGAAAAGGAGGAATTTAGAAAGACAGTGGGTCAGTGGGTGGAGATTGTGGTTACAGAAAAAGACACTAGTATGAGAGGTCAAGTGGCCCTCTCATTTGCTGTATCAGTTCAATGAAAACACAGGTCTCGGCCCAGGGAATGTGAAGCCGAGTTCAGGGCGAGGTGCTCTGCGATTATGCTGTTGGGGCCGTACGCCTACTAGTTTATTCAGAACAATGAATTGCTATTTTACCCTGGGTCTACCTATACCCCATAGACTGCAACAATTTAAGAAAAAGCCTCACTGCCACATTCTCAAGGGCAATTAGGAATGGGCAATAAATGCTGCCCTAGCCAGTGATGCTCACATCCTGTGAAAGTTTTTTAAAAATATATTCTATCAGTTCTCTGGAGTGTGAGGGAACCAAGATTCCTCCCCAGTATATTTTTCCTAAATGTATATATACATATATCCTTGTGATATTTTTAAAAATGTATAAATCACACAAAGAGCTTTCAAAATGACTGAATGGATGGGCCTAGTTCTCCAACCTCTTTCAGATGGCCAGCTGAAATCCTAATGTCCCAGTGAATGGGGCATCGGCCAAAAATTGGGATTCCCCACAGGCATGAAGGTTCTCGGGATTCACCCATCCTGTCCGCCAGCCCCTATCACACTCGTGCCCAGTGCAGAAATCAATCAGATAATAATGGAAACCCACTCATTTGACTGTTGTCAGCCTCCTGCCATTCACTGGCCTGATAGTAGTCATGGTGTGGAGATGCCGGCTTTGGACTGGGGTAAACACAGTAAGAAGTCTGACAACACCAAAATTCATCTGATTCACCTGACCCATTCACCAGATGAAGAGGTTAACCTCGAAAGCTTGTGAGTTTACTATCAAATAAATCGGTTGGACTGAAAGCTGGTGTTGTCAGACTTCTTACTGTATTCACTGGCCCATCAGCTGGAATGGCACTAAGCTGGTTTTACATGTGCTACCCACATGGCAGGCTGAAACCCAAAGGTCCAGGGAGCACCACCAACCCCTCAAAAGAGGGACATCCTCCCCCACATCACAAAAATCACTGGTCATCCCCCCTCCCCCCACACACCATGCAGGCATGAGACCTATAACCCTCAGCTCCCTTTTCCCTCAGACCACCCACTCAGCCCCGCTTCACCTCAGACCCCCCTAACACAGCCCTATGTACAGAGACAGGATACAGTCTAATCCTATGGACTTTGTCTCCTCTGGATCAATGGGGTACTTAAGGTACAGACAACCGTGAAGGGAAATATGAATAAAAGCAGGTGGCTGGACGATGATAGAAATCCCTTGATCAGACAGCTGAATCTTTTAGAAGGCACTGCACCTTGAACTTGTTATAGATTGCAAGTACAATTAGAAGGTTTCAATGATTTCTTTTGCTGAACACCCTCAGCAACTTCAACTCAAAGCTGTGCAGACAATGGGGCTGAGTGTACACGTGTGTTGACTGAGAAACACTCCCACCAGGTAAAACTGACATCTCCTCTCGATCAGAGGACTTCAAAGGGGTCTGTTCTTACCTGCAGTTTCTGACAGGGAGAAAGGAAAATCTCTTCTGCAAAATGGAGCGCTGCAATAATTTAAAAGCCTCCCAGGTGACCAGGTGGGTGTGGAGATTAAAGTTACTTGGCCAATTCAGAACTTTCACAGCTGACAGAGAGGAATGCAGATATTGATCACAAGGCTACCTGAAATCATCATGCCAGGGGAGATCTTCAGGTGTGCCAGCATTAAAAGACAAGTCCAACCATGATATCCCAATCCCAGTGGAAAGTGGTGAAGTCAATCCCCTGTCCCAAGCCCACCAAACCCCCAAGACCCTTGAAGGACCCTTCCTCTGAAGCTTGGTAGCAGCAGAGGGGCAAATGGCCACTGGACCTACGTCTTTCAGCCCTCTTGGGACCTGAAGCACCAGACCAGGATGTTGGTGCTAGGCTACCAGGGGACAATGCACTGTGGGTAATGCCAAAGCGTGGGCCTAAAGGGTGGTCATGTAGGGCTCTGAGGGGGAAGAGGGCCTGACTGAGAAGGGGGGGCCGTGAGGGGGAGGGGGAGGTGTCTAAAGGGGAAGGGAGCAGTTCAGTCATTCTCATACCTGCATGGTGTGGAGGAGGTTTAACCCATTCTTTGTGGGTGTGAGGGGAGGGGGTGGGGGGAGGATGCTTCTCTTTGGTGAGGAGTTGGTGGTCCTTCTGTGGTCAGTGGGGGACCACTATTTCATTCTTTCTGTGGAGGGGGACCGCCTCCAATTACGAATGTCAGGGGCCATTTAAAAATTACTGTCAGGTTTCAGAACAGTGTAAATTGGCTGGCTGGTTGATTGAAATGAGCTTATTAGCATCTTTCAGGTCGATGAATCCTACTCTATAGACACTGCCATTGCCATCAACAAACACTCCCATTTTCCTATTGCTGTGGGCACTTAGCCTCAAAATGGGAGAATTTGGCCCTATGTCTGTCTGTGACCCCCGAACAAAGGAAACTAACATGGCAGAATCACTGAAACCTGATCTTCGTTATCTCTGAAGGGACTAATGACACTCTCCACTTTCTCCGTGGGATACACAGACCAAATTCAAAGAGAGGTCTACAAAAACTATTTCCATTTCATAACCCCAACTGGTCAAATTGTCAGCTGGGGCAAAGGGTGCATAACCTCCTTTCAATTCTGAATTGTTGAGACATGTAACTATGTCAGGAACCCGGGGGCAGCACAGTGGCACAATAGTTAGCACTGCTGCCTCACAGTGCCAGGGAACTGGGTTCGATTCTTGCTTGGGTCACTGTCTGTTTGGAGATTGCACATTCTCCTCATATCAGTGTGAGGTTTCCTCTGGGTGTTCCAGTTTCCTCCCACAGTCCAAAGATGTGCAGGTTAGGTGGATTGGCCATACTAAATTGTCCCTTAGTGTCAGGGGCAGGATAAAGGAATGGGTGATGGGGATAGGATCTGGGTGGGATTGTAATTGGTGCAGACTTGATAGGCTGAATGGCCTCCTTCAGCACTGTAGGATTCTATGATGCTATGAGAAATACACACCCCTTGTCAAAGATGAGGTGGAGAGGTGAAAGTCACGCAACATGGACCTCTAGTTTGTAAATCCAATAAAATTGCCCTGTGAAAATGCAAGCTCAGTCAGTTTGCAGGAGTGATTCATCTCTGTGCACCTCTCTCATTGAGTGTGAAGTTAATACCACTGGAAAAATGAATTATAAATACCTTATTGAACTTTGATTCTGGACTCCAGAACCCATGTGAAACTATTTTTCTTTTCTTCCTGATCTCTACCCTATAAATCTATCCTTTCATTATCCTTCTTTAACTCTGGGAAGCCCCCCCGCTCCCCCACCACCATGTTTTGAGTGTGTGTAAATAAACTGACCCTGTGAGTTCATCTTATGTCGCGTTTGCTATAGGATTATTACTAGAAATTGGATCACACTAAAATCGAGAGATTGGGAAATATGCCACCGTTTATAAAGGGGAAACAAATCAAAAAACCCCTTCCTGTTTCAGGATGGGCGCTGAGAGGAGAAATGAGTGCTGTTTCCATTAAATCCCCTTTTGTCCATAAAAGGCAATGCAGTAGAGGTGAAATTGTAAGAAATTACCCATTAGTTATTGCTGGTGATCACAGATCTGAAACCCAAACCCTGTTTTTCTCTCTACAGACGCTGCCTGATCTGCTGAGTATTTCCAGCATTGTCTCGTGTTTTCAGCATCCGTAGGGTTATACTGTTGTGCTGGATGATGATTGTCAGGCCGCATACACCCCAAGCCCTGGAGTGACAAAACAGCAGAAAGACAGCTAAAGCTGAACAGGTGGACTGAATTTTAAGGTTCAAGGGAAGACCAGTTTGGAAAGAGTGATTAGAAGGAAGTTTTAACATGCTAAATATATTTTTTTAAAAAAGCAACATCCACTTCAAATCTAAATTTCTTTGCAAAACATCCAGCACCAAGAAACCTTCTCCTCACCCCCTCAAGGTGGAATATTAGGAGATTGACTTTCCCTTTTCACAAGACAAGTTTGGAAAACGTCACACTCAGGAATATCCACACAATATCAACATAATTCAGCCAAGCAGAGAAGCAGACTTAGCAGGGCTCAGGATTTTCCACTCTCCTGTGGCAGCCCAACATTGGCCAGCAGTAGGGTCTTCCAGTCCTGCCATTGTCAACGGGATTTCCTGTTATACACACATTATCTGCCAGGGAACTGGTGGGAGCGGGGACACTGTCAGCAGGACAGGAAGATCTTACCAGTGGGAACAGCTAGAACATAGAACATTACAGCGCAATACAGGCCCTTCGGCCCTCGACTTTGCGCCGACCAGTGGAACCACTCTAATGATCCTCTAACCTAAACTATTCCAGCTGGAAAACCCTGTCCTGCAATTTTGCTCAGAACAATTCTATTCCCCTCCTTGTGCTAAAGATTTACCTCTCAAGAATGTTGCATCACAAAATTGCAACTAAAAACATGGAACTCAAGATTAAAATATTCATACTTATAAATTGATCGTCCATTTGATATTCCCACCTTGCTAAAACCTTGACTTAACTAATATTATGCATGCTTGACTTCAAAAAAAAATTGACCTGACAACTTGACATCCTATTATTTGCTTGGGCAAATTATTTCATCGTAAAACAGGATACATTGCAGGGTTAAGAGAACCCACTCTCAATCTCACAATTGCTGCTGAGAACAGAGTTAAAACCTACACCGTTAAATCAGAGGACCTTGACAGAGTATTAATTACAGGGTCTACGGTGTCAGTATGAAGTGATGTGGCTATAAATTAGGACTTTTAAGGGAATCCAGCTATAGATAAAGTTATAAAGATTAAGAGTGATTCTCCTATGAAGTAGAGATTAAATGTTAAAGCAATGTTCAAATTAAAAACTGGACAAAGAGAAAAACAGTTTTTAAAAGGTTTGTAAACATGCCTGAGTATAATTGAACAGTGATGGCCTGTGACATAGTGTATAACACAGGGCACTTTTGGAAAATAGGCACTGGCCTTTACATCACCTCAACAAGGCATTGATTAATTGGAAGATGCTACAATCTAATAACGATAACCTTAAAGGTGACATTTAATAATTTGTTAACTGAATTTTGGAAACTAGGTGTTGTAAGAAGTGATCATTATCTGCACATCACTGTAACAATGTTTGTTCAGATGTATCCCATTTGTTTGAAGGATATTGATGAGAACAAAGGGTGTTAACCAGGATGAACATTCAACAAGCTTCCTGATGCTTAAGTTCTTTAAGGGTATAAATACTGGAAGTACACATAAGATTTTAAGATTTGTTGGGTTCACTCCTGCACTTGGGGCAAAGGGGATCAAAGGTTATGAGGAAAAAGCAGGATTAGGCTATTGAGTTGGATGATCAGCCATGATTGTGATGAATGGCGGAGTGGGCTCAAAGGGCCAAATAGTCTCTTAAAGAACTATCTGTTCCAATCTTCTACATTTCTATAATCTCAGGTAAAAGGTAGCTGCTGCAGTGTGGCAACGATAGTCCCTCCCTTACTTGAGATAGAAATATCCTTGTTAAACTCAATAGCTTTCAACTCAGGGTTTTAAAAAAATATACTACTTTAAATATTGATGACTATCTTAAACTTCTCTCTGTAATATTAATAAGACTTAAAACTTAGATTGTCTATTGGAAGCAAAATTATTCTTACTTACTTTTCCTAGAACAATCAATATTTGACTGAAATACCTTCAAAAATGAATTGCCAGTTTGGATCTTTGAGAAACTTTAAATAATTTAGAATGTATACTGCCTATATAGACTTCAGTATCCAAACTCGATATCCCATCTCCATCCACTCTACAGTGGAGAAGTACATTTTTGAGGAGAGATGCCTGGACCCTTATAATATCCAGGTTGTTATAATCTGACTATAACTTGTTAAAAAGGTTAGCTGGAGAACAGTGACATTCTCTGATGGTTCCTCTCCACCAGGGAGAATTAGATCAGTTCTTCAGACACATTTAAGTCTCTGAGAGGTTAACTTTCTCAATCTCAAATGATAGCGATCATCTGAGGAGTATGCCTGATCCAGAATAGTCTCAAAAAGCTAGGATTGTTATCCACTTGCTCAGCACAAATCATTCATTGCCTAAACCTCAGGTGAGCACTTTAATTGACTTTGCTTGCCATCACAAGAGGGTTATCAGTTACCGCTAACAATCTGCTATTACTTCAAATATTATATCCCCAAAACAATTGTGAATGCTGCAATTTCTATCTCACTAGCAGAGCCGCTGAAGAATGTTCAATTTTGACCCAGCATCAAAGAACAGATGAGAGGTCACCAACCTGAAATGTTGGCTCTCTCTCCACAGGTGCTGCCAGACCTGTTCAGTGTTTCCGGCATTTTCTGTTTCTGCAATGGAATGTGCCACAAAACTTTGAGATTTCTCTTTGATACACTCTACTGCGTAACTTTTGACTGGCCACACATTTTATTTGGAGAGGGAAATCACAGACTAAGTAAGGATTCCTATTCTGTTTGGGATATGTCGTTTTAGTAAATTGTGAATTTGCAATGATGTTTTGTCTTTCCATTTATCACATCCCTCCTCTCTCAGCAGCTTCATCTCCATATGGGGATAAGGCTTTGCAGCAGCATTCCCGCAGTTACTAACCACACAGAGATAGATAGTTTGGTTTTCAATGCCGGTGGTGATCATAGTTAAGCCCAATCCTTTCCTCACCTCATGTTCATATATATTTCCAGCAGTGGCGATTTGCTGGTGACATAAGAACATAAGAAATAGGAGCAGGAGTAGGCCATCTAGCCCTTTGGGCCTGCCCCACCATTCAATAAGATCATGGCTGATCTGAAATGGATCAGTTCCACTTTCCCGTTTTCTCTCCATAGTCCTTAATTCCCCTGTCTATCAAAAACTTATCTGCCCGTGACTTAAATATATTCAGCGAGGCAGCCTCCACCACTTCAACGGGCAGAGAATTCCAGAGATTCACCACCCTTTGAGTGAAGTTCCTCCTCAACTCTGATCTAAACTGCCCCCTCCCCTCCTTATCTTGAGGCTGTGTCCTCTAGTTCTGCTATCCTTTCTAAGCGGGAAGAATCCCTCTACCTCTACCCTATCCATCCCCTTCATTTCCTTATACGTCTCTATAAGATTCCCCCCTCATCCTTCTAAACTCCAACGAGTACAGACCTAGTCTATTTAGTCTCTTTTCATAGTCCAACCCTCTCATCTCTGGTATCAGCCTAGTGAACCTCCTCTGCACTCCCTCCAAGGCCAAAATATCCTTGTGCAAGTGCGGCGACCAAAACTGCACACAGTACTCCAGCTGCGGCCTCACCAGTATCCCGTACAGTTGCAGCAAGACCTCCCTACTTTTATATTCTATCCCCCTCGCTATAAAGGTCAGCATCCCATTCGCCTTCTTGATCACCTGCTGCACCTGCAGACTGAAGATGACACCCTGACCTTCCTTAACCACAAGGCACTGAAGTGTGACTGTCAAACTGTAATCACCAATCAAAGCAAGCAATCAAAGATGGAACCTTCATAATCTGTGAAGCTCAGTCACTTACTGAATAAATTTGTTAAGTCACTGAGGAGACCCAAAACTTATCAGCCAAAAGGTAAACCTCAGTTATTGTTTGCTTTTTGTTGTGCCTATTTTATTTCTTCAGATCCTCTGGTGGGAAATTACAATTTTTCACTTGAATGAATGGACAGCTGCACCCACCCATCCCTCGCAACCTCTCCCCCTCTGCCTTCAACCCCCTCCCCACTCCTCGTCTGCTATTAACCCCCTCTCCCACCCCCTCCCCCACTCTCCCCCTCTGCCCCCACAACCCCCTCCCCTGCTTCTGCCTTCACCCTTACCCCTCCATCCCCAACTCCTGTCCCGCTCCTCCAACCCCCTCTTCCACCCCTGCACCCTCTCCCCCTCCCCAATCCCCTCCCTGCCCCCCCACCCTCTCCCCCTCTGTCCCCAACCCCCTCCCCGACCCCCACCTCTGCCCCTCTGCCCCAACACTACCCATTCACAATGTGTTTTCCAGTAGAAGGATCTTCTTATCCTACAGTTGTCCATGTCATCTTGCGTTGTTCACCGGCCCGTTGACAAGGAACTCACCAGAGGGAGGTCACCATGGTGGGACCAGATGTTCCCGCCAGCAGGAACAGCCAGAAAATTCAGCTCAACAACTTATTTTTCAAGCTTAATTTTATTTTAAAATATGGAAAGATGGTAATGTCTCTGAGAGGCTCAGACTATTGTTCTATGGTCCTGGGTATTGTTCAAATCCCACCATAGCAGCTGGTGGAATTTAAATTCAATTAATAAAATCTGGAATTGAAAGTTAGTTTCGGTAATGGTGACCACAAAACTATTAATTGTCAGGAAAAACACATTTGGTTCACTAATGTCCTTTAGGGAAGGAAATCTTACCTGGTCGGGCCTACATGTGACTCCAGATCCACGACAATGAGGCTGACTCTTAACTGCCCTTTGAAATGGCCAAGCAAATCAGTTCAAGGGTAATTAGTAATGGGCAGCAAACACAAGCTTTGCCAGAAATGCCCATCTCGCATAAAGGACAACACGGTAACACAGTGGTTAGCACTGCTGCCTCACATCACCAGGGAGCTCGGTTCGATTTTGGCCTTGGGTGACTGTGTGGAGTTTGCATTCTCCCCATGTCTGTGTGAGTTTCCTCTGAATGCTCCAATTTCCTCTCAATCAGAAAGATAAGCTGGTTAGGTGAACTGGTCAGGCTAAATTCTCCCTCAGTGTACCCGAACAGACGCCAGAGTGTGGTGACCAGGGGAATTTCAATCTAACTTCATTGCTGTGTTACTGTCAGCCTACTTGTGATATTAATAAATAAACTTTATAGCCCTTAGGCTGATTTAGTTCAATTTAAGGCCGCAGCTGGAGTACTGTGCGCAGTTTTGGTCGCCGTACTTACGCAAGGATATTTTGGCCTTGGAGGGAGTGCAGAGGAGGTTTACTAGGCTGATGCCGGAGTTGAGGGGGTTGAGCTATGAGGAGAGGCTGAATAAACTAGGCTTGTACTCGTTAGAGTTTAGAAGAATGAGGGGAGATCTCATTGAGACGTATAAGATGATGAATGGGATGGATAGGATAGAGGTGGAGAGACTCTTCCCGCTCAGAAAGGACAGTAGGACGAGAGGGCACAGCCTCAAGATAAAGGGGGGGCGGTTTAAAAAGGAGTTGAGGAGGAACTTCTTCACTCAAAGGGTGGTGAATCTCTGGAATTCTCTGCCCGTTGAGGTGGTGGAGGCTGCCTCACTAAATATTTTTAAGACGCGGGTTGATGGGTTTTTGATAAGCGAGGGGATTAAGGGTTATGGGGAGAGGGCGGGAATGTGGAACTGAGCCACGACAGATCAGCCATGATCTTATTGAATGGCGGGGCAGGCTCGAAGGGCTGGATGGCCTACTCCTGCTCCTATTTCTTATGTTCTTATGTTCTTAACTGCATATAAGAGTCCATGATACACTAACAAGGATTTCCCAACAGATTTATCATCCAAACATCAGATAGTCAAACAAAGGCTTTGCCATGAATGTATATTTTTTTAAGTGTGATGCTCTTGGCATAAGAAATAGTGGTTGGTCCCATATTCACAAATAAAATCATTCTTTCAATGCCAGCTTCCTCAGCTCAAGCGCCTGATTCACTGTGTGTGGGTGTTAAAGCACCTTTGGTGAGGGAAGATTTCACTTTCATTTTCAATTAAAGTTGATGAGAAAAGCAATTACAGGCAGATCTGGACATGATGGAAGAACGGCTCCATATCTGGCAAGTGTCATTTTATATAATTGTATTTTTATTCACAGGGGAGGGCCAACTTGCATACCATCCTACAGGGTTGCAAGTTTCAGATCTCGGTATTATGAGTTTGCCAAGCTGTGGCATGAGGCTACTACAAAATTGCTCACACTATCGTAGTGGGTCAGAACCCAAACAATGACGAGACACAGTGCAGGAATGAGATAGAGAATCTGGTGCGATGACAATAATCTCTCCCTCAATGTCAACAAAACAAAACTCATAGAACTGGAGTTCTATGAGGATGTGTCTAGGGCGGTGGATAGAGGAGAGCCGGTGGATGTGGTCTTTCTGGATTTTCAGAAGGCGTTTGACAAAGTACCTCATAAGAGGTTATTGCAGAAGGTCAGGGGACATGGAGTTGGGGGTAGGGTGTTAGCGTGGATAGAGGATTGGTTGTCAAATAGGAGGCAGAGAGTGGGGGTCAACGGGTGCTATTCGGATTGGCGGATGGTGACTAGTGGAGTGCCCCAGGGGTCGGTGCTGGGGCCTCAGCTATTTACCATTTATATAGATGATCTGGAGGAGGGAACCGAGTGTAGGGTGTCAAAATTTGCTGATGACACCAAGATTGGGGGAACGGCAAATTGTGCGGAGGGTGTGGAGAGTCTGCAGAAGGATCTAGATAGGCTGGGCGAATGGGCCAGGAAATGGCAAATGGAATTTAATGTTGGCAAGTGTGAGGTGGTCCACTTTGGTAGGAAGAATGGTAGGAAGGACTATTACTTACGTGGCGAAAAACTGCAGCAGGCGACGGTGCAGAGGGACCTCGGGGTCCTTGTGCATGAGTCGCAAAAACCCAGCTTGCAGGTGCAGCAGGTGGTCAGGAAGGCGAATGGGATGCTGGCCTTCATAGCGAAGGGGATTGAATATAAAAGTAGGGAGGTCTTGCTGCAGCTGTATAGGGCATTGGTGAGGCCGCAGCTGGAGCACTGTGTGCAGTTTTGGACGCCCCTCCTGCGCAAAGATATTTTGGCCTTGGAGGGAGTGCAGAGGAGGTTTACTAGGCTGATACCGGAGTTGAGGGGGTTGAGCTATGAGGAGAGGCTGAATAAACTAGGCTTGTACTCGTTAGAGTTTAGAAGAATGAGGCGAGATTACATTGAGACGTATAAGATGATGAATGGGATGGATAGGATAGAGGTGGAGAGACTCTTCCCGCTCAAAAAAGACAGTAGGACTAGGGGGCACAGCCTCAAGATAAAGGGGGGGCGTTTTAGAACGGAGTTGAGGAGGAACTTCTTCACTCAAAGGGTGGTGAATCTCTGGAATTCTCTACCCGTTGAAGTGGTGGAGGCTGCCTCGCTAAATATTTTCAAGAAGCGGGTTGATGGGTTTTTGATAAGAGAGGGGATTAAGGGTTATGGGGAGAGGGCCGGAAAGTGGAACTGAGCCACGACAGATCAGCCATGATCTTATTGAATGGTGGGGCAGGCTCGAAGGGCCAGATGGCCTACTCCTGCTCCTATTTCTTATGTTCTTATGTTCTTAAAAGAAATAGTCATCAATCGACTTCAGGAAGTGTGGTGAAGGGTATGCTCCTGTCTATATCAATGGGGACAAAGTAGAAATGGCTGAGGGCTTCACGTTCCTAGATGTCCAGATTACCAACAGCATTCCCCGGTCAATGCATGCCAATGCTATAATTAAGAAAGCCCACCAAACCTCAACTTTCTCAGGAAACTAAGGAAATTTGTTTTATCTGCTACAACTCTCGCCAACCTTTACAGATGCACCGTAGAAAACATCTTTTCTGGATGTATCACAGCTTGGTATGGCTCCTGTTCTGCCCAAGACCTCAAGAAATTACAAAGGGTCGTGAATGAAGCTCAAGTCCATCACACAAACCCAGCCTCCCATCCACTGACACTGTCTGCACTTTGCACTGCCTTGGTAAAGCAGCCAACATAATTAAGAGCACCAGGTACCCGGACATTCCCTCTTCCACCTTCTTCCATCAGGAAAAAGATGCAAAAGTCTTAAAACAGATACAACCGACTCAAGAACAGCTTCTTTCCTGCTGCCATCAGGCTTTTTAATGGTCCTATCATATATTAAGTTGATCTTTCTCTTCACCATACCTGTAACTGTAACACGACATTCTGCACCCTCTCCTTCCCTTCCCTTTCTACAGTATACTTTATCTATATGGCGTGCAAGAAACAATACTTTTCATTGTTTACTAATACATGTGACAATAATAAATCAAATCAAATAAATGACATCCAATGTGTACAATGCCTTGGTGAACCCTCATTTAGGGAATCATAGTGAGCCCTAATCCCTTAACATGGTATTACAGAAAAGATTCAGAGATCAGCCACTAGATCAATAACTAACATAAAAGCTCTTTCATTATCATAATAATTAGAAGAGAACAGAACTGGGATGGGTGGATTGCTGGATGCTGCTAATTATACATTAATTATGTATAATTCTATGCAGATGGTGAATATTAATTGTGGTTTCACTTGAGCACATATGAAGAGACAATTATTGAAAGTGCAGTTAGGAGACGTATGCTTGTAATTTAAATACTAGGGGAACAATTCTCCCATTCTGCGGTGCTAATTATCTAGCACACTAGGCCGGGCAAATCGGATGGTTAGGGTGGGGGGGGGGGGGGGGGTGATTCGCAAAGTTCCTGCAAGCGTTCACACCCCGCTAGCATCTCTCAGCATTGGATCTGTGGTGCTCTCTGCTCCATGCTTGGCAGGGAGGCGGGGCTAGCATTTAAATAATAATTTAGTTATAAATGCTATTAGTGGGCCCAGGACTGAATTCTCTGGGCTTGTTAGCCTCTTCCACCCTGCCAGAGTGTTTCATCCCAGCAGGGTTTAGAGTAGCTCCCCACTAACGGGGAGTTGGTGGCCTGATTCTGTTGGAGTGAAGAGGGAGGCAATCAAGGCCCTCCTTGGCAGTTGGGCACCTTGGCACTGCCCACCGGGCATGGGGCAGTATCAAGGGGGTGGGGCCTGATGGAGAGCAGGGCCTAGGGAGCGACTGGTGGGGGTCAGGGGGTTCCACTGCCACTCTGCAAGGGATCGGTGTGCAATGAGGGAAAGAGGGAGGCCAGCAATCAGGGCAGGAAGCTACCTGTGAGGGTGTCTGCACTGTGGAGATGGGGGAGTAACTGAAGATTGGGGCAGTCCGGAAGGGAGGGGTCTCTGGAATGGTTGGGGGAGGGCTGTGATTGAGCCAATGGGAGGGGGTGGATGGAGTTGGAGGCCAGCACTGTGGGGGTCCTGGGCTGGGCCAGAAGTCAAGCTGGCCAGCAAATGGGAGGTTGACAGTTCAGGGCATGCGCAAAGGCCCACTAGTTTCAGCCTCCTGGGTGTGATTAGGCCCCGCCCCCTTAAATCCAATGATATTCATGCTGGTGACATCTGCATTGCCAGAATGTGGGAGTTTCTAGTATGAAATCCCATTGAAAAACCCAGAGTGAATTACTCCAGTTTTCCCACAAATTCAACACTTCGAATTTTTTGGGGAGAATTCTGCCCTAAATAAATGGGAGATAAAGATTGGTTCCAGCACCATGCTTCACCTTTCAGCTGCCTTGCCAGATTAGGACATTTCTCACAGAAACCAGCAGACTTGGGAATATCTTAGAGATTTTTAAAAAGAAATAATGAAAAGATTAGTTTTGGTCTACATGCAGGTGTTATTCACTAAATTACACATATAGAACCAGATTGAATATCAAGAACTATTTCATTTCTGAGTCATTGGCCTATGGGCCATTTTGTTGGCTCAGACAATGAGTGCCAACTTACTTCTAACATTCCTTTGTTTTGTATTTGTTCAGGGGATGTGGGTGTCCCTGGATGGGCCAGTATTTATTGCTTATTTCTAATTGCCCTTGAACTGAGTGGTTTGCTAGGTCATTTCAGAGGGCAATTAAGATTCAACCAACAATGTCCTATAGGGAAGGAATTCTATACGTGACTCCATGAAGGCCAGACCAGGTAAGCACTACAGATTTCCTTCCCTAAATGACATTGTTGAACCAGTTGGGTTTTTACAGATTTTATTGAAGTAAAATTTTGCCATCTGCCACATTGGGATTTGAACCCAGATCCCCTGTATTACTCTGGATCCCTGGTCCAGTGACAATACCACTCCTCCACTGCCTCCCCTCCCCTCCCCTCCCCTCCCCATTCCATAGGCAGTGTAATGAGTTCCAAACTGCAGTTGACCACACTGCACACAGAAAGAAAATCACCAGTATCCTGGCACTTTTGGGATTGGAGAGTCATTTACTAGTGATTAGCCATATAAGCGCTGTGCCTATAAGAACAAGTCAGGGGCTCAGAATCCTGCAGTGAGTAACTCACCTCCTGACTCTCCAAAGCCTGTCCACCATCTACAAGGCACAAATCAGGAGTGTGATGGAATACTCTCCACTTGCCTGTGCAACTCCAGCAACATTCAAGAGGTTTGCATCATCTAGGCCAAAACAGCCCATTTGACTGGCATTTTCCGTAATGACAGAGCCCTGCATGAATACTAAAGCAAAGCTGGGGCATTTGCAATCATCTATAGCCAAAGGTGCCAAGTGGACAATCAGTCTCGGCCTCATGATTTGACCGTCATCATGGACAAAAGTCTTCACATTCAATGAACTCCATCCACATGACAAAACAAACAGCGTGTACTTGACACTAACATTCTGGCTGAAATCTTCTGGCCATTCACGCCGACAGGATCTTCTAGTCCCACTGACAGCACAGCCCCCTCTGCGGGTTTCTCGGTAGCGAGGTGAGCATTCAAATGGTAACCTTGTTGACAATGGCTAAACCAGAAGATCATGCCACCAGGTAATGGGTGGTTCACCACCATGAAACACCTGACAAAGTGCGCAGAATATCCCTCTGAGTCTGGACTATACCCTGGCTGGTGCATTGCAGATTTGTATTTTAATACTAGCCACGCCTCTAGCCAAGGAGTTCCAATGTAGCTACAACACTGGCATCTACACAACATTATTTAATTTTCTGTTGATTCTAGCTATTTTATTCTGCAATAAAGACTGGTTAGAAACTAACCTTAGTTTTACACAGTTAGACTTGCAAAATCCTATTGCTGCAAATTGCTATTGATGCAGGTGTTTGACCTACTAACCAAATCACAAAGTTTTCATCATCTTATCATCTGGACATTTAGGTTTGTCCTGAAGCCGAGCTGAACTTAATTTTCACGCATCGTTTAAGTCAAGGTGTCAGAATCAGTCCAGGAAAGGGAATATTCTTGGGAATTAAATGGATGTTTGAAATGAGTCACGTGCATCTCCTTTCATACATCTTCCAGTTATTTGACCAAAAGTAGATATAGAAGAATAGAAGAGGATGCAGAATAGGTTATCACATTTCCTCTCTCACCTTGGCTATTCCATGTACAATGCGATAATTCAAAACAGCGGTAAAAATGCTTTGAGAAAAAATATCTGAAGCCAAATTAAATTCAAAACATGATAATTGTTCAGAAATTGATTGTCAATCAATGATTCATGAATGAAATTCAAAGGTACTTAGAGGATTCTTAAAAGAGCGGATGATTTCATGTTTAGAACTTTAAATTTAACAATTATTTGCACACATGGTAATGGACGTTCAAAATTGGAACAGTTTAAAGTTTATTTATTAGTGTCACAAGTAGGCTTACATTAACACTGCAATGAAATTACTGTGAAAATCCCCTAGTTGCCTCAATGTGGCACCTGTTTGAGTTCACTGAGGGAGAAATTAGCATGGCCAATGCATCTAACTAGAAAGTATTTTAGGCTATGGGAGGCTATGAGGAGAGCTGGCAATATGGATACAGAACTGGCTTGGCCATAGAAGACAGAGGATAGCAGTAGAGGGCTACTTTTCTAAATGGAAGGCTGTGTCTAGCAGTGTTCCACAGGGATCAGTTCTGCGACCTTTGTTGTCTCCAGTATATATAAATGATTTGGAAGAAAACGTAGCTGGTCTGATTAATAAGGTCGCAGACGACACAAAAATTGGTGGAGCTGCAGATAGTGAAGAGGATTATCAGAAGATACAGCAAGATATAGACCAGTTGAGGCTTGGGTGGAGAAATGGCATATGGAGCTTAATCTGGACAAGTTTGAGATAATGCATTCTGGAAGTCCAATGCATATAGAAATTATATAGTAAATGGTAGAACTCTTAGGATTATTGACAGGCAGAAGGATCTGGGTGTACATGTCCACATCTTCGAAAGTGGCAACGTAAGTGGATAAGGTAGTCAAAAAGCACACAGAATGCTTGCTTTCATCAGTAGGGGAATCAAGTATAAAAATTGGCAGGTCATGCTGCAGCCTTTGTTAGGCCTCATTTAGAATATTGTGTACAATTTGAGTTGCCACACTATCAGAAGGATATAGGTGCTTTGGAGAGGGTACAGAGGAGGTTTATCAGGATGTTGCCTGGTCTGAAGAGTATTAGCTATGAGGAGAGGTTAGAGGAATCATTAGAATCATAGAGGTTTACAGCATGGAAACAAGCCCTTCGGCCCAACTTGTCTATGCCACCCTTTTTTTTAAATACCTTAAGCTAATTCCAATTGCCTGCATTTGGCCCATAACCCTCTATACCCATTGTACCCATGTAACTATCTAATGCTTTTTAAAAGATAAAATTGCACCCACCTATACTACTACCTTTAGCAGCTTGTTCCAGACACTCACCACCCTCTGTGTGAAAAAATTGCCCCTCTGGACACTTTTGTATCTCTCCCCTCTCACCTAAAACCTACGCTCTCTATTTTTAGACTCCCCTACCTTTGGGAAAAGATATTGACTATCTACCTTGTTTATGCCCCTCATTATTTTTATAGGTCATCCCTCAGCCTCCTACGCTGTAGAGAAAAAAGTCCCAGTCTGTTCAGCCTCTTCTTATAACTCAATCCATCAAGTCCCGGTAGCAACCTAGTAAATCTTTACTGCACTCTTTCTAGTTTAATAATGTCCTTTCTGTAATAGGGTGACCAGAATTGCACACAGTATTCCAAGTCTGGCCTTACCAATGTCTTGTACAACTTCAATAAGACATCCCAATTCCTATATTCAATATTCTGAGCGATGAAACCAAGCATGCCGAATGCCTTCTTCACCACTCTGTCCACCTGTGACTCCACTTTCAAGGAGCTATGAGCAAGTACTCCTAGATCTCTTTGTTCTGTAACTCTCCCCAATGTCCTACCATTAACTGAGGAAGTCCTGCCTGGTTCAATCAAAAAATGCATCACTTCGCATTTGTCTAAATTAAACTCCATTTGCCATTCATCAGTCCACTGGCCCAATTGATCAAGATCCCATTGCAATTGGAGATAACTTTCTTCACTGTCCACCTTGCCACCAATCTTGGTGTCATCTGCAAACTTACTAACAATGCCCCCTAGATTCTCCTTCAAATCATTAATATAAATGACAAATAACAGTGGGCTAGCGTAATCCCTGAGGCACACCACTGGTCACAGGCCTCCAGTTTGAAAAATAACTCTCTACAACTACCCTCTGGCTTCTGTCAAGAAGCCAATTCTGTATCCATTTAGATACCTCACTCTGGATCCTGTGAGATTTAACTTTATGCAACAACCTACCAGGTGGTATCCATGCAGTTGGATAAACTCAATTTGTTCTCACTGGAACGACGGATGTTGAAGGGGTGACCTGAACGTGGTTTACAAAATTATGAGTGTCATGGACAGAGTGGATAGTCAGATGTTCTTTCCTAAGGTAGAAAATTCACCTACGAGGGGATATAGGTTTAAGATGCATGGAGAAAAGTTTAGAGGAGGTGTGTGAGGCAAGTTTTTTTTTACACAGAGGATGGCGAATGTCTGGAACACGCTGCCTGGGGAGGTGGTGGGAATAGGTATGATAGCAGCATTTAAGGGGCAACTA
Source organism: Carcharhinus amblyrhynchos (assembly GCF_965287045.1). Lineage (NCBI taxonomy): Eukaryota > Metazoa > Chordata > Chondrichthyes > Carcharhiniformes > Carcharhinidae > Carcharhinus > Carcharhinus amblyrhynchos. The sequence goes on along the minus strand of NC_137327.1, from coordinate 58,170,717 downwards.
GACGAATACAGGAATCATACAGGAATGAAGGATAGGACTCCATAAGTACAAACGGTTTTAGTATAGGCTGGCATCATGGTCGGTGCAGGCTTGGAGGGCTGAAGGGCCTGTTCCTGTGCCTTTTTTTTGTTCTTTGAAACCACAGGGGGCACCTGGAGCACACAAACACCGGGAGAACATGCAAACTCTTCACAGACAGTGACCCAAGCCGGGAAGCAAACCTAGGACGCTGGCACTATGAGGCAGCGGTGCTGTGCCACCATGTCACCCAATTCAGGAACTCTGTGCTGGCATATACATTTTGGTAATGAATATAGAAGCCCAACATGGTACAATGGGCAGTAAATAATCACATAAATTCGACCACTTGGATAAGGTACGGTGGTAATTCTGGAGTGGAAATTAATTACATTTATCCCAACTTCCATTGTTTTGGATTTTTACAGTTGTAGCAAACAGCTTTCACGTGTTAGTCAGATCCAACACAGTCCCAGTATTCTGGCTGACTTTAACTGTCAGTCATCACTGCTCTGAAGACCAAACATGTCACGGTGAGATTGACCTCTCTCTGCTCTTGTTATTCATATTCTGAAAACATTTACATAAGCCTATTTCATCTTTGTCACATTTACATGTAAGCCTCTTCATATTTTGCAAGTGTAAAAGTTAAGTGCAACTGTCTACATTGTTGTAAATCACAAATGTAGAAGAAATGTATCCTGTTTCTTCAGCAACAATGAGTTACTAGCTCCAAACCTCCTTCTCATGGTGATTCAACACACGTTCAACATTAAGGAATGCAACCCAGAGATGACGCTACAGTAATACGCTGTCCTCATATTTATCACAGATCATAGAATTATTGCAATTACTTAACATGCATGCTTCAAATAATTTGCTTTCAACGAATGATTGAAACTAGAAGATTTTTACCTTTTTCCATCAAAAGTCATGCCAAGATACAAAAGTAATAGGGTATAGAAACATTCCTCATGTCAGATGTTACGAAATTTAACCCAACTCTCAGCACAAGTCGGTCAGGTAGCTAACATTAACTCAAAAGGCTGAGGAACCACAAACAGTTGGGGAGAAATTGTGCAGTCGGAGTTTGCAGAAATCAATTTCAGATTGAAGTGAAAGACTAAAGAGCAATAATCAGGGAGGCAAGTACCAATCAGTCAGACAGCTAGATTAGATTTAGAATCATAGAAGCTATAGTGCAGAAGGAGGCCATTTGGCCCATTGAGCCTGCACCAACAACAATCCCACACAGGTCCTATCCCCATAACCCCAGATATTTACCCCCCTACACCTCCTGACACTAAGGGGCAATCAATCTAATCTGTACGTCTTTGCAGTGTGGGAAGAAACTGGAGCACCCAGAAGAAACTCATGCAGACATGAGGAGATTGCAAACTCCATGTACGGTCATCTGAGGCCTGAACTGAACCTGGATCCCTGGCACTATGAGACTGCAGTGCTAATCACTGTGCCACTTTTGTCAGATTTGTCAACCGGGAAAAAAGAAACTTTTGAATTCCCAGGATCTTGGGATAGAAGGCCACTAGTCAGATGGGATTTGTTCATTGCAGAAAGGATAAATACAACCACAGAATCCCGATGGTTTCCTTCTGAAAGGGGGTTTCCCATTAATGCACCTAGTAGCATGATCCTTGATGGGGGCATGTTCCAAGGGCTACGTGACTGGCAAGGACTCTATGGATCACTCTGAGGAGAAGGTGAGCCAATTAGCAGGGGTGCAGACTACAGGTTAATGAGGGCCTGGCAGTTAGAGCTTGGGAATCCAGAGGAGCAGTTACACTTACAGTTTATTCATATCTTTATTGTCCCGTATATAAATATTCTGTGGGCAATAAAGCCTTTTAGCTTAAAACTTCGTTAAGTCATCCTCGATTCATTACAGCTTCTCTTGCCGCTGGGAAACGGCAGCACGCTTTTGCCAACCGACTTTGATGGGAGCAGAAAATCCTACCAGCAGGAGGCACCATACAATTCCACTCAAAGTCTTCGCCTTTGTCACGAGTGAGTCCACGCCAATAGGGGTAAGCCTAAGATTTGAAACCAGCCAATGTGATATCCATGTTCTGTCACACTACTTTTACCTTGACAACTGGAAAAATAATTTTTTTTTAGAAAAGTGAGGAATACCAAATCTCAATTACCCAGTAATTGGCAGATTACAAGGTGTTGCATGGTGGAAGAGAACAATTTGAATTTTAGGCCACACCCCAGCTGTTAGCAGAGGTGGACCGGCACTAAACTAAATAGCACAATAGACTGGTAAGCCAGTTCGCTAGCTCTACTCCTGTCTCAATGGAGATGGGGCTACCAGGGGGAAATGGCAGTGCATAGCAGTTGGTCAATTAAGATTGCTAAAATCCACTCAATCTCAACAGCAGAAGGCTGACTCAGATTTTCCAGTTAATAAGGGCCAGTTTCCCGTGGCTTCCCACAGGACGATGGAGCAGCACTGCAGGCAGGCTTACCTGCCTAGGTGCACGAGCTTCCACAAGCTGCCCTGTGGAGGGATTCACCTCCCAGCATGGTGGCTTGGTCAGAAAAACACTTTAAATGGCAAAGGTTGGAGCAAGAACACCTCCATTTTGAAGTGCACTCTCACTTTGCTGATATGGCATCTTGCTGCTCCTTTCAACCTGGAAGGCCTCTGATTGGCCCTGCCACTTCAAGAGCATGTCCACCATCTTTAATTGGGCAGTGAACCCACCCACTGGCTATCAAATGGTCACCCCAGGGCAAATCACAACCAAGTGACTGTTTCCCCACACAGTTGAGGTCAAGCCTCTTTATTTGGTACTTCTTTTCGGGCTGTTGTATTTATCCTTTCTCAATGAAAAAATCCCATCGGACTAGTGTCCTCCTATCCTAAAACTTATTCCAATATCCTGGGAATGCAAAATACATGCTTTGATTCTGTCTTCATAAATAACGTACCAGAAATGTTGGGGAATACAGGGTTTAATGACACAGAAGAACTGAGGGAAATCAGTAAAGTAGGGAAATGGTGTTGAAGAAATTGCTGAGATTAATGGCAAATAGATCCCCAGGCCTGATAATTGACATCCAGAGTACTTAAGGAAGTTGCCCGAAAAATAGTGGGTGCTTTGGTGATCATCTTACAGGATTCTATAGACTCTGGAACAGTTCATAGAGGTTAGAGGGTAGCTAAGGTAACTCCACTATATAAAAAGGGAGGTAGAGAGAAAACAGGGGATTATAGACCAGTCAGCCTGATGCAGCTAGTGGGAATAATTGTAGAGTCCATTATCAAGGATTTTATAGCAGAACGCGTGGTAAACAGTGGTAGAATCAGACACAGTCAGCATGGATTTATGAAGGGAAATTATGGTTGACAAATCTGCTAAAATTCATAGAATCGATGAGGGGGAGCCAGTCGGTGTGGTTTAGATGATTTAGATGAGGGAACTAAATGTAATATCTCCAAATTTTCAGATGACACAAAGCTGGGTGAAAGGGTGAGTGTGAGAAACATACAGAGATACTTCAGAGTGATTTGGACAGACAGAGTGAGTGGGCAAATGCATGGAAGATGCAGTATAACATGGATAAATGTGAGCAAAAACAGGAAAGCAGATTATCTGTATTATATAGTTTGAGCGAGGGAAATGTGCAACGAGACCTGGCTGTCCTCACACACCAGTTGCTGAAGGTAAACATACAGGTGCAGCAGTTGGTGCAGAACGCAGATGGTGTGTTGCTCTTCATAATGAGAGGATTCGAGCATAGGAGCAGGGATATCTTGCTGCAATTACTTAGGACCTTGATGAGACCAAATTAGGAATATTGTGTGAAATTTTGGTCTCCTTATCAGAGGAAGGGTCTAAAGTGATCAAAGGATATGGGGGAAAGTGGGAACATGTTACTGAATTGGATGATCAGCCATGATCAAAATGATTGGCGGAGCAGGCTCGAAGGGCCAAACGGCTCACATCTGCTCCGATTTCCCATGTTTCTATGAGCCACTTTTCATCCTGATGATGGAACTACAAAGGCTCTCAGAGAAAACCCTGCCCATACTATATGGTATCATGCCTGTTAAGAGAGAAACTGGAAGTATAAGTAGTCCATCCTCACACATGGCAAAACTAACTGATAAAACAAAGAGAATGCTGAGCCCTATTTCCACATCAGTGATCTAAGGCATTCCTTCTGAAGTGGTTCAGTGCTTCAATATCTCATTGAGTTTTGTATTCTTCACATTGTCATAAGAAAACATTTAAAGCCTGAAAGCAATGCAGGGAAGGCTTCATTGCATTAGAAGACGGAAGCTTCAAACAAAAGTATCTGTCAAGCTGCAAACATCCCCCCCTCCCTTCCCCCAACTGCCCCACAGCATGTTTTCCAATAGCAGGGTTCCTCACCATTGATCACTGGCAAGATCTTCCAGTCCCACCACCAGGGACCTGTCGTGGGGTGGGTAGGGGTTCACCTTCAAGGGGAGGCGATGGCATAGTGGTATTATTGCTAGAATATTAATCCAAAAACTCAGCTAACATTCTGGGGACCTGGGTTCAAATCCTGCCGCAACAGATATTTCAATAAAAATATCTGGATTTAAGAATCTAACGATGATTATGAAACTATTGCCAATTGTCAAAGAAGCCATCTGGTTCACTAATGTCCATTAGGGAAGAAAATCTGCTGTCCTTACCTGGTTCAGAGCCATAAAATGTGGTTGACTGTCAATTGCCTTCTGAAATGGCCTAGCAAACGACTCAGTTACACCAATCACTACTGTAGTGTTTCAGGAAGGCAGCTCACCACCATCTTCTTAAGTGCAACTAGGGATAGGCAATAAATGTTGGCCAGCCAGCAATGCCCATATCCCATGAATAAATGTGGGACTGGTAAATCTCACCAGTGGGAAGAATGGAAAATGCGACTCAGAAGTGTTTATATGTCACTTGGACATCAATTATTGAATAGAAAATAATTGCATTGAGTGCACTACTGCAAAACGTGCACTACAACTGGGACATTTCAGTGATACCTGAGAGGTTATGCTGAGTTTCATTTTAAAAGTTACCTTCATAAAAGGACTATTTGTCTTAAATCATACCAAAAAAGTTGGGATAGCTCAAACAAAAAGCACATTAACCCCAGAGGGTTAGAAAATTTCATTCTGCGAACGATACACATTCAAATATATTCTACACAAAGCATATCATTTGCTTTGTCACAAGAGGCGAGCATGTCAGAGCTGTGGGAACAAAGTTACTGACGTGAAAACTGAGGTATCTGTGATCACTTGATGTGAGATTACAATATACCCCAATGGTAGGTAATCTGCAGCGCAGAGGCCACATGTAGCTTTTTTCATACCAGTATGACTGAAGTGATACTGAAGTAGGACTGGAGGGTCTTAATGACATTACTGTTACTAGAGAGGTGGTGCTCGACAGACTGGAGGGGGCTGATTGTGGACAAGTCCCCAGGACCGGATGGAATGCATCCGAGGGTTCTGAAAGAAATGGCGGAGGTTATAGTGGATGCCTTGGTGGTTATTTTCCAGACATCGCTGGATTCCGGGGAAGTGCCGGAAGATTGGAAAACGGCTAATGTTACGTCGTTGTTTAAGAAGGGTGCCAGGCAAAAGGCGGGGAATTATAGGCCGGTTAGTTTAACGTCTGTGGTAGGTAAAATGTTAGAATCCGTCATTAAGGAGGAAATTGCGAGGCATCTTGAAGGGAATTGCTTGATAGGGCAGACGCAACACGGTTTCATTAAAGGGAAGTCGTGCCTGACAAATTTACTGGAGTTCTATGAGGATGTGTCTAGGGCAGTGGATAGAGGAGAGCCGGTGGATGTGGTCTTTCCGGATTTTCAGAAGGCGTTTGACAAGGTACCTCACAAGAGGTTATTGCAGAAGGTCAGGGGACATGGAGTTGGGGGTAGGGTGTTAGCGTGGATAGAGGACTGGTTGTCAAATAGGAGGCAGAGAGTGGGGGTCAATGGGTGCTATTCGGATTGGCGGTTGGTGACTAGTGGGGTGCCCCAGGGGTCGGTGCTGGGGCCTCAGCTATTTACCATTTATATAGATGATCTGGAGGAGGGAACCGAGTGTAGGGTGTCGAAATTTGCTGATGACACCAAGATTGGGGGAAAGGCAAATTGTGCGGAGGGTGTGGAGAGTCTGCAAAAGGATCTAGATAGGCTGGGCGAATGGGCCAGGAAATGGCAAATGGAATTTAATGTTGGCAAGTGTGAGGTGGTCCACTTTGGTAGGAAGAATGGTAGGAAGGACTATTACTTACGTGGCGAAAAACTGCAGCAGGCGACAGTGCAGAGGGACCTCGGGGTCCTTGTGCATGAGTCGCAAAAACCCAGCTTGCAGGTGCAGCAGGTGGTCAGGAAGGTGAATGGGATGCTGGCCTTCATAGCGAGGGGGATTGAATATGAAAGTAGGGAGGTCTTGCTGCAGCTGTATAGGGCATTGGTGAGGCCGCAGCTGGAGTACTGTGTGCAGTTTTGGGCGCCGCACCTGCGCAAGGATATTTTGGCCTTGGAGGGAGTGCAGAGGAGGTTTACTAGGCTGATACCGGAGTTGAGGAGGTTGAGCTATGAGGAGAGGCTGAATAAACTAGGCTTGTACTCGTTAGAGTTTAGAAGAATGAGGGGAGATCTCATTGAGACGTATAAGATGATGAATGGGATGGATAGGATAGAGGTGGAGAGACTCTTCCCGCTCAAAAAAGACAGTAGGACTAGGGGGCACAGCCTCAAGATAAAGGGGAGGCGGTTTAGAACGGAGTTGAGGAGGAACTTCTTCACTCAAAGGGTGGTGAATCTCTGGAATTCTCTGCCCGTTGAAGTGGTGGAGGCTGCCTCGCTAAATATTTTTAAGAAGCGGGTTGATGGGTTCTTGATAAGAGAGGGGATTAAGGGTTATGGGGAGAGGGCGGGAAAGTGGAACTGAGCCACGACAGATCAGCCATGATCTTATTGAATGGCGGGGCAGGCTCGAAGGGCTAGATGGCCTACTCCTGCTCCTATTTCTTATGTTCTTATGTTCTTATACACATGTAAAGCAAGGGCAAGTGAGGTGCATGCTGACTGCATACAACATTGACTGTGAGAGCTGTGTGTACGCCCATATCCAAAGTATAAATATTTCTTTTTTCTTAACCAAAGTTGATGATAGTTCTATTAATATATGAAGAATTAAGCATTTTCTATAATACAATCAGTGTGCATTCAATGTGTTTAATCTTATTCAAGGCTTACAGTTCGTGAAGAAACCTGATCTCAATCTTGCAGGCCACTGAAATGAAGGAGGGCCACTCATGCGGTCCACTCACTAGCCTAGGCTGGCCATAATCTAACCATAATAATTCAAATTTTGAACATATTAAGAATTACATACAGATCAGACACATATTTTGGACTATGCTATAAGGGAAATAAGAATTTCAGATGGCACACTAAACCATAATCAAGTTCCAACATTCTTAATTCTGACTAAGGATTGACATCTGAAATACTTTACACAATTTTTTTAAAAATCCTTTGGTATAATTCTGGCAATTTTAGTTTGATTTCATATTTCCTACATTAGTGTTATTCTACACTCAACTCAATTTAGATTCCCAAACTTAATCTCGCATCCTACGATGTGTTCAACCACTAACTTGTCTGCCATGAGACAAAGTGCAAGGCAATGCCGTATAATAATCAAACATATTGCTTCTGCTTTTAAATTGTCATTCCCTCTTTGGTGTGGGAGTTGGTAATCACAGTGACAGTAATGGTCAGCAGACTCCCAAGATAAAAAAAACAAATCACTGGGATCATATTAGTATTCATATCACTGTGAGCTACGGTGGGCAAAATGTGACTTGTACACATTAATCACTGTTGCCGAAACATAAATCATTAATATTTTTATGGGTTTGCATTTATACTTTGTACCAGTTACACTGCATCATTATACAATTAGCCGATACCATTATTGTTTGAGCTTTCTGTTGTATTGCTCAAACTCTGATCTATGCCCTAACATGTCAAAGAAATGTAACAGTAATGATAGCAAGAGAACAAGAAATACACAAAAGATATGTGTAATTGCACCTAATTGAGAAAAATTGGATAAATTAAAAGCAAAAATAACTACGAAGTGCATATTGTGTGTCAGAAATGCAAAGTACTTGAAAAATGCACTAAATTACTTACAAGTCAATGTTACCAAAGCAAATAGAGCAGCCATTTTCTGAAAGAACAGCACCGAACTTGCCAGTTAATCTATTTTTATGATGCTGGCTGGAGCGATGGGTTTGTAGAATGTCCTGCACTCTTCAAATGTTTTCCCTTCTTTTATTGAGCTCTGAAAAAGCTATATTGTTTTCTAAATGCGCATTGACATTTCCAGACAGTTGTACTGTTAGCAGGCACAAGGTGCCTCATCAATCATGGGGAAAATCACAGAGCGTGATTTGGTATAAAAATGAGTTGCTATTCTTTCCAAAGATATAGAGACAGCAATACAGATCGACAGCTGGTTTAGACATGTAATTAGTGGAATATTTAATCTTCAGATCAGAGCTCTTCACAAAAATATGTTACTGCCCCTGAAAATGCTTAATGTATGGAAAGAGAAATATTAAAAATCCTACCTGACATCCAGATCTGGTCAAAACTTATCCAATTTGTTCCACTCTGCTGCACTTTCTCCAATGACCTGAAATGTTACTTTTTTCCAAGTGTAAGTTATTTATCACATTAACACTACAATGAAGTTACTGTGAAAATCCCCTAGTCATCACACTCCAATGCCTGTTTGCGTACATTGAGGGAGAATTTAGCATGGCCAATGCACCTAATACATCTTTCAGATTGTGGGGGAAAACTGGAGCACCTGAAGGAAACCCACGCAGACACAGGGAGAATGTGCAAATTCCACATAGACAGTGACCCAAGCCAGGGATTGAACTCGGGTCCCTGGCACTGTGAGGCAACAATGGTAACCACTGTGCCACCATGCCGCATTATATTGGAACTTAGATCTCTTTTCCCCACCAGTCTCTGTCAGCACAGAGGGATATCCCCACACACAACAATGAGGCACCTTGGAGAAGGAACAATGCTTACAGTGCAAACCAGAATAAGCATTAGATTAGAGCCCAGATGGAAATGTTGGTTGAGTTTGGATATTTAAAATCTGTGGTGTCAAAGAATGTGGGAGGGGAGAGGAACCCTCATTCTGATGGTCAAGGATTGTTGTTGTTCTGTGTTGTAAAGCTAAAGAGGGCAAATGGTGAGGGCCGAATTCTCAGTCGAAGAGTCAGTGCCACGTATTGACCAATCACCCAGAGTGAGCATGAATCTGCCACATATCGCTCAGAACGTCAAGTTTCAGACAGACACAGAAAGTCACAATGAACACAGGACATAATGGAAGTTCCTTCAGTCAGGAGCCATGGGCACGACAAAGCAACTTGCTTCGTAGGCGCTGTTTTCATCTGCAGTCAGCTCTCCAGAGTCAAAGGTGCACAACTAACCAGGTACACACAAGCAAAAGGACTATACTTCCCAAAGAATTCACATAAAAACTGAAGAAAATCATGCTGGTTTTTTTCAGCGGAAGTTTCAAAATGAATCTCCAAACTCTGTGCAATCAGTCAAAAAAAAATCAGCATGCAGGCCCTGTTCCCATGGAGAGGCTGGCAGTATAGCACTGAATGGACCACTGTGCATGTACTGATCTGTCAGCGGTGAGAGGCAAGCCTCCCAAATGCTGGTCAGTTCTGTGATCCCACAACACTAGCTGTGTGACCTCCCCCCCACCTCCCCACAGCCCGGTTACTGCCCCCACAACTGACCCCAACCCCAGCCCCCAGAAGGCTGATCCTCCTCCCCCCATTCTGACGGCCAGCCCTAATCACTGGCCTCCCACCCCCATCACTCAGCCAAAATGCAGGGTGGCAGTGGTGGGCAGTACCAAGATGCCCCCAAGGGGCCCAGGCTGGCATTGCCAAGGTGGCAGTGTCCAGGTGGCAACCCACCTCTGCACCCGACACTCTGGAGGCCTCAATTGCCGCCCCTTCACTCCAGCAGGATCGAGCCGCTGGAGTAAAATACTCCTTGCAGTGGGGGTGGGGTGTTGGCAGTGAGGCTCGGAGGCATGGACACTTCAATGGATTAAAATTGTATGAAGGTGCTAATTTAAATAAATTATGCATCTCCACACCGATTTCCTGATGGAGGTGATGGTGCCAGAAATCCAGCTGCCAAGGACGTGCAGAGGCCATGGCGCCCAGCATGGAGCCCACAAAACAGCCTCCGCTAGAGTCTCCCAGCCCACTGCGTTACAAAAGCAGCACAGCAGGCTCTGTTACAAGTCTGGTTGGATACTTCAAGGTGTTCTATGAAGCTCGCCTGACCTGTAATATTTTGCATTGTATTTGGCTATGCTGAGCATGAGGGATTTCACTTCAGGTGCAATTCAACTGACCCACAAGGAGCTTTTTTCAAAAACAAAGTTCAATTAAGAATATTGTTGACATGTATAGTAAGACAATTAGCAAGAACTTTTAACAATTACAAGCAAGAAACACAACAACCACGATAATGTATAACTCTTAGGGAAATATCTCTAAAGTGTTCCAACCAAAGCCAACATCCAAAACACAGAACCTTCCAAATAAACATAATACAGCAGAGGTTAATGTCCACATGTTACAGCTATCCAGCCTCCTGGGCTGAATGCTGAAAATCCATTGTGAAAAAATTCAGAAGAGGTTGTAGTTGAATCTATTTCCCAAAACACGGCTCCTTAAAGAGAAGAACAGGGCGAGAAAGAGACTGCTTCCTAGTTTGTTGCTAAACTGCTTCCAAACCTTGCCCAAAATGAAACTGAAAGCCCAAAGGAAGAAACCCCATTATCTGACTGCTTAGCTTAGCTCCATCCCAATACATCACTGAAGCTGTAAGTTGCATGAGTTAAAGAAAATCTTTTTTAAAAAATACATTCATGTGACAGCTGGGAGAATCACCCATATTGTGTCCATGTAAGGCATACGCAGGGACAGTGCAAAATTAACAGTTCACAACAAAATGGCTGCCCTTCAGTTTTTCCACTGGTGATTCAAAGATACACTGTTTAAGGGCTCCCACATTGGATAATGTGACAAACTATTTGTAAATCAACTTTCCCTGTCAGCAAACCCATACACTGGACCAAATTCTCTGCATTGTTTTGTTGGTGGCCCACCATTTTCAGGCAGTGGGAACTTCTGGTCGCATCACTGTCAGCAGGGTTTCCCATTGTTTGCACCTTCTGCCACTGAGGAATATATGGCGGAGGTTCACCATCAGCATGACTGGACGATCTTGCCGGCATGAATGGCCAAAAAATTCCAGACATTCATTTTCTGAGGCCAGATGGTGAATAGAGAATTAGATAGTGATGAAGTGTTGTCATCTAGCCTTACAGTGAAGATTGACTTAAGGTAGAATTCTGCCATCCTGGGACTAATGATGGGGTGGAAATGTGGAGTGTTTCCCATTGTGGAAGCCATCGGGACAACATGCTAAATCATCCAGCCCTGACCTAAGTGATTTTGCACCCAGTAGTTCAGCACCATATTCCGTGGTGGGTCGTGATAGATGGCGTGTAGTCATCCTATCCTGGTGCCACTTCAAAAATGTGCCCAATATCACTGGCCCATTACTTGAAAAAGGTGGACCTCCTGAAAATGAGGATCGATCCCAAACAGCACACTTGAGGCTGGAAGGAGGACATCATGAGAATGACGATAGGTCTCCAGAAATATGCTGAGGCTGGAAGATGGACGCCCCCCTCCTGGACATGGAATCTGGAAGGTCCGGTTGTAGATGTTCCCCCTATCCAATGCTATGGTGTTCCAGAGATCCATCATTGTTGGCAGCCTCCGTCTTGTACTTCAAAGGTAGCCCTAGGCATTGTTCAATTGAGTCCTGACATCTGCAGACCATGCGTTTTGCATCATGTTTACCTGTTGGGCTGCAGATAATCCGGCTTGGGTGGTTAGGCTTTCATCTGCATTCCATTCACATTAACAAGGTGGGGGGAGGGGGTGGTGAAAGGTTATCGGGGATAGACAGGAATGTGGTGCTATGTTAACAATCAGACCAGTCATGATCGGGGAGCCAAGTGGCCTACTCCTGCTCTGAATTCAAGTGTCTATATGTTCGACCTCAACACTATCTTCCCACATTTGTTAATCAAGAATCTCTACCTCTGTTTTAAAAACATTCAAAGACTTTGCTTCCACCGTCTTTTGAGGAAGGAAGTTCCAAAAACTCTCAACCCTCTGAGAGAAAAGGAATTCTCCTCATCTCTGTTTTAAATGGTGACCCTTTATTTTTAAACAGTGACCCCTCCCTCCAGTTCTAGATTCTCCCACAATAGGAAACATCCTCTCCACATCCACCCTGTCAAGATCACTTAGGATATTTTATGTTTCAATCAAGTTGCCTCTTACTTTTCTAAATCTTCCTTTTCTAAATTCTGTTCCTTAATCACCACCTCAGGTACAGTAGCATTGGGGTTATGTTACTAATCTAAAGGCCTGCATCTACTCATCCAGCAAGTGAGAGTTTAGATCGCACCACAAAAGCATTAATTGAAATCCAACTTTTTTTAAAATCTGGAAATAAATACTGACACCAAAAAAATGATCATGAAACCCCAAATATCATAACCACATAACTGCTCCCAATTGGTTCTCTGACACCAGACTGCTTAGAGTTTGTGTAGGTGGCTCTGGGAGAGAGGAGAGAGGAAGGGCAATTGAGATATTTCACATTCAAAGTCAAGTTTCCACAATAATTTATCTAATTTTATGACAATACTGCCAGATCTTCTGTGGCCTTCTTTACAATTAAAATATTTATGCCATTTTGCAGAAAAGATTACCATGACTGACAGAATCAAATTCTGTGAAATGATTACCTACTTATTCTCACTGGGTTTTTAATGATTGAAGTTTGCAGCTTGTATCATTAATTTTGTGAAAACTGCAAAATAAATAATATCCTATATCTTCCATTTGCAAGAAGACCTGTACAGTGGAGGCAATGGCATGATGATTAACGGCAGTGACTAGTAATCCAGAGGCCTAGGTGAATACCCCAGGGACATGGCTGATGGAATTCAAATTCAATTCATTTCATAAATTTGGAATTGAATGCTAGTCTCGGTATTGGTGACAATGACAACGGTCATCAATTCTCATTAAAAACCTATCTGGCTCATTCATGTCCTTTCGGGAAGGAAATCTGCTATCCATACCTACTTGTGACTCCAGACGCAGAGCAATGTGGTTGACTCTTAAACTGTTCTCTGAAATGGCCGAGCAAGCCACTCATTCAAGGGCAATTAGGGATGGGCAACAACTGCTGATCTTATCAGTGACACCCACATCCCATCAAAGAATCAAAAAAAAAGTTCAGGTTGAAGTGACAGCATGGGAAGGACCTTCTAAGTTCTGACTTAGCCTACCCTGCTAAAAGAACATTTGATAAGGTATGATGTTGATTTCTCAGCTCTTTCAAGATTTCACGAGAAATTTTGTTTTCTTTCAAAATTCATCACATTTCCAGGGGGGAAAATCCCCATCACACTTGAATGAGTAAAGGCACAGTGGAATCGGGAAATGTTGGGAGGGCAGGGGATTTTTTGTTAATGACACAAGTGTGCTGGCTAAGGCAAGAAAATTGACATGCAGTTCATCATAGATCAGGCCTCTCATTCCCCCCCACTGCCTCAGAGATAAGTGGAACTTCCCCTCACCCCACCCCTCCCTCCAACATGCACAAGGGTAATCCCTATCCCCTCCCACAGATAAGGGGAACCCCCCCCTTGATGGAGTTCCCCTGAAAGTGGTACCCCTGGCCAAGCAAGGGCAAAGTACCCCCCCCACCCCCATCAAATGAGGGGGTGGGTGGCTATAGATGTCTGTGCACTCTCAGTGGGATTTCTTTGCCTAGTCCACGTTGCGCAAAAACAGTTGTAAACGGGGAGTTCAAAATGTGGGGTGGGACGGGGAAGGTGGGCAATGTAATATAATTAAACGGCTCTCCAGCATAATGTATTGAAACGAGGTAATGAGATCCCTAGTCAGGAACCTCAATATATCACCAGCAGTGGGGTGGGAAGAATTGGAAAACACAACCTCGCCAGTGAGATTCTTGTTTTCCAAGTTCGTGAGATTTTATGACCAGGTTGCCGCATGTACTCATGACGAACACAGGCACAAAATCACAGTGATAGAGTGGGATTGGCCTCAAGTGATAACGGTGAAGGACAAACTATTGATTTGATATTGCATCACCAAAGTAAACCACATTCATCAATGCACCTATGTTTCGGATTATACTTGGTTAGGATTATATTCATTGGAGTTTGGATGAATGAGGGGAGATCACATAGAAACCTATAAAACTCGAACAGGATTAAACAGGGTAGATGCAGGAAGGGTGTTCCCGATGATGGGGTGTCCAGAACCAGGAGTCATAGTCTAAGGATAAGGTGAGCTGAGCTGAGATGAGGAGAAATTTCTTCGCTCAGAGTAGTAGGCCTGTGAAATTCACTACCACAGAAAGTAGTTGAGGCCAAAACAATGTATGTTTTCAAGAAGCAGTTAGATATAGTTCTCAGGGCTGAAGGGATCAAAGGATATGGAGGAGAAGGCTATTGAGTTGGATGATCAGCTGTAATCATAATGAATGGTGGAGCAGGATTAAAGGGCCAAATGACTTACCCCTGTTCCTAATTTCTACGTTTCTATAACCAAAGATATTAGGGGATATGGGCCCCAATACCCATTACATGAAATTAGGTCACAGATCAGCCATGACTCATTAGATGATAGGACAGTCTCAAGGGGTGAACTGGCTTCCCTCCTATTCTAATATGTACCTGCCACGTCTCTCTGTTCCTCATCTCTCCTAAAAAACTCATTTTTTCTAGTGTCTCTTCCTTCCCCTTTGTTTCACAGCACCATTTTTAGAATATTCACCTTTTCTAGCCATCTAATACAATTTCTATAAATCATACACAAGATGATAATCAAACTTCACTTGTTTTCACAATTCAGCACCGCAATTTAAAGATTAAAATGAGGAGGAAATACATTATTGTTACTCAAGCTGAGTGATTAACAATGTAAAATTCATAGCGTCTGCATGGTCTCCCCAATGTACCATGCTTCGGGACATCCTTTCCTGCAGCGTATTAGGTAGACAACGTTGGCCGAGTTGCAAGAGTATTTACCATGTACCTGGTGGATGGTATTCTCATGGGTGATGATGTCATCCATGTCGATGATCCGGCATGTCTTGCAGAGGTTGCTGTGGCAGGGTTGTGTGGTATTGTGGTCACTGTTCTCCTGAAGGCTGGGTAGTTTGCTGCGAACAATGGTCTGTTTGAGGTTGTACATACTCTTGCAACTCGGCCAATGTTGTCTACCTAATTCACTGCAGGAAAGGATGTCCCGAAGCATGGTACATTGGGGAGACCATGCAGACGCTACGACAACGGATGAATGAACATTGCTCGACAATCACCAGGCAAGACTGTTCCCTTCCTGTTGGCGAACACTTCAGCGGTCACGGGTATTCGGCCTCTGACCTTCAGGTAAGCATTCTCCAAGGCGGCCTTCATGACACACAACAGCACAGAGTCGCTGAGCAGAGACTGATAGCCAAGTTCTGCACACGAGGGCAGTCTCAACAGGGATCTTGGGTTCATGTCGCATTATCTGTAACCCCCATGACTTGCCTGGGTTTGCAAAACCTCACTTACTGTACTGTCTGGAGTCAGTACACATCTCTTTAACCTGTGCTTAATGCTCCTTCCACTCACATTGTCGGCTTCTTTAAGACTTGAATGGCAGGTTAGTTGTAAAGATTTGCATTCTAATTAGTAATCTGTAAACTGTCTGAACTGTTATATGCTCTGTCTGAGGCCAGAACTCTCCACTCACCTGACGAAGAGGGAAACCTCAAAAGCTTGTGAGTTTACTATCAAATAAATCGGTTGGACTTAAACCTGGTGTTGTCAGACTTCTTACTGTGTTTACCCCAGTCCAACGCTGGCATCTCCACATTATGGCCCCTTCACTTTAACAGAGTCACTGTTCAGACAAAAATATGAAATCCAAGCTGAGGTTTATTAGACAAGCCTTAAATGTGCAAATTCCTTCACGTGAGATCTACTTTATTTTAAAACCTTACTTTGGATATTACAAATTGCAACTTGAGGGAAAATTGGAAGGCCAATTTATTTCTAGCAACATTGAGTGATTCATTTGCTCATCAATAACCAATGTGCAACATTCGACCGTTTGCATTGGGAAACACCATTGAACGATGTTTACGGAGATAATTTCAGAGGTAATATTAACTGAAGGCATTACCAAAAAACTAAGTGCTCAGATTTGTGGACAGAAACTTTACACATGTGCAAGACTTTTCACCAAGATATGAGCAGCTGTTGCGTTGAATATGATGGCCCAGATTTTCCTGCAATGAGAGACACTGACTAAAATTCTCTCACAAAAATAATCTGTGTTGAATTTGCATGAAAACTGGAACAACTCACGTTTTTTTCAGTGGGAGTTCGGAGAAGAATCTCCCATACTCTGTGCACTCCAGAGGCCACCAGTGAGTGGTGCCTATCCCCGCTGGAGAGGCTGAAATCAGCCTGCTAAGTGGGCCACTGGGCATGCGCCGTTCTGTGAGTGCCGAGATCGACGCATGTGCAGTGGCCTTGCACTGACGGCCTCCTGATTGCTGGCCAGCCCTGCGACTCCCGCAAGAGCAGACCTCCGTGACCCCTCACAGCCTGATCACTGCCCGCCCCCTCACCATTTCTGGATGTAGCTGCAATCTCCAGCACCCCCCCATCCCCACTAACAGTTACACCTCCCACCCCACAGCCCCAACCTCCACCCCCACAGTCCTGAATTCAGACTTCAGTCCTGGATTTGCTAATCACATAGAACATAGAACATTACAGACCAGTACAGGCCCTTTGGCCCTCAATGTTGCGCCGACCAGTGGAACCAATCTAATGGCCCTCTAACCTAAACTATTCCAATGTTATCCATATGCCTATCCACTGACCATTTGAATGCCCTTAAAGTTGGCGAGTCCACAACTGCTGCAGGCAGGGCATTCCACGCTCTTACTACCCTCTGAGTAAAGAACCTACCTCTGACATCCACCCTATAACTACCACCCCTTAATTTAAAGCTATGTCCCCTCGTGTTATTCATCACCATCCGAGGAAAAAGGCTCTCACTGTCTACCCTATCTCACCCTCTGATCATCTTGGATGCCTCAATTAGTCACCTCTTAACCTTCTTCTCTCTAATGAAAATAACCTCAAGTCTCTCAGCCTTTCCTCATAAGACCTTTAAAATATTTACATTTAAAATACATTTAAATAAGCATTTAAATTACTTCCTCGCCACCCTGCCAATTTCCGGCACGGAGCAGAAGCCGTCAGAAATCCGATGGTGGGAGACACTATCGGGGATGGTGTATACGCAAATCCCACGTATCGCCTGCCACGAGACTCTCCTGCCCACCGCACTGGATGGGAGAATCGCAGCCAGTAAATTTCAGTGCATTTAACTCAGCCACTTGATCTACTGTTACCTATACAAGGACCTCTGTCCTTGCAGATATACAGACATATTGCTTGAAGAAGTCTGACATTCTTAAAGAATTCTGTACACTTCCTTGTGCTTACTGCTCTCCTGTTCCAATCAATGCACAAGTCATTAAAGGATCCTGTACAATAACTGTCATCCCTATTTGTCTCAATGGATTGTTGACAGATTTACTTTCCCTTTGGCCATTAGGGTGATCTGTACATCTGTCATACAACCTTACTAAAGTAACAATCCTTTCTTAAATCTATCTTCCTCTAACTCATATTGAATCTGTCGGCACTGCTTCTAATCATTTGTCCTCTCCACAATCCCTTTTTCACCAATATTGCCATTCTGCCTTCTGCACTTTTTTCTGCCTAAAAATGTTATAGCACAATGGGCAGTCTTGAGCCTGTGTTAGTTGTCAGCATAAACAGCAATGCAGGCCCAATTTTTCACGAAAGTCGGGAAACGAGATTCTCGCTGGCTAAGTCTCATTTCCTTATTTTCCACACCCATGATGTAATGAGGTTCCTACTCAAAAAGAGTAGAAATCTCATTTCAATAAATGTTGATAACTCTAAATGTCATTGTAGGGTTTACCCGCAATATCTTCCACCCTCACTGAATATTCATACCTTGCTGATATGCCGTAACATCAGCAAGGTTAACAACAGGCATTTCAATACTTTAGCAGTTGAGGGGAACCAACTGGGGGGCATAAAGATCAGTATGGCACCTGGGGAGAAAGGGACATGGCTGAGCAGTGCCCTGGCAGTACCGGGGTAGGTCCTCTGGAGAGTCCACTGTGCATGCGTGGGGGGAATGTTCCACTTTGGTAGATGTGGGGAGGGTAGACCTGATGCCAATGGGGTGGCAGTGAAGTGCCTTGATATTTGTAGGGGAAGGTAGTGGAGCTTTTCCCCAATTACTGCGTGCTGGGGAAGAGGTGCCTTGATGTTTGTGGGAGTGGGAGATGCTCTGATCTTTGTGAGAGGAGCTGATGCATGTGCAACAAGGTGAGTTGCCCCACTGCTTGTGGGGAAGTCCCCTGTGTCCATGGCGTGAATGGAGGGGTGGGTGGGATGATAATGGAGTATTTTTTAAACTGATGGTGTCAGTTTAAAGATGATGTCTCAGTCTCTGTTGCTAGCTCTATCAGACCTCACTCCACCAGAACAACAGCAAAAACCACAACCCAGATTTTTCGTGCAGAAAGAAAACTCAGCTATGCGGCTGGACAGAGACACACTGGTTTTTTTCACTGAAACTGGCACTCTTGCAGCTTATGGGTAGATTCTGCCTGCAATGTTTATTTTCCACTCCTGTCCAGTGTTTACCCAAATTTAAATGAATATTGTTAGATCAGTTTCACACTCAGCTTTGTTGCAATTGCTCCTAATGCCCGAGGACTGGTGTGGTAATTTCTAGATAATGCTGCGCACTATCCCTTTTCCTAAGTTGGGAAGCGGGGGGAGTGACTCTTCCACGTGCTTTTTTTTAGCGCAGCAAGCCAGGAAAATCCCTCGGAGGGGTAGAATTCACATGGGCGTTCCCGCCACGGTAGCATCTCCCAGCACCAGATTTCTGGCAATGCCTGCTCTGCACCAGAAATCAGTGGGGAGGCAGGGTAAATATTTAAATCCGTATTTTAATCTAATTTAAATACTATTAGCGGACCTGCTAGCATCTGCCCACCCGCTGGAGTATTTCACACCAGCAGGGTTTAGCGTAGCACCCTGCTTTTGCGGGACTAGTGGCCCGACCCTGGAGTGAAGGGGGAGCAATCAAGGCCCCCCAGAGGGTTGGCATTCGCACTTGGGCAGTGTCAGCTTGGGACCCCTGGCACTGCCCAAGGGACAAAGTGCCAATGCCCAGGGGGCTCCTTGGCACTGCCCACTGGGCATAGAGCAATGCCAAGGGGGTGGGGCTTTCATAACCTTTTTGTTTTTTTAAATGCTCCTGATGCAAGCACCTGAAAGACCAGAAATCATTTGCAACTGGAATCTGCACTGTAAAGAGTGATCTCCCCCACTGACCAATGAGTCTCCCAGTTGCACTGCAATCTTAGCCAATTGCTAATCTCCTGTTTTTTGTACGGCTCTAACATGCTACGTTGCCACATCCAGATAGATCACTGTCCCATCAGCAAGCTCGTGCTTCAGACATAGAAGAATTTACCTTTTTCTGTTCCAGTCTACGCTTTCTTGCTATCTGTAACTGGGTGGCACAGTGACAAAGTGCCTCACAGTGCCAGGGACCCAGATTCAATTCCAGCCTTGGGTGACTGTCTGTCTGGAGTTTGCACATTTTCCCCATATCTGTGTGGGTATCCTCCAGGTGTTCCAGTTTACTCCCACATTCCAAAGATGTGTAGGTTAGGTTGATTGGCCATGCTAAATTGTTCCTTAGTGTCACAAGGTGTATAGGTTAAGGGAATTAGCAGGGTAATATTATGGAGATAGGGCCTGGATAAAATGCTATATGGAAGAGTCGGTGCAATCTCAATTTGCCGAAATAAGAACATAAGAACTAGGAACAGGCCCTCAGGCCTGCTGCACCATTCAGTAAGATCATGACTGATCTTTTTGTGAACTCAGCTCCACTTACGCGCCCACTCACCATTACCTTTAATTCTTTATTGTTCAAAAATGACCTCCTTTTGCACTATAGGGATTCTATGAGGGATTCCATGTTACCATTCCATTCTCTACTATTATCCATTGCTCCGTATGGTCACTGCCTTCAGTTTCTTGCTCAGTGACCTCCCTCACCTTGCAGATCCTGTTGCAGATTCTGGGATGACTAATGGCAACTATCAAAAAGGAAAGGCAACATATTGGTATTATTTCTGGAATAGTAAGCCAGTCACCTGGACTGATGCTCCAGAGATGTGAGCTCACATCCCACTGTGGGAGATGGGGGAAATTTAAATTCATTAATAAAATCTCTAATTAAAAACTAGTTTCAGCAATGGTGATCATGAAATGACTGGATTTTTATAAAAACCTCGCTTGGCTCATGAATATTGTTTAAAATTAGAGAATGCCCATTTGACCCATCGAGTCTGGACTGACTCTCCGACAGGGCATCCCCCTGTCCTATCGCTGTAACCCCATGTATTTACCCCACTAATCTCCCTAACCTACACATCTTGTGATACTAATGAGCAATTTAGCATGGCCAATCCACCTGACCTGCACATCTTTGGACTATAGGGAAGGAAACCTGCCATCCTTACCCAGTCTGGCCTACATGTGACTCCAGAACCACAGCAATGTAAGAACATAAGAACATAAGAAATAGGAGCAGGAGTAGGCCATCTGGCCCTTCGAGCCTGCCCCGCCATTCAATAAGATCATGGCTGATCTGTCGTGGCTCAGTTCCACATTCCCGCCCTCTCCCCATAACCCTTAATCCCCTCTCTTATCAAAAACCCATCAACCCTCTTCTTAAAAATATTTAGCGAGGCAGCCTCCACCACTTCAACGGGCAGAGAATTCCAGAGATTCACCACCCTTTGAGTGAAGAAGTTCTTCCTCAACTCCGTTCTAAACCGCACCCCCCCCCTTTATCTTGAGGCTGTGCCCCCTAGTCCTACTGTCCTTTCTGAGCGGGAAGAGTCTCACCACCTCTATCCTATCCATCCCATTCATCATCTTATACGTCTCAATGAGATCTCCCCTCATTCTTCTAAACTCTAACGAGTACAAGCCTAGTTTATTCAGCCTCTCCTCATAGCTCAACCCCCTCAACTCCGGCATCAGCCTAGTAAACCTCCTCTGCACTCCCTCCAAGGCCAAAATATCCTTGCATAAGTACGGATGTGTTGACTTTTAACTGCCCCTCTGAAATGGCTGAGCAAACCACTCAGTTTCTGCTGCAGAAACGTTGAAGGAGAATAAAACCTGGGGATTGGCAACAACAAAGGCACAGTCAACCCAGCAGTTTCCCTCATGAACATTTATGGACTTGCACCAAAATTGGGAGGGCTGTCCCACAGACTTGTCAAGTAATAGCTGGACATAATCACATCTCAAATCATATCTTACAGCCAATGCGTTGTACTCCTTCATCACCCATTCCTGGAATGTCCTGTCCCAATAGCATGACAGACCCACCCGAATCGGTGGCAAAGCGGTATAAAATAGCAAGGGGGTGATCCTGGGAGCCACTGCCATGAAGCCTCATGGCATCAGGTCAAATATGGGCAAAGAAATCTCTTGCTAATTGCTACCAACTGCCTTCCCTCAGCTGATGAATCCATACTCCATGTTGGAAGAAGCACAGAAGGTAGCAAAGTCACAGAATGTACTCTGGATAGGGAATTTGCCCATCCATAAGAGTGACATGGAAGCACAACTGACTAAGCAGGCTGGCTGAGTCCTGGAGGGACACACTGACCCTGCAGCAAATAGTGAGTGAACCAAAATGAGGAAATACTATTTGACATCATTCTCACTAATCTACCTGTCACACAAGTCCACAACACGATTAGCATGAATGATCACTGCACAGTCCTTATGGAGACAAAGTCCCATTTCCACACCAAGAGCAAGCTCCATCATTTTGTGTGACATTATCACCATGCTGTTTCAGAACAGATCCAACAACTCAAAACTGGCCATCAATGAGGTGCTGTGGACCATAAGCTGCAGCAGAACTGTAGCCCAACCCAGAGTGAGACACAGGGGGAACTCTACAGCCCTGCCATGACAGGGAGTGGGGTCGCAAAATGCAGTGAACCACTCAAATGTCATTGACTTTGGAGGGGTGGAAAATCCAGCCAGTGGGAGGGACCAGAAAATTCTGTCCATAAACATGGCTAAAATTAATCAAGCTAAAATACTGAGCTTGGTTTAATGAAGAATGCAAAAGATCATGCCAGCACCTGCATCAGACATCAATAAAAAATAATCTATCTACTATGGGGAAGTTACAATATTGGACTACATGCATTGAAACAGCATGTCATTCTCAGAACTAAATGATTTCACAATCAATGGATCAAATCAAACCTCGGCAATCCCTCCCCACCTCACTGCAAATTCAGTCATGAATAGTGGTGGACAATTAAAACAATCATTAGGAGGCTCTAGTTAAATCTCCACCCTCAACAATGGGGGAGCCAAATGTACCAGGATAAAAGACTAGGCTGAAGCATTTACAAGCATCTTCAGTCAGAGGTGCTGAGTGAATGACCCATCTCATTCACTCCTCCTGATGTTCCCAGGAGTACAGATGTCAATCTTCAGCCAATTTGATTCATTCCATGTTATATCAAGAAATTGCTGAAGGTACTGGATACTGCAAAGGATATGACATAAATCCAACAATACTATTGAAGACCTGTGCTCCGAACTTTCCGCACCATTAGCCAAGCTGTCCCAGCATTGCTACAACACTGGTATATATCCAAAATTACCCAAGTATGTCCAGTCCAGGAAATTACAAACAGAACAAATCCAATCACCTCCCTATTTGTCTACTGTTAATCAGAAAAATGATGGAAACTATCAAACAATACTTCCTCAGTGATAACTAGTTCACTGATACTCAGTTTGGATTCTGTTAGGGTCTCTTGGCCCCTGAACACAATATAGCTTGGTCCAAACATGGGCAAATGATCTGAATTCAGAAGGGAGGTGAGAGTGACTGCCCTTGATACCAAAGCAGCATTTCATTCATAGAATCATAGAACTCTACAGTGCAGAAAGAGGCCCTTCAGTCCATCGAGTCTGCACCGAACACAATCCCACCCAGTCCCTACCTCCATATCCCCACTTATTATACCCACTAATCCCTCTAACCTACACATCCCTGGACAGTAAGGGGCAATTTCTTAGCATGGCCCATCAACCTAACCCACACATCTTTGGACTATGGGAGGAAACCGGAGTACCTCGAGGAAACCCACACAGACACAAGGAAAATGTGCAAACTCCACACAGACAGTGACCCAAGCCTGGAATCGAACCCAGGACCCTGGAGCTGTGAAGCAGCAGTGCTAACCATTCTGCTATCGTGCCACCCATATAAATAAACTTTTTACTTTAGTTCATCTTAGAAACATATAAGATGATTAGAGGTTTAGATAGGGTGGACAGTGATAGCCTTTTTCCTCGGATGGAGAAAGCTAGCACGAGGGGGCATAGCTTTAAATTAAGGGGTGGTAGTTATAGGACGGATGTCAGGGGTAGGTTCTTTACTCAGAGGGTGGTGAGGGATTAGAATGCCCTGCCTGCTGCAGTTGTAAATGCGCCTAGTTTGGGGGTGTTTAAGAGATCCGTGGATAGGTTTATGGATGGAAAGGGTTTGGTTTAGGTTAGAGGGTCATTGCTTTTTAACTGGTCGGCACAACATCATGGGCCGAAGGGCCTGTTCTGCGCTGTAATGTTCTATGTTCTATCTTTGGACTATGGGAGGAAATCAGAGCACCAGAAGGAAACCCACGCAGGCAACATGCAAACTTCACACAGTGACTCAAGGCCAGAATCGAACCTGGATCCCTGGCACTGTGAGGCAGCAGTGTTATCCACTGTGGCACCGTGCCATTTATTGAGTGTAGTATTAAGGAGCCCCGGTAAAATTGGAAACAATCAGTGCTCTCCAATGATTGAAGCTCTCCAACGGTTGGAGTCTTACCTAGTACAAAAGGAATATAGTTGTTGTGGTTGGAGGCCAATCATCTCAGGTCCAGGATATCACTGCAGGAGTTCCTCAAGGTAATCTCCCAATCCCAACCATCTTCAGCTGCTTCATCAATGATCTTCCTTCTATCATGAGGTTCAAAGTGGTGATATTTGCTGATGACTGCACAATATTCAGCATCATTCACAACTTCTCAGATACTAAAGCAGTCCACGTCAATTTGCAGCAAGACCTGGACAATATCAAGGCTTGGGCTGACAAGTGGCAAGTTAACATTTGTGCTACACAAGTACCAGGCAATGACCATCTCCAACAAGAGAGAATCTAACCATCATCCTTTGACATCCAATGGCATTATCATCAATGAATCCCCCACGATCAACATCTTAGTGCTTACCATTGACCAGAAACTGAACAGGGCTAACCATATGAATACTGTAACTACTAGAGCAGATTAGATACTAGGTATTCTGAAGTAAGTAACTCACCTCCAGACTCCCCAAATCCTGTCCACCACGTACAAGGTACGAGTGATGATGGAATACCGTCCACTTGCCTGATCAGTGTGCGTTCAATGACACTTGAGAAGCTCAACACATCCAATATAGAACAGCCCGTTTGATCAGCTGCCAATCCGCTGCCTTAAAATTTCACTTCCTCCATCACCAGTGAATGCTGGCAGCAGTGTGTTCAATCTACAAGATGCACTGCAGCGACTCAGCAAGGCTCCTTCAGTAGCACCTTCAAACATGCAATTTCTGAATTTCCAAAAAGGATAACATCAGCATGGAGCACCGCCACCTGCAAGTTCCCTTTCAAGTCACTCACCATCCTCATTTGGAAATAAATCACCGTTCCTTCACTGTCATTGGGTAAAAATCCTGGAACTCCTTCCCTAACAGGACTGTGGGTGTACCTACACCTGGACTGCTGTGGCTCAAGGCCATCATCTTCTCAGGGACAATGCCAGATGAGCAAGGTTGGTGATACTTATGGATCGTGAATATTAAAATCTTTTTGAGGGAAAGCAGGATGATGGATGGAGCCTCACCAACTTTCAGTTCAACCAACTGTGGATGGAGGCTGAATGATAATGGAGCAGTTTGTCTAACAATGACCCCACATCAAGGGAGACAAACTGCTAGTGACCTTCAGGGAACATATAAGCACCACAATGTTTGTTTGTGGGCACTGGTGCCAAGTTTAATATATTGACCAGAAATCAGAAGTAGGTAAAGATAGATAGCTTTCTTTTGGCTGCTGATACAGGACTACATAAACACTAACCTAGTGCCTATGCTGACAGAGAGATAATGGAGGCATCTTCTGCCAGCATTTGCAGTGGGTACAAAATCCTGCAAAACCGCAGGAACGGGAATCTCAATGGTGAGATCTGGTGTTCAGATCTTCCTCGCCAGATATAATAGGGTTCCTACCCAGAAAGGGCAGAAAACTCATTTAAATTCATTTGAATAAGATAGTATATGGTTGGGAAGGTCTTTCTCGCCATATGCTGCTCTCCCCATCCCCACTCTACCCAAAGAAAGAATTCTCCCCTCACCAGTGTGACACCACATCAGCAGGGTTTACAAATAGGTACTGAAAAATGTGAAGCAGTCAAGGGGAAAACCACCAGGAGCACAAAGGTAAGAATAGCCCCCATGATGGGGGAGTGGATAGACATGCTTGATCAGTGCTCTGGTGGTGCCCCCCACTACTATTCCAGTATTCTGGCAGTACCAGGGGTCAGCTCTCTGGGGAGCCCCATTGAAGGGGGTTTCCCTTATGTATTAGGAAGGGTTGCCCCAGTGCTGACGTGGGGGGAGGGTGTGTAGAGGGGGGAGGAGAGGCAGTTGTCCCGTTGTTCATGTGGGGAGGAGTGGGGGGCGGAGGGGCGCGGGCGAGACAGTCCCCGTATCTGTGGGGGGCTGGGGCGGAGAGTAATAGTCTAATTTTGAGCGCTGATCTAGAAGTCCTATAAACATGGCACCCTGATCTCTGTTGCAGCTGTATCAGGCTCACCCTGTCAGACTGAGTGGACACCACATCCTGTGCTCTGTGCGCCAGAGAGTCTGGAGAGAAAGCTCCACTGTGCAACTGGAGAGATACATGCTAGTTTTCACACCTCTGCGAGCAATGTTCCACAAACGTCCGCCAAGCACGGCAAGAAAATTTTACTGACCTGTCACAATTCAAAATAGATCAATAAAGAAAGCAATCCATCACAGCAAAAAAAAACATGTAGTCAGCAAAAGATTTGTGCAAGAATATTTGAAAACATTTTATTTGGAAGAACCGAGTTCTCGGTTTGTCTCAAGACAGCCATTAAGAACGGGATAGCATTCCAGCAAATGGCATCTCAAGTTATTAAGCAGGACATCTGTACACTTCATGTCCTCTCACTTCTTGTTACGTTGTTTTTTGCCTTAGCCAAACGCTTTGGAACAGCAGGGCATGGAACTCAACACGTGACGTTATAAATGGGGACAGTGGCTTGAATACAGAACTCTGTAGTCATGGCAACATTGTCTATGTATCAAGGCTACCTCTTAACTAGCAGCTCCAAAACAAAAAGCAGACAGCAATCAAAATAGGCCAGTGTGCATACAGATAGCTTTTTATTACTATGCGTGATTGTACTAGTTTGGACTTCCCCGTATATCATGCATAGCGAATTAAGAAAGAAAGAGGTTAAATGAAATGCATGTCTATTTCCCAAGTGGTCAATTCTTGATCGCAGTTGTGTTACTTCAAGGTTTCAGGATCTTTTTGCTTTTAGAGGAGTGAGTAACAGAAGAGAAAGAAAATAGGTAGCTGATTGGAAAGTCCAGTCATGACTAATTATGGCCCCTGGGGCGGGTTATTGGATGTCAGAGAAGTAGCACACCTTCCCTTTTATTAAGCTGATAGGCCTGGATTGATTTAAAATATAAGTTTCTCTAACTAAGGTACAAAACAAAGCGACTTGGATTTAACAGACAGACTCTTAAATAGGTAAAGGTAAGCTCATAACAATCAACAATATCTCACACTCTCGAGATTTTGAAAACATTTCACTGCCCGCCCCCAAACTAGGCAAGGTTACTAACTGAATACATTGCACAATAATTAAAGCAAACACTCCAATTTGAAGCTTGAATTTACAATGCGTACTCGGGCTCCTCCACAGTGAGGTTAAGAGAACAAAACAACCAACACAGAAGGAGAATGGAACATGAGGAAAATTCTATAACATACTGCTGAGAAAGGGATCCACTAGTAGCAAGCAAGGCTTATTAAGAAGAGTGGAAATGTAAAGTGATGGCAATTTTCAATTGAAATGCTAAACCAATACAGGCTACACACATGCCAAGTTTTCATACACATAGGTGATGCATTGGATCAATGTTAAATTCTAACCTACTGAATTCAATATTTTAATTTCGCAAGTATCCTGGGAACAGCACATCATAACCCACATCATAACAGCTGGCATAGACATGGGAGGAGAGTGGTTCAGGAAAATAGCACACCACCAGCTTTTCAAGGGCAGTTCAGTGTGGGAAATAAATGCTGGCCTCACCAGCGACACCCACTGCCCAATAGTGAATAAAAACAAAATCAATGAAATCACCCTACTGCCAGCAGCAAAGCTATGAACTATATATTCGAACTTGCCAAAAAACTTAAAATGAGCTGATGTGCAGGATTTTACAGCCTCACTCAACCCAAAAACGTAAAATTCCGCCCGATGTCAATGGACCTTCCCATGCTCTGCCCTTCGCCCGCTCTGATTCCCGTGGCGGGCAGGGTGGTAAAATTCCAATATAGGAATAACTCCTCCTTCCCTCTCCACCCAGTTTTATTAATTAAAAGCAATGTCTGATATTGTATGCACATGGTTTTCAGTCTGCCAACTACAAGTGAATTTTGTAGTTAGTCTCTGAATGCTTGGCCGTGGAGAGCGGAAGTCCCTGGGCAGTATTTTATGACTTCACTCAGGCGAGGCTCGTAAAATCCTGCCTGAGACCAATGGAAAATTCTGCTCTGTGAGACGTGTCCACCCCGATTTTGGCTTTGTTTCCATTACTCATTGCTAACTGAGTTAATCTAGCTGGAAATGCATTTGTATGGAGCATGGGAACAGCCTTCCCAACCTCCTGCTGCCAGGCTTCTGGTTCCCATAAGTTAGAAATAGTCACAGTTTGGACTCAAAAATGCTGGAGCTCCAAGTGTATTTCTGTGAGCTGTCCATGGGGTTGGTGGACTAGCAGACTGAAACATTGTCACTCAGCATGCGACTGTAGTGGGCAGTGAATGTGGCTATCTGAAGATATCTATTCACATAACAATTAGTCCCTAACCCTTTACGTATAATATAACCGTGTAATTGGGTGGAGAGAAAGGCAGTGATATTGTACATCACAATATTGGCTGCAAGTGAATGGTGACAAATTGTGTGTGTGTGTATGTGTGTGCGTGCATGTAGTCAAATTGGGCTGTGAAAGATTTAAACAATTTAACTTTCCCTCCCATCCTGTCACGTCTGCCAATAATGGGCTCGCCTCTGGATACTGTATTGTTAGATGATCAGCCATGATTGCCTTGTGCAGATGAATGTGTGTTATCGGTGGGAGAGTGAATGACTAGTCCCAAATATTACTGCAAATGGGCTCATACTGCTTCAGTATCTGAGGAGTCGTGAATGATGCTGAACATATTGTGTGCAATCATTGGCAAACATCCCCATTTCTGACTTTATGATGGAAGGAAAGGCATTGATGAAGCAGCTGAGGATGGCTGGGCCTAAGACACTATCATGAGGATTCTCACAGGGATAACCTGGAGCTGAGATGATTGCAACCATCTATCTTTGTGCCAGGTATGACTCCTGATTCCCATTCACTCCATTTTGCTCCTTGATGCTGTGCTATATCGAGTGCTGTCTTAACGTCAAGAGCAATCACTCTCACCTCATCTCTGGCCTTCACCTCTTTCATCCATGTTTGAACCAAGGCTGTAATGAGATCAGGAGCTGAATGACCCTGGCGGAACCCAAACTGAGCATCACTGAGCAAGTCACTACTGTGTAGGTGCCGCTTGGCAGCACTGTTGACAACACCTTCCATCACTTTGCTGATGATTGAGGGTAGGCCAATTGGGCAGTCAACATGGATGGAATTTGTCCTGCTTTTTTAGGACAGGATATACCTGGTCAATTCTCTGCATTGTTGGGTGGATACTAGCGTTATAGCTGTACTGGAACAGCTTGACTAGGGGCATGACAAGCTCTGGAGCACAATTCTTCAGCACAATAGCTGAAACGTTTACATAAATATATACATACTGATTTATATTGCATACAGGATAGGAAATATTGAAATGATGAGGATCACCAACAATGTAAAGTACAACTGACATCTCACTAGTTTGGGGCTTGCCTATATTTAATGCTTTTGTTAGTTAATTATTGATCTAAAACAGTATTCTTCCATCTTAAGTGAATCCAATTTTTGTGGAAAGATCGTTGAAGTTCAAATGTTCTGTCCACATCAATAATAACAAGAGGTAGTAATAACCATAGACTGTAAACTATGAACAGCAAACGTTCAATCATTTCTCATTGGATTTTCAGATATTACTAGTATAAATCTTGGTACGCCATTGTACACAGTGCTGATCTGGTGTTCATAAGAACATAAGAACATAAGAAATAGGAGCAGGAGTAGGCCATCTAGCCCTTCGAGCCTGCCCCGCCATTCAGTAAGATCATGGCTGATCTGTCGTGGCTCAGTTCCACATTCCCGCCCTCTCCCCATAACCCTTAATCCCCTCTCTTATCAAAAACCCATCAACCCGCGTCTTAAAAATATTTAGCGAGGCAGCCTCCACCACTTCAACGGGCAGAGAATTCCAGAGATTCACCACCCTTTGAGTGAAGAAGTTCCTCCTCAACTCCATTCTAAACCGCCCCCCTTTTATCTTGAGGCTGTGCCCCCTAGTCCTACTGTCTTTTTTGAGCGGGAAGAGTCTTTCCACCTCTATCCTACCCATCCCATTCATCATCTTATACGTCTCAATGAGATCTCCCCTCATTCTTCTAAACTCTAACGAGTACAAGCCCAGTTTATTCAGCCTCTCCTCATAGCTCAACCCCCTCAACTCCAGTATCAGCCTAGTAAACCTCCTCTGCACTCCCTCCAAGGCCAAAATATCCTTGCGTAAGTACGGCGACCAAAACTGCACACAGTACTCCAGCTACAGCCTCACCAATGCCCTATACAGCTGCAGCAAGACCTCCCTACTTTTATATTCAATCCCCCTCGCTATGAAGGCCAGCATCCCATTCGCCTTCCTGACCACCTGCTGCACCTGCAAGCTGGGTTTTTGCGACTCATGCACAAGGACCCCGAGGTCCCTCTGCACCGTTGCCTGCTGCAGTTTTTCGCCACGTAAGTAATAGTCCTTCCTACCATTCTTCCTACCAAAGTGGACCACCTCACACTTACCAACATTAAATTCCATTTGCCATTTCCTGGCCCATTCGCCCAGCCTATCTAGATCCTTCTGCAGACTCTCCACACCCTCCGCACAATTTGCCGTTCCCCCAATCTTGGTGTCATCCGCAAATTTCGACACCCTACACTCGGTTCCCTCCTCCAGATCATCTATATAGATGGTAAAAAGCTGAGGCCCCAACACCGACCCCTGGGGCACTCCACTAGTCACCATCCGCCAATCCAAATAGCACCCGTTGACCCCCACTCTCTGCCTCCTATTTGACAACCAATCCTCTATCCACGCTAACACCCTACCCCCAACTCCATGTCCCCCGACCTTCTGCAATAACCTCTTATGAGTTACTTTGTCAAACGCCTTCTGAAAATCAAGAAAGACCACATCCACCGGCTCTCCTCTATCTACCACCCGAGACACATCCTCATAGAACTCCAGTAAATTTGTCAGACACGACTTCCCTTTAATGAAACCGTGCTGCGTCTGCTCTATCAAGCAATTCCCTTCAAGATGCCTCGCAATTTCCTCCTTAATGACGGATTCTCACATTTTACCTACAACAGACGTTAAACTAACCGGCCTATAATTCCCCGCCTTTTGCCTGGCACCCTTCTTAAACAACGGCGTAACATTAGCCGTTTTCCAATCTTCCGGCACTTCCCCGGAATCCAGCGACGTCTGGAAAATAACCACCAAGGCATCCACTATAACCTCCGCCATTTCTTTCAGAACCCTCGGATGCATTCCATCCGGTCCTGGGGACTTGTCCACAATCAGCCCCCTCCAGTCTGTCGAGCACCGCCTCTCTAGTAACAGTAATGTCATTAAGACCCTCCAGTCCTACCACCTTTCCATCTCTAACACCCGGCAAATTATTCACGTCCTCCTCCATGAAGACAGAAACAAAAAAGTTATTCAATACCTTAGCCATATCCCCATCCCCTACCACTAGGTCCCCTTTCTCATCCTCTAAAGGACCAACGTTCACCCTAGCCAGCCTCTTCCTTTTTATATATTTATAAAAACTCTTGCTATCCTTTTTTATATTAAGCACTAGCCCAGCTTCATAGTTTCTCCTACCCTCCTTTATCAACTTCTTTGTCAATCTTTGTTGACATTTAAACGTCTCCCAATCCTCTTTATGGACGAAAAGGGATTGGTTTAGGTTAGTGGGTCATTGTTTTGTAACTGGTCGGCGCAACATCGTGGGCCGAAGGGCCTGTTCTGCGCTGTAATGTTCTATGTTCTATGTTCTATGTTCTTCTCGCCCACTACTCTTAGCTACTCTAAATTCCTCCGCTTTTAATTTAACACTTTCCTCCTTCATTATCCACGGCTTATTACCTCTCCTCCTACGGTCCTTTTTGACCATCGGAATAAATTTCTGCTGAGCGCCAAGAAAGATCTCCTTAAAGATCCGCCACTGCTCCTCAGCAGACCCTCCCTCCAACGCGCTCCCCCAGTCAACATTCGCCAATTCTTCTCTCATCCTACCGTTCTCCCCTCTATTCAAACAAAGGACGCATGTCCGGGAACCCACTTTCTCCTCCTCCATCTGCAACAGAAACTCCACCATACAATGATCACTCTCTCCAAGAGGATCCTTCACCGCAAGGTCCCTAATTCTACCTGCCTCATTACATAGCACCAGATCCAAGATAGCTCGCTCCCTCGTCGGCTCCAACACACACTGTTCCAGGAAACTATCCCGGCAGCATTCCAAGAACTCCTCCTCAAGCCCACCGCGTCCAACATGGGTCGACCAATCAATATGCAGATTGAAATCCCCCATAACTACGGCCGTCCCATTCCTGCACACCGCACTTATTTGCGCGTTAACAGCCCGCCCCACCTCCAGATCATTATTCGGGGGCCTATAGACGACACCCACCAGCGTCTTCCTCCCTTTGCTGTTCCTAATCTCCACCCACAACGATTCCACTTTCTGCTCTTTGGCTCCAATATCATCCCTTGCTACCACCCTGATGCTATCCTTAATCAGCAGAGCTACGCCCCCCCCCCCTCTTTCCTCCTGCCTATCCTTCCTAAACACTTGATACCCCTGGACATTCAGCTCCCAGTCCCTGTCACCGTGCAGCCACGTCTCTGTAATAGCCACCAGATCGTATCCATTTGTGTTGATCTGCGCCACCAGCTCATCCACTTTATTCCGAATGCTTCATGCATTCAGAATCGTGCGTTCATGAAGAACGCGCTGAGTTTATTAAAATACCTTAGTTGAACCTTGGGCACCTAAATCAAGTGAGTCAGCAGAATAAGTGTTTACACCTGACTAATGAGTCTGTTCATTACAATCATTGCTGGATTACCTATCCCAAGCCCACTCAATTACATTGAAACAGTACTCAGTCCCATATTATCCTAAATATGCGCCATTACAATCCTATTGACTATGGCCTGTAACTCTTAAGTATTGAGTAAATTGCTACATAAAATAAAGTGACATGGGAACTGTATAAATGGTTTTGGTACATCAATGCTTGAGTGCATGAAAATGTTAACTTGTTCAAAAAGTAAAGTAGGTGGCACAGTGGTTAGCATTGATGCCTCATAATTCCAGGGACCCGGATTCAATTGCTGCCTTGGGTGATGGTCCGTGTGGAGCTTGCACATTCTCCCCATGTGTGTGGATTTCCTACAGGTGGTCCATTCACCACCGCTCCCCCCCCCCCCCCCCCCGCCCCAGTCCAAAGATATATGGGTTAGGTGGATGAGCCATGGTAAATAGCCAGGGATGTGAAGGTTAGGAGGATTAGTCATGATAGATACACGGGGTTCTGAGGATAGAATAGGATGGGTGGGGGAGGGTGGGTGGGAGACTCGGATAAGATGCCAGGTAAGAAGCCGGGTAAGAGCCTTGATGGGCCAAATGGTCTCCTTTGGCATTATAAGGATTCTATGATTCTAGATAGAGATCTTGTTGAAGCATTCGTCTATGAACATATCTTCATGTCTCAATGGGTTCAAAACTGAATTTCAAAATCAGCTCCGCTGACATGATTGATTGAATACATGATCAATAATATACGCAGGAGGACTTTCCACTCATACAGAAGATCACTGAAGTTGTTTGTGCCTCTGGCACTAATACACTGTTGCAATACTGTTCACGTGCTGGGATGAAGCAGGTAGAAGAGAAGATAATTTTCACTGCACTGCACTGGACACTCAACCAGGAATTAGCTGCAATTTCCAATGGGACTCCTATCTGCAAACCCTTTTATGCCACTTATGGTGCTTCCATTTCATTTGTTTGTATATTGCTCCATCCCCAAGTTACCTCACCCCCACACGTTATTACAGAACCTTGAGGACAATCAGACACATGGCCGTTTCCTTGGCCTCTTGTTTCTTGAGTAAAGTACTCGAGAGTTCAAAGCCGGGTTTTGTTTTGGCATGAAGCTCCGTAGAGAGCCTGTCATTTTTGAAACTCACACAAAACAAAGATAAAAGTTGGTGAGCGCAGTTTCCAACCCAGATCATGATATTACACTGAGGATAGTACACAATTCCTTCTTTAACAGCAATTTATAATTTACCAGCAGAATCAATAGTAGAAATTTGGATCATGGTTGAGTTTCTAGGAAACAGAAGTTGAGGATCATCAAGAATGTTTGCTAACACCACATGATAAAAGCCTAGAATGGCTTACCTTCAGTATACTAATTATTACATACTGTACTCTAGCGCTTAATATAAAAAAGGATAGCAAGAGTTTTTATAAATATATAAAAAGGAAGAGGCTGGCTAGGGTGAACGTTGGTCCCTTAGAGGATGAGAAGGGGGACTTAGTGGTAGGGGATGGGGATATGGCGGAGGTCTTGAATAACTTTTTTGTTTCGGTCTTCACGGAGGAGGACGTGAATAATTTGCCGGATGTTAGAGATGGAAAGGTGGTAGGACTGGAGGGTCTCGATGACATTACTGTTACTAGAGAGGTGGTGCTCGATAGACTGGAGGGGCTGATTGTGGACAAGGCCCCAGGACCGGATGGAATGCATCCGAGGGTCCTGAAAGAAATGGCGGAGGTGATAGTGGATGCCTTGGTGGCTATTTTCCAGACGTCGCTGGATTCCGGGGAAGTGCCGGAAGATTGGAAAATGGCTAATGTTACGCCGTTGTTTAAGAAGGGTGCCAGGCAAAAGGCGGAGAATTATAGGCCTGTTAGTTTAACGTCTGTTGTAGGTAAAATGTTAGAATCCGTCATCAAGGAGGAAATAGCGAGGCATCTTGAGGGGAACTGCTTGATAGAGCAGACGCAGCACGGTTTCGTTAAAGGGAAGTCGTGTCTGACAAATTTACTGGAGTTCTATGAGGGTGTGTCTAGGGCGGTGGATAGAGGAGAGCCGGTGGATGTGGTCTTCCTGGATTTTCAGAAGGCGTTTGACAAGGTACCTCACAAGAGGTTATTGCAGAAGGTCAGGGGGCATGGAGTTGGGGGTAGGGTGTTAGCGTGGGGGTCAATGGGTGCTATTCGGAGTGGTGGATGGTGACTAGTGGAGTGCCCCAGGGGTCGGTGCTGTGGCCTCAGCTATTTACCATTTATATAGATGATCTGGAGGAGGGAACCGAGTGTAGGGTGTCGAAATTTGCTGATGACACCAAAACTGGTGGAAAGGCAAATTGTGCGGAGGGTGGGGAGAGTCTACAGAAGGATCTAGATAGGCTGGGCGAATGGGCCAGGAAATGGCAAATGGAATTTAATGTTGGTAAGTGCGAGGTGGTCCACTTTGGTAGGAATAATGGTAGGAAGGATTATTACTTACGTGGAGAAAAACTGCAGCAAGCGACGGTGCAGAGGGACCTCGGGGTCCTTGTGCATGAGTCGCAAAAACCCAGCTTGCAGGTGCAGCAGGTGGTCAGGAAGGCGAATGGGATGCTGGCCTTCATAGCGAGGGGGATTGAATATAAAAGTAGGGAGGTCTTGCTGCGGCTGTATAGGGCATTGGTGAGGCCGCAGCTGGAGTACTGTGTGCAGTTTTGGGCGCCGTACTTACGCAAGGATATTTTGGCTTTGGAGGGAGTGCAGAGGAGGTTTACTAGGCTGATGCCGGAGTTGAGGGGGTTGAGCTATGAGGAGAGGCTGAATAGATTAGGCTTGTGCTCGTTAGAGTTTAGAAGAATGAGGGGAGATCTCATTGAGATGTATAAGATGATGAATGGGATGGATAGGATAGAGGTGGAGAGACTCTTCCCGCTCAGAAAGGATAGTAGGACTAGGGGGCATAGCCTCAAGATAAAGGGGGGGCGGTTTAGAACAGAGTTAAGGAGGACCTTCTTCACTCAAAGGGTGGTGAATCTGTGGAATTCTCTGCCCGTTGAAGTGCTGGAGGCTGCCTCGCTAAATATTTTTAAGACGCGGGTTGATGGGTTTTTGATGAGAGAGGGGATTAAGGGTTATGGGGAGAGGGCGGGAATGTGGAACCGAGCCACGACAGATCAGCCATGATCTTACTGAATGGCGGGGCAGGCTTGAAGGGCTAGTTGGCCTATTCCTGCTCCTATTTCTTATGTTCTTATGTTCTAATCTATAACAGAATTAGTACTTTGAATTTGCCATTCTTATTTTTTTTTCCAATATTATCTCACTTGTATCACCACATTTCACCATATTGAACACGAGCTAAAATGTGTCACTTTTATAACAAATCAATTCAACTTTATTGTTTTAAATTCAGGGAACATTCTGAAAGTGTTACAGCCATTTGAGTTGCCAACTGTGATTAAATGTATTCCTGGAGGTTTTGTCACATGACTTTCCCATGCTCCAACCATTAGTTGGCCAACACATTCACCCTTGTGATGCACAGATGTTCCGTGCCAATTGGAAAGCATAACATTTCAATTACCAATTGGATGACCCTTGATTGTCAGCCAAACAATCTTCCCAACCAAGACCATTTTTATATCTGGTAAAGAGACCTGTTCAAAAGGTTTGTTGAAAACTGTTTTGATGTGCCTTATATTTCTCTGGAGTTGCACACAGCAGTGTCCTGGGCAGCTTGATCTTCAATTCCTGGGGATTCCAGCCACTCCTGGTGGAAAGACAGCTGTACCACCAGGCCTTGGCACTCTCCTCTTCCTCCCAAGGTTTGCCTTATCATGCTTCCTTGAATTATTATTTTCTCTGAGTTAATTTTCAAAATCATTTCTCCCCACAACACAATTCCTTATCAGCATTATCTTCCAAACCTCTTGACTGGAATATATCCTTTTCTGAAAAAACTTATATAAATTCTATTCAAACTGAGTTCATTTCCCCATATACTTCCTTTGCCATTGTTTGTTTTTGGTCTGGAACTACTTTATAAAGATTCAATCATCCACAGACCATAATTTTGTAATTCTTTTGCATGTCTGCCAGGTAATACCAGCATGGCACTTATTTTCAAATAGGGCATAAACTCAAAGGAGCCCACACAAGAGAGACAGTGGGTCAAGTTCATTCAAAACAAAAGAAAGGAAACCATCCTTGCCTTAATGGTTCCTGGAGTTCTGTTCAAAAGATGCACTGAATGACCAAGGCAAGCTGAAGTAACAAATTTGACATATATATGCTGAAATTGTTTTTTTTTTAATCAGATTACAACTACATTAGGAGTAGCGCATTATAACTCTGCCGGCCATCCACAGCTGCATACACGATATAAAAATCAACACTGAAAAATTCTAAAGGTTAAACTAAAAACAACTCAGCCGAAACATACACCAGATTTTTTTAAAAATCAGTAACTAGTACTCCCAAGAACTTTGTCAATACAGTTAGTGTTCAGTTGCCTGCCTCTCTGACACAAATCACAGTTACTAGGATTGTAAGTCATCCATATGCCAAAGTAAAATGAAAAAATGGCAATCCACCTCCAAAGCTAATCAGTCTCAATGACAATTTATTGCAGTGCCTATTTTTGTTACACTGAATGCATTTTTGTAAAGAGCATCATTTAAAATTTAAAAAACTCACCACACATGCTAAGTTCCAAACTCTAATTTATATCTTTCAATATAGATAATGTATCTATAAACCTACCTTGTCAAAGCTTCTCAAAGCTGCTTCATAACGCCTAGCGAGAAATCCAGAGCAATAGAAGGAGTCGGATAATGTTCAGTGATGTACAAGGCACGGTAGTTGCTGTGTAAACCGCTAACGGGACTGAGTATCTCTTACACACTGTACTGCATCATCACTGCTTTCTCATTAATTATGAAGCACACACAGCTCCGTTTTGATGTATAATTATTAAATAATTTGATATGCTTAATCGCATTTAGCCCTAAATATAATGTTCACACATACAAAATAAAAAGCTAAGCTTCTCAATTCAGCATTATCCAGTATAGGTAATTGAGTACGGTGGCACCCAATTAAAATATTACTTTCCGTTATTCAGTACAGTTCAGGCAATAGGCATTTACTGACAGCCTCTCGATAAAATTACACTTTCAAACAGTAAAAAGAAAGGGGGGGGGGGGGGAAGCACACCCATTCCTCACAGTCTTTTTATTTTGAAGGTAGGCACATTTAAAGTTGTTCTCAATGGGAGGAGGTTGAACTGCTTGCTAATCAACCACATGGAACCTCAAAGAACTGTTAATCTATTTAGCAAAAGGGAACTTGGTAGCTTTCTATGAATTTGTGTCATTCCAGCGACAAAAGAAATCAACCCTGGCGAGGTTTAGCAAGTTGCATTTTAGAAAAAGTGACAATCAATAGGTGGCAAGACATGACTGATTTTCTGTTGCACAAGACTGCTAAAGATGCGTAATCTATAATTTTGCATTTCGACAAACTAATAACATATTTATTCTATAACATATTGGTACACACATTAAAACCAATCTTCCCATATTTCATCTTAATCATTACTATTCAATTCTAAACACTCCGATCTGATAAATTCAACCTGAATGATTCGCATCTATTTTGCGATAACTGCAGAATGTTTCAAATTAGATTTCCAAACGTACATTCCTCTCCTTATTAGGGACCGTTCTTATATATTATATAATAAATTATAAATATATCATAATGTACATATATGTAACTTGTCTTAGTACAGTATTTTCTTTATTGCATTTGAAGTTAACTACACCCAAGATTAACTTATTTTAAAAAGTACTGAGATCCGCAGATTTAATTGAAGTATCCTAATCAGGAATAATAAATCCTTAAATGATAACACAGCTTCAACGTTATGAGTATCACATTCTTTAATTAACAGTATGTGGGGAATGAAAATAAATGTACAATGGAGGGTGCGTTGCACAGTTCACTGTATGTGAAGTTTATACGTGAATTCATCTCGTTTTAATCCGCAAGGCTTTTTGACAGCGGTGATATACAGATGAAACAAACAAGGGGGAACGAGGATTTCTACAAATGATATATACACTCGCCCAAGGCGAGGGAAATCCATAGGTTTAAAAAATTGGAGAAAAAAAGATAGAGCTCCTCTTTCTTTTGGAACAAAAAGTCTTTAAAAGCATCTTTTTTCAAAAAAAAACAACCTTTAAATCATAGGTAGTCAGCCACCACATAATTCCTGCAACAATGAATTTTCAAAAATTCTTACAAGTTGCTCCTCTTTTAAAAAAAGCCAAAAAAAAGTTATGCATAGATTTACCACAAATGAAGCAACACAGCTAGAATACAACAGCAGAGGAAGGGAGAAGAAGAAGAAGAAAAAACAATTGTTTAAAACGTGTACCTTTTTTTCGGGTGAATTTCAGAAAAGTACAAAAGCGGCGGACACTTATGAAAACCTCTCCACATTACAGGTTGCAATACAACTGTTTTCCCAAACACTGCATTGCGCTTCAGTCCCACT
The DNA here is from genome assembly GCF_965287045.1 of Carcharhinus amblyrhynchos. NCBI lineage: Eukaryota > Metazoa > Chordata > Chondrichthyes > Carcharhiniformes > Carcharhinidae > Carcharhinus > Carcharhinus amblyrhynchos. The sequence continues at coordinate 58,131,029 of NC_137327.1, read as the reverse complement.
GATAGGCAGTAAATTTATATTTTATGAAATAAATTTATGCACGGGCATGCATCTCTCCTTCCACATTAATAGATTTTTTTAAAAAAACACACAAAAACAGGATTATAACCATGCTGGCAAGATGTCCCTTTAAAAATATAATTTAAAAAAACGTTACTTCTCTCCCGCTTAATATTGTAGAAAAGGCAAAAAAAAAAGTGATCCATACATTACTACTTCAATAAGTACAAGGAAAAAAATCATTCAAAAAAGGAAGAAAAAATAGCGAGTTTTGTTTGATTTTTCAGGTGTCTGCTACTCACCAGTACAGGTTATTTTAGTATCTAGTACAGACTGAGTTGTTACAGTGTATTGTATGCAGCACACACTGGGGGAAGAGACTCAATCAACTCAAGCTTCAAAATGGCGACTCGATTTGCTTCCAAGCATTCCTCCGGGTATCCGTACCCCATCCGATGTGCGCGTCACCGGCGAAACGTTGATAGTTTCTGCGCAGGCCCACTAAGGATTTGTGTCACATTGGAGGCGATCTTGCCAATATCCGAGACTGGCAAAACTCCGACAGTTACAAGCAGTCTGATCAAATCATTGTAATGACGTTTGTCCCCTCCACTTCTCATTATGGCACTGACAATCTTGGTTTTACATTCTCTTAAGCACATTATGTTGGAAATTAGATTGTGGTTTTCCAGAAAAGTACTTTCTCAGGTAGCAAGATGATGTTTGAATCATAATGTAGAATCATAGAATTCCTTTAGTGAAGAAGGAGGCCATTCGGCCCAACAAGTCTGCACTGATCCTCCAACAAAAGATCCCTGTATTCTGTCTGATGGAGTATTCCAGACCCTATCCCTGTTACCCCACTAATCCCCCTAACCTACACATCTTGGGACATTAAGAGGCAATTTGGCACAGCCAATCTATCTAACCTATACATCTTTGGACTGTGGGAGCAAACCGGAGCACTCAGAGGAAACCCATGCAGAGAATGTGCAAACTCCATACAGACAGTTACCCAAGGCCAGAATTAAACTGGCTCCTTGGCGCAGTGAAACAACAGTGCTAACGACTATGTCACCATTCTGCCAATAAGATGTACTGATTCAGATATGATATTCCTTTCCATATTGCATATTGAGGGAAAAACGGGGAAATTGTTTTGCTAAATACATTTCTTTATTACATTTCAATTATATTTCATTTGATGTAAAGAGCTTTATAAGTGAAGGGTTTCCTTTCTTTATATGATTTCGTGGTTTCACATGATAACAGTGTTCTCACATGATAACAGTGTTCTCCTCGTTGATGTATTTGGGGAGCAGGCACTCAACAATTTGGTGCAGCCGCAAGCAAAGAGCGAACTGGGTGGAGAGTACATGAGCTCTCCACCTGCTACAACACTGTCCCAGGATTTCCCATCTTTCCTTGGTCATTCAGGGGAACTGCCACAGAAAGAAAAGAGCGTTCACTTATGTGGCACTTTGCTTACTCCCGATTTCAGAACCATCCCAAAGCACTTTACAGCCAATGAAGTATTTTTGAAGTGTAAGCATTGAGAAAATGGAGAAACCAATGATCTTCCATTTCTGGAGCATTTTGGACCATTGGGGAGAGTTAGAGATCTTATTAAGAGCTCTTCTCAAAAGACACAGCAAGGAAATTGTTTCATATTATCCTGAGAGTTATGCATAAAATCGAAAGGCAGCTGATATTTTAATTTGGAAAAGTTTTGACAATGTTACAGATTAATGATTAAGGGAGAAAATAAGGAGTCACAAAATTTAATTTCAAATTTTCAGGATCTGCATTTTTTTTGTTTTAGATATCACAATAGTAAAGGAGACAATGATATAGTGGTAATGTCACTGTACTAGCAGTGCTGAAGCCTGTAGACATGGGTTGCAATCTACCACAGTTTCTAATTAAGTTTAATTACAAAATCTGGAATTGAAAGCTAGGGTGAAATTTTGCAGCCTTACTTATCCCAAAAGTCTGAGATCACGTACTAACCAATCCAATTACAGCTTCTTTCCTGCTGCTATCAGACTTTTGAATGGACCTACCCCACATTAAGTTGATTTTCTCTGCAACCTAGCTATGACTGTAACACTACATTTCCCATTCTCTCCTTTCCTTCTCTATGAACAGTATGCCTGTATACTGTGCAAGGAACAATACTTTTCATTGTATATTAATACAGGTGACAATAATAAATCAAATCAAATTCAAGAAACCAAAAAGTCCCATCCAAGGTCAATGGACCTTTCCAAGTTCTACCTCTTGTCCAGTCCAATTTCGATGGCGGGCAGAGCAGTATAATTCTAGCCCTAGTCTCATTAATGCTAACCATAAACAACCATTTATTTTGTTAAAAACCCATCTGGTTTATGAATGCCCCTTAAGGGAAGGAAATCTGCCATCCCTTCCTGGACTGGCCTACATGTGACTCCAGACCCACAGTAATGTGGTTGACACTTAACTGTCCTCTGAAATGGTCTAGCAAGCCACTCAGTACAAGAGGCAGCAACTGCTGACTTTGTTAGTGATGCCCACATTGCAGGAAAGACAGTGCTTTGATTGCAACCTGCTTGCTTTGTTTCAGTCCATTGAATCCAATGGTTTCCAACCTGATAGTAAATAATCTGTATCTATGTTTTGTATGGTTCACGTTGGGGATTTAAAAGTTGCCTTCCAACTTTGGCACATTGATTATCGCTGCTGCTTCACAGCACCTGGGACCTGGGTTCAATTCAGTCTTGGGTGACTATTTGTGTGGAGTTTTTATATTCTTCCTGTGTCTATGTGGGTTTCCTCCCAGTGCTCCAGTTCCCTCCACAGTCCAAAAACGTGCAGGTTAGGTAGATGACCATGATAAATGTGTGGGCTTACAGGGATGAAGTGGAGAGGAAGGCCTGGGTGGGATGTTCTTTCGGAAAGTCGGGTACAGACACGCTGGTTGAATTGCCTCCTGTAGAGGTTCTATAGCTCTAACTATATAAATAAGGTTTGATTGCACCAGAAATGGTGCAGGGGAAACACATCAGGATGTTGCCTGGGTTGAAGGGTTTCACCTATGAAGAGAGGCTGGGATTGTTTTCCTTTTGGCAGGGAAGACTAAGGGGGGAACCTGACTGAGGTGTACAGAATTATGAGGGATATCGATTGGTAGATAAGAAGAAACATTTCCCCTTATTAGAGGGGTTAATAACCAGGGACATAGATTTAAGATAAGGGGCAAGAGATTTAGAGGGGATTTGAGGAGAAACCTTTTCACCAGACAGTGGTGGGAATCAGGAACTCACTGCCTGAAAGGGTGATTGAGGCAGGAACCGTCACAATATTTAAGAAGCATTTAGCTAAGCCTTTGAAACACCATAGCATACAAGGCTATTGACCAAGTACTGGAAAATGGGATTAGAATTGATAGGTGTTTGATGGTTGGTTCAGACGCAAAGGACCTAAGGGCCTTTTTCTTTTTTGTAAAACTCTATGCCGCTTAAGTCTACTGAATTTTTCAGAAATTGGAGTTCTGAGTTTTCCTGTTTCTCAGGGTTGAATTTCAAAGGATGCAAGAAATATTCCTTAGGAATTATTGGCATCACAGTGAAATAATCTAAATTACAGTCTGATAGTGGATTCTCTCTAACATTTAAAAGATTGCAGAAGTGTTCAAGACACTGTCAGGTATTTGTGATACAAACATTTTTCTTTGAACCTTAATACATTACTAGATATTGAGCGTGTAATGCCACAGTTAATCAGCAATGCAAACTTGCCCACAAGAGTAATGCTAGACTTGGGGGTATGAGAAAATTATCCAAATGTGCCTCTTGAGAACAACTACTCAGGAGGGATTGTAAGCATAGATAGGTGGGGGAGCATGGTGGCACAGTGCTAGTACTGTTGTCTCACAGCGCCAGGAACCTTGTTCAGTTCCCAGCTTGGGTCACTGGCTGAGTGGAGTTTGCACATTCTTCCTGTGTCTGCGTGGGTTTCCTCCGGGTGCTCCGGTTTCCTCCCACAGTCCAAAGATGTGTGGGTTAGGTGCACTGGCCATGTTCAGTTCTCCCTCAGTGTACCCGAACAGGCATAGGAGTGTGACAACTAAAAGATTTTCACAGCAACTTCATTACAGTGTGAATGTGAGCCTACTTTTGCCTAATAAGTAAACTCTACTTTAGATATTAAAATAGAACTTTCTTGTCTAAAGAAATTTCAATAATGAACAGTTGCCAAAAGAGCTTATATTGATGAAGACGCAAGATTGTCACATGCTCATGTCGACTAAGGCAATAATTTACATTGCAGCTACATTTACCTGTTAACCTATGGCCTTGTCCCCTCATATCATTGAAACATCCTCTGACATTCCAGAAAAAGGCAGTCAGCTGAAATGCACTGCATTGAAATTCACTTGCCCATACTATGGCTTCTCAGTGTTTCCAAGACAGCTAGAATAGCTGTACAAACAAGGGAAGAAAATAATTTCCTTTATGTGTTTCTGAAGAGGAGAGACTAATTAAGAATGACTGCCACCAATCAAACTGAAAAGCAGCGTAATGAGTCTTTGTTGATTTGACCATAGTATCCCGATCTGTCAGTCTGCATTAAGAATGGAAAACGACACAGTCTTATTGAGGTTGAAGGCAAAAGTTCTTTTGTATTAATTCATGGAATTTGGGCTGCCGAAGTCAGCATTTTGCCCATTCCTAATTGTCCTTGAGAAGGTGGTGGTGAGCGGTCTTCTTGAACTGCTGTGGTCCATGTGGTGGAGGTAAACCTATTGGACTTTTTGAGAGGGGGTTCCAGAATCTTGACCCAGTAACTGTAAATGAACAGAGAGACATTTCCAAGGTAGTATCATGTGTGGCTAAGACGGGAAGTTGCAGATGGTGATGTTCCATGTGTCCGCTGACCTTCTAAATGGTAGAGGTCATGGTTTTGTAAGGTGTATCGAAGTAGCTTTGGTGAGTTCTTGCAGTGCATCTTGTAGATGCTCCACATGGCTGCCACTGTATGTTGGCAGTGGAGGGAGTGAATATTTAAGGTGGTGGGTTAGGTGCCAGTCAAACTGGCTGCTTGACAGAGTAGCCTTGGATGGTGTTGAATTCAGTGTCATTGGAGCTGCACTTATCCAGGCAAATCCAGGCATTCCTGATTTTTATCTTCTAGATGGTAGACAGGCTTTGTGGTGTCAGGAGGTGAGTTTGTTGCTTCGGAATCCAGTAATCAGTATTCGAGGTTGAGCACTGAACTTTGTGCTAGTCTGGCTCTTAATTGCTGTGACAGCCAGGCCAATTGGATAAATAGCGCACAGTTTGAAAATCGGTGGGAAAAATTAACCCAGAGATACCCATTAATTGAGAATTTATTAGTGTCTTTTCAGCTAGGCTGTGATTTCATTTGTGAATGTCTGTTCATAATTGGCACAGATGTGACTTATTGGCAGACTTGATCCCGAATGAGAAGAAAGTTTCTCAGAAAAAGGCTTCACAAAACAGAAGCCTCTGTATAGCTCAACTGAAGTACTGATAGTGGCACCTCAGAACCCCTTGGGTATGCTTGCACTGCAACACAGAGGGAATATACAAATTATTTGGAGTGGTGGTGATGCCTAGGGTGTTGAAGGACAGTTTGAACAAATTGCTAAACAAGCCTCAGGCAACATATTGAGACGAAAGTGATGTTTTGAATCTCCTATTTGAACTAGCACCTCTGCCTTCTGACAACCAAATTGGATGGACATTAGTTTTATGAACTGAGTCAAATGCGTTGCTTCAAATCTTTCTTCCAAGTACTAACGCGAGGAAGATGCAGGCAATTTGATCCAGCTTTGGCCTGTGGACATTGCATGATAAGATGTTTATTAATGATTATAGCTTGAATGGACAATCACGAACTACATCCATTTAATGGGATATTCCATTTGTGTGGTTTATACGGGGCAAAAAGGCTTTCCTGCCTTGAAGAGAGTTTCCATTCAGTTGCTCAGCAATGAAGATCCTGGCTTTGTGGGCACTTTTTCCTGAGGCGCAAGGGCTGAAGCAGGAGCTTTCTCACCTTCCATTACCTGCCTTGATGATGAACATCCAACCCTAAGTATCCGGCTATTACATCCTTTACAATAGATTCTAGTGTTTTGATATCAGCTAGCAGGTCTGTGGTTCCCCATTTTCTCTCTTCTTTCCTTCTTAAATAGTGGGGTGACATTTGGTACCGTCCAATCTGCAGGAACTGTTCTTGAATCTATAGAATTTTGCAAGATGATCACCAATGCATTTTTTATCTCAATTGCTACTTCTTTCAACACATTGGGATATAGAATATAGGGACCCAGCAACTAATCAACCTTCAGTCCCATTAATTTATCTAATACAAGCTTTTTGTTAACACTACTTTCCTTCAAATTCTCATTGTCTCTGGTCCTTTGAATCTCTAACTCTGGGAAATTTCTTGAATCTTCCTCAGCGAAGATAGCCGCGAATTAACCATTTAACATCTATGCCATTTCTCTATTCTCTATTATACATTCTCCTGATTCTGCCTGTAATGAACCCACATTTGTCTTAGTCAAACTTTCTTTTTACATAGCTATAAAAACTTTTATGGTCTGTTTTTATGTTTCTTGCTAGTTTATGTTCATATTCTAGTCTCCATTTCTTTATCATTTCTTGGCACTCCTTTGCTGTATTTCAAAATCCTCCCTGTCCTCAGTTTTATTAATATATCTGCCAACTTTATAAACCTTTTGTTTTAACCTATACAGTCCTTCATTTCCTTTGTTAGCCAAAGTTGACTGACTTTTCTTTTTGTGTGTTTTGCCTTGAAGAAATGTACAGTTGCTGTAACCATTGTAATATTTGTTTAAAGTGGATCCATTGTTTATATAATGTCAAACATTGCAATATATTTTCCTCAATCCATCTCAATTGGCCCCTTGGGTCTTCAGAATTTCCTTAGTCCAGATTTAAGACCCCAACTTCAGACTGAACCTACCTCACTTTCAGACAAAATGTAACATTCTATCATATTATGGTCGCTCATCTTCACAGTTTCTTTTGCAACAAGCTTTTAATAAGGCCTTCCTCATTAAATAATGCTCGACATAAAATAGCCTGTTCTCCAGTCAGTTTCTCAATATACTGCTCTAGAAAACCATCCCTAACATGTTCCAGGAACTTGTCCTTCACATTAGTGCTCAGTAGATTTACCTAGTCTATATGTAGATTGAAGTTGCCAATGATTACTGTATTATCCATGATATATGCTTCTCTAATCGCCTGACTAATACAATGGCCCACACTATCATTATTGTTTGGTAGCCTAGAAATAATTCCTACCAATGTCACCTAGCTGTTTCTTAGCTTCACTCAAACAGATTCCCTATTTTGTTTTTCCGATCTGAGATCCTCCCTTACAAAGGTACTGATTCCATCCCTTATTAACAGTGCAACATCACCTCCTTTTACTTCTTTCCTCTCCTTCCTAAATGTTGAATACCATCGAATATGCAGTTCTCAGAAATGGTCGCCCTGTAGCCATGTTTCCATAATGGCAATTAGATCATACCTACTTACCTCTATTTGTTCTTTTAAATCATCTACCTTGTTGGGAATGCTGTGTGGATTCAGATAGAGTGCCCTAAGTTTGTCTTTTTAACATTATTCTGCATTCAAAGCATTCAATGTTTGCCTCCGTTTCATAGCCTTCTAATTTCATTTGATACTTATTCACTTCCTGTTACCTGCTTTACTTCCTTCTAATATGAGCTGCTCCTCAAGTTCCCAGCCCCCTGAGAAGTTAGTTTAAACCTTCCCCAACAGAACTAGTAAACCTCCCTGCAAGGACGTTAGTCTCCATCCTGTTAAAGTGTAGTGTGCCCACCTTGAATAGGTCTCATCTGCCGTAAAACAACTCCCAATGCCTCAGAAATCTGATCCCCTCCCTCCTACACCAATTTTCCAGCTATGTATTAAATCACTCAATCTTCCAATTCACTATGCTCATTAGCACCTGGGGTTAATCCTGAGATTAATGCTCTTGAGGTCTTTTTAATTTCCTTCCTGACCCTCTAAGATCTGCTTTCAGGACATCAACCGCCTTACAATTAAAATATTTTACCTATTACAATTAGAAAAAAATAATAAATTTATTAGTTACTCAACAATCAGCTTCTTCTCCTGTACCAAATTAAGGGCAAATGACTGGAGGCTGGAAAAATACTCTAAAAAGAGAGGTACACCTCCCTTACCAAACCCCTAGCTTGACGTTCAGTTCAGACCAAGAAGCACTGAGGAACCATTATTTTTGTACTTTCTGAAAAATAAATGATGTAAACTCTGAAAACTGGTAGAAGCTAGTTAAGCTAGTTTAAGTTACCCAAAATGGGAGTGTCTGCATCATCCAGAGTTTAATTTAACGTAGAGCCAGGAATGAGTTGGACAGGGAACATCATTCACCATGGTAGCAATACATACTACCTACAAGATACACTGACTCATCAAGGCCCCTTCGACAGTATGTTCCAAACCCACAACCTCTTACACCTGGATGGACAAGGACAAGGATAGCAGATTCAACGGGAACACCATCATGTTCCCCTCCAAGCCACTCACCATCCTGACCTGGAAACTTACCACGGTTCCTTCACTGTCATGGGGTCAAAATCCCGGAATTCTGTCCCTATCAGCACTGTGGATGTATCTATACCACAGGAACTGCAGCAGTTCAAGAAGGCAACTCACCTTCTCAAGAGCAATTAGGGATGGGCACCAAAAATATTGGGCTAGCCAGCGACACCCATGACCCATGAAATAATTTTTTAAAAGCACCATCAGCAGGTGGCAGGGTTCACAAAATTCCAAGACATAGCAGGTAGCACCAAGCAGAAGCCAACCCTTCTATCCATTAACAAGTAGAGTTCTTGAAAAAAAAACAGAAAATGATGAAGAATCTCAGCAGGTGTGACAGCACCTGTGGGAAGAGAATAGAGCCAACATTTTGATTCTGGATGATCCTTCATCAGAGCTGAGTTCTTGAACACCAGGTTAACATGCCTTTCATTTGTGCCATATTTGTAACAGGGGCCTCATTAATACATTAGATGAAAGGAGGCCAAAGCCAGATAGCCATTCATAATACCTTTAGACACTGCTACATAATGAGACAAAGTGGATGCTTCCCAGAAAGCAGGCATTTAATTAAAATGAGGAGCCTTGTAACTGCACTGTTTCTTCTGGAGATTTCACTTTTGTGAGGACGTCGCATGATTAACTAGCGTAGGAGGAATATTCACTAAATAGGGCTGCTAATTCAAGGTTACTGCAAACCTATTCTGCTTAACGTCTAAACCAATATCTTTGCAAATGCCAGAAGGGTGAGACAGTGGGCATTGTGATATTGTCACTGGACTAGTCATCCAGAGACCTGGGCTAATGCTCGACGTCATGGATTCAAACTGGGCCATGGGAGCCAATGGAATTTAAATTCAACTAAATAATTCTGGAACATAAAACTAGCCTCAGTAATGGTGGAACATTCAGAGTGTTGGAGTTATAAAAAGAGATTATGGATGTGGGGGGTTTACATGGGTGGGGAGGTGATGAGGTTTGGTGAGATGGTGTGGCAAAAGTGGCATAAAGGGAGCTTGATATGAGGTGGCTATTCATGGTGTATTGTGAGTTGGCACCAGCAACACAGAATAGTAAGGTTGTATTAGCTACGGAGTTAACTATTATGTAAATATAGTGATTTCTTTGTAGCCATTTTCCTAACATCAATTGATTGCTCAGTGATTAATTATCCTTAGAGTATAAGCATTTGGCCTCCAATTTCACCAAACTTTAGATTATACTCATGGATTATACTCATCCATAAGTATCTTGCAAACACAGGACACAATCATGGCTGGGGACTTGTCTATTATGTTGCAAATGGAAGGTTACTGTGGGCGGGATTTGTGGAGTGAGATTGCCTATGGTCGACCCGCAGTGAATCAGTAAACCGTTTTACACTACATATGGTTCCCAATATTTTCAAAAGCCTTTTCCATTGACTTCAATCTTGTCCTCATGTCTACATACCCATTATCTCACACTACCTTGGGGTTCTATGGTTGTCTTGAGAATTGAAATAGCATGGTAAAGTTGTGTTGCAACAGTGCAACAGTCTTGGACCAAAATCTCCATGGCAATGTCCATGGTGCATTGGAGTGTCAGCAAAATCACCTCAGACAAAAGGTGGATGGATTCCTCCATGCAGCTTTTCAATGTAATTATGAAAGCCCACCAACACCTTGACTTTCTCAAGAGGTAAGGAAATTTGATATATCCGCTATGATTCTCACCAATTTTTACAGATGCAACATAGAAAGCACCCTTTCCAGATGTATCACTGCTTGGCATGGCTCTTGCCCTGTCCAAGATCACAAGAAACTACAAAGGATCGTGAATGAAGCCTAGTCCATCATGCAAATCTTCCTCCCATCCATTGACACCATTGACACTTCCCACTGCCTCAGAAAAGCAGCCAGCATAATCAAGGACTCCAAGCATCCCAGACATATTCTCTTCCACCTTCTTCCATCGAGAAAAAGGTACAAAATTCTGAGATCACTACCAGCTGACTCAAAGACTGGGACCAGTTCAAAGATGAGCTGGTTATGTTGATTGGCCTTGCTAAAAATTGCCCTTAGTGTCCTGAGATGTGCAGGTTAGAGGGACTAGTGAGTAAAGACTAGTGGGCAAGACGACAGCTCAGTGACTATCGCTGATTGCTGTGCAGACACATGGATTTGGGCCAGTGTCTGTGGGAGTTTGCGCTTTCTCCCTGTGCTTGCGTGGGTTTTCTCCGGGTGCTCCGGTTTCCTCCCACACCCCAAAGATGTGCTGGTAGGCTGATCGGCAGGAATAAATTGTCCCTAAATCAGTTTCCCTCAATCTGGATGGCCATAAAACATTAGACAGGGGTCGTGGGTGGAGAGGGGGGCTGGTGGTGTTGAGATGGCGGCGCGGGCTCGTTGGGCCGAAGGGCCTGTTTCCCGGGCTGATTTTGTTCTTTGTTCTTTGTTTTGTTTAAATGTGTAGGGATATGGGGGTAGGGCCTGGGTGGGATTGTGGTCAGTGCAGACTCAGTGGGTTGAATGGTCTCTTTCTGTACTGTAGGGTTTCTATGATTCTATGATTCTATGAAAAAAGCTTCTTCCCTGTTGCCAATAGACCTTTGAGCGGACTTACCTTATATTAAGTTGATCTCTCTCTACACCTTAGCAATGACTGTAACACTACATTCTGCACTCTCTCCTTTCCTTCTCTACAAACATTAGCTTTGTCAGTATAACACACAAAAGACAATACTTTTCACTTTATACTAATACACGTGACAATAATAAATCAAATCAAATCTGAAGAGAGTATCAGACATCCCTTCCTGATTTTCCTCCCTTGTCTTTGGAGTTCCAGTAACTGAGGGATGACTGAGTCCAGAGTCTCATCATTTGACTGGGGCACTCAGCAGATTCCTGGCTTCAAGCAATCCTCCGACTGCTGGTACTATGGGAAGTCCTGGCCTCTGCCTGCTGTGAACCTGAAAATGTGACATGTTGCAAGGCCGCTCTAAACCTAGATCCTACTGAGGTGTGTGCTTCTGCACTGGTATGGGTGAGCACTGTGATAGTTCTTCCACATCACGGTCTGTGTATTCCTCCTCTGCAGTATTCTCTGGGCTGGAATCGAGGACCTTGCTGCTGGACTCCTTCGACTACACCCAAGTGTAACTGTGGAATAGATCTCATTAATGCATATCAGGTGCCTGAGAAACAGGCATTATGCATCTGTTATGCATTTGACCTCCACCATTGTTGTCTGATGGATGATACAGTGCTGGATCCTCACTTGGTTTACTGCTGCTGACCTCACCGTCAGCACAGGAGCGGTCAATGTCCTCCCCAGCCAGCTGGATAGTTCTGTCCTCAGAGTCCATGAGGACCTCCAGCTCTGGCATTCCTCCGCCCACCTGAGATCTCTCCCTTTGATGAGCCAGTCCCTCCTGCATGAAAACAGATGGAGACAGTGTAAGCGGATCGTCTGCAAGGGCAGATGATAAGGATATCTGCCACATGCAGATGATGAGCGGGACCAGCGAGGTGATGAGGACATGATCCCAAGAGGAGATGAAGATGTGCGGGAGAGCAAGTAGTGGTTCCTGTTGAACCGGCATCGCTTGAGATCCGCGTGGACGTGCGATGGGTCTGTGGGTGTGTGAGTTCACTGTGCTGAGAAGACTAACTTACCTGAGCAGAATGGAGATCACTCGTCCTCTTCCTATATGGGATGGTTGTCCTCTTCCACAGGGCATTGGCACTGAGCACCGCTGCCACCGCCTTCCATCCTGGGTTTGTTACCTTGCTGGCTGAATCTCTTCCTGAGTGAGAGCACAGCACATCACCGCAGGCATTTACAGCAATGAGCAATCTCTCCAGGGAGGTGTTTGGGGCAGATTTTGTGGCAGCCATCATTTCCCATCAACCTGTGAAGTGTGGCTACAGTGCTGAGAACAGATGAACCAGAGGCTGTCCTGCCAGAGATACACCATGGTCTCCCTGGATTAAAACATTCCCATATGATAGGAAAGATCACCTTTTGTGTCAGCCTGCCCAACTTCCTTTCTCCCACCCATCGTTGGCCTTTGCCAATATCTGGGAAAATCCCAACCAAAAGGTGAGCCAATTGTTTGGGCAGTTTTAAGATCATTCATATCTTTTCTCTCTGATTCTTGTTACTTAATGCCTTTTAATATTTCTCTAACATTCTGATTCAGAATCATGGGGTTACATTTGCCATCTTTCTGTCAGTAGGAACTGTGCGGCGCGGCACAGTGGTTGACATTGCTGCCTCATAGCGCCAGGGATCTAGGTTCAATTCCAGCCTTGGTGAATGTTTTTTATGGAGTTTGCACATTCTCCCCCTGTCTGCGTGGATTTCTTCAGGTGCTCTGGTTTCCTTCCACAGTCCAAAGATATGCAAGTTAGGTGGATTAGCCGAGCAAAATTGCCCCAAGGTGTCTAGGTTAGGGGGATTAGTGGGATTACAAGGATAGGATGCAGGGTGGGCTTGGGTAAATTCCTCTGCTGGAGAATAGATGCAAATTCGATAAGACAAATGGCCTCCTTCTACTCTGGAGGGATTCTATTTCAGAGTCTATAGAATTTTGAAAGACGGCCACCAGTATATCCACTATCTCTCTCTTTCAAACACTCTGAAATACAGATCATCAGTTGTTAGGCTCAAAGTCAAGAGTGATACTTGAACCCTCATTTCTGAGGGTGGAATTCTCCATTTCTGAGATTAAGTATGATGGTGAGTGGCTCCAGTGGCACATGTACCACTGACCAGAATGAGGGGATCCCACACTAGATTCTGCGCTTGGAATCTCCTGGTGGGCTGCCAGCTGATTTATCCGCCTGCCCTCAAGTGATGGGTTTGAACATCCCAGTGCTACAGTTAAGCACCAGTCCAACTCTCTACAGCCCGCTTGTCTTCACCTGTGTATAGAATGTCAGCAACTCAGAAGCTAACGGCGAGCAAAGTCAAGAGGAAGGCAGCACCATCTTTCACTACCAGGACCCTTGAGAACTTTTTTTGGGGAGACCCGGCCCACCCACATGTCCTCTACACCAGCGCTGGCACAAAGAAGCACACCACACACCAGCTTCACCTCTCCATCTTGGCAGGTCATTACCCAAGAGGTCAGCATGGCTGCAACCTACCTGCAAAGCACCACTTAGCCCAGGAAGTGGGTGAAGCATCTCATCCTTTCTACTCAAGTAAATCGTTGCCTCCACAATCAAACTCCCAACTTGGCATCATGTATTCAAATGGAAACCCTCTTCACAGATCACACACATCCAGTAATCGGGACACACGTCAACACTCACTCTGTCAACAGGACTTTCACAACAGCACCATCCCATCTGTAGCTTTGACAAAGGGTCATCTGGACTCAAAACGTCAGCTCTTTTCTCTCCTTACAGATTCTGCCAGACCTGCTGAGATTTTCCAGCATTTTCTCGTTTGGTTTCAGATTCCAGCATCTGCAGTAATTTGCTTTTATCCCATCTGTTTTGTTACTCACACTCCAACCTCTGTCCCTTCTAGGTAGGGCTCTGTTGGTGGGTTACCTGAGGTAACCGGTACTCCCAAACTTCTGACCATACAAAACTCACAAAGTCAGTGTCTCTGTATTAAAGACATTACTTTATTTAAACCAATGGCCACCAAGAGTTCATCAAAGGGTTAAGTAGCTCTGACATAGAGCAGTAAAACCTCTCCAATGGATCTAACATATACAATCAAAAACAGATCAATTATAACTTTTTTCTTATCAATCATTCCCACCTTTCAATAGCTTTAAATCAATCATCTTCGGGATGCACAAATCAACAATATTACACATCAAATATTTAGCCAATTGCATTCCACTCCTCAGCATAGTGGTATTTTGTTAGTCCATGAAATCCAGAAGCTCCCTCCTGTCTTGGCTGATCGCACTCCCCGGTTGCTTAGTAGCCCAAAACACTCAGCCCAGAGTAGCAAGAATCTAGCCGAAGAGGCACAAATTTTCAGACTGATTAAACCGACAGGTACCTCTCGCCCATGTTACAACTGATTTCGGAATGGCAATGCTTAATCTAGGACTAAATGTAGAAAAATCTTTAGCATAGTGATTAGCACTGCTGCCTCACAGTGCCAGAGACCTGGTTTTGATTCCAGCCTTGGGTGACTATCTGTGTGAAGTTTACACGTTCTCTCTGCATCTGTGTGGATTTCTTTTGGATGTTCTGGTTTTTTCCCACAGTCCAAAGATGTGTAGGTTAGATGGATTGGCCATGGGAGTTGTGTGGGGTTACAGGGATACAGTGGGGGAGAGGGTTTGGGCAAGAGGGTTGGTGCAGACTCAATGGGCCCAATGATCTTTTCTGCACTGCAGGGATTCTATGATTCTGTGGCTGTAATGAGCATGGAATATATAATTCTTTCAAATTCAAATAATTAGTGTTTGCATTATTGGTAATCACTCACTTCTACAATACAGCTCACATAATAGAAAAGAATTTATGAAGGAAGTGTCAGTATATAGTCCAGTATTTCATTTTTCTTTAATGCTTTAAGATAAGCTCTCTCTGTGCCACATAGCATTAACAATCCAGGGTGTCTCCAAATGTGCAGCCGAATGTGAGGAAATACTATGAGACTGGTTTGGGGCAAA
This sequence comes from Carcharhinus amblyrhynchos, assembly GCF_965287045.1. Taxonomy (NCBI): domain Eukaryota; kingdom Metazoa; phylum Chordata; class Chondrichthyes; order Carcharhiniformes; family Carcharhinidae; genus Carcharhinus; species Carcharhinus amblyrhynchos. The sequence continues at coordinate 58,115,765 of NC_137327.1, read as the reverse complement.
TAGCCATATATTTTCATTCCTATCACACGGGGGAACCATCTGGTCTCTCTGCTGGGCATGCAGGAAGTTACAGGTACATAACAACATCCTGCTGTTTCACACCATTGACTGACATCCTGTACACCACCTGTGCTCCATTGAATTTCACAAAAAATTTCAGATCTGTGCAAAATCCCAAACATCCTGTGTAAGAAAATGAAAAGATTCTACTCTGAAACAATTCTTTAAAAACTTGCATTTAGATAATGCATCTCACAATCTCTAAAAGCATTTTACATCCAGCTAAGTCCATACAGAGGGTATTATTGTTTTAACGTAGCAAAACATAGCATTAAGTTCATACCTTGCGATTAGAACTAGAAAGCAAAGAAGTTGTGTTAAATTTGTATAAAACCTAGATTCTCAGATGAAACAATGCTGAGCCCTGCTCTTGGGATCAGAACTAAATGCAACATGTACACAGCCTGTAACTTGAGAGAAGAGAGCCAGAAGTGAAGATTAGTGAGGTTGACCATGTAATTAAGAAGTTGGAGGATATGGCAAAGCAACATGCATAGATAACATTTCTGCTTAACCAAGACAGCTGGAAGAGAATGCCAGTTAAAGCCACAAAATAAATCATTGAGCAGATTTGGAGAGGTAGAATTTGGCCAGATAACTGCCTAGCTTCAGAGCTGGTGATATTGTCAAAAGATCATGACACCCAGGATTGCGCAAAGCTTGAAACAATTAGCCTGATAAACTGTGCCTCAAATGTGCTTAGAAATAATCAGACAAAGGCTCTTATTTTTAATCACAGCAGAAATAGGTGAGGAACAGTTTGGATCCATCATAGACAAAGGACATCTGCTGCTTTCTAGTATTGTGTGACAGTAAGAATTATGTCAAAAAGCAAAATGACAAGGAATTGTGGATACTCTTTGTAGACCTTTTGATCATTCCACCCTACAAAACTGTGAAAAAGCCTCAATCTGTTTAGAGTACCAAATCACTTAATCTGGCTCATTCAAAGACCTTACAAACAGGCAGAATATGTGCTGTGTGTATTTGAAAACAAGATGTGGAGATGCTGGCGTTGGACTGGGATAAGCACAGTAAGATGTCTCACAACACCAGGAAAAGTCCAACAGGTTTATTTGGCAGCAAACGCCGCTAGTGGCATTTGCTACCAAATAAACCCGTTGGACTTTAACCTGGTGTTATGAGACTTCTTACTGTATTTGAAGACAAGTCAGAGCCATTCAGTTTTGGGGAAGAAATCAGACAAGGATGTCGGCTTTCACATTGGAGAAGAAGGTCATGTAACAAGTCAGCTTCCAGAGCATCTTAGGGCCAATACTGGTGATCAGTTAAGCTGATGATGCTATTGCTGAAGATGAACAAGAAACTACCCAAGAAAGCGGAAGAGCTGAGAAAGCCAATCTGAAGTTTAGATTGAACAACTACAACACATATTCAGTGAAAATTCATGGTGAGAGTAATGTGGTGATTCAGTCCTAATCTTTGCGAACATAGAACAATTTCAATTTCTGGGACTACAAATGGGGATAACAACATTTAAAATCAAGACTAGGCTCACAACTGCCCACTCTACAACTTGTCAGCTAAATGATTATGGAGAGCATTCAACATTGGCCTGCATGTGCAAAATCATAGAATCCCTATAGTGCAGAATTCCACTCATCGAATCTGCGCCGACTTTCCAACAGCACATTTTACCCAGGCCAACTCCGCCAACAATTCCCCAGTATATAAAAGTATAAGTACAATATGCCTCCCCCCCGCCCTCAACCACCAACGCATGCAATTCCTTCCCCCATCCCAGCACTAAAAAGCAGTTGCTCTTGCCTGAGCAAAGCACTCTCCTGAACTTCTCCTGGGGTCTGCCAAAGTATGGCATTGTGGGTCAACCTACAGAACATGGACTGCAGCGATTCAAGAAGGCAGCTCACCACCACCTTCTCAAGAGCAACTAGGAATGGGCAATAAATACTGGCCAGCCAGCAACGCCCATTCTCACAAAAGAATGAATAAAAATAATGCAATTTGGTCCTATCACAAGATTTTATGCAACATTGCCATTCATGCCCAATGGGAAGAGGACAACAAAATCCCAGCCTACATATTCTGCTGATATATTAACAAAGTTGCCATTTTTCATCCCGTGCTCTCTTACATGCTTCTGACTAGATATGGCTGCGTTTATTTGTGTTTCCATTAGTATTTTATTCCAATAGTTTCAGTCCTTTAATTTTATGCTGCTTTGAAAACTCATTCTTTCTCATTTGTTACTATCAAAGAATCAGTCTGACAGCAGTACCAAAAGATGGTCATTATTGTCTGCTAAAAATATACTGATGAAATGAATAACTTCTGAACCAGTTTAGGCCGACAGGATTTATGTTATGGCTGCATCCAGGATACAGTAGCAACTTACATTTACATTCTGCCTTAGTTTGCAAAAACATTCCTTCACAGAGACCTACTCAGCAATAAAGCGATGAGATGCCTAACGAGATAGTAAGTCACTTTGTTTCACTGGTTCTTCAAATCAGGGTCACAGGGAGCCGGAGTCTATTCCAACATGTTCGTTAGGCAGGTTACAACCAGGATGGGATACCAACCATTGCAGGGGACACACTCAACGGGCAATTTAGCATGGCCAATCTACCTAACCTGCATGTCTTTGGACTGTGGGAGGAAACTGGAGCACCCAGAGAAAACCCATGCAGACACAGGAAGAACATGCAAACTCTCCCATGGCCAGAATCAAACCTGGGTCCCTGGATTTGCAAGGCAGCAGTGCTAACTGCTGTGGCACTGTGCTTCCTGAAATCATATGTAGAATCATAAAATAGCTACAGCACAGAAGGAGTGGAACTCTGATCCCCCCAGAATATTAATAGTGGGGGATTTAGCAATCATAATGCCATTGAAGGTTAAGGCTGATGGTTAGATTGTCTCTTGTTGGAGATGGTCTCAAGAATTAAAGATACAGCAGCACCAATATCAACTGCCATCCCAATAGGTTATCCACTTAGATTCTGGATAGTTCTCAAGTAATGTGATTCACCCTGTATGGATAAGACATTCAGTTCAAATTCTTCATCATATTTCTCTTCATGACAGTGGTCATCCTTTTCTCCCATGTTGTAAATTATTTTCAGAGAATGCCTGTTATTCTTCTTCTTCAAGGTACCCAGATTTTTCTTCTGAATATTATTCTCAAGGGAAGGTTGTCCAGCCCAACAAGTTTTTGCAATGTGACCCGTTAAGCCACAATCCTTGTACTGACTGTCCTTGCTCCAGCATTCACACACACACTAAATAGTCCATTTTGATGCAGCTGTGATATGCTGGTTGCTGTTTGGATTTCTTTCGGGCACTTCCCAACTGGGCGAACTTTATTCCAGCACCAAATTTTGAAGCCTCTTTAGCAGCCAATTCCATTGACACTGCAATTTCTACTGGGGTCTTTAAATTTAAAGCATGTTCAGTAAGCCGTCTTCTTTGGATAGCCTCATTGTGGAGACCACAAACTAGACAATCTTGAAGAATATCTTTAATGACACACAAAACTCACAATACTTCTGCCTTCCACTTGATTCCTTAGCTGGAATCTGAACCATTCCATGATGATCAATAGCTTTGGACAGTAATGCTCTTCAAGGATCTTTCTCAAGACATTGTAAATTTTGGTTCCTAGCTTTGCAGGATGAACCAAGTTCCAGAGCAAATTGAAGGTCTTTCTTCATATAGTACAAAGACAAGCTGGTATGAATAACACATTTGCAGTTTTATTCGCTTGTGCAAGGTACTGAAAATGCATAGGGACTCCATGATTCATTTCCTTCATTGAAAGGGCCCATGGATCCTAATTGACCCGTCATTTCTCTTGCAGGCACTAGTGACTCGAAACTGCTCAGTAGATATTTTTATATTGTCTTCCCAGTACTCCACTCTTTAAATTGAAGACCATTGACTTGAATATATTCTTTCTTTTAAAATGGCCCCACTTGTACAACAAAGCATCCACTCTTTTATAAATTTGCCAAATACTGGGCCCAATTTTACCTTCAAGTTCTTCCCGTTTTTGAGCACAACTCTTGATAAAGTCAGGTGTGAGGCAAATAACATGATCCACACTGGCCTGCCTCTGTGCTGGTTCCCCCTTTACCAAGGCCCAAAAATAGCTACAATTGGGACTGTGCCCGAAACGAGCACGACAGCCATTTAAACACATTTGCATGCATTTAAATTGACTTTTTGGGCTGCACGCCCAACTTTACTGGCACTTCCTCCTTTACCACCACGTTCACCCATCCAGATTCAGCGTGAAATAGACATGCTCCATAAAAGGCCGATTTGGATGCTCCAGTTAGTGAGGAGCTGGGTTCTGAGCTTCAAATGGCTCTCCGCTTGAGATCGGGTGGGGGGGGGAGGGGACAGGTGGAGGTGGGACCGACGGCTCTCTGCTTGAGATCAAGGGGGAGAGGTGGGTCCGACAGTCTGCCTGAGATCAGTGGGGGGAAAGGAGAAGTCCACTGCCACTCTGTCTGAGATCAGTGAGGAGGAAGGGGAAGAGGTCTGCAATCAGTCTGGGTGACAGAGGGAGATAAGGGGGGGTCAGTAATATTGGGGGGATGGGGCAATGTCTGTGGGGACCAGGGGGAGGCATTATCCGGCCGGGAATGATGTGATAGGAGAGCGGCATTCTATCATTTTTCTTTGCACATGCGCAGTTGGAGGTGCCAATCAGGGTTGCAGGATTCTGGGTGCTTTAAACCCCACCCACAGACTTGTGCAGCGTAATTCAGAATCACCAATATTTCTGCAGGCAGAGTGCGTAGGGGGGTGCCTGTGAATGGGTTTAAAAGTTGGATTTGAAACACCCTCAGTTTCAAGTCTGCCCAGTGCTTAGAATCAAAATGGTAAAACAGGGCCCACTGACTGGAATCCCACCTTTCTTAGATTAAAAAAAAATCTTCTTTTAAAACAACATTGAGACACTTTCTTACTTGGTCTTCCTGGCACTGGCTGTCAAATCTTTAATCTTTTCTCAATCTTTTCGATGAAACAAAATGTCATATTGCTGCCAACTGTCTTTCTGTACTGAGCTAACTATGTTCGGGATTATGGGTTTTAACACAGGAAAAGGAAAGCCTTGGTTTGCACATGTATATTCAAACAAACACACAACAGGTTTTATTGAAGAGCTGCTCCCTGCACAGCATCAGAACACAAAACTGAAAGTAAAACAGCATCCTAATGACATCACCATCAAATCATGTGATTGACGCTTAAAGCAACCTTGCGGCTCTTTTAAATATATAACAATTGATCATGCAGCTGAAGATGGTTAGGCTTACAACACTACCCTGAGGAATTCCTGCGGTGATGTGGTTGGGCTGAGCTGATTGCTCTCCAAAATCACAACCATCTTCCTGCGTGCCAGATGTAACTTGAGGAAAAACATGTTCATGCGATGAGAGGTAAAGATCTGGAATGCATGACCTTTGAGTGTGGTGGAGGCAGGTTCAGTCAAAAGAATTGGATTGTTATCTGGAAAGGAAGCACTGGTAGGGCGTTGGGAAAAGGCGAGGATTGGCAATGGGTGAATTGTCCCTTTAGAGGGCTAGCATAGACATAACCCATTGAATAGCCTCCTTTTATACTTTATGTTTCAGTAACAGTGATTAATGTGTACAATTTGTAGTTTTCCTCTGTACCATGCAGTGATATGAATACCAACACCACAACTAAAGGAATAGAATATAAAAGTAAGGAAGTATTGTTGAAACTGTACAAGACATTGGTGAGGCTGCACCTGAAGTATTGTGCACAGTTTTGGTCCCCTTATCTGAGGAAAGATAAGGATGTGGCACTGGAGGCAATTCGGAAGAGGTTCACTAGATTGATTCCAGAGATGAGCAGTTTGTCATATGAAGAGAGATTGAATAGTTTAGGCCAATACTCTCTGGAGATCAAATTGAGGTACATAAAATGATAAAAGGTGTGGATAAAGCAGATGTGGAGTGGATGCTTCCTCTTGTGGGACATTCTAGGATGAAAGGATTTAGTTTTAGGATAAGGGATAGCAAATTTAAAAGAGAGTTGAGGAGAAACGACTTCTCCTAAAGAGTTGTGAATCTGTGGAATTCGCCAATCCAAAGTGCGGTGGATGCTAGGACAGAGAGTAAATGTAAGAGGAATTAGACAGATTGTTTATTGATAATGGGTTGAAGGGTTATGGGGAGAAGGTAGAAAAATGGGGATGAGAAGCATATCAGTCATGATCGAATGGCGGAGCGGACTCGATGGGTTGAATGGCCAAATTCTGCTCCTATATCTTATGAACTGTATCAGTTTTGTGATTTTTGTTTGTTAGATGTCTGCTGACCATTATTATCAACTGTGTTTACCAACTCGCCATCAAAAAGATAATGTAAATGGAAAAATCTCAAGGCAAAAGCAATGAGTTTGATTATTATACAGCATTTCCCAGCATTATATCTCACAGCAAGTGAACAGGAGCCAAACACGTTGCAGGATACAAGGCCAGGTATATTGCAAGGATGCATTTTCAGAAATTCCATTAATGAATAAAAAGGGATTTATTAGTAAGAATTGTACAGCAGCCACAAGGCTGCAGCTAGGCCCCAAAATGGCTCTGCTAGGAGGCGTCCAGATCCCGGGGTGACTCCCCACTCTGAGTCCCAATTGCTCCCCCAGGCCACATGACCCTTAACCTGCTATGCTTCCTTCAAAGGGACAATCCACACATATGATATCAGAACCTTTAATGCGATTAAGAATCTCTAAAAAGTTTTTTTTTAATATTCCTTATTGCAGTAATCGCAGTGTCTCAATTATTGTCATCATTTTGTTGAATCAATATTCTGTTTTCAATGGATTTCCATGTTCTTTTGATAATGACGTGTCACAAAATGGCACACCTTGCTCTGTACTTAAGCAATGGTTAGTATAAAGTTTTCATCATTTCATATATTGCCTTTATGCCCTGAGCTATAGAGGCATTTAGTCTCCCCAAGAAGGAGTCCCATTCTGCATATTAATGGCCACGGGCATACAGCAGTCACCATGCTCCTGATTTATTGCAATCTGCAGTGCTGACTTTAACTCACCCACAAAGGAAGCTGACTTCTAGCCACAAGGTGCTGAGACTTGCTTCCTTTGCTCATGATATTTAAGTGGTTTCTTGCCATATTTGCCCAGGAATGATGTCCATGCCTTTACCTGTGTACTGACTGCAGACATTGCAGCACACTGAACAGTGGCTTTGAGTCTTTGGATTATTAAGGAGGCAGTTGCCAATACACACTGACCAGAATTTCATCTAAAACGAATGCATGCTACAACTCCTACAGTTTGGCCTGAACAATATCCGCGAAGGTGATGGGGAGTCGGTCATAGGCCAACAGCATGCAGGGGGCGAAAGAGAAGGGACAACAAAACATGAAGAGTAGACAGAGGAATATCTCTCACCGCTACAAGAGCCGTCCACACCTATTCATCACGCTGAGTAAATGCTGCATACCTGACTGATTATTGCAAATTAACTAACCTGGATGCCTCGCTATTCTGGATACTATCTCAGTCAGCCAATCACACAGATGACATGAAAGCTGTTGACACAGCAAGCAATAGACATGCATTAAACCATGAATGCTGCCAAAATGACTATCCTCACCACCTTTTGTCATTACAATGATTACTTTGTCTCCTTTCAGTTGATACTTGGAACGACGTATCTTGGGAGATTGAGAAGGAGTGTGGAAGGTGGATTTGATCTAAAAGTTCTCAGAAGCGACTAAGATATCATAGAGTCCCTATGGTGCAGAAGGAGACCATTCGGCCCATCGAGTCTGCACTGACAACAATCCCACATATTTATCCTGTTGGTTCCCCCAGACGCTATGGAGCAATTTAGCATGGCCAATCAACCTACACACATTTCTTTGGACTGGGAGGAAACCAGAGCATCAGAGGAAACCCACACAGACATGAGAAGAATGTGCAAACTCCACACAGACAGTTACCAGAGGCCGGAATTGAACTCAGGTCCCTGGCGCTGTGAGGCAGCAGTGCTAACCACTGAGCCGCCATGCCACCCTATGTGCAAGCTCCACGACTACAAGCAGCTCCCGACATGCTGGCAGATTGGGTGTGTTTGGCAGATTAGAAAATGTTGTGTGAGCTCTGGCCTTCCTGAACATATTCAATTGAAATCATTGGCCCATGTAAACACAATCAAATTTATTTTTTTATTTTATAAAGCTCAATCAAACACTTGTGGGCAGATCCAATATACACCCCTCAGGGAAAAGGATTAATGTGAAGGAATGGGATTTGGGTGTCTTTAGTGAAAGAGGTTGTAGGTCAAATGGTCCAGATTCTGGGATGTATTCCCCAGAAAATCCGCAGTGATTAGGAACCTAACAGCTGGATGAAATCCAGGTCCTGATCTTTGTGCCTAAAAAATGCCACTTCTTTTGGGGTTATGGGCAATATTGGCAAGGGCAGCACTGCTGCCCATCCCGGATTTTCTTTGATCTGAGTGGCTTGCTGGGCCATTTCGGAGGGAGTTCACAGTCAACTGCATTGCTGTGGGCCTGTAGTGACATGTAGGCCAGATCAGGTAAGGATGACAGATTTCCTTCCTGAAAGGACATTAGCGAACCAGATGAGTTTCATGGTCACTATTACTGAGACCAGTTTTCAAATTCCAAGTTTAATAATTGAATTTAAATTCCTCCCACTGCTGTGGTGAGATTTGAACTTATGTCCCCACATGGTCAATGGCAAAGGCTGGTGGCAGCCATGTTGGAGGTTGCTGCTGCCATATCAATTTAAACAGACAGCTCATGAAAGAGCCAGAAGGATAAAGATAGCACAAACTGACCATTGTCACCAGGTTGAGGTACAGTCTGATTTTGCCCAGGGATTCACTCCCCTGGACTCATGTATATTGCCTCCACCACACCTGGATCTTACAGTGGCCTCCAAGTTTGCTAATGATTTCCCTTTCTATTCTCACCACCAATTCTGTACACCCTCTCTTTCCCATGGATATACCTCCATGGGTATGTCCTCTAACATTCTGCTCTTCAAAATAACTTCTGGACCTCACCCCTCTCTGCCACTAATGCCCCTCACTCTCCCCAGTCCTGCCCATCCACCTGTCTCTAAGCTTGTCTGAATTTGGACAACAACCTGGTAATGCTCCATGCCAATGTCACTCTGCTTAGGTCAATGTCATCCCATCACAGCAGCCCTGGTTTTAACTCTGCAATACCTCTATAATATTCTCTCCATTGCCAAATTATCACAAGGATGTGGGTATCTTAACAATCGCTAAGTAGCCGGCTTACACATTGAGTTACCCTCTGTCCATTTGCGAGTGTGTTTTAGTTGCCACCACAGACCCAAGATTATTGTTTCTATTCACACTGTTTTCTCCTATCCCTCTTTTGTTATTTTTCTCTCCACCTCTCTGAACCCATCTCTCATACCATCATGTCAGTGTCATTCAGAATAGTATTGGGATACCAGGTGTTAGGGCCTCAGTTACAGCCAGCTCCATGATGTGAGAACTGCCTCCTCCAGAGTGCTCAGGTGGTGTGGGCATTGCCACCTGTGTCCCTACCCGTTCTCTCCTAGCCCCTGACATAATGGTTCTTTCCTTACTCTGCCTTTGTGAAGTGTCCTGCGACCTTCTGTTAAAGGAACAATGTCAATACAAGCTAGGTTAGATGTGACAATCATACGCCCACTACCAGGAGCAGGATTTTTTGGATGACAGGGTTTCCTGGCATCGCTACAGCTTTTTTAACATTTAGTGGGTCATTAATTGGTGAAGAGAAAGACTTGGAGGAAGTCCTATTATGGAGAGCTACCAGCCAATCAATTGGCCAGCAATACTGTAGTCTTAGCAGTGTGAGGTTCAAACAGTGGCCACTGCTGGGACTGCAGGCAGTACCCAAAGAAGAAGAGGTTACAGAGGCTGGACTGACATCAACCCCTGCAACTAAAACTGTTGGGCTACTTGTAGGTCTGGGCCTCCTATGGGCAGGTGGGCAGTTGGCAGGCCACAAACAGCAAATCCAGTGCAAGGCGATTGTAAAATTCTGTCCCAGACTCCTGAAACAACTGCTGTACTCAGAAAACAATTGTGGCTGCAGACTCCCAGGAGGACAGTAGGATGTCTTAAGGAGACCTTGGCTTAGAAGTAAGCAAAATGGTGAAGGTTCACTCAGAATGGCATCAAACTCATTGAGAGACTTTGTCAGGTGCATGTACAGGTGAAGTTTGAAGCACCGAAGTGAGTGCACAAACCTCCAAACAATCCATCAACCCCATTCTTTGGGCACCATCTGCCCAGCGTGTGGTAGAGTCCGCAGCTCACATGTTGGACTCATCAGCCATTTGATAACCCATCAAATCAAGGTGAAAGCAAGTCATCCTCAATCCTGTGGAACTGTCAAAGACAAAGGAGCCAAAAGAATATTTTAAAATAGGATCAGGAGTAGAACCATTCAGCCCCTCAAGCTTGCTCTGATGTTAAATACATCATGACTGACCTTCTGCACCATCTTCACGTTTTCAGCCATTCCTCATTCCATATCCCTGATTCATGAGAAATCAAAAATCTTGCTATTTTTGCCTTAAATATGTTCAATATTGGAGCACTGACAACTTCTGGGATCGAGAAACAAAGATTCACATCCCTTTGAGCAAAGGTATTTCTTCTAGAATCTAGAGTCCACAGTAGGAGACATAACCTCTCAGTGTCTACCCTGTCAAATCCCTCCAGGATATTGCATTTTTCAATGCGATCACCTCTCATTTGTCAAGGGCTACAGAGATCAATCTATTTTGTCATTATTCAGTTAGTTTGAGAGACAGATACTATTTCACCATGAATACATCGCATGTACTTAACCTGTCTATCCTGTTTTGAAATAGTGACAGATTTGCAGTTTTGTTTCAGCATCTAGTTTTTGATTCAGTTATCTACCATCAATCATCACTCAAAATGGTCAATTATTGTTCACGCAGTTTCCGTGACTTCAACCTTGTTTGTAACTCTGTCAATAATATTTGAACAAAGCGAAAGGAATCCTCCATTTCTTGAGTCCCTGTCACTTGCTGTGTGACTCTTGTGTGGCAGGGTTCCTCTGAGAAGTAGACCGGCATTGCAGAAATACAGGCATCACATAGAATCATAGAACCCCTACAGTACAGAAGGAGGCCATTGAGCCTGCACCAACAACAGTCCCACCAGGTCTGAACCACATATTTACCTTGTTCATCCCCCTGACATTAAGGGGCAATTCTCAATGGTCAATCAACCTAACTTGCTCACCTTTGGAGTGTGGGCGGAAATTGGAGCACCTGGAGGAAACCCACACAGACACGGGGAGAATGTGACCTCCATACAGATAGTGATCCAAGGCTGGAATTGAATCCAGGTCCCTGGCAATGTGAGGCAGCAGTGCTAACCACTGTGTCATTGTGCTGTCCATCATTTAAAAAAAACTGATGATTATAAACATGGACTGGTCATGTGAAGATCTAGAGTGTTAAGGTATTGCATTGCTGGGTAGTAGGTCATCAAGGTTTATAGACAGGCTCCCTTTCTGAACATCCCCTCAGCACCGATCCATCCATTTGTCATGACCCATAGTTCCCAATGGATTATAGGCATCTCACTCTCTGTTCAGAGCACTTCTGCATACCATTGTAATTGAGTCCTTCTTCACTCCAATTTCCAATGCTGTTTAACCATCCGGGGAAGTGATCCCGGGTGCCAATATTTATCCCCTGATAGACATGACAAAAAAGGTCATCATGACATTGCTGAATCTTGCTGTGTGAGAAAAGGCTGTTGTATTTCTTTCAACACGTCACAAAATACCTTGGCTGTAAATTGTATTCGTGCATTCGAAGGGAATGAAAGAAATTGTAAAAATGCAAGTCTTTCTCTCTTTGCAGAGTAGAATTATACAGCATTAGCATCTTCACTGCATTACAAGCGGTTCATCTCATAAGTGTAAGAAATCATCCTGATGATTCACCTTCTACTGTCGCCAACACCAGACTCTCATCAACACCAGACTCTCACCTTGCCTTTTCTAGCAATCATAACTTCTCCATTTCCTCTTCTTCAATCCTGATAATTGCAGTGACTCTGATCTTCCTGCAGACAGATTCTTTGGTTCTTCATTCTGCCCAGCTGATTCTAAAAGCATTATGCCAGAGCCACATTTCTAATTTGTAATCCTCTTCTCATCGGCCTAATATCCAAAGACAAACAAAAGCTATTCACAATGGTCAAACGGCTGAGAAAGTCAGGTCTGAAGTTTGGGTTGAGCATCAACAAGATATGGTGAGATCTGTGTAATAACTTAGGCTGCAATCAAATGGTTGTCAATCAATTTGAATTTCTGGATCAAAATTGACCATAAATTGAGATAGCATCACCAAAATCCAGATAAGACTAGTTTTTGCCCACTCTATAACTTGTCAGCTGAACGTTCAACTGTTAATGGTTAAGCTGCTTCATTTGTTTGAGTTATAGTTAAACTGTGTTCTTAAATAAAATTTGTTTTACTACAAAAGATTCCTAAGTTGTCAGTGAAACCATTCCTGGAGCAAAGGAACCATTTTTCACAGTTATGCCAAAATAGAAAATTACATTAGCTAGTCTGCTTTCTAATGTAATTTAAGATTCTCGTCCAGTACCCGAACAATTATAGAATCCCTACAGTGCAAAAGGAGGCCTTTCAGCCCATTAAATGGGCATCGACAACAATCCCATCAAGGCACTATCCCTGTAACCATACATATTTACCCTGCTAATTCCTCAACAATTTAGCATGGCCAGTCAACCTAACCTGCACATCATTGGACTGTGGGAGGAAACTGGAGCACCGGGATGGAACCAATGAAGACACAAGGAGAATGTGAAAACTCCACACAGACAGCCCCACCCTAGGCTGGAATTGAACCTGGGTACCTGGTATGGACAAGGAAAATGGAATCCTCTTTTGTTCATGAGCATGATATGATATATGAATTCTCCCACTCTCACAATGCATTCTGACTCCAAATGGTAACTTCATTATTGTTTCAGCAAAATGATCAGATGCGATGAATTTATTTCATACAGCTTTGCTGCTTGTGTTTATAAATTTGTTAGTATTTGAGATGTAACACAGTGAAATGAAACAGCCAGTTTAAAAATAGTGGCCAGCACCTTGTGTTTTATTTATTTGTGAGATGTGGGTATCATTGGCTGGGCCTCCTGTTATTGCCCATCCCTCATTGTCCTGGAAATAAGTAGCTTGCTGGGCCATTTTAAAGGACAGTTAAGAGTCAACCACATCACTGTGGGTCTGATGTCACATGTAAGCCAGACCAGCAGATTTCCTTCCCCAAAGAAATTATTGAACCCAGGTAGGTTTTTCTGGCAACTGATGACCATTTCATGGATAGCGTGCTCGCACAGTACCTAACTCCATCCCCACCCCAGGCAGTGCTCCTGCAGATCCGTGCCCACTCTTTGGAATCGCTGGCTTCAGTCTGACCAACATCTGGAGAGTCAGCATAATTAGGGAGTGATCTGGGAAGGGGTTGAGTGTTTTTCTGGGGTGAGAGTTGTGCTGTGGCATAGTGTTATTATCACCAGAGAAATAATCCAGAGGCCCTGGATTGACTCACACCATAGCAGAAGGTGACAGTTGAATCCAATAAAAATCTGGATGAAAGTTTAATGAAAGACTAATTAACCATTGTCGATGGTTCAAAGATGAGACGGGAGGTTCTCTTCGGCCAATATGAATCCCTCAATCACAAAAACAGACGATCAGTTTGCTGTTAGTGGGAGTTTGCTGAATGCAAATGAGCTGTCACGTACATTACAACAGCGACTATGCTTCAGAAAGTACTTCATTGGCTGTAAAGTGTTTTGAGACGTCAAGTGGTTGTGAAACGTGCTAAATAAATGCCAAAAACTTTTTTTTCTCCTCCAGTGCATTCCAGACAGCGGAATTGTCTACTGAATGACATTCCTTGTGACAGCATATTTTTCATTATTTTGCACGCTGGCCACAAATGTGTTCAAGGGGAATGGAAAGTGCAGCCTCCAAGGGAGAACGGTCTGAGCTGAAGCAAGGCATTCACTCTGTGCCACACACACTGTCTTGTAGAACCCTGAATAGCTGAACAAACATCCAAACATTTCTACAAATTCAGCAGTAGCCAGTAGCAATCAATGAGCAATTAACCTGATGTAGTTGATGATCCATTGAAATAGTGTTGCTGGGAGTCCTGTCTGCCACTGAAGACATGTTCCGGTGCACAAGAGTAGGAGAGGGGTTCAACTGGAGTGTTCAACTCGGAAGTGACATTGCTAGCACCAAATCGGTATTACATGCCAAGTAATATCATCATGTTTCAACCTGCCTATTTCTGTTTCCACACCCCTCTAACCACCTTTCTAAAATGGCGTCCTACACAATTCGCACCAGAAGTGTGTATGCGTGATGCGGATGCCATTTTTCAACTCAACAACACCATTAGCGCCAAAAATATGGGCACCGTGCAATTGCATTTTGCAGCGTAACAGTTTACAGAGAATTATCAATTAGGTCAAATCATTCAGAAAGAATTAGCCAGTTGCTGTCATTCATCAATATTTTTCATTGTTATCACATACTTCGATAAAGGTAATCAGTAAGTAACAAGTCATACAAATCACATCAAGGAAGGTGCACTTTGACCCCAATAATATGACAGATTCAATCAGCAGAACCTATTTAAATCCTTTTTCATGATCTTTGCTTTCCAAACATATTTTTTGCTTGTGTCAGCTCACCATGCTTCCATCAAGGCTATTACCAGAACAAATGTAACTGGACTGGAGAAGCAATGAGTATTTAAATGGGAAAATAATCGATAGATGAAAACCATTTAAATTTTCCATTACCCCTTCCCTTAACAAGAAATTGTCCCATTGATTGGGATTTGAGGTAATAGCTGTAGGTCTTAAAGGAATAATTTGTCATTTGAGTTGTGCCTCTACCAAGAATATTGTTAGTTTATTCAACAAAATCTTTGTTCCCTCTCAAAGTGGTTGGTACAGAGGTGATTGGTTCATTGTCAATGTTTGCAGACTTGAATTAATGATAGTATGTCTGTCAACATGAACTCTGTCTCTGCTGCTTCATTACACTGGCTCTGAATTGCTCGAATAGTCTTTGTACAGTCCTGCGTATTTCGGGAATGACTGCAAGCTTCTCCAGGACCTGGTTATGCTGTGTAGCCTCTGCCTAGCCAAGCAAAGTCACTGCTGCAAAGATATCACTGTTCAGGACAGGGTTAGCCTGGACTAGAAGTGTCCACCATTTCCCCAGGGCCTGATACATCTTCAGAGGCTATACCAGAGAAGACAATACCAGCCTAAATTTGGATGGCAGATGGGTGGGAATTTGGCCCACCAAAGAGTCACAGGTCTGGAAGCATTGCACCACTCTTCTACCACCCCCCAATACCAAATAAAATTAATAATTGTTACAAAGATGTTACATATATTTTTTATTCCATTACCTAGCACCCGCTTGCAACCTTGGCATAAGCCATTCCTGATGTGGAGATGCCGGCATTGGACTGGGGTAAACACAGTAAGAAGTCGCACAACACCAGGTTTATTTGATAGTAAACACCACAAGCTTTCAGACTGCTGTTCCTTCACCAGCTGACTTTAACCTGGTGTTGTGAGACTTCTTACTGTATAAGCCATTCCTGACAGGGCTTTATATTTGAAATCGGGAGAAAGAAATGAAGCATGGTTACAGAGCTGGCATCAAGTAGGTGGATCCACATAAAGTCTGAGGTGGTTGAAGAGCGGAAAATTAGACAATATTTGGGTTCTCTTTGGAGCCTTCCCTAATTACTTCTCCGGCAACCTTATTTTTGGATGCCCCTTAGGTTACAGAAAAGGCTGACACAAGCACAGAGGTGAGGAATGCCTCATTTGTGTGTGATTGCTTGGCCTACTTTCCTTGGGGGATTATTCCTTAAACCTTAGCACCAACGGAAAGCTAATGAAATTCCATCAGAATGGATGATGCCCTCCTTCTTCCTGATCTTTACACATGGAGGTAAAGTTCCCCAGGGCAGCGGGTAAGGGAAAAAGAGCACAAATTCACCTGATTGACCTCTCTCTGGATCCATTCCTGATGACTGGACTGCAGTGGTTCCAGAAAGTGACTCACCAAGGGTGAATAGGGACAGGCAATAAATGCTGTCCCAGATAGTGACTCCCACATGCATGAAAGAATCTAAAAAGCTCAACTGCCTAAAGCTGAATCATGATTTGGTGTCCAGTATTTCCACCATTCCCCTCCACCCACAACATAGGTGTTAGCATCACTCCCCTTAAAATCTCATCCATCCTTTCTAACTTCCATCCTATCTCCAACACCCTCTTCCTCTCTCAGATTTGAAACAATTCAATTCCACACCCACCCCTTCTGCCACACTGTATTCAAACCCCTTCAGTCAGTTTCCAACCTGCCTTTAGTATTGAGGTTTCCCTGATCAGACTCACAAATGACATTTTTCAGGATAGCTTTGTCTCATCATCATTATCCTCAACCTCTCAGTGACCTTTGGCATGTTTGACCCCTTCACTGCTTCCTGTTCTGTTGTGCTAAGTTATCATGGTTATGCTCTTGTTTGGAAATGGACTCTCCTGCAATGTTCATTCTATAATGTGTCTTTGGTAGATATGTGGTTCAGTTAATTGTCACTGTTTCCTGAAAGTTGATAAGTAACTGATACTGTGACCTGTACATGTCTTACCACAAAACACTTCGACTTTCTCAGGAGACTAAGGAAATTTGGCATGTCCTCTACAATTCTCAGCAACTTCTACAGATGTACCTTAGAAAGCATTCTTTCTGGTTATATCACAGCTTGCTATGACTCCTGGTGGAGGTGTTGGGGAAGAAATGGGCTTGAGAGGGGAGAGATGTGATGATGGTCATGGGGGATCGTCAATAGATTTCCCTGTTAAAGTATGAGCTCCCTTATCAAGTGAATGGAGGTTTGCCCAATAGGGAAAGAGCAGTGGGGCATTTAAAACCAGCTGGCAGTCAGGCAGTCAAAAGCCTTTGCGGTTGACCTGTACTCTGCAGCTGCTGAGCAGCACACTGAGCACATTGTAAATAAAGGGTGACAGTGATGGAAGACTGTCCTCAGTAAGATTATTACAGTAACCTTTCATTCTCTTCTCCATCATAGGCTTGTCTCGTCTCCCCTTGAATGCGTCTCCAACGTCTGCTTCAATCAATCCCAAAGGGAATGAGTTCCACATTCTCACCATTCTCGGTAAAGACATTTATCCTGAATTTCCTACTGGGGAATGGCCTCTAGGTATGCTCTTCCCAACCTGAGGAACCATTCTCTCTGTATCCACTCTTAAAAGCCTTTCATAATTTAAGGTCATCCCTCAACTATTTATCAAGAGAAAAGAAAGCCAGCCTGTCAATCCTTTCCTGATGTGCAAATCCAAACATATCTGGTACTATTCTTGTAAATCTTCTCTGTATTTTCTTCAATGCCTCTACTGTTTACTACTGTTATTGACCAGAACTACACACAGCCCTCATAACTGATGCTCGATGCAAGTTTAGCACAACATCTTACTTTTCAATTCTGTCCCTCTAGAAATAAAGCCTAGTGCTTGGTTTGATTTTTATGGCTTTGCTGACATGTAAGTACATCTTTTAGTGTTTGATGTGCATGTATACAGAGATCCCTTTGTTCCTGTATTCCATTTATACTTGCACCTTCCAAGTATTAAATGATCTAAGAACATAAGAAATAGGAGCAGGAGTAGGTTATCATTCAATAAGATCATGGCTGATCTGATAGTGGCTCAGTTCCACTTTCCTGCTTTCTCCCCATAACCCTTAATCCCCTTGTCTGCCAGAAACCTATCTACCCGTGTCTTAAATATATTTAGCGAGGTAGCCTCCACCACTTCAACGGGTAGAGAATTCCAGAGATTCACCACCCTTTGAGTGAAGAAGTTCCTCCTCAACTCCGGTCTAAACTGCCCCCGCCTTATCTTGAGACTGTGCCCTCTAGTCCTGCTGTCCTTTCTGAGCGGGAAGAATCTCTCTACCTCTACCCTATCCAACGCTTTCATTATCTTATACGTCTCTATAAGATCCCCCCTCATCCTTCTAAACTCCAACAAGTACAGACCCAGTCTATTTAGTCTCTCTTCATAGTCCAACCCCCTCATCTCCGGTATCAGCCTAGTGAACCTCCTCTGCACTCTCTCCAAGGCCAAAATATCCTTGCTCAAGTGCAGCGACCAAAACTGCACACAGTACTCCAGCTGTAGCCTCACCAGTGCCCTGTACAGTTGCAGCAAGACCTCCCTGCTTTTATATTCTATCCCCCTCGCTATAAAGGCCAGCATCCCGTTCACCTTCTTGATCACCTGCTGCACCTGAAGACTGGGTTTTTGCAACTCATGCACAAGGACCCCCAGGTCCCTCTGCACCGTAGCATGCTGCAGCTTTTCACCCGTTAAATAGTAATCCCTCCTACTATTATTTCTGCCAAAGTGGATAACCTCACACTTGCTAACATTGTACTCCATCTGCCAGGTCCTCGCCCACTCGCTTAGCCTATCCAGATCCCTCTGCAGACTTTCCACACCCTCCGCACAATTTGCTTTTCCACTCATCTTTGTGTCATCAGCAAATTTTGTTTCCCTACACTCAGCCCCCTCCTCCAAATCATCTATATAAATGGTAAATAGCTGAGGCCCCAGCACCGATCCCTGCGGCACTCCACTAGTCACCAACCGCCAATCAGAATAGCACCCATTGATACCAACTCTCTGCTTCCTATTAGACAACCAATCCTCTATCCACGCTAACACCTTACCCCCAACTCCATGCAACCTAACCTTCTGAAGCAACCTTTTGTGCGGCACCTTATCAAACGCTTTTTGAAAATCGAGAAACACCACATCCACTGGTTCCCCTCTGTCTATCGCACTAGTCACATCGTCATAGAAATCCAATAAATTTGTCAAACACGACTTCCCCTTAACGAATCCGTGCTGTGTCTGCACTATCAAACCATTCTTTTCTAGGTGCCTCGCTATTTCTTCTTTGATGATGGATTCAAGCATTTTTCCAATTACAGACATTAAACTAACTGGCCTATAATTCCCTGCCTTTTGCCTGCTACCTTTTTTAAACAGTGGCGTAACATTAGCCATTTTCCAATGATCTCCCTATCCTTCTTACCAAAATGAACTACTTTACATTTATCTGTTTGGACTTCATCTATTAATTACGTTTCCGTTCTTCAAGTTTGTTAATGTCCTCCTGTCATTTGTTGCAGCCTTCCTCATAAGAACATAAGAAATAGGAGCAGGAGTAGGCCAACCAGCCCTTCGAGCCTGCCCCGCCATTCAATAAGATCATGGCTGATCTGTCGTGCCTCAGTTCCACTTTCCCGCCCTCTCCCCATAACCCTTAATCCCCTCTCTCATCAAAAACCCATCAACCCGCGTCTTAAAAATATTTAGCGAGGCAGCCTCCACCACTTCAACGGGCAGAGAATTCCAGAGATTCACCACCCTTTGAGTGAAGAAGTTTCTCCTCAACTCCGTTCTAAACCGCCCCCCCTTTATCTTGAGGCTATGCCCCCTAGTCCTACTATCCTTTCTGAGCGGGAAGAGTCTCTCCACCTCTATCCTATCCATCCCGTTCATCATCTTACACGTCTCAATGAGATCTCCCCTCATTCTTCTAAACTCTAACGAGTACAAGCCTAATCTATTCAGCCTCTCCTCATAGCTCAACCCCCTCAACTCCGGAATCAGCCTAGTAAACCTCCTCTGCACTCCCTCCAAGGCTAAAATCTCCTTGCGCAAGTACAGCGCCCAAAACTGCACACAGTACTCCAGCTGCGGCCTCACCAACGCCCTATACAGCCGCAGCAAGACCTCCCTACTTTTATATTCAATCCCCCTCGCGATGAAAGCCAGCATCCCATTCGCCTTCCTGACCACCTGCTGCACCTGCAAGCTGGGTTTTTGCGACTCATGCACAAGGACCCCGAGGTCCCTCTGCACCGTCGCATGCTGCAGTTTTTCTCCACGTAAGTAATAATCCTTCCTACCATTATTCCTACCAAAGTGGACCACCTCGCACTTACCAACATTAAATTCCATTTGCCATTTCCTGGTTCATTCGCCCAGCCTATCTAGATCCTTCTGTAGACTCTCCCCACCCTCCGCACAATTTGCCTTTCCACCAATTTTGGCGTCATCAGCAAATTTCGACACCCTACACTCGGTTCCTTCCTCCAGATCATCTATATAAATGGTAGATAGCTGAGGCCCCAGCACCGACCCCTGGGGCACTCCACTAGTCACCATCCGCCAATCCGAATAGCACCCATTGACCCCCACTCTCTGCCTCCTATTTGACAATCAGTCCTCTATCCACGCTAACACCCTACCCCCAACACCATGCCCCCTGATCTTCTGTAATAACCTCTTGTGAGGTACCTTGTCAAACGCCTTCTGAAAATCCAGGAAGACCACATCCACCGGCTCTCCTCTATCCACTGCCCGAGACACATCCTCATAGAACTCCAGTAAATTTGTCAGACACGATTTCCCTTTTAGGAAACCGTGCTGCGTCTGCTCTATCAAGCAGTTCCCCTCAAGATGCCTCGCTATTTCCTCCTTGATGACGGATTCTAACATTTTACCTACAACAGACGTTAAACTAACAGGCCTATAATTCCCCGCCTTTTGCCTGGCACCCTTCTTAAACAACGGCGTAACATTAGCTGTTTTCCAATCCTCAGTATTACTATTCTCACCAATTTGGTGTTATAACCAATGTAACAACTATGTTTTGGAATCAAGTAAATCTCCCTGTGTCCTCTTTGAAACCTTCAAAATTGGACACAATTCTTCAGCTGGGGCTGAACTAGACTATTATAGACGTTGAACTTGGCTTTTACATCTCATTCCTTTATTTAAACACAGGATCTCAAACAGCTATTACTGTCAGTATCACAATTCTAATTGACTTACAATCCACAGCCTTGGCTCCTGGTTCAAGCTGCACTGCTGAATGTTAGGGCTCTGAG
This sequence comes from Carcharhinus amblyrhynchos, assembly GCF_965287045.1. Taxonomy (NCBI): domain Eukaryota; kingdom Metazoa; phylum Chordata; class Chondrichthyes; order Carcharhiniformes; family Carcharhinidae; genus Carcharhinus; species Carcharhinus amblyrhynchos. The sequence goes on along the minus strand of NC_137327.1, from coordinate 58,094,543 downwards.
CTTGAGTTCAGCCAGACTCTTCCTGCAAACTTTCAGAATTTTACAGGAGTCTTTTTGACACTGTCTCCAATTCCTAGAACTCATGGCCCCAGAGGTGTTAATATTCCCTCTCTAAAATTATCTAACACACAGAATCCTCGGCACCCACCCGAGAAGGCGGTTGGAAAGTTAACATGCTGACTCATCTGAAGGTCAGCATCTCCGACAGTGCAATGCTGAAAAAAATGTCAGCTTGGATTACATCCATATATCCTGGAGCAGGACTTGAATCTGTCAACTTCTGACACAGAGGAGAGAGTGCTATCCCATTGAGTTGATACAGCAGAGAGTGGCTAACCTTTTTGCGCAGCATTGTGGCAGTGATCATTCTAAATAATGCATCGATGCACTTCTTGTGATGTCGGAGAGCATTGTAAGAATTGGTATGGCTTCTGAATCAGACTACCTTGAACTTCTGGCTTTGACCTTCATATGACCAGCCGGTGACCTGTAAGATGAGGGCTAACAAATAGCCTTTAATCCATGTTCAACAGTGTATACTGGGAATTTCAGCTGTGAGAATTTAAAAGTATGTGTTTTGTTTGAAAAAAATACCTGCAGCTTTTCCTTAATGCACCAGAAAGAATCTGGATTTTCTGGAGAAGGTTATAAATAATCAAATGAGAGCTTTGATCGATCAATTTATCCTCATCTGTCTGAATGGAAATGTTAAAGTCACTTTTTATCTCAATGGCATCAACAAAATACTGAAAAAATCCTAAAAAGAGTTCTCATCTATATTTTACCTGCCTCCTTCTTTTGCTATCTGAGACACTGTGACAAGTTACTTAAACAAAAGTCAGTTGTGTAAGTGGGATTGATTCACTAATGCCAAACTGTCCTCCCTAAGAAGATAAACCGAGCATTGGGAAAACTTAAACAAGTCAAGCTTTGGTTGGGGAATGAGGTGAGGAGGCGAGGTTCTGAGGAATAAGTATGTTGAGGAAGCAAATCAGCTCAAAACAGGTAGCTGCGTGGACAGATAATTCTTCAGGCATAGGAATGAGGTGCAAGTGAAAGATAGGAGTAAATAAAAAAGCAAGCAAAAAACAGAAGGGAAAGCAACACTGCAGAGTCAGCAGGTATCAGATTGCAACGTTTATAATCTATACCACATTAAGGCCATTTGCCTTTTGCAAACAACGGTCTTTAATCAATCCAGTTTCCAAACACAGCGTATATTACACGAAGCAAGATTATTATGACAGGTTTTATAGCTCTTCAACTCCCAGGGCCAGATTTTCACAGAATGGCTCTCTGTTGTGGCAAAAATGACAGAAGTGGTCCAAAATTGTAAGTCCCTCCCCTGAAAGTGTAACTTCATTTTTCCAGGCGGGAGAATAGGAACTGCTGGCCTTTTAAATCATCAGCTGCCTCTGCTGAAATGGAACCTTGGTAGCCTTGTAGTATAAAACCAGAAAAGTGTAGATTAGACATGGTCAGAGCAGGATTTGTTTGGATAGCTATAGTACCCTTTGAACAGGTATAATATCCCTTTAGGTCTGACCCCCAAACCACTTTTGGAGGAAGTCATGTGTCCTTTAAAATTGTTAAGAGTAGGCATAAATGTGTTTGAAGTGCATAAAGTAATTACCGTCAAATTCTTCCAAGCATTGGAACTGTCAACAGACCTCTCAAAGGGACGTGTCAAAACCAACAAATTGACCTATCGAAGAGAGCTGTCAAAAGTTTCAAGGCATTTCAAAATCCTGCTATTTAAATCTTTAAAAACATATCTGGTCTGTTAAAAAAATGATTGCTTGCTATTTCACTCTGTCTGTTGGCATAGGCTAGAAGGCTTCCATTATTGATTACTGCTTCATGACAGATTTTACAACCATCACAGAAGAGTATCTGCCTTTTCACAATTTGATTTGGCAGTGGTAATAGACTCTTTGATGTGGGACTATGAATTCCAATGCTTGTTGTACTAAAGGATTGCACGCTTGAATGAAACGTTTGTCATTAAAAATCTTTATTTATTTGAATGAATGTAAGTGTAATAATTGGGATTTTATGAATGAGTGTTCTTTTCAATATTATGAAGTATGTTTTAGACGCAAAACTTTATTTCTCTGTATGGGTATATCCATATATCCTGGAGCAGGACTTGAATCTGTCAACTTCTGACACAGAGGAGAGAGTGCTATCCCATTGAGTTGATACAGCAGAGAGTGGCTAACCTTTTATTAGTTGGCACAGTAGGTCAAGAGTAAATGGTGGCTGCATGGGTCAGCATGAGTTGACACTAAATTGGCATAAAGGCTATAAAGGACCATAGGGGGTGGGTAATAGGCACATAGATTGTATAGAGAATATGAGGAGCCATAAGGTTAGTTTGATGGGATATACTATGGCAAGGGGGTCTGGTGGGCCTTGGGACGGTGAGTGCTGGGCATGAGGTGGCATGTGTTGGCATGGGTGGAGAGTGGGGCAATGTGCAGCGTTGTGGTGGGGGTTGGTGTGGAGTGAGGGCTGAAGGGATGTTTTATGTTTTATCATTGATATTTAAATTTTGGGTGCAGTGGCAGATCCCTGAGGCAGGCCTTTCATCTGGCCAACCTCCATTCTTCGAGGCCGTCCACCCTGATTTCTAACACTAACTGAAAATCTGGCATTTGGGCAACGGGTTTTAAAGGCCAGGTTCACAGAGCTGGGAATTCTCCCTCCTCTGTGCACCCAACCCGGAAGCCAGGATTTGGGCCCCAGTATCTCTCACTCTGTCACGGAACTCAGTCTCTGTCTGACTAAACTTACTGTGGTTGTGTGAGCAAATTGCTTTAACAGAAAAGCCGTGACACAACCCTGTTGCCTACTATAGCGTCAATGCAAGGTCATATACATCCTTTTCCATTGTCACAATAGCCCTAAATAATTAGGCCTTTTAAGGGGATTCAAAACGGCTTGGGACGAAAGATCAGCAGATCAGCATAGATACGATCAGAGTAGATAGGGTACAGAAAGAGTTATCACAGAATCATAGAATCTATAGCACAGAGACACACACCTTTCAACCCAAACTGATCCATGCCAACCAAAAAGCCCATCTAAACTAACCCCGTTTGCCCACATTTGGCCCATATTCCTCTAACCTTTCCTAGCCATGTATCGCCCAAATGCCTTTTAAATGTTGTCAATGTCCCTGCCTCAACAGCTTCCTCCAACAGCTCATTCCACATATGTACCACCCTCTGTATAAAAATGTTGCTCCTCAGGTTCCCCTCTTTTCCCTCTTAACTTAAACTTATGCCCTTAAGTTTGCATTCCCAAACCCTGTGAAAAAGACTGAGTGCATTCATTCTATCCATGCCCCTCATTGATCTTATACACTTCTATAAGATCACCCTCAGTCTTCTATGCTCCAAAGAAAGAAGTCCTAGCCTATTCATTCTCTCCCTATAACTAACCCCTTGAGTCTTGGCAACATCCTTGTAAATCTTTTTTGCACTCTCTCCCATTCCTATGGCAAGGCGACCAAAACTGAACACAATACTCAAGGTGCGGCCTCACCAACTTCCTGTACAACTGCAACATAACTTCCCAATTTCTATACTCAATGCCCTGACTGATGAAGGCCAGCATGCCAAAAACCTTCTTCACTGCCCTATCTACTTGTGACTCCACCTTTAGAGAACCATACACCTAAATTCCAAGGTTGTTCTGTTCCTGTTCTCTGAGTTATAAAGCACTCAAAATATACTGCTTGCATAGACATACCTATAAACACCATTAGAGAGTTTAGACATATAGTTTTGAAAACATATTCTGTATTAAAAATATACACCTTTGTTAACAACATAATGCTCATAAGGCATGATGGGATGTAATTAAGTAAAAAGAACCACATTCCTTAAAACAATACTGCTGCTGAGTAAAGGGAGAAATAATTCTTATTAGAACCACTAATGAGACAGCCCTTATGAATGGGAAATATATTGAACCAAGGACATCAGATAAGGGGATCTAGTAAACATCAGGAGACTATGAGTAAGAACCTTATGTTCCACAAGCTGATCATGCAGTCCCATACTGCCCTGGAGCAGATGTTATTGGCCAAGGTATGTTATCTATAGATATAATGATTGGCTCATACCCAACTGGGTGGGCAAATAGCTTTTGAAAATTGGATAATTGCAGGACTAAGAGTAATATAATTTCAGAGTTGATTTGAAACTGTCCTAAGTCACTCTCCCTCCACATGGACCAAACCTGGAAAGTAATGAACATATTTTAAAAGAGTACTGTCTCTGCAAGTCTTTGTGTTAGCTGAGTCGTAATTAAGAGGGAAATCATACAATTAAGAGGAAAGCCAGCCTAATACACAGTCTCTGTAAGAACAGGCCTCAGTGTGTATCAGGGAACATCAATCAATCAATAATGCAGGTTTCACCTTAATAGCCTCAGGTCAGGTCATTGAACTTCTTTCTGCACCTCTTCTGGGTCAACAGGACTAAACTGCTGGCAATTATACATATAGTCGCTTCAGAATATGCTTTCTTGGCAGTGCGGTAGGGCATTCTTCTTCCATTTGATGGAATAGAATGTTCTTCCTGCTCCTTATCTCTGGATCATTATCAGAGAATCTTGGTGTTCTCTCAGCCGATAGTCTTTCCCTTCCAGTCCACAAACACTGTCTACAGTGAAGCTTACAACTCTTTAACCAGGAGGTGGGAGGGGAGGGAGACACTGCCAGGAAATTACATTGAGGCTGTTCATAATGTCATCCCTCACAAGCTGTTCACTCACCAGCACTGTTCCCATTGACAGATCATCCGTCAAATTGGTATGAGCTTTGAGGCAATGATACCAGCTGAAGGATGTCTCCATTACTTCCATTTGTCTATTTTGAGGGTGTGGAAAGGAGGAATTGAAATTTCCACCAACTGTATGAGGAAGAGGCTTGGCTGTGATTCACTCTCTTTCACTCTCAAATGGGTTTTCTGGCTTAACAAGAATTTGGGTGATTTAACCAATACCTATTGAATGGCACATGAGAATGAGTCAGAACTTCCACAAGAGGGAAGAAAATTAAAATTTTGCGGAAACTTCCAGCAGATATTGCGTTAAATATGTCATGTGGTGGAGACTTCCCACGCCATCTAATGAGTTATAGAGAATATTGAAAGTACTAATAATCTGATTTGACATTAAAATAGATATCGTAATATTCAGAAATCCTCGCTCGCTATGCAAAAAGCAGATATTACTCCAGTAAATCTGCAGTGTAGGATCAATAATATTAATCAAAAATGGAAAATGTAATTACATCTGATGGTACATGCGGCAGAACAGTTTTCAGCTTGCTGTTAGATAAATGTTAGCAATTTCGGTTATCTTGTTTATGTTTAAGCTGCCCTATTGATCTATTTTATTTATTTTCCTCGATGAGATAATCTTCTGGGTAGTTATTGCACTCCCTACTGCGTACATTTTATTTGAAGTGGTCTATGAGTTTGAAATGAGGGTGGGCTAGGGGTTGATTCATGAAAAGCAATTTGGCGCATTATCTTATTTGCATAAAAAACACACCATGCAATTATGTAAATTGCTTCAAAATGCATAATTCCTTCCCTTGATTGCAACATCATTTTGACACGCAGTTCATCTCTGTCGATAAATAACAAGAGAATTAGCAAATACTTTTATTTTGTGACAACATTTCTCCGCCTCTCAGGCTGTAACTCCCCCCAACTCCAGTACATTTCCTTGAATAAAATGTTCAATAATGATTACTCCGGGCAGGAAAATGGCACTGTAGCATGGAATGTTTGAGTTCCTTGGCCAAAATTTTGCTTGCAAACAGATATTTGCTCTCGAGATGCATGAGTGATATTGGTAAGGCGGCATTTCGCGCCTGCTCTGAAGAGGATCTTCAATGACATGTAACATGTACAGTCAGGGGCTTTTTCCCAAGGTGAAAGTGTCAATTAAAAGGGAGCACAGGTTCAAGATGAGAGGGGGTAAGTTTAAAGGAGGTGTACGGGGGAGGTTTTTGATGCAGAGAGTGGCGAGTGAGGACTTACTCAGTTAATGGTAAGGCACTGGGGAAAGTTACAGAACAAAGAGATCTAAGCTTACATGTTCATAACTCCTTGAAAGTGCAGTCACAGGTAGACAGAGGGGTGAAGAAGGCATTTGGCAGGTTTAGTTTCATTGGTCAGAACACTGAATGCAGGAGTTGGGACGTCTTGTTGAAGTTGTACAAGGTATTGGTAAGGCCACACTTGGAATATGTGTACAGTTCTGGCCACCCTGTTTTAGAAAAGATATTATTGAACTAGAAAGAGTTCAGAAAAGATTGACTAAGATGCTACCGGGACTTGATGGTTTGAGTTATAAAGAGAGGCTGGATAGACTGGGACTTTTTTCCCTGGAACTTAGGAGACATAGGGGTGAGCTTATAGAGATCTATAAAATCATGAGGGGCACAAATCAGTTAAATAGACAACATCTTTTCCCAAAGGTATGGAAGTCTAAAACTAGAGGACATGTTTAAGGTGAGTACAAAACGATATAGAGGTGCAATTTTTTCATACAGAGGATGATGAGTATCTGGAACAAGCTGTCAGATGTAGTAGTAGAGATGGGCACAATTCTGTCTTTTAAAAAGCATTTAGGCAGTTACTAGGGTAAGTTGGATATAGAGGGATATGGGCCAAATGTGGGCAATTGGGACTAGGTTAAAAAAGAAGGATGGCATGGACAAGTTGGGCCGAAGGGCCTGTTTCCATGCTGTAAACCTCTATGACTTTATCAGTGTATGACTTTCTGTTCATCTATACTTTCCTGCCCATCTTGCCCATATTTATTCAGGAATGTGCTACCTGGCTTACTGACATTTTGTGGAGATGCCGATGTTGCACTGGGGTAAACACAATAAGAAGTCTCACAACAGCAGGTTAAAGTGCTACACTGATCATGTCCAGTCCTACTGATCCGTTCTCCATCTTTCAGCAAAGTGATAGTGGGTGGTGGAACTCCCAACGCATGGCATGACAGAACGAGGGCACTGCCAGTGTCTGGATAATAACCTCCTCTGAGGGTTCTTCAAGGTTGGTGGGGCTGAAAAAAAGGAGATTCAATAACATAAAAATAAAGAATGATTGAACATTTGCAATCAAGAATTTGGTGCTTCTTTTGATTTTCACCATGAGTTTCTCCCTTGACAACCTGTTACACCTGAAAGGGTTAATAATCACGCAAGTTTAAAAGTCACAGAAGCTGCTGTGAGGGAAAGAAAAACAAAGATCTTTCTAAAATCTTCACTGATAAGCACCAAGGTCTTTAGTCTGAGAATTCATTAAAACAGACATCTGAATCTGAGAGGAGGACTGATATCCATAGACATAGACAAACTGCGACATCAGTGATAACTTGTAACAATGATGAAGTAGATTAGCTAACATGATAAAGTCTTCATGCTGATTTCATATTATAATTAATCACACATGAGATGATTGTGGATTGGTTTTAAAATGTGTATATTATGAATGATGTCACCTGAATCAATAATCATGAGTGGATGGAGATAACTCCAATACCTTGATTGGCACGTGCTAATTATTTAGAGTCGTAGAGATTTACAGCATGGAAACAGGGCTCCTCATGCAACAGGAAGCTGATGGCAAATGATGGCTGCCAAAGCCAACAGCTTGCTGCCCCTAAATTCAAAGATACCTTCCTCAAGCGCCGACTAAATACAATGGAGTTCCGCCATGATGTACCCTTCCTGTACTGTGGGTGAAGACCACCAAGCATTGTAACAAACACAGTATGGAAGGCGGTGGCAGCGGTGCTCAGTGCCAATGTCCTGCGGAAGAGGACAACCATCCCACACAGGAAGAGGATGAATGATCTCCATTCTGCTCGGGTAAGTTAGTCTTCTCAGCACACTGAACTCACACACTCACAGACCCATCGCACGTCCACGGGGATCTCAAGCGATGCCGGTTCAACAGGAACCACTACTTGCTCTCCCACACATCTCCATCTCCTCTTGGGATCATGTCCTCATCACCTCGCTGGTCCCGCTCACCATCTGCATATGGCAGATATCCTTATCATCTGCCCTGCAGGCGATCCACTGTTTTCATGCAGGAGGGACTGGCTCATCAAAGGGAGAGATCTCAGGTGGGCGGAGTAATACCAGAGCTGGATGTCCTCATGGATTCTGAGGACAGAACTATCCAGCTGGCTGGGGAGGATGTTGACCACTCGTGCTGATGGTGAGGTCAGCAGCAGTAAACCAAGTAAGGATCCAGCACTGTATCAACCATCAGACAACAATGGTGTGAGTCAAATCTCCTGTTTCTCAGGCACCTGCTGTGCATTAATGAGCTCTATTTTGTTTCACAGTTCCACTTGGGAAGCAGTCGAAGGAGTCCAATAGCCAGGCCCTCGACTCCAGCCCAGAGAACACTGCAGAGGAGGAATACGCAGAGCTTGATGTGGAAGAACCATCACAGCGCTCACCCAGCACCAGTGCAGAAGCACACACCTCAGTAGGATCTAGTTTTAGAGCAGCGTTGTTGCACGTCATACTTTCAAATCCACAACAAGCAAAGGCCGGTATGTCCCAGGGTGACGGCACTCAGAAGACTGCCAGGAATCTGCTGAGTCCCACTCACATGATGAACCTTTGGATTCAGTCATACCTCAGTTACTGGAACTCCAAAGGCAAGGGAGGGAAATCAGGAAGGGATGTCTGGTACTCTCCTCAGATTGCAAGGTATGATGGAGGAGTCTGTCCACTTTCAGATTGAGGTGATAACACTGACATGCTAAAGTACCAATGTCAAAACTGGTAAGGTGGTAGGTCACTGTGGAGACCTTGGTCCAGGACGCCTATTATGCACATTTTAAAAAATTCAGTGATGGGATGTGGGCATCTGTTTTTATTGCCTAATTAATCCTGAACCAAGGGAGGGTATTTTTAAGGATTTTTAAAGGGGCTGGAGTCACATATAGGCCAGACCAGGTGAGGACAGCAGATTTCTTTCACTAAAGGACGTTAATGAACCAGATGGGTTTTTACAATAGTACACAATGATTTCATGGTTATCATTATACTTTTAACTCCAGATTTTTATTGAATTCAAATTTCACCATCTTCCATGTTGGGATTGAAACCAGGATCCCAGAGGATTACCCTGAGTCTCTGGATTGCTTCATCCAGTGTTAGTATCACTGCACCACTTTGCTGGCATCTATTATTGTCAACATGAGAAAAGGGAGGGACACCTCAAAGAGGCAGCCAGGCCCCCAGGCGCCCATATGTAAACCTTCTCTGAACTGTTTCCAATGCATTTCCATATTTCCTTAAGTAAGGAGACCAATACTGTATACACTACTCCAGACATGGTCTCACAACTGAAGCATAACCTGTTAACTTGGGATTCAGTTCCTAGATGCACTGCAGCAATTCACCAAAGATCCTTAGACAGCACTTTTCAAACCCATGTCCACTTCTATCTAGAAGGACGAGGATAGCAGATACAATGGAACACCACCAACTGCAAGTTCCCAACCAAGCCACTCACCATCTTAACTTGAAAATGTATCACCATTCCTTTGGAATTGCTGGGTCAAAATCCTGGAATTGCCTCCCTCACGGCATTGTGGTCAACCCACAGAACCCACAGGACTGCAGCGTTTCAAGAAGACAGCTCACCACCACCTAATCAAGGACAACTAGGGATGGGGAATAAAATGCTGCCAGCCAGTGATGCCCATGTCCCATGAACGAATTGAGAAGAAAACATTCTATCAGCTTTACTAATTACTTGCTATACCAGACTTTTGCAGCTTATGCACTAGGACATCCAGATCCCTCTTATCTCATATTTCTGCAATCTTAACCATTTAGATAATATGCTTTACTTTAACTGTTCCTGCCAAAAAGGACAATTTCTCATTTGCTCACACAATGCTCCATTTGCCAGATCTTGACCCACTTTTATTTTATTCATTCGTGAGACATGGGAGTCGCTGGCTGGCCAGCATTTATTGCTCATTCCTAGTTGCCCTTGTTCAGAAGACAATTGAGAGTCAACCACATTACTGTGGCTGTAGAGTCAAATGTAGGCCAGACCAGGTAAGGACAAAAGGATTCCTTCCCTAAAGGACATTAGTGAACCAGATGGGTTTTTCCAACAATCGAGAATTTTTAAATGGTCATCGGTAGTTTCTTAATTCCAGATATATTTTATTGGATTCAAATTCCACCATCTGCTATGGTGGGATTCAAACCCAGGTCCCCAGAATGTTAGCTGAGTTTCTGGATTAATAATTTAACGATAATGCTATTAGGCCATTGCCTCCCCGCTTAATCTTTTTATATACATTTGTAGCACCCTTTTGTCCTCCTCATACCTTATCTATCTTTGTGTTATCAGCAAATTTAGCAACCATTCCTCCAGTCGCTTTGTCCAAGTCATACGTAAATTGTAAAAGGTTGATACTCCAGCATTGATTCATGTGGCACACCATTCTTCACGTCCTGCCAACCAGAAAAAGGCCCATTTATGCCAACTCTGTTTGTTGTTGATGAGCCAATCTTCTATCTATGCCAATATATTAAGATGTAATTTTCAGCCCAAATGCCAGGTTAAATTACATCACAGAAGTCCTGGCTTATTCACACTGAAAGAGCACCAATTTTGCACCTCCAATTGAGGTTTTGCAAGCTGCTGGTCCTGAAGCTGTAATTACGCCAAAACCTTCATCACTTGCAATGCTGTTAGGTGAGTTTTTGCCCTAACTTATTTGCATTTTTTATTTTTTGCTCTAACTGCAGCACAAAGAGGCAGCAGACATTCTTTTGGTGTTTATTTTTGTATGTTTCAAAAAGTTGTTTAACATATGAATAAAGCGCAGAAAGTGAAAAAATGATTTTTTTAAAAATTTTGTCATGCCAACTAATTCCAGTAAAAAAATTTGTTCCTATATAACAAAGTGAATGTCATTGTCTGGAATGAAATTCCAAAATTTGGATTTTGCAATATATTTTATGCAGTTTTTAACCCTATTTTTAGAGCCTCCCCAAGGCAATGTTAATCCTTGTGTAACTCAGCTAGTTCAAATGCTTCCGGAAAGTGTATCCAAGATGACATTTGCAAGTCTCCTTTAAACTGGTGTGAACTCAGTATCCAGTGCAATTTGAAAATCTGGAGTCATGTTCTATCACCACTGAAAAATTGTGCTTTTCACTTGATTCTTAACTGTGGTTCTTCTTGAGACTTTGATGTAGTCATGGAAGAATTAGGCTACATGCAAAATCCAAACCCTTCTCTCTCCCCTTTTCACCTCTCCCCCTCTCCTTCTTCCTCCTTCCCCCCCATCCTTTTCACCCTGACCTCCTTCCTCCTCTTTTTTTCCCTTCCCCTCCTCACCTCCTTGTTTAGTGACAACAGAATGGTTGTATTAATGTATAGATATTTTATTGATTGTTATTAGAGGAATATATTTTGTCAGCAACTTGAAAAGATGAGGCAGTTAAACATGTCAGTGCAGCTACTGCAGTAAAATATTTAGTTAAATGTTAACATGATCAAAGTTTTATACTTGTAACATTGTTTTTATGAATATTCTCCATTAAACTTCAAAATTCTACTAATGCTTTATTGAAACAAGACAAAAAAATTCAACATGAAATTATACAAATGCTTTATTGAAACATTTATTGAACAGATAAATATGAGAATTATAAATAAAGAAAGCAAGGCAGAAGAATACTAATGATAAACACTTCTAGATTTTCCACAGCCCAGAATAGAAGTCTCCTTTGATCGATCTCATGCAGGTATCCAAATCATGGTTCAAGTGATTCTGACCATATCCTAAATTAAAACGTACAAACACAAGAATCCCACATGTATTAAAAAGTTACATTTTAATATAATGCAGATTTAGGGCAACACGGTGACACGGTTGTTAGCATTACTGCCTCACAGCGCCAGGGACCCAGGTTCAATTCCTGCCTTGGGTGACAGTGGTGGAGTTTAAATAATCTCCCTATGTCAGTGTGGATTACCTCTAGATGCTCCGGTTTCCTCCCATGTTCCAAAAATGTGTGGATTAGGCTGATTGGCCATGCTAGATTGCCCCTTAATGTCAGGGAATTAACTAGATAAATACATGGGGTCAATGGAATAGGGCCTGGGTAAGATTGTTATCAGAGCAGGCTTGATGAGCCAAATGGCCTTCTTCTGCACTGTATGGATTCTATGATTCTAAACAGTATTTTCACAAATTTAAACAATAAAAAAAATTTATTTATGCATATTAAATCATTCTTCATTTACAACAATTAAAATTAAAAATTACAGATTGAATGAGCCAATAACATTAGTATTAATTACTTAAAAGAAATAGCAAAACAAAAACAAAATACAAATACACACCTTTCATAAGAGCAGGGAAATCATTCTGTTTTCAATGCAAAAGAGTCTTTTGGAACCTGGACCTCAATGGGTGTTTCCACTCTTGGCCCATCATAAGTGCACATGGTTAGGATTCGCTGGTGTTGCACTGGGGCCTGATGAGATGGCTGCGCTGAGGGTCAGAGGTTACTGCACCCATCAGGAGTTTTGGCAGAACTTCTCAGGAAACATAAATGTGCAAAAAGTTTTTTCTATTTTTGGCAGACCATACATTTCTGCCAGCTGATCAGTTACAGGCCAATATTTCCTATACCATGAGCTTTTATTGTTCACAGTAACCTTTGATGTGACATCTTATCTAAGTACAGGAAATCTAAGTACAGTAGATCCACTAGTTCCCCTTTATCCATAGCACATGTGACTCTTTCAAAGATCTCTGGTAAATTGATTAAACATGATTTTCCTTTCACAAAACCATGTTGACTCTGCCTGATGGCCTTGAATTTATCTAAATGTCCTGTTATAACATCTCTAATAGTAGCTTCAATCATTTTCCCTGTGACAGATGTTAAGCTAACTGGCCTGTAGTTTTCTGCTTTCTGTCTCCTTTCCTTTTGGAATAAAGGAGTTACTGTTTGCTATCTTCCAATCAAATGGAACTTTTCCCAAAGCTAGGGAATTTCGTAAAATTCAAACCAATGCATCATCTCACCAGCCACTTCTTTTAAAACCCTAGGATGAAGTCCATCAGGACTCAGGGATTTGTCAGCCCACAGCTCCAACAATTCACTCAATGCCACTTTTCAGGTGATTGTAATTTTCCTGAATTTCTCCTTCTGTCCATTTCCCGATTTACAGCTATTTCTGGGATGTTGTATCCTCTATAGTGAAGACCAATGCAAAATATCTGTTCAATTCAACTGCCATCTTATTTTCCATTATTAATTCAGCAGACTTACTTTCTATTGGACCAATACCCATTTTGTTAACTCTTTTATTTTTAAAATATCTATAGAAGCACTTACCATCTCCATTATATTTCTAGTTACATTTCTCTGGCACTCTAACTGTTTCTTCCTTATCAATCTTTTGGTCATTCTTTGCTGTTTTTTATATTCTGTCCAATATACTAACCTGCCACCCATCCTTGAGCAATGATATGCTTTTTCTTCAAGTCTGATGTTGTCTTTATTTTTTTAGTTAACCACAGGTGGTGGGCTCTCCCCATAATTTTTTTTTCTCAATGTAACGTAGCTATCCGTGCATTCTGAAATATCCCCCTAAATGTCTGTCGCTGTATCTCTGGTGACCTATCTGATAACCTAACTGCCAGTTAACTTTAGCTAGCCGTGCTTTCCTGCTCTCATAATCGGCCTTAGTTAAGGTTGAACTATTAGTCCTGGATCCATTCTTCTCTCCATCAAGTTGAATGCAAAATTCAATCATATTATGATCATTGCTACCTCGGCATGCCTTCACTATGAGGTCATGAAATAATCCTATCTCATTGTACAAAACCTCTGTGCCAGTATCAAGTATGTTAGGAATTTCTGACCTCTAAATTGATGGGCTAGAAGTCCTGGGAATGCTGGTCAATTTCACCTAGTCAGTGTGAGATAGGCACTGTTTCCTTGTAGGACCATTGTTTGCCCTTTCTATTGAAGGCTTTAACTGGCAGGAGCACTTAATTTCTGAAATATGCATATATTGTATGTTGGTGTTTGAGTGTGCGCTGTCCCTTTAAGAGTGTGGGTTAGATGACCACTATGGGATTATCTCCTTCTAGTGTGGGATCTAGTTGGATAGTCTGAGATCCAAATGTGGGACAGTCCATATCTCTAATAAAAAGCACCCACTGTTCAAATTACCAAGTCTACCTCATGATTCTTTATGCACTGTTAGTGCATAGGGGCAAACATAACAATTGGTCTTGAGGCTGCTTCCTGGTCTATGCATTCTGCTGGCGTTCTATAAGAACATAAGAAATAGGAGCAGGAGTAGGCCATCTAGCCCCTCGAGCCTGCCCCGCCATTCAATAAGATCATGGCTGATCTGTCGTGGCTCAGTTCCACATTCCCACCCTCTCCCCATAACCCTTAATCCCCTTGCCTATCAAAAACCTATCAACCCGCGTCTTAAAAATATTGAGCGAGGCAGCCTCCACCACTTCAACGGGCAGAGAATTCCAGAGATTCACCACCCTTTGAGCGAAGAAGTTCCTCCTCAACTCCGTTCTAAACTGCCCCCCTTTATCTTGAGGCTGTGCCCTCTAGTCCTACTGTCCTTTCTGAGCAGGAAGAGCCTCTCCACCTCTATCCTATCCATCCCATTCAACATCTTATACGTCTCAATGAGATCTCCCCTCATTCTTCTAAACTCTAACGAGTACAAGCCTAGTTTATTCAGCCTCTCCTCATAGTTCAACCCCCTCAACTCCGGTATCAGCCTAGTAAACCTCCTCTGCACTCCCTCCAAGACCAAAATATCCTTGCATAAGTGCGGCGACCAAAACTGCACACAGTACTCCAGCTGTGGCCTCACCAGTGCCCTATACAGCTGCAGCAAGACCTCCCTACTTTTATATTCAATCCCCCTTGCTATGAAGGCCAGCATCCCATTCGCCTTCCTGACCACCTGCTGCACCTGCAAGCTGGGTTTTTGCGACTCATGCACAAGGACCCCGAGGTCCCTCTGCACCGTCGCATGCTGCAGTTTTTCGCCACGTAAGTAATAGTCCTTCCTACCATTATTCCTACCAAAGTATTCTGTTCTTGCAAAGAGGGAGGGGATCAAGCATTCCCCTGAATGCGCCATAGAAAGTATTCTTTCTGGTTGTATCACAGCTTGGTATAGCTCCTGCTCTGCCAAGACTGCAAGAAACTACAAAAGATTGTGAATCCATCACGCAAACCAGCCTCCCATCCATTGACTCTGTCTATATTTCCCGTTGTGTCAGAAAAGCAGCCAGGATAATTAAGGACCCCAAGCACCCGGATATACTCTCTTCCAACCTCTTCCATCAGGAGAAAGAAACAAATGTCTGAGGATCTGACTAAACAACAGCTTCTTCTGTGCTGCTATCAGATTTTTGAATGGATCTACCTCGCATTAAGTTGATCTTTCTCTCCACCCGAGCTATGACTGTAATGCTACATTCTGAACTCTCTCCTTTCCTTTTCTGTGAACGATATGCTTTGTCTGTATAGCACACAAGAAACAATAATTTCCATTGTATTCTAATATATGTGACAATAATAAATCAAATCAAATCAAAGGACTTCGTAGGGTGACACTGGAAAACAATTGCAGCATGGCAATCAGATGAAGAATGAATAGGAATGTTGTGACTTCACCCAAACAGCCCTTTCTTGGGGAAGGTAAGAATTGCCTGGGAGCTAGCCGTAAACATCGGGGGGGAAGAGGGAACCGAGGGGATTCAGGCTACCGGCGATGGCAGAAGGAGGTTCTGGGCCCAGACTCGCATGGAAGCAGACACCAAGGAGACTTGGGGTGCGGGTGAGGCACCGGCTACCCTTAAACCTCTTATAAAGAGCTCACAGTGTTCATGTTACCAAGCCTACCTCATGATTCTTTATGTGCCCTTATTCCATAGGGGCATACTGTCCTGCTGCATCTGAAACACTCCTGATGGGCAGTTTGTGCCATCGTCTCGCACCACAACACGGACATTTCAAAATGGCAGCAGGCCGGTTACCGGCCACCAGTATCATTTTGGTGGGCTTCGACATGGGCTGAGTTATCGAGTTTGGGCCGCAAGCAAGTGGACCTTCCCAGTGCTTCAGCATGGGATGTGACAGTAGGCCGAACTCACTCAGCTGGGACTTGCTGACTGAGACAATATTATGTCAAGTGGGGTTGTTGCTAAGGACTAGTTATTGGGCCCCCCAGAGTGGTCAGGAGTGAATGAACGACCCTGTCTGAGACCCGGGAGACATCGATACCAATGATCCAATTTGTGACTGACCCCTCATGACAAGGGAAAGATCCAAACTAGATTGGTTGTGTGTGAGTGAAGAGATCCGAGGCCACTTGGAATAGCCGACAATGTCCTAGTCTGACCAGCTCAGCTCCAGATCAACAAGTTGGAAGAACCATTAATTATGCATTAATGATGCATTCATTACCAAGCTATTGAGTGTTAAGATCTGAGGTAAATCTTTTGTCTCGCTACATTTAGTGGCGAGTTTGGATGAAACACAAGAGTTATTGATTCTCTGTTCTGCTTCGGTCTCACAATTATATTACACTCATTTTTAAGTGACTGGATTCAAAAGCTGGGATTTCAAGAGGGATGGGGAGAGAAATAATTGGTGTTTCAAATTCCTCAGCACAGTGCTAATTTATGCAGGTTCTACTTTGGGTGTGATGAATTGTTTCTACTCCAGGTTAAACAGAGCGGTGATTTTCTGCGTATCACACTGCACACACCATTTCCCTGTCACCCTCTTCAGAAAATTAATTGCTGGAATGTTTAAAAAGGTCTGCAACATAAAATGAAAATAATGATTATGGCATTATCCCCAATGCATTTTCTTAATTGTAATTCCAGTTGTGGAATTAATCCCTTAAGGCTCATAACCACACTTGGTTCAATTCCCAAGATGCAACAGTTCATATTTGGTTGATTTCTGCACATTAATAAAGACATGATCCCTGATATTCATTCAGTTCCACTTTATCTTTGTAATGTTTAGATTAAAGGATTGTTGAGGAAAATCGATGTCCTCATGTCTTTAAGTTGTTAATTTGCCTACAAGTTCAGCTGTTAAATGACAAAAGAATAAGAGAGCTAAATTGGATGATGCAATGTCCATTTTTTAGCGCCCATAAGGCTCCATAATGGTCAAAATAGGATCCCCAATATGTGAATATATTCCTAAGGGTAAGTGTGCAGGCAGTTATCTTGGTAAAGTTGCCCTGAAAACATATTCACAACAATTGCTGACAACGTGTGGAGTGGCAAGATATGAAATGTACATCAATGTGCATCATTGATTTGAAGCCAATGCTGCCATTCTTGAACTCCATACTCCAACCTTGTCCTCATAATCTTACACATCTGAACAAGAATATCACCTGAGCTGAAGTACCTGCCACAGACGGAGCTGATGGACCTGCTATTTAATCACAAACTACTTACAGTTATGTTGTTGAATTTATCTTTTGGCTGCTGCTGCAATTGTACATATTTT
Organism: Carcharhinus amblyrhynchos; assembly: GCF_965287045.1. Lineage (NCBI taxonomy): Eukaryota > Metazoa > Chordata > Chondrichthyes > Carcharhiniformes > Carcharhinidae > Carcharhinus > Carcharhinus amblyrhynchos. Next base: position 58,076,911 of record NC_137327.1, on the reverse strand, counting down.
TTGGAGCTGTCCTATGCATAGTGAAAGTATGATTGCTGTACAGAGTGTGGTCTAGTTGGCATTGAGGTCATTTTTGGGGCATTTAAAAGTTTCAATCACTTCCTTTCAGCTTCAGGTGGTTCGATAGGGTTTCTTCAGGGTATTGAGCACAACTGTATGAATGAGCAGAAGTCATCCAGATTGGGACAAGCTGTTGGAAGGGGGAGGAGAAGCAGGAAGAGGAAAAGAAAGGTCCTTAGCAGAAGAACTTATTGCTGATGCGATTAAGGGAGCAATTCCCTTACCTCAGCAATGACCAATGTATGGAACAGCCTCTCTTCACAAAAAATGTGACTGAATTTTGCCAAATGCTACCATCAAAACTACAACCTCAGAGCAGGTGATAACCATGCTTATGTATCTTAACTGGTTCCACGGCCAGAGGGAGAAATCATGACTGTTATATTTGTAGCATTTATTGCAGGATCAAAGAAAAGAAAGTAGCACATGACATCTCCTCTGTGATCATTCTCACCACCAGTGCCTGACAAGACTGTGTCCCCAGCCTCTTACTATACCACTTATATACCTATTGTGGCCAGATTCCCCTCCAAATTGTTTTTCAAGTTTGTTGATGACACCATCGTAGCTGGTCAGATCTCAAACAATGATGCAACAGAATACAGGATAGAGAATTTGCTGAACTGGTGCGAAGACAATAATCTTTCCCTCAATGTCAACAAAATGAAGGAAATAGTTATCAACTTCAGGAAGCATAAAGGAGAACATGCGCCAGTCTGTATCAATGGGGACAAAGTGAAAATTGTCAAGAACTTTGAGTTTCTAGATGTCCAGATCACCAACAACCTGTCCTGGTCCCCCTCCATGTTGATGCTTCGGTTAAGAAAGTCCACGAATGCCTCTACTTTCTCAGGAGTTAAGGAAATTTGACATGGCCCCTACAACTCTCACCAACTTTTACAGATGCACCATAGAAAGCATTCTTTCTGGTTGTATCACAGCTTGGTATGACTCCTGCTCTGCCCAAGACTGCAAAAACTACAAAAGGTTGTGAACAAAGCCAAGTCCATCACACAAATCAGTTTCCCATCCATTGGCTCTGTCTATACTTCCTGCTGCCTCGGAAAAGCAGCCAGATAATCAAGGATCCCACACACACCGGACATACTTTCTGCCACCTTCCTCCGTCGAGAAAAAGATACAAAAGTCTGAGGATATGTACCAACCAACTCAAGAACAGCTTCTTCCTTGCTGCCACCAGACTTTTGAATGGACATACCTCGTAACACCTCCTTCGTTATCCACGGCTTATTACCTCTCCTCCTACGGTCCTTTTTAACCATCGGAATAAATTTATGCTGAGCACCAAGAAAGATCTCCTTAAAGATCCTCCACTGCTCCTCAGCAGACCTACCTTCCAACGCGCTCCCCCAGTCAACATTCGCCAATTCTTCTCTCATCCTACCGTACTCCCCTCTATTCAAACAAAGGACGCGTGTCCGGGAACCCACTTTCTCCTCCTCCATCTGCACCAGAAACTCCACCATACAATGATCACTCTCTCCAAGAGGATCCTTCACCGCAAGGTCCCTAATTCTACCCGCCTCATTACATAGCACCAGATCCAAGATAGCTCGCTCCCTCGTCGGCTCCAACACACACTGTTCCAGGAAACTATCCCGGCAGCATTCCAAGGACTCCTCCTCGAGCCCACCGCGTCCAACATGGGTCGACCAATCAATATGCAGATTGAAATCCCCCATAATTACGGCTGTCCCATTCCTGCACGCCGCACTTATTTGCGCGTTAACAGCCCGCCCCATCTCCAGATCATTATTCGGGGGCCTATAGACGACACCCACCAGCGTCTTCCTCCCTTTGCTGTTCCTAATCTCCACCCACAACGATTCCACTTTCTGCTCCTTGGCTCCAATATCATCCCTTGCTACCACCTTGATGCTATCCTTAATCAGCAGAGCTACGCCCCCCCCCTCTTTCCTCCTGCCTATCCTTCCTAAACACTTGATACCCCTGGACATTCAGCTCCCAGTCCCTGTCACCTTGCAGCCACGTCTCTGTAATGGCCACCAGATCATATCCATTTGTGTCGATCTGCGCCACCAACTCATCCACTTTATTCCTAATGCTTCGCGCATTCAGATAAAGCACCTTCATCCCAGCCTTCACCTGGACCTTATTTGCTGGAACGCCACCAACCATACTCACGCCCCCTGCTCCCTCTATTATTGGGACATCCTCGGCCTCTTCCCTTACCTGTACCATCTCCTTAACTTTAGACCCCGTAATGTCACCTACCCTCACACCCTCCCCCCCGCAATTAGTTTAAAGCCCTGTCTACCGTCCTCTTTACACAATTAGCCAGCACTCTGATCCCAGCACGGTTCAGACCAACCCCATCCCACCTGAACAGGCCCCACCTACCCCAATACTGGTGCCAATGCCCCATAAATTCAAACCCATTCCTCCCACACCAATCCCTGAGCCACCCATTCACTTCCTTAATCCTGTCAGCCCTACGCCCGTCTGCACTCGGTTCAGGCAGTAGCCCAGAGATGACCACCTTGTCGGTTCTACTTTTTAATTCCATTCCCAGCTTTTCATACTCCCTCCCCAAATGCTCAGTTCGCATTTTGCCTACGTCGTCGGCACCCACATGAACCACTACGACCGGATTCTCACCCTCCCACTCCAGGTTCCTCTGCAGCCCAGATGCGACATCCCGGACCCGAGCACCAGGCAGACAACACACCCTTCTGTGCACTTTGTCATTGTGACAAAGGACAGTGTCAATACCCTTCACCCCACTGTCCCCAATTACAACTACGTTCCTTTTCCCCTTCTCTTTGCCTATGGCCTGCTGCATCACTGTAGCTAAGAGTAGTGGGCGAGAAGAGGATTGGGAGAGGTTTAGATGTCAACAAAGATTGACAAAGAAGTTGATAAAGAAGGGTAGGAGAAACTATGAAGCTGGGCTAGCGCTTAATATAAAAAAGGATAGCAAGAGTTTTTATAAATATATAAAAAGGAAGAGGCTGGCTAGGGTGAACGTTGGTCCTTTAGAGGATGAGAAGGGGGACTTAGTGGTAGGAGATGGGGATATGGCTGAGGTCTTGAATAACTTTTTTGTTTCGGTCTTCACGGAGGAGGACGTGAATAATTTGCCGGATGTTAGAGATGGAAAGGTGGTAGGACTGGAGGGTCTCGATGACATTACTGTTACTAGAGAGGTGGTGCTCGACAGACTGGAGGGGCTGATTGTGGACAAGTCCCCAGGACCGGATGGAATGCATCCGAGGGTCCTGAAAGAAATGGCGGAGGTGATAGTGGATGCCTTGGTGGTTATTTTCCAGACGTCACTGGATTCCGGGGAAGTGCCGGAAGATTGGAAAACGGCTAATGTTACGCCGTTGTTTAAGAAGGGTGCCAGGCAAAAGGCGGGGAATTATAGACCTGTTAGTTTAACGTCTGTTGTAGGTAAAATGTTAGAATCTGTCATCAAGGAGGAAATAGCGAGGCATCTTGAGGGGAACTGCTTGATAGAGCAGACGCAGCACGGTTTCGTTAAAGGGAAGTTGTGTCTGACAAATTTACTGGAGTTCTATGAGGATGTGTCGAGGGCAGTGGATAGAGGAGAGCCAGTGGATGTGGTCTTTCTTGATTTTCAGAAGGCGTTTGACAAGGTACCTCACAAGAGGTTATTGCAGAAGGTCAGGGGGCATGGAGTTGGGGGTAGGGTGTTAACGTGGATAGAGGACTGGTTGTCAAATAGGAGGCAGAGAGTGGGGGTCAATGGGTGCTATTCGGATTGGTGGATGGTGACTAGTGGAGTGCCCCAGGGGTCGGTGCTAGGGCCTCAGCTATTTATCATTTATATAGATTGAATATAAAAGTAGGGAGGTCTTGCTGCGGCTGTATAGGGCATTGGTGAGGCCGCAGCTGGAGCACTGTGTGCAGTTTTGGGCGCCGTACTTACGCAAGGATATTTTGGCCTTGGAGGGAGTGCAGAGGAGGTTTACTAGGCTGATGCCGGAGTTGAGGGGGTTGAGCTATGAGGAGAGGCTGAATAGATTAGGCTTGTACTCGTTTAGAAGAATGAGGGGAGATCTCATTGAGACGTATAAGATGATGAATGGGATGGATAGGATAGAGGTGGAGAGGCTCTTCCCGCTCAGAAAGGATAGTAGGACTAGGGGGCATAGCCTCAAGATAAAGGGGGGGCGGTTTAGAACAGAGTTGAGGAGGAACTTCTTCACTCAAAGGGTGGTGAATCTCTGGAATTCTCTGCCCGTTGAAGTGGTGGAGGCTGCCTCGCTAAATATTTTTAAGACGCGGGTTGATGGGTTTTTGATGAGAGAAGGGATTAAGGGTTATGGGGAGAGGGCGGGAGTGTGGAACTGAGCCACGACAGATCAGCCATGATCTTATTGAATGGCGGGGCAGGCTCGAAGGGCTGGATGGCCTACTCCTGCTCCTATTTCTTATGTTCTTATGTAAATGAAATCAAAAATAGAACATGGGTTTTGGGTGTAATAAAAGAACAGATGTTTTAGGCAGCTGTTTACTCCATAGTTGCTGGATCTATACTGAATAAAGCCTGCAAAGTAACTAATGATGTCACAGCCTGACCATGTAACCAAACTCTCAAAGGAACTATGCAACAAACAATAACTCAAAAATATATCATCTCTCCCCCTTTACTTCTAAGGTCCTATGATAATGAATAACTATGATATCCTTTCAACTGCCTAAAAAAACCTGTTCTCTTGTTACAATATTGTATACTAATGTATAGTATTGTAAGTATCCTTACATAGTCATCAGGAAACATGCATATACATTGGCAGAAAAGTTATCATTCCATAGCAATTATAATACCGTAAAAAGAAAGAATGATCTGAAGGGTTTCTGATCCATGCCTGATACCTGCGTACTTCGTTTGATTGTCCTCAACATTGGAGGCAAGCTCAGGGTTTGTAGCAGGTGTTTCTACCTTGGAGGGCGCAACAGTCTCTTCAACAGAAGGCAGGCTAATAGCAATAGATTCGTCAGTCATCTCAGAGGCCAGCCGATTGAGCCAAAATCACAGAATGGGACGTGGAAGCAGGGAAAGTTAAACATGATGAAACTGCACTGGCATGGCTTTCAGATTGACGATGTTTGATTTCATACGAATGTGCTGACAGTATAAATGATCATCACTGAAGTCTGCTTGCAGAGAATGACAGAATACCTTTGTACAGCCCGAAGATTGTTGTTAAAGTCGATGGTCCATCAACAATGTGAGTGACGCCAAAAAGGCATTGATGAAACTTCCTCAGTCCAAAAATAATGCTCAGTGCTTCTTTTTGTGTAGTTTGATTCAGCACTTGTTAAAGTACGTGATGCAAAGCCTATTGATCTTTCTTCCCCAGAAGGTAATGTGCGTGACATCACTGACCCAAGTCGTAGCAACTTTGGGTTGAAATGTACCAACACTTAACCCTTCCTCTCATTCATGCTTTTTATTTTTCCTCTTTGGAGATTCACTAATCACAGAAAGGTCCAGTAAAATGATCATGCCCACTGTTGGCATCTATTACAAATATTATCCGATATATAAATGCATCATAGATGATTAAGAGCAGCAATGATATAATGCAGTGGTGGTTTGTCTACATCCCTTCAGGTGACCCCACCATGACTATTAAACAAACCGGAGAGTACAAATTGTATTTTATCAGCATTGTGTAATATTGTGAATTTGAAAGGAAAATGTCCGATTAGTTATTTATAATACTGTGCAGGCAATAACATTGATTTCAGAACTGCCTCAGCCTCATTAAAATGTTCTGTACATTGCAGCATATGGAGATAGTGACAGTAAATTCATATTTGGGGAAAGACTTAATAATTACAACTCAGATTACAGGAAAATAATGGCTACCACTCCCTGGGGTGGCATAGTTGCACAGTGGTTAGCACTGCTGCTTCACAGCTCCAGGGTCCTGGGTTCGATTCCCGGCTCAGGTCACTGTCTGTGTGGAGTTTGCACATTCTCCTCGTGACTGTGTCGGTTTCCTCTGGGTGCCCCGGTTTCCTCCCACAGTCCAAAGATGTGAGGGTTAGGTTGATTGGTCGTGCTAAGAAATTGCCCCTTAGTGTCTAGGGATGCGTAGCTTAGAGGGATTAGTGGGTATAATATGTAGGGATATGGGGCTAGGGCCTGGATGGGATTGTGTTCAGTGCAGACTTGATGGGCCGAAGGGCCTCTTTCTGCACTGTAAGGTTCTATGATTCTATGAAAACCTTTCAGGTTTTGTTTCATATAATTTGATTACCATTCTCTGCTGGAAATAAAGACCATCTCAAGCTGCAGCTTGTGCTGTTGGAGATTTCTAGAAGAGAATAGGGAAGACAGGAGATGAGGAGAGGGGATGGTCCCCTAAGCTCCTCCCTCTAAACCCAGACACACTTTCACAGCACTCGCTTAAGTTGCAGTTCCCTAGAAGTGGCTTGTGCTGTGAGCATAGATGACAGCTAGCTCCGGTCTGGTGCAAGGCTGAGTGACAGTTCCCCCTGGGCCTGATCCCCCTTGGGCCTGCTTCACACCTGGGCCTGGTCTCCCCCAGTGTCTGTTCCTCCTGGAGCCTGCTGCCTCTCTGGGCCTGCTCCCAACCCCCCACCCTGGGCTAGCTTACTTCCCCCACTTCCCCCTGGGGCCTGCTTCCCCTACTTCCTGTCCCCGCCTTTCTCAACAGGTTTGCACTCTCCCTGGGGCCTGCTGCTTCTCTGGGCTTGCTCCCCTCAGGACCTGCTCTCCCCCACTCCAGGCCTGCTAACCCTAACTGTATTATTGATGGAGACTTCCTACTGTTGCTTCATTTCCTGTTTCTTCCCCTTGGCCTCCCAGAAGATGTTATCAGAAACCATTCAGTGCAGCTGAAAGACTCATTGGTTAATGGGAATGACCAGAGTAACAGCTCCAGCTCCTCCAATCACAAGTTCTATCTCTCCTGCCCTTGCTGCTCCTCCAATCATAGATTCTGTCTCTGGAAGAGCAGCAAGAATAGAAGGGAGGGAACCTCTGATTGGAGGAATGAAATCAATAACTAACTTGAACGCTGGATGCATAGTGTTGTCTTATCCCATTGGTTTTCCCAATAAATTGTAATCAGCAACCTTAGCAGCTTCAAGGGAAGGTAATGTGACAGCTGTCTTTCTGCTTTTACTGAAGACTATTGATGGGTTGGTGAATTGAGCAATGAGAAATTCATATTTTTGCACAACCTCACCACCACACCCCACAACTCCTTGTGGCGTGTATTCCAGCCAGCAGCAGAGGTGGCTCACGATTGGCCTCCGACAGCATCTTCCTTTTCTATCAATATGTATAGAATTTTATGTGGTTCACCCATCCCACAACTGGGGAATCTTTGGTGGGATCAGAAGATCCTGCCAGTGGGAAGGGTGGGAAAATCGCAAGCAGCACCTCCGACAGGGTAGCACTCCCTCAGTATTGCACAGAAGTACCTGATATATTGCAGTGAAACTTGAACCTGTAGTCAGTGATCACCTGCAAATATTTCTTTTCCAATATGTGCAGCAGATTATCCTCTGAAACTAAGACTCAGATTAAAAAATTGTATATGAGCCATTGTTAGAAACTGCAGTCAGCTCAATGAACTCCCTTTGTGAACTAATAGCAACAATTCAAGACATGTGCAGGTTCTGATCCAGTGTGAGGCACAGCCAATGGTTTTAGTACCTGTTTGCCATTATGGACGCCAGCTTATTTAACAGAGAGAAGATTCCCACAGCGTGAAGCCACAGCCAGAGGCTCTTGGATGTGATCCCTGGCAATTGGGAGGTCAGAGAGTTCTAGTAATTGGGAGTGGGGAGAGGAACTGCATTTGGAAAGGGAAGAGGGACTGCAATTGGAGAGGGAGAGCAAAGCCGTGATTGATAGAAGACAGAGGCTGTGTTTGGGAGGAGAGAGGAGGTGATCGAGGGGAGAAAGATGGTAATCAGGGTAGGGGGAAGATCGAAAGACTTTGTTCACATAATGGGAGAGAGGCCATGATGGGGATTAGCAGAGAGAGGCTGTGAATGGGGAGGGAGAGAGAACTTGCTAACGTGGGGTGAGTCAGATGCTGCAATCGAGAGGACTGATGGAGGGACCACTTGTGATTAGACCTGGAGGAAGGACAAAGGCTTCATTGAGGGGTTGGGTGAAGCACAGTATCAGGTGTTGATCTGATGCACATTTTGGAAAGTAAATATTCGGGGTAGCAGTGAAGTGGTGGCTATTGGCTGGATGAATCAACGACGAGGTATTTACAAAGCTCACCCTGCTCCTCTCTTTTCCTGCAGTGCTTCAGCCTCAGTGACTGCAGACGGGGCATGCATGCAGCCTGTCACAACTTTCCTGCCCCTTCACCACAACCCAACCCTCCTGCTGCTCCCAGCCCACAAGCAGTGCTGAAAAAGGCACTAATCATATGTAACTGGAAGCCTCCAGTTCACAGCTGGGTTTCCTGATCCCTCGGCAACCCATATAGCAACAGTTAAGATCAAGCTCCCAAATGCAATCTTCAAGCCTGATTTTGATGTTAATGGTGTGCTCCAGCTTTCCATGTCAGACACTCAGCACTCGGACACCTCAACACCTGCCAACTGCACCATATTGGAAATACTGTCCCCATTGTTAAGAGTTTCATCTGCCCACCAACCCTCTCTCACTCATCATGGGGTGTTTGGTGTTGATTTGACACAGGAATTGAAATAGGTGAACCTCATTTGAGTTCTCCCATTGCAATTCCTTCCTGAACTGCTAACTGAGAAATATATATCTGCAACATCAAGGAGTCACAGCAGTAATTCTATCGGCTCCTGTGACAGATCTTCATCCCATACCACATTCAGAGCACCACTTCAATTCTGGGCAATTAGTGAGTCAGGCAATTAGCCGTAAAGCTGAAATAAATCTTGTAAATGAACAACGGTGAAACAATATTTTAAAATTCGAAGTCTGTGCTTCAGCGCGTGTGATATTTACAGAATACTGAGTGAGTGGGAATGCTCTTAAGCAAACAGACAAAAAAAATTTCAAGAATGCTGGAGAATAAAATGAATTCTGCTCATTTGAAATGGAAAGGTTAATATTTTGGTCACAAGCCTTCATCAGACTGGCTTTTATTTTACACTGATGTTGCACCAGCTAAGATCATTCAAAGGAAACAAAGAAGATAGGAGCGAGTAACAGAGCCCGAGAACTCAGATCAAACAATGTTGAGGCAGGGAGTGGATCCTTAATAGATTTAAAAGCCCTGGAAATAGCCTGCGCTGCACAAAAGTAATCTCAAGTCAGGGTTAGATGTGCAGTCCTTTGAAAGACACTGAGGTGAACTTTGGCAACTGCACAAAAAGTATAGTAGAAAATTTGTAGCCGCTTTCACACCATGTCCCTTTTAATTAGGTTGAAGTGAATGGGAAGAGAATTGGTACCTTGTAAACCAAGCTGTCCCCCAGTTTACTATCTCTCATTTTGCACCTTCACCAGACCAATTCCATTGTCATTTTTAAAAAAAGAATCAGGTCATTTTCTTTCTAATTACTTCAAAGAACAAAGAACAACACAGCACAAGAAACAGGCCCTTCGGCCCAACGAGCCCACGCCGCCATCTTAACAATGTGTTTTTCCTACTCCACCCTTGACCCATGTCTTCCTGGTAAAAGATTAATTATGTAGAACTCCGTATGTTTTATTGGTTTACAATCTGCCCCTGTTGGATATGTCATTCACTGTTTGGCGCTTGTTATCAGGTCTGGTCCATCGCCAAGTTCTATTGGTAGTTTGCCATCTTAGAGTTATGCAGGGAACCGTGCAGGAAAATAATTCTCTATGAATGAGAATCTGCCAGGAATTCCCCACTACTGGTTGTAATATGACAGAAGGCAATAGTTGGTAATGATTTATAGATTTATACCTGGGTATTAGCAAAGTATGACCTGGAATAATTAAGTAGTGGGCTGAATATTACAGGAGGAACGTGGGGAGTGTATTGCACCCACCCCTGGAAGAAATGTCAGATGCCGGCTGACCCATGATAAACAAGGCCGCCCACAGTAATAACACACACAAATTGCATGAGAATGGGACTTCCAGCTCTCAATGGGAGGCAGTTCTACCCTCAAGAGCTGACAGCCAATCTGATTGACTGGAAGTCTCAGAAGTCCCAGCAGCACCAGATCTCAGCAGTGGATGAAGAGGACAAGGCCACTGGAGAGAGGAAAGCCTGCGGTTTTGGAAAGGGAGGAATTGAGGAGGTTAGAGAGGAGGATGAAGTGGTAGGGATTTGGTTTTTTGAGGTCAGGTGGAGATTGAGGACCAAAACAGGAGGTGTAATCTTAGAGGGGAGAAGCCCCCAAGGTGTTCAGAGCACTCCTCAAGGCAAGGACCCCCTCCTTCCTTCCTGCCTTTTAAGCCGTTTGCTTAAAAAGATGTCCTCCCTGCTCCTGCTCGCCTGTCCATGCCATCTGTACGATTAGACCTACAGCTGCTTTAATGGCAGACATGACTAATTCGCTTCAGTAAGCCAGTAAGGTGGCTTACTGAACCATGCAACCTCTACCATTCAGAGCTGTACCCCATTTGCTGATTACAGCTAGTAAGAGTTTGGGAGGACACTGCTATTACCATCAGCATTCTTAAACTAGAAAAAAATAGAAGGGAAATATTGTCAATGATTTCTTGTTGAGGCGAGTTCTGGTAGAATGTGTATATGTGTGTGAATGTTGGGCAGGGATAGAACCACAGTCAGCATTAAAGCCCTTGTGGTTGAGTTTAGCAGTGTGGCAGTGGGATGTAGAGTAACAGAACCAGAAATCCCTACGGTGTTGAAAGAGACCATTTAGCCCGTTGAGTCTGCACTGACTCTCCAAAAGAGTATCTTACTCATGTCCTCATGCCCACCACCTCCCTCCCCCCCGCCCTAACCCTGTAACCTTGTGCATTTATCATTGCCAATTCACCTAATCTGCACACTTTCCATGGGAGGAAACTGAAGTACCCGGAGGAAGCCCATGGAAGAATATTTACTCAGGCAAGGTACCAACTGGCACAACTCACACATAGGACAATATTCTAGCAAGTGAAGAGGGATGCAAATCCAATGAGTAAAGAAGTGTTTCATTGTTGAAACAAACAGCATGCACATTAAGGATATGAATTGCAGCTTAATTCCCATCTAAGATTATTTAGTTCTCCCTGCAGGCAGCTGGAAATGGACTAAGCGATAATCCTGGAAAGGTGATTTCTCCTCTGCAGTCACATTAGCTGTATAATGTAGGATTATAATGTAGAGATGGCGAGCCATGGGCCTATCCCTTTCACAATGCCCATAATATTAACACTGGTCTTCCTTCTTCTGAAATACAGCACAACACATTTCCATAAAGTCGATAGCGGACTTTGCAGAAGGTGTTGCATAGTTATACCGAGGTGATATGTTTAATAGGCATCTAGAAAATATGCTGCACTACAGGAACTAATTTGATTAGGAAAATGCTGCTTTATATTAATGTTGTGACAGCCTAGGACTGATTAGAGAGCTTAATGGGTGACACTTAACAGCACAGACTTTCCTAGAAATTAATGAGGTCAGGATTTGAATTTATTTCATGTTTAAAGGAAGATGGTAATTTCCTGCCGTCACTCTCTCAGGGTCTAACATATTGGGGTGAGGTGAAATCTCTGAATTTAAACATATAGAGAGGAGCCTGAAGAAGGTATATCGGGATCTAAGGTGTTCACTTTGTGTGAGCTTTATCCGCTGAAAGGAAGATTTGCATTTATATAGCACCTTTCACAACCTTAGAATGTCCCAAAGGGCTTTGCAGCAAATGAAGTAATTTTCAAGTGTAGTCACTTGTAATGTCGGAAACATTACAGCCAATTTTCACACAGTAACTGCCACAAGGAGCAACATGACAATATAAAAATTCAAAGCAGCCATTTCGCCACCCCAACATACTCTGCTATTCAAAAAGATTGAAATTTGTCCTGAACGCCACTTCCTTGTCTGTCCCCCATATCTGTGACTGATTTGTTGATTAATAATCTGTCTAACTAAAGTTTGAACAGATTCAATGACCCATCTGCCCTCTAAGGAAAATAATTCTTCAGATTAAAGACCCTCTGAAAGAAATAAAATCTCCTCATTTCAGTCTGAGGGGGAGAGAGAGGGAGAGTTTGGAGAAAGGCATTGTCAATAGGCTACCAAATAATGAAATCATGGTGGGGTGAGAAATAAACAAAGAAATAACTGATGCATGTAAAAATGGTACAGCAATTATCATGCAGGATTTAATCTATATATCAATTTGTCAAATCAGGTTGGTCAAGGCAGCTTTGAGGAGGAGTTCATAGAATGCATCCGCGATAGCTTCCTTGAACAGTATGTAATGGAACCTAGGAGGGAGCAAGCTATCCTAGATCTGTTCCTGTGTAATGAGACAGGAATAATTAATGATCTTACAGTTAGGGATCCTCTTGGAAGAAGAGATCACAGTATGGTTGAATTTAAAATACAGATAGAGCGTGCAAAGGTAAAATCCAATACCAGTGTCCTGTACTTAAACAAAGGAGACTACAAAGGGATAAGGTAGGCATTGGCTAAGGTAGACTGGGAGCAAAATGGAGGACTTTCAAAGCGATCTTTCACAGTGCTCTGCAAAAGTATATACCAGTGATAAGGAAGGACTGTAGAAAAAGAGATAATCAGCCATGGATATCTAAGGAAATAAAGGAGGGTATCAAATTGAAAGAAAAGGCATATAAAGTGGCAAAGGTTAGTGGGAAACTAGAGGATTGGGAAATCTTTAAAGGTCAACAGAAAGCTACGAAAAAAGCTATAGAGAAAAGTAAGATTATGAGAGTAAACCAGCTCAGAATATAAAAACAGAATCATAGAACCCGACAGTGCAGAAAGAGATCCTTTGGCCCATCAAGTCCTCACCGACCACAATCCCACCCAGGCTCTATCTCCATATCCCTACATATTTTACCCGCTAATCCCTCTAAACTAAGCATCTCAGGACACTTAGGGGCAATTTTAGCATGGCCAATCAACCTAACCCACACATCTTTGGACTGTGGGAGGAAACCCACGCAGACATGAGGCGAATGTGCAAACTCCACACAGACAGTGACCCAAGCCGGGAATTGAACCCAGGTCCCTGCAGCTGTGAAACAGCAGCGCTAACCACTGTGCTACCGTGCTGCCCACAGGTAACAAAAGTTTCTACAAATATATAAAACAAAAAAGTGATTAAAGTAAACATTGGTCCATTGTTTACCATTTACATAGATGATCTGGAGGAGGGGGCTGAGTGTAGGGTAACGAAATTTGCTGATGGCACGAAGATGAGTGGAAAAGCAAATTGTGCGGAAGGTGTGGAGAGTCTGCAGAGGGATCTGGATAGGCTGTGAGTGAGCGAGGACCTGATAGATGGAGTATAATTTTAGCAAATGTGAGGTTATCCACTTTGGTAGAAATAATAGTAGGAGGGATTATTATTTAAAAAGTGAAAAGCTGCAGCATGCTACGGTGCAGAGGGACCTGGGGGTCCTTGTGCACGAATCGCAAAAACCCAGACTGCAGGTGCAGCAGGTGATCAAGAAGGCGAACGGGATGCTGGCCTTTATAGCGAGGGGGATAGAATATAAAAGCAGGGAGGTCTTGCTGCAACTGTACAGGGCACTGGTGAGGCCGCAACTGGAGTACTGTGTGCAGTTTTGGTCGCCGCACTTGCGGAAGGATATATTGGCCTTGGAGGGAGTGCAGAGGAAGTTCACTAGGCCGATACTGGAGATGAGGGGGTTAGCCTATGAAGAGAGATTGAATAGACTGGGTCTGTACTTGTTGGAGTTTAGAAGGCTAAGGGGGGATCTTATAGAGACGTATAAGATAATGAAAGGGCTAGATAGGGTAGAGGTAGAGAGATTCTTCCTGCTTAGAAAGGACAGCAGGACTAGAAGCAACAATCTCAAAATAAGGGGGGGGGGGCACAGTTTAGATCGGAGTTGAGGAGGAACTTCTTCACTCAAAGGGTGGTGAATCTCTGGAATTCTCTGCCCGTTGAAGTGGTGGAGGCTGCCTCGCTAAATATATTTAAGTCACGGGTAGATAGGTTTCCGATAGACAAGGGAATTAAGGGTTATGGGGAGAAAGTGGGAAAGTGGAACTGATCCACTTCAGATCAGCCATGATCTTTTGAATGGCAGAGCAAGCTCGAAGGGTTGGATGGCCTACTCATGCTCCTATTTCTTGTGTTCTTATGTTCTTTGGAGGCTGAGAAGGGAGATGTAACAACTGGAAATGAGAAAATGGCTGAGGCATTGAACAGGTATTTTGTGTCAGTCTTCACAGTGTAAGACACAAATAACATGCCAAAAATTGATGAGAGGAAGGCTATGGCAGGTGAGGACCTAAAAACTATCATTATCATGAAAGAGGTAGTATTGGACAAGCTAACAAGGGTAAAGGTAGACAAGTCTCCGAGCCCTGATGGACTGCATTCTGGGGTACTAAAAGACATGGCAGAGGAAATAGCAAATGCACTAGTGGTAATTTACCAAAATTTACTGGATTCTTCAGCAATTCCTGCAGATTGGAAAATGTGATGCCGCTGTTTAAAAAAGGAGGTGGACAAAAGGCGGGTAACTATAGGTCAGTTAGCTTAACCTCAGTGTTAGGGAAAACGCTTGAATCATCAAGGAAGAAATGGTGAGACATTTGGATATAAATTGTCCCATTGGTAAGACACAGCATGGGTTCATGAAGGGCAGGTCATGTTTGACTAATTTGGTGGAATTCTTTGAGAACATTACATGTGCAGTGGACATTGGGGAACCTGTGAATGTGGTGTATCTTGATTTCCAGAAGGCATTTGACAAGGTGCCGCACCAAATACTGCTGCATGAGATAAAGGTGCACAGTGTTACTGGTAATGTACTAGCATGGATAGAGGATTGGTTAACTAACAGAAAGCAAAGACTGGGGGTAAATGGTGTTTTTCTGGGTTGGTGATCAGTGACTAGTGGTGTGCCTCAGGGATCAGTGTTGGGACCACAATTGTTTATGATTTACATAGATGATTTGGAGTTGGGGACCAAGCGCAGTGTGTCAAAATTCACAGATGACACTAAGGTGGGTGGCAGAGCAAAGTGTGCAGAGGGTACTGAAAGTCTACAAAGGGATATAGATAGTCTAATTGAGTGGGCGAGGACCTGGCAGACGGAGTACAATGTTGGTAAATGTGAGATCATCCATTTTGGTAGGAATAACAGCAAAATGGGCTATTATTTAAATGGTTGCAGCATGCTGCTGTGCAGAGGGACCTGGGTGTCCTTGTGCAAGAATCACAACGAGTTGATTTGCAGGTGCAACAGGTAATTAAGAAGGCAAATGGAATTTTGTCCTTCGCTGCAAGAGGGATGGAGTTTAAAAACAGCAAGGTTATGTTGCAGCTGTATAAGATGCTGGTGAGGCCACGCCTGGAGTACTGTGTACAGATTTGGTCTCCTGTTTGAGAAAGAATATTCAGAGGAGATTCACGAGGTTGATTCTAGAGTTGAGTGTGTTGGCTTATGAGGAGCGACTGAGTAGACTGGAGCTATACTCATTGGAATTAAGAAGAATGAGGGGAGATCTTATAGAAACATATAAGATTATGAAGGGAATACATAAGATAGAGGCAGGGAAGTTGTTTCCACTGGCAGGTGAAACTAGAACTAGGGGGCATGGCCTCAAAATAAGGAGAAGCAGATTTAGGACTGAGTTGAGGAGGAACTTCTTCACACAAAGGATTGTGAATCTGTGGAATTTCCTGCCCAGTGAAGCAGTTGAGGCTACCTCATTGAATGTTTTTAAGGCAAGGATAGATACATTTTTGAACAGTAAAGGAATTAAGGGTTATGGCAAATGGGCGGGTAAGTGGAGCTGAGTCCCTGAAAAGATCAGCCATGATCTTATTGAATGGCGGAGCAGGCTTGAGAGGTCAGATGGCCTACTCCAGCTCCTTGTTCTTATGTTGTTATGAAAAGAAGAGAGACAATGGAGAGTTTCATTGGAGAAAGGGCATAGAGAATTTGGAGAAAGGGAGAAAGAGGGTAGGCAGCTTGGAGGGAGAGAGGGTGCAGGCAATTTGGAGAGAGAGAGCATAGAGAGTTTGGAGAAAGGGAGGGATAGGATAGAGAGTTTGGAGGACGGGGTAGAAAGGGTGAGGGGAAGGAGGGAGGTGCAGGTTTGGAAGTAGGGAGGATTTAGCAAGTTTGGAGGGAGAGGGGGAGGCAGAAAGTTTGGAGGGAAGCCTGTAAATTTTAAACTGTGTCCCCTAGTTCTAGTTTCCCCCATAAGGGGTGCAGTAGGACATCCAGGGAGCTTGGCCGCAGCAAAACAGGAGGAAGTGAAAAGGGTTAAACAAGCAGCCTGGTTGTGGTATCCAAACTCACTGCAGGTAGACACACGACAAATTACAAATAACTATCTCCCATTCTATACTAGACAAGCACATCCCAGGTGATACTCTTCAGAGATTGCAGCAATAATAAAGAATCAATACCACTTATTATGACCCCACAATGTCTACAGAAGACACATAGGATCCATTGTATCTCCATATAACTAATCAAATATCGGGGAGATGGTGACAATTGACATGCCCAGTTAAAATTTGCATTCTAGAAGTAAACTGCAGAGCTTTGAGTTTACAACAGAATTCATAGGATTTGTGGAAAATGAGGGTTAAAGATCAAAGCATACAGGACAATGGAGCAGCACAGTGTGATAAAAACAGAACTTTACCAAGTTGAAAGTAACAAAATGATGACCAAATCAAAATCTTGCATGTAACACATTGTAACACAAAAAAGTATAACAATATGTAAGAACCTATGATTAGCAGAGTAGTTGGAAGCAAGCTGGACACCGTCTATATCTTCTCTACACTGTAGCTATGACTGTAACACTACATTCTGTGTTCCCTTTCTTCCTTCTCTATGAGCGGTATGTGTTGTCTGTATAGTGCATAAGGAATAATACTCTTCACTGTATACTAACACATATGACTATAATAAACCAAATCAAATCAAAAGAATTAGAGCTCATGTATGTTGAATAAAACCATTTTTGTTGAAGCTCTATACAGTCTCAAAAGACTCAGTTCATTCATTCCCACCAACAAGGGGAAAGTATCCACCCTGTGTAGTGCTCTCAGAATCTTGTTTGTTGCAATGGCCCAAACCTACCATGCAGGTCTAGAACCTTGATTTCCAATGCTGAGCCCACAAAAAATACACAATTACCTTCTTCCAATCTTCCAATGACTGACTCAACGCAGAAAGACATCCACAAAGAAGCTACTGCCCTTTTAGTATCTCTAGCTGCCACATTCTGATAAGATCTTTAATGTTCCAAAGTTTCTTTGAAAAGCTACAAAGAGAAGGTAAGTGTGTCAGAGAGTGGGGAGGATTTGGGGCTCGATGGTGAGGGAGTAGGGTGGGTGAGGCAAGTGTGTAAGGGGCAAGGTTGGTAAGGGTTCAGAGTGAATAGGGTGGGTGACAGGGTAGGGTAGGTGAGGGGAGTAGGGTGGTGAGGTAAATGTGTAATGGGGTAGGTTGGAAGCTGGGTAGGATGGTAGGTGCATAGGGTGATGAGGTTGGAGGGGATCAGGTCAGAGGGGAGTTGGGCATTGGACGGAAGTCAGTGATGGGGGGATAGTTTGGTGGTGCAGGGATGAGTGAAGCATCAAGTGAGTGGTTGTGTGGGGCTAGTCAAGTCAGGCCAGAGGAACGTGGGGGTGGGTGGGCATGGAGGTGTTGGAGGGTCAAGGGGAGAGTGTTGGGGAGGTGACCTGATATATAGTTACTGAAGTGTTAGACAAGGTTTTAATTTGTCTAACATTTCTTGGGTATCTGTCCAGGTAAATAAGTCAGAACTGTCCAAAGTTACTGACTCTTAACTCAGAGTTGGAGACTTTTTCAGAGAATCGTGGTAAGCCCTTCGGAAGTGTAAATTTCCTGGCCAACTCCCTTTGGAATCATTGCAATGGGATTTCTGAGGGGGCCTATAGTGCATATTTTGGGGGGCCAATGGATCTGTGCCAATGAAACCACCTCTAATTCTTCTAAAATGAAATGGATACAAGTCCAATCTGCTGAATCTTTCCTCAATATCCAACCCCTTCATGCTACAAATTGGTTGAGTGAAGCTTCTCTCAATTGCTTTTGATGCAATTATATCCTTTCTTACATAAACAAACCCAAACTGCACACAATATTCCAGAGATGGTCTCACCAAGATCCTGCACAACTGCAGTAAAACTTCCCCATTTTTCATATTCCATTTCCCCTCACAATAAATTCCATTTGCCTTCCTAATCACCTGTACCTGTACACAAACTTTGTATGATTCATGTAACAGGGCACCCAAATCCCTCTGTGCCACAGATTATTGCAATCTCTCTCCATTTAAATAGTATATTGTTTCCTGCCAAAGTGGACAGGTTCATGTTTTCCCACATTATACTCCATCTGCCAAATTTTTGTCTCCTCACTCAATCCATTAAAATCCCTTGTAGGCTCATCTTGTGTCCCTGAGACCAGTGATAATTAGATAAAATGTTTTGTTATAGTGAATGCTGGTTGCAGGATAAATATTAGCAAGGACCCATGGAAAGGCTGTCCTGCCCTACATTGAATTAGTGCCACCTTTCATTCACCTTAGAAGGCAGACTGTGACCTCATTGCAGTGGCTCATCCAAAAGATGGAACCTCTTACAATGCTGGGAGTTCATTCAGGACTGTCAGCCTAGGATCTGTACTCCAGTCCTCGGAGTGGAACCTGGGTCCATTGCTGAGAGCGTTGCTTGGATATTAGTCAGGTGGTTTGATATTAGAATGAAAGAATCTTTACAGTGTAGAAGGTGGCCATTTTGCCCAGTAAGTCTACACTGACTCCCCTCCTCCCTATCTCGGTAACCCTGCATAGTTACCATGGTCAATCCACATAATCTAGACATCTTTGGAGTGTGGGAGGAAGCTGGAGCGCCCGAAGGAAACCCGTACAGACATGGGGCGAATGTGCAAACTCCATATAGACAGTCACCCAAGGCCGGAATTGAACCCAGGTCCTTGGTGCTGTGAAGTAGCAGTGCTAACCACTGTGCCACTGTAGCACCCATTAGCAATAGCTCTGCTGTTAGTGTTCTATTAGTGTTCTGTGCCTTGTCACGATACAGAGTGAATGCATTCCCCCACATACAAGAAGCCTTGACAGTGAGAGGTCTCCTAAAGGGGCAGGAAATAGTGCAAAAGTTGTTCTTACGAAGGAAGTTTGGAAGGATGAGGACCTGAAGACACAGCTGACAATGGCAGTGCCCACCCTATGGTGCCTGATGACAGTGTGCCTCCCAACAGTTGGCACTGCTCCACATTGTCCACCTGGGGCCTCTACAATCACACCTACACAATATGCACCAAGCAGAAGTGACTGCCGGTAAATGTGCAGATTATGTCAGGTGGGCATAGCCTCACCTAACTCACCAACTTCCATTGTTCCCCTTCCCACCACACCTTCTCCATAACAAATCTCTCATGCTGGATTCCCATTCAAACCCTCAATAATGTGGACGTTGCAAAAAGTAGCAGTGCCAAAACAGTTGGCAAAATGCCAAATGACCAACACATGGAAGCTAAAAAGAATGAAAAAAATACAAAGACAGCCACAAGTTCAGAATAGGAAATTTAATCACCTGAGCCTATTACTCTATTTGGGGGCTAGTTTGGTAAAAAGATGAAAACAGATGCTAAATGGAATGTGCTAATGAGATTTGCCTGTTTGAAAATCTGCTTTTAATATTTAATTTTGGTCCTAATTGCTGATTGTCTTAATTTGAACTTGCCTGGAGGTTCAATAACAAGGACACCTGCAGTTTCAGCACTTGAGCTCTGATTAGATGCAATCTGCTTGGAGCTGTGTATGCAGCCTGTACTCATTCACTCCCACTGAATGTGAGGAAGGTGCTAGCATGTTGCCTCAGGGATGGAGTGAAACAATGCACAGGATCTTGGAGACGTTAGATGAAGAGGAGGAGGAGGAAGATGTTGAGGATATCCTGTATCTGCCGGGGTCGGGGAAGGTTAATCTGTCTCCCTCAGTAGTTGCTGCTGGTCTTTGTGGCCACAACTCCTCCATCCCTTCCTCCTACAAACGAGGGAGACATCCTTAAAGATGCCAGTGACAATAATTACCTCCTCCAGCTGACTCATGTAAAGAGTAGTACAGTATTTAACAAATATAGCTGAAATTTAAGACAATTTCTGGAATACATGTTGTTTTGTGTGTTGGTGGAAATCTTATCAAAGTATGTCAGAAGGTTTTCTGATAAGTTTCCTAATTTCAGTCCCAAAACGTCTGACTAGTTTTTAAACTTGTCTCAGAAGTCATCAGAAATGGTTTTTCTCTGTCTACCCAATCAGTTCCCTTTAATCTCTTGAAGACCTCTTGTGTTAAAAGGTTATTAGATTGCAGGAACGCTTCCTTCTTTGAACAAAGGGCAGTAGGAGCTGTGGTTTTATATCAAAGGTACACTGTCTTCCATTGAAGAGAAGGCAATGATGACACATTCTGCTCTCTTTATACTTAATGCTGATTAACTCATCTTCATTCCATCTCTGATGATTTGCATTCTTCCTTGATCATGGAATACAAAGATATGTCTAAACGAAATGCCAGCAGAGCAATAAGAAACAAGCCTACAGGCTGGATTTTCATCAAGGATACAGGAATCATGAGTCAGGAGTTTTCATGGCCCTACCATCCTGTCACATTTGGTATTGGGGAGGTAGGTATAGTCTGGAGATGGGCCCTACTACCTCTAGAGGCAGACCTGAGAAATCAGTGAAGTTTGGCAGATAATAAGGCTGGTAGGACAGAGGGCCTTCCTGCATTTACTAGGACATTGTCCCAGTTGTATTCCTTATTTTGAGGCGCAAAGGTCGAATGGCCGACTCATACACCAAGTCTTATGTTCCTATGTCCCATGGAGGGAAACTTTTATTCTGCCCAAATAAACACACAGGCATTGAAGAACAGGCATTGAAGGGGAGGGGTAGCACGGTAGCACAGTGGTTAGCACTGCTGCTTCACAGCTCCAGCGTCCTGGGTTCGATTCCCAGCTCAGGTCACTGTCTGTGTGGAGTTTGCACATTCTCCTCGTGTCTGCGTGGGTTTCCTCTGGATGCTCTGGTTTCCTCCCACAGTCCAAAGATGTGCAGGTTAGGTTGATTGGCCATGCTAAAAAATTGCTCCTTAGTGTTCTGGGATGCATAGGTTAGAAGGATTAGTGGGTCAATTGTGTAGGGATGTGAGCGCAGGGCCTGGTTGGGATTGTGTTCAGTGTAGACTCGATGGGCTGAAAGGCCTCTTTCTGCACTGTAGGGTTCTATGATCTACTTCAAAGTTTGATCAAGATTTTATATTTGTATGGCTGGTGAAGCACATATAGTTTGATCTGAAGGTTAACAATCCATTCAACAGCTTCAAGCAGCAGAGTGTGATGTCACCAGGAATGCATGTCTCAGGGCAGAAGTTCGGCTGCAACTTATGACCTTGATTGATTGACCTTATGAAAGATCAGTCATTCTTTAACGTATTTTTTTTTCATTGCCAGTATGTTTACTTGAACAAGATTAAAGGTTTCTTCAATGAGACTTTCACTGGCTGTGTTTGATTGGCAGTTTTAAGAGAAGTTAAGGGGAATTATTTTCAAAGAGAATAGTGTACGTCTGATTGTATTTTTAGTTCTGACTCCAGACTGGGGTTCCCCTGTGGTTCGCGATTTCTCTGAGGAATCATGAACTATGATTATCCTGCAAAAGCCGGCTTGACTCTATCAAAGATGTAGGGCTCTGAAATAGCCACCACAGTAGTGCTGGCAAGTTCACAGAGTATTGTGTGCGGACTTGATACCTGCGCCTTTATCCCACACTGCCATAAATTGCTGGAAGCAGGAATGGGGGTGCAAATCCTGGAGTCAGGTCGCACCCAAAGTTTCCAAAGCTCTTCTGTCTTTGTATCAATACAGATCGAGGCATGGAAATCTGGCGGTAGGTGTGTGCTAGCAAATAAAATTACTGCAAAAATTACCTCCCAGCTGCAAAAATTGTAAGTGAAAGTCTATTATTTAGATGCAGAAACTCTTCACTCCCACCTGTGCTGAGCTGTTCCTGGTCACTGTTTTCATAACTCTCAGTCTCAGTTACTTAAATTGTGTTGTGAGTGTAAAACCAGGAAATTGTAACCACAAAATCATGGATGCTCATATCGTCAATACAGGTCATTCAAAACTTAGCATGTGGGGTGCAGTCTCAAGAAGCAAATGGGGTGATGTGAAGGAAATAATGTGAGTCTGATTTGGTCCCATTTTCCTGCTATAAAGTTACTTGCCCCAACAGTATGCTGTAATCCTGCCAAAAATGTCTTGGAGTTTGGATCTTTCGCTTGTCATGTTCAACTGTTCCATGTTCGATTATGTGCGTGTAAGTGATTTATGCTCACTGCGCTTGAATGGTTGTGGATGTGGACTCAGAGCAAAATAAACAGACTCCATGGAAGCGACTAGCAGCTGAGCTGTCAGCCTGAGTGCAGACAGTTTGCAAGTGCAGAGACATTTTAAACATCTGCAATTAAAGTTCTGACATGCTTAGAAACTAGTATCATTTCTGTACTGCACCGAGGCAAATCAAATATATAAAATATCTGACACTGCCTAGATTTAGAGATAGACAGAAAGTGAGCGCAGAGGTAAAATTCCTCAGCACTTTTCATGTAGCCAGGGATGCAAGATCCCATTCTGTAATCACAAGTAACTTTCTGGAATTTTCTAGCTGTTGCAATGTCAGTTACGTGGCCTGGAAAATGTGAATTGCACAGGGTGGTTAGAAGCCCAAGAATTTATGGTGTTCTGTTAACGAACACTGCAAGTGACAAATGCTTACTCAATTACCTGGAGCTTACACTATCGAACGGAAAATCTTGCTGCTGTCCGTGTGATTCGTGGTGATGTCTGATTATGCTGCATCCAGCGAATCTAGTGATGTGTGGTCGAATGGGGAATTGTGCAGCTGGAGCATGTTAGATCGCAAGTTCAGCAACATTACTGTCTCACCTCTGTGTCTTTTGTCCAGACTTTTATTTGAATATATTTCTCCTGAGTGCACCGAGCCTTGCTAGAATTTCCATGAGTTTCAGCATCCTCTGATATCTGCCTGCACTGGCTGTTCCACTGTGAATTGCAATGACGAGTATAAGCATGTTATTTGCTCTTCTATCTTGTGGAATATGATAGCTGAGGCCAGCCCTTTCTTTATGTCAGTACCCATGCATGTACCTGGTATGGGATGGTCACAAAATGGCAGTCAGGTGTGTGAAGCCTGCCTCAACTTTGCCAAGCCAAGCAGTAATCCCCCAGTCATTGCCCCATCTGAGAAAGATGAGTCGTTCACTTTACTACCACATTTCACATCCTCAGGATATCGCTTAGTACTTTACAGGCAATTCCTTTTAGAGTTCAGCCTCAATTTGTAGCAAGTCCAACAAACAAGGATTCCACAAACAGCATTGAGATAAATGACCAGATAAGGGGTGGGATTTTCCACACAAGCCACTGTGTAGTTTGCTTAGACAGCCAGCCATTGGCCAGTGGCGGGATCTTCTGGACCACCACTATCAATGATGTTTGCCATTGAATGCATCCCTTGCTACCAGGAAACCCATGGTGGGAGTGCGCCAATGGCAGGACTAGAACATGCCATTGGCATGAACGGCCAGAAAATTCTAGCCAATGATTTGTTTGGCAGCGACAGTTGAGGGAACAAAGATTGACTGGGACACTGGTATTACTATACAGCTCCTCTGTGAGTCCTTGAATGGGCAGAAGGGAAATCAGTTTAACACCTCATCTATGTGATGGTACCTCTGACAATGCAGCATTCCCTCCAGGGTAGTCTAGCTCACCTGCTGAAATTCATATCCTTCTGACTCTGAAGCAGAAGTTCACTCAGTTCAAGGGTAATAAATGTTGGCCCAGCCAACGATGCCCATAACCGATGAATGAATAAATAAAAAAAAGTTCTGAGACAGCCCTGGCAATCAGGAGATCTGCTAACACAGTAAGTTCGTAAACATAACTGCACTATGATAGGTAACATCTGACAACATTTAAACATTCGTTCAAGGGATAAGGGCATCCCTAGTTGCCCTTGAAAAGGTGGCGGTGAGTTGCTTTTTTGAACTGTTGTAGCCCACGTGATGTAGGTACATCCACAGTGCTGAAATGGAGGGAATTCCAGGATTTTGATTCACCAACAGTGAAGGAAATGCCATATATTTCCAAGTCAGGATGATGAGTGACTTGGAAGGGAATCTTCAGGTGGTGCACCTTCTGCTTTTCTCCTTCTAGATGGTAGTAGTTATGAGTTTGGAAGGTGCTGTCTAAGGAGCCTTGCTGAGTTACTCCAGTGCATCCTGTCGATGGTACACACTGCTGCCACTGTGTATCTATGTTGGATGGAGTGAGTGTTTGTGGATGGGGTAACAATGAAGCGGGCTGCTTTGCCCT
Source organism: Carcharhinus amblyrhynchos (assembly GCF_965287045.1). Lineage (NCBI taxonomy): Eukaryota > Metazoa > Chordata > Chondrichthyes > Carcharhiniformes > Carcharhinidae > Carcharhinus > Carcharhinus amblyrhynchos. The sequence goes on along the minus strand of NC_137327.1, from coordinate 58,052,230 downwards.
GGATGGTGTTGAGCTTCTTGAGTGTTGCTGGAGCTGCGCCCATCCAAGAAAGTGGGAAATATTCCATCACACTCCTGACTTGTGCCTTGAAGGTGGTGGACAGGCTTTGGGAATTAGGAGGTGAGTTATTCGCTGCAGGATTCTATGGCCTCATCAATGTCTTTTACAGTTTACTTTTATACTCCTTTATAATAAAGATCATGCCATTTAATTACTTCCTAATTACGTGAAAGCTAACTATTTGTGAATAACATACAAAGATACCTAGATCCCTCTGTACCACAACATTCATCTATCTCTCTCTATTTAAATAATAATGGCAAGATAATCTATTTCAAGTGTTGACTGAAGGTGAATATTGGCCAGGGCAATGAGGACAATTCTCCTGCATTTCTTCAGGATAATGTGATCTTCTACATCCGTCCAAATAGGGCAGATGAGACCCCAATTAACAAATTCTTTAACATGGACTGCAGTGATTCAAGAAGGAAGCTCACCACCACTTCCTCAAGGGCAACAAGGGTGGGAAATAAATGTTGGCCTGCGAGGAACATCCCATGTCCAATGAATGAATAAAAAAAATCATAGAATCCCTACAGTGCAGAAGGAGGCCATTCAGCCCATCAAGTCTGCAGTTAATCTCCAAAAGAGCATCTCACTCAGGCCCGCCCTCCACCCTATCCCTGTCACCCCACATATTTATCCCACTAATCCCGCTAACCTCTTGGGACACTAAGGAGCAATTTAGCACAGCCAATCCACGTAACCTGCACATTTTTGGTCTATGGGAGGATACCACAGACATGGGGAGAATGTGCAAACTGCACACAGACAGTCACCCAGGCTGAAATTGAATCCATGGTGCTGTGAGGCAGCAGTGCTAGCCAATGTGCCAAGGTGCTGCCCTCTGACAGTGCAGCACTCTCTCAGTACTGCACTGGAGTGTCAGCCTTGATGTTTGTACTGAAGCCCTGGAGCGAGGCTTGAATCCAGGACCTCCTAACTGAAAAGGAAGAATGACTTTAGCCGCATACAGCAAATCCAGTGATGTGCGGTCCCACAGGTTTCTGAGAATTTTCTCTGGAGAGGTTTGTTTCTTTTGCTCCTGCCTTCTGAGTGAAAAATAAGTTAGCCGTAATTGTGACATGCAACAGTCTCTATCATTCAATTTTTGTCATAGTAATTGGCTTAAATTGGAGTAGTATTGCAAAGGCTTTTAATGTTGTACAGAGAACCAGGCAGAAACTGTGCTGGAACAAGTAGTGCATTATAATCAGAATCCCCTTGTCTCTTTTTACAGAATGGGCCTGATTAATATGGTACTCAATCCAATGGCTTTTACAATGCTCGTGTTTATGAGAACTCTAAGAATTAGACTTTTCATGGATTTTATCTCCATGTGAAAAATATAACTAAACAACAGACTACAATATTTTACAATTCACCCACCAAATATTGGACTGAATATTTGGACTTGTATGCAGTGGGGGATAGTAGTGGGGCCACAGATGCCAGACTGCAGGGTTTGATTTGATTTATTATTCAGATGTGTTAGTATACAGCGAAAATATTGTTTCTTGCGCACTATACAGACAAAGCACACCATACATAGAGAGGAAAGGAAAAGGTGCAGAATGTAGTGTTGCAGTCATAGCCAGGGTGTAGAAAAAGATCAATTAATATGAGGTAGATCCATTCAGAAGTCTGATGGCAGCAGGGAAGAAGCTGTTCTTGAGTCGGTTGGTACACGTCCTCAGGCTTTTGTATCTTTTTCCTGAGGAAAGAAAATGGAAGAGAGTGGGCAGAATTTTACTGGCACATTCACCAAGATTTGTATGATCCTACCCGAGACCAATGGAGAATGCCTGGAATTGGGGCAAGCGCACTGGTAAAATTCCAGCCAGTATGTCCAGGGTGTGTGATGTCCTTGATTTTGCTGGCTGCTTTCCCGAGGCAGCGGGAACAGTGGACAGAGTAAATGGATGGGAGGCTGGTTTGTGTGATGGACTGGGCTTCATTTAAGACCCTTTGTAGTTTTTTGCAGTCTTGGGCCATACGAAGCTGTGATACAACCAGAAACAATGTTTTTCCTAGTGCATCTATAAAAGTTGGTGAGAGTCATGGTAGACATGCCAAATTTCCTTAGCCTCCTGAGAAAGTAGAGATGTTGCTGGACTTTCTTAACTATAGGGTTGGCATGGAGGGACCAAGACAAGTTGTTGGTGATCTGGACACCTAGCTTTCATCCATTTCCACTTTCTTCCTATTGATGTAGACAGGGGTAGGCCCTCAACTATGCTTCCTGAAGTCAATTACTATCTCCTTCATTTCGTTGACAGTGAGGGAGAGATTATTGTCATTGCACAAATTTACCAGATTCTCTATCTCTTTCCTGTACTCTATCTCGTCATTGTTTGAGATCCTGCTCCTGGATTTCTCACTCAATCAGAACAGGCAGGAGTGACCATGATCACTCAAATCTCAACTCTTAAAGGGAATCTGATGATGAAACAAAAGGACCCAAGGTTCAATAGTCATGACAGGGAGAGAAACAATAACTGCATTGATGGAGCCTCAACATGGGAAGAATGAAGGCACCATGGCAACTCTCTGAGTAACAGATATATCTTATAACCTATGGTTACACACCAGCCGAATAATAATGAAATGGAATTCCTTTCAGTTGATGAGTATTACTGGTTGATCTCAGGAAGCCTTGCGTGGCACATGGGTACTGTTTTATACTTTATCTATCTTGGAACTATGTAGAGATGACACAAGTTTTCAAGTGTGCAACGAGTTTATTTACAAGCGTTTTAAAATATCTCCGCAGTCACAAAATGTCTGCGCTGGTGTTTATGGTTCCACTTCAAACAGCTTCTGTGACATCTGTTTACTTTGTTGAGTCCAACCCAGGCTTAATTGATCAAGCACAGTGAGCATAGATCAGTTAGCAGACTCACATAATCAAACAAAGATCAATTAAAAAGTTGACAGGTGTAATATGTGACTCCTAACACCCGCTGGAATCCCAACAGGACCACACATTTGACAGCCCACTCATTCTGACTGGCCCCATCACATTTAGCACCAGCCATCTGGGAGATGTGCTTGTACACAGCAAATTGTGAGATTCCGCAGATGTTAACAGCAGTCCCAGGAAGGAGCCAGGGAAGCAAAGGAATTCAGGGTGGCGGAGAAGGTCTGAACCTCCTGAGATAGTGGTTCTCAATCATGTAGGGAAAGCCTATGTGCCCTGTGTAAAGGTAACTTCTCCTGTGAGCTGGAGCTCTGTCTCCATCCTCACAGCCTTATGGAGTGTCAGGAACCTGGGGAAAAGGCAACAACTGCAGTGGCTCCTCATCAGAGACCCATGGAAGTCCTTGCAGATGCTGCTGCCATGTTGCAGTGAAGAGTAAGAAGTCTCACAACACCAGGTGGAAGGTTTCACACACCTGATGAAGGAACACTGTTTCCGAAAGCTTGTGAGATTACTATCAAATAAACCTGTTGGACTTTAACCTGGTTGTGAAGCTTCTTACTGTGGTTACCCCAGTCCAATGCTGGCATCTCTACATCATGATGTGGGTAAGTGATGTAGAGTGACAGTCAGAAATGCAGATCAAAGGCAAAAGATTTCCAAGATAGCAAAATGATCTTAGAAATCATCTCCAAAGTTGTCAAAGTATGTTCTTAGAATGAGTTCTATGGGTAAAAGTCCTTCACCTCAGCAAGGAAGGAGCTGTCATATCTCAGTAATTAAAATCCTTCTTATCTGTCGCTCAGTCCCCATCAATCCCTCTGTCCTCCCATCCTGTTCAACAAGGCAAGTCTTCAACAAGGAGGCAGGTGCTGGCAGTTAAAATCTGAATCCACAGTTAAAAATGCCATCAATTTGTTTTTGGAAGTGTTAAATACTGAGCCTTCTGTCCCATTGTGTTTCCTGTGGCTTTAAGATTGTTTACTGTTAAATGTGTAATTTGGCAGAGTGCTGCTAAGTTCCAGACACTTTTTGCTTCTTTAGCTTTTGTGTGCTCCAACATCTTTGGCAGGTTAAAATTCTCTCCAACATAATCATAGAAATCATATAAAGCCTACAGTGCGGAAGGAGGCAATTCAGCCCATCGAGTCTGCACTGACAATAGTCCCACCTAGGCCCTATCTCCATAAACCCATATACTTACCCTGCTAATCTCTCTAACCTACGATGCTAAGGGGCAATTTAGTATGGTCAATGCACTTAATCCACACATCTTTGGACTTTGGGAGGAAACTGGAGCAACTGGAGGAAACCTATGCAGACACAGGGAGACCGTGCAAACTCACAGACAGTGACCCAAGCTGAGAATTGAACCCAGGTCCTTGGTGCTGTGAGGCAGTAGTGCTAACCACTGTGCCACCCTAAAAACAAAGTTACCTCTCTTTTTATTCATTTGTGGGAGGTGGATGTCACTGGCTGGCCAGCATTTGCTGCCCACCTCTAGTTGCCAAAGAGTCAACCACGTTGCTGGAGTCACTTGTCACCAGAGCAGATAGGGACAACAGTTTTCCTTCCCTAAAGGATATTAGTGAACCAAATGGATTTTTCCAACAATCAACAATGATTTCATGGCCAGTAGTAGATTCTTAATTCCAGATCATTTTTACTGAATTCAAATTCCACCATCTGCCATGGCAGGATTCGAACCCACATCCCCAGAACATTAGTTGAGTTCCTGGATTAATAGTCTAGTGATAATACCACTAGGCTATCACCTCCCCTTGATGTCTGCAGTCTACTTTGTCTACAGTCATCCTCAGTCCACAGGGTTCCCAAGTTCGCCCTGCTGAATTCTGAGAATTACATGTTTTGGATGCATTACATTCAATGTCCTTTTCTATCCCAGTCTCTTCACTTTCAGTGAAGCAGTTCAAGGTGGCAAGACTTGCATCAGTTCAAGATGGCAATAAACCACCACCTTTTCAAGGGCACTCAGGGATGGGCAATAATTGCTGGTCTAGCCAGTAATCCCAATATTCCATGAATGAACATATCGACCAGTATTCTAACGCACTGCCTGCCACGGAATCGAAGCAGGTGAGCGGTGGACAATGGAAATGACTGTTGACCTCGGGCGAGATTTTCCAGTTTTGGCTCAAGCGAGGCTGTAAAATCCTGCCAATCATTTCTTCTGTTTTTTTCATAAGACTGGATAAAATGAGATGGATACTTGCAAAAAAGGTCATTGCCCCCAAACTCACTGAAGCACCAGGAATCATTCCTAAACCCAGTCTGCTTTATGGAGGATATGAAGATGTTAGAGGGAATGTAGTAAAAGTTATTGATAATGGTCCTGCGGATGAGGAATTCAGTTGCATTGATCCACTGGAGAGGCTAGGACTGTTCTTCTTGGAGAAGAGAAAGCAGAGAGAAGAATTGATAAAGGTGTTCAAATGTGAGGGATCTGGATAAGATAAATAGGGAGAAACTCCTATTGGTGAATGGAATGAGAATGAGAGGGCATAGATTTAAGGTAAATTGGGTGGTACAGTGGCACATGGGTTAGCACTGCTGCCTCACAGCATCAGGGACCCGGGTTCAATTCCTAGCTTGGATCACTGGCAGTGTAGAGTCTGCACATTCTCCCCATATCTGCATGGGTTTCCTCTGGGTGCTCTGATTTCCTCCCACAATCCAAAAGATGTGCTGGTTAGGTGCATGCTACATTTTCCCTCAGTGTACCCAAACAGGCGCTGGAGTGTGGCAGTTAGGGAATTTTTACAGTATCTTCACTGCCGTGTTAATGTTAGCCTACTTGTGACACTAATAAGTAAACTTTAAATACTTAAGAGAAATGTTTTCATGCAGGAAAAAAGTCTGAAATGAACTGTGTGAATGTGTGGAGCAGGGAAGTTTGATCAAAGCATTCAGGATGGAATTGGATTATTATCTGAACGGGGGAGTGTGCAGGATTACAGGAGGAATGTGTGGGGTTACAGGAGGTGTATGCAGGGTTACAGGAGGAGTGTGCGGGATTACAGGAGGTATATGCAGGGTTACAGGAGGAGTGTGCGGGATTACAGGGGGAAGTCCAAGGAAATGGCACTCGCTACTTTGTTCATTTGGAAAGCCGATGCAGACTCGCAGGGTGAACCTCTGTGCTGTAACAATCCTATGAATCTTAGATTTTTACTGCTATTTCCTTTCCTATCGCAAGACTAAGGCTTCCTATTCTGATATGCTTCACTGGTGAATGCACTTTCTATTGTGAATTTCAGCCATGTAAATCCAGGATGGTTCTATTTCTGGATTATATTTACTTCTTTTCGAACAAATATTTAAGATCATAAGACGTAGGTGCTGTAGGAGACCATTCAGCCCATCAGGTCTGTGCTGAGATCATGACTGATCTGATATAATCCTCAACTCCACTTTCCTGCTCTATCCTCATAACCCTTGATTCCCTTACTGATTAAAATCTATCTCAGCCTTGAACATACTTAATAACCCAGCCTCCACAGGCTTCTGCTATAAAGAATTCCACAGATTCACTTCCCTCTGAGAGGAGAAATACCTCCTCATCTCTGTTGTACATGGATGACCCCTTACTTTGAGGTTATGCCCTCTGGTCCTAGACTCTCCCACAAGGGGAAACAACTTCTCAGTGTCTATCCTGTCAAACCGCAACCCCCCCACCTCCGAGAATCCTATATGTCTCTATTAGCTCCCCTCTCATTCATCTAAAAGCTAATGAGTACAGGCCCAACCGACCCAACCTATCAATCAATCTTTTTGACCAAACAAATGAACTAAATCAAATTACCTGAGGGATAACTTAAAAGGGTCAGCTCCCAAAAGGATGGGAACTGCCCAAAACAAAGGATGTAGTAGAAAGGAAACTTAAAACATCAAACAAAAATGTGATTAAAAGCGTTAATAATGCACCCCATCCCCTGCGGTGCCCCCGTGGGAATGGAACGCATTAACAAAGCCCTCAGATATCGCATGCTCCCTCTACAGGCTGTGAATATAGCCAGACAGGCGGGTCAGACGACCCCCTCTCCCCTGGTCGCCCACTGCCTGAACTTGTTTGTGGCGAATTTTGCCAGGCCCAGGAGTAGGTTCACTAGGAGTTCCTCAACCTTCTCCATGTCTCTCAGCACCAGATGCTGGTAGATCAGGAGCGTGGGACTGAAGTACAAATAAAACATCAGTTAAAGATTTTTGAGGAAACGAGAAAAGCTCTGCAGTCTACAACATGAGATGTTGTTATGGTCCACGGACTCCACAAGACAGCAGAAAGAGCAAATTTCTTTGGAGCCCATGAATAATTGCACTGTACTGCAGCACGCACCATCCTCCGTCCCAGTTCCACAAGTTAGTGGGGGAGGATTCCTCCGCAGAGGGACCTCCAATGGCGACTACTGCTGTCGGATGGCAACAGGGCCCACCAAGGCGTATCTGGGCGATGGGCGCCTACCTAACTTATCAGGAACAAAATCGTCAGGGAGATTTATTAGGACATTGTAATACTGATTTTTCTGATTGGCTACCTGCAGTTGCCATGGTGATGATCAATTGCCGGTGCTTTGTTGGGGCATATCCTGTCTGATTGCAATCAGTAATTGTGGTAGAGCAAGGGAGGCAATTGTGAGTTATAGCTGAGGAGATAACGGGATGCAATTCTTTCAAACATTGCTCTTCCTGAAATTCTGGGATTTACCCCAGTATTCCAGGGTGAGGGAAAGAGAAAACTAGCCAGAGTTTCCATTCCAAATTGCTATTCAATAATTCAGTCTTTCTATCTCTTCCTTCTTTAAGGTTCTCCTTAGAAGTTACTTTATGGCAAGTTTCTGGACTATTACACCCTTCTCTGACTCAGTTAAATTTTGTTTGTTAACATTGTGAGGCTCCTTGGGATATTTTACTACAGTGAAGGCACTAGCAAATGTAAATTGATGTTTTATAGCTTCTGGATAAGGACCTTGATGAACAGTTGCTAGGGTGAAATAATTTCTCTGTCCACACTTTCTGGGCTTGTCACTGAAAGGTGGAATTGACTGTTGGTTGGTGCTTTTTAAACCAAAGGTCAACATGAGTCAATGCGTCAAAGGACGGGGAGAAAGTTGGTCAAAGCAAATTTTCTATGGGGAGCTGCTCTTTGAACTGCGGTGATAAAAGATGGATTGTGCTAGTGACCTCCATGTGATGCCGAGCAATTATATTCCTTTGTGGCTCTATTACAATAACTCACTATTGCTTCTCTAGCGTGACGACATCACTGATTGTAGCAGTGCTGGATCCCCACAAATAAAACACCTCACTGGCTGCAATTGATCAGTGTAGTAATTATGGATAGCCAATCAGAAAAACCTCTAACCCAGTCGACCTAATAAATCTGTTTAATTACTTTCCCCCTGTCAAACCTCCTGCCTGAGGTGAGAGTGAAAGGAAACCAATTACTGAAGAGTGTAAACAAAATAAACATATTTGCAAAGTAGGTTTCACTGAATCCAATTGATATATGAATCACCCACTTCAGTAAATGACATAGAACATAGCCCCAAGATATGGCTCAGCTCCAGGCTGCTCAGCAGAAATATATGAACCTAGCTTTGCTACTATGACCACAGATTGCTCCAGAAGAATATTTAAGAACCGTTTAAACTGTAAACAAGAAAAATATGTCAATGTCTCTCATTTATCCTCCTTCCTTGGACATTTCTCTTCCTGCAGAGACGCTCGCCACTCTAGTGTTGACTGTCCTTGATTTTAACTTGTGACACGTAAGGTTAAATATAATTCTTCTCTTCCATGGGATGTGGGTATCGCTGGCAAGCCCAGCACTTCTCGCCCTAATTGCCTAAGTCCCTGACTAAGTGGCTTGCTCGACCATTTCAGAGCCAACCACATCGCTGTGGATCTGGGGTCACATAGAGGCTAGACCAGATAAAGACAGCAGATTTCCCTCTCTAATGGACATTAACAAACAAGATGAATTTTTACCACACTCACTGAGTTGTCATGGCCACCATCACTAGGACTCGCTTTCAATTTCAGATTTATTACTTGAATTTAAATTTCACCAACTGGCGCGGTGGGATCTGAACCTGTGTTCACAAAGTATCAGCCTGGGCCTCTGGATTACTGGTCCAGTGACATTCCCATTATGCCACCATTCCCTCAGGTTCAATACGCTTTCTTCTTTTATTTTTTGATAGATTTGTACAGGGTATGATTTCTTTTAGAACCCTTGCCTATGGGATTTAGTTGTGACCTTGTAATGGGTTATTCATTTGTAGATCTAGCAGGATTTGCCCAGCTGCCCATGTTCTAATAAAAACAGAAAATGAGGTCTGGAAGCATCTGTGGAAAAAGAAACACAGTTAATGTTTCGAGTCCATATGACCCTTCTACAGAATTGGAGAGGGTTAGAAATGTAAGGAATTATATACTGGGAGAAGAGGAAGAATGGAAGGTCATGGATAGATTGGAGCTAAAAAGAGATTGACAAAGTTGTCATGGATATAAGACAAAGGGGATGTTAATGGTGGCATCAAGGACCAAAAAGTGCTAATAGTGGCATTACGAAAAGATAGCAGAATGTGTGAATAGGGTGGCACAGTGGTTCACTGGTTAGCACTGCTGCCTCACAGTGCCAGGGACCCAGGTTTAATTCCAGCCTTGGGTGACTGTGTGGAATTTGCACATTCTCCCCATTTCTGTGTAGGTTTCATCCAGGTATTTTGGTTTCCTCCCACACTCCAAACATGTGTCAGTTAGGTGGATTGGCCATACTCAATTGCCCCTTAGTGTCAGGGGATTAGCAGGGTAAATACATGGGGTATGGAGATAGGGCCTGGGTGGGATCATTGTCGATACGGGCTTGATGGGCCAAATAGCCTTCTTCTGCACTGTAAGGATTCTATGATTCTATGAACAAAGGTCAGTGCTCAGTGGGAACAAAACTGAACAACAAGAGACAGGTGGTCCTGTGGGGGAGGAGTGGTTGGGGTTGTATTGGGTCAAGCCATGGGAACTGAAAAACAAAAAGTTTGGGTCAAGGTGGAGGGGAAAGTTCACACTCTAAACTTATTGTTGAGTCCAGAAGGTTGTAATTGGAAGATGAGGTGCTGCTCCTCTAGTTTGTGTTGGGGCATCACTGGAGCATCAAAACAGGCCAAGGACATATCTGTGGGATGACAGCAAGATGTTGAGTTGAAATGGTAAGTAACAGGACGGTTGGGATCATGTTTACAGATGGAGTGAAGGTATTTCTGGGTTGGGGCACAACTGGCATCTGCTGCATGCATCTTCACCCTGTTAGCACCACTGACTGGCGATGCTACAGTGTAACATACATTCTGTGCACATTAGCATGCTGCTCCTGCATCCACTCAGAGTGCTGCTACAGGATGGCAGGGAACTCCTGACATGTAGGCACACCCATCTCTTATTGCTGGTCAAAGCAGAGCCCCCACCCCCTGCTTGTGACCTTTGCTGTGTACCTCCACCCACCTGTATAGAGCTGTGTCTATCTTCCATCCTCTGACTCTCCACTTGCCCCTGTCTTTCTCACCTCTTTCTGTCTCTAATGTCCTGATATGCTCTTCACCCAGTACCACCCAATCATTCATGGGGACAAATCAATGTGAGTGCATCAACGCTGGTAGAGCGTGCATTTGATTGATGTGGTGGTGCTGAGTCTGTTGGCGCCACCTCGTCCCTACTGATACTGTCATGGAAAGATACATCTGTGACAGGCACTGGTGAGGATGAGGCCATGTATGTTTTTCCCTCACCACCTGCCACAAGTCCCAGTCCAGCAGCTGTGTCAGCTTGGTCTGTTGTGGTACTACCCAAGTCACTCATGGTGATGTACATTGAAGTCCCCACCCAGAGCACATTCTGCATCCTTGCCACCTTCAACTCTTCCTCCAAGTGATGTTTAACATGGAGGAATACTGATTCATCAGCTGAGGGGGACCTTACATGGTAAACAGCAGGAGGTTTCCTTGCCTATATTTGATCTGGTGCCATGAGATTTCATGGAGTACAGGGTCAATGTTGAGAACGCTCAAGATAACTCTCTTCCAACTGTATACCACTATGCCACCTCATATTTTTATTGAATTTGAATTCCACATCTACCATTTGCCATAGTGGTATTTGAACCCCAGTCCCCAGAGCATTACCCTGGGTCTCTGATTATTGGTCTAGTAACATTACCATTCCATTGTCTCTCCCTTTCCTTCTCCTTGCTACTGCCTAACATAGCATTTCAACACAGCAGACACAGCAACGGCTGACACTATGCTCTTTCAGTATTCTGACTTGTTCCCTTACTCACCTCTGCTGTCAAGCTGCCTCACAGTGCCAGGGATCTGGGTTCGATTCCAGCCTCAGAGAGTCAGTGAGACTCGATGGGCTGTATAGCCTCCTGATTCTAAGTGCCAACTAGTTACCAGACTTGCTTTCCAGTCAATTAGGACCTAATGGCAGGAAAATCACATCCTGCAAGCACTTCTACCTCAGAGTGGGATTAAGACAGAAATGGTGCTGGTACCAAACTCCTGACCCCAAAAGGAAAACTCCAGCCCCTGGTGTCGATGGGCTGATCAAAGGAGTGTTCAAAGCAAGTTACGGGTACTGCACCAGTAAAACGTGATTGTTGTTTCATTTCTCACTGTCCACACACACTGCCACCTCATGTTGTTTTGTGTGATGTATGAATAATGGCAATCCCTTTCTATAGTGTTGTAAATGGAGTGAACGGCATAGCAATGCATTGTGCAGTCCTGCATCAGTCGCATATTCCAAACAGTCATTCAGCATTGAATTGCTCAACACCATTACTGCAATCCATGTTAGTTTGACTGGAGAGTATTGTGTCTTCTTCCATTTCATCAAGCTGGGTAAAATTGGACTTAACAGGTTGAATGTTCAGTTAATTGTACCATTCCTTGATTAGTTGCAGTTTGTTCAGTGTTCTGTCGCACTGTCTTGAATAGTTTTCGTAACACCTGTTATTTACAGATGTTCCTGCCTGAAAATGCCCCTGGTGAGTTTTCACAATGTACTACTTGCCCTGTGGGAGCAAAATATGGGAACACATTGAATGTCCATCTTGTAGTAACAGACAGCAGGCTACAACAACTAATGTCAGCTGTAATGGTTCTCAGATAAATGCTCAGTGACAGTTTGTTACTGATTTACTCTGATTCGCTTGCTTTAATCTCCTCTGTCAATTTATATTAACATTTAAGATTACATCATTGTGTACTGCAAGCTGTGGAGACAAGCAAAACAGCTCATAATTTATTAAGACGCTGTTAGAGTGTGTGTGTAACTGGCTTCTCCTCTGGGGATGCTGAAGCTGAGTGTCACAATCCAAGATTCCATTTTATCTTTTCAGTTTTTGTAGAAATATGAGTCAAAACCTAGATATTTTCATCTGCCAGCCGGCTTTTCTCTTTAAAGTAGACTCTTACAGACGAAAGGGAAAAAAACAGATTTTAGAGGAAAAATTCTTTTGCATCCCATCAGGTTTTCAAGGTGAGTTCAGCAATTGACAAATCTCACAGTCACTGAGTTGTGTGGCAAATCTGCTCACCCTAATAGGAATTAGGACAGCAATAGGCAAATTCAGTCCTTCGAGGCTAATCCACCATTCAATCAGAACATGGCTGATCTCTCCGTAGTCTCAAATCCAGCTCCCCATATCCCCTTATCCCTTTACTTATTACAAGTGGTTACGGAGGATGTGAGACGTTCTTTCTCTTCATCCAAAATGGATGTTCACCTCATTAAAATATATCAATAGGAGCCTTGAGCTAGAATCAGGACTCCATCACAACATAATGCCTGGCTGGGAGTTTTTCATTCATGTTATTTTTATTTCTGCCAGAAAAAGGATTGAAGATGGGAAAGCAAGCAATTTGGGTCTCCCACTATAGACAGGAAGTAATATTTGTTTACAGGATGTGGGCATCGCTGACTAGGGCAGCATTTGTTGCCCATCCCTAATCGCCCCTGAGAAAATGGTGGAACTTCTGGAACCACTGCAATCCTTGATGTGTAGGTACACCCACAGTGCTGTTAGGGAGGGAGCTCCAGCATTTTGACCTAGCAACAGTAATGATATTTCCAAGTCAGAATGGTGAGTGGCTTGGAGGGGAGTGTGCAGGTGAGGGCATTTCCATGTGTTCTACTGCCCTTTTAGGTGGTAGATATCATGGGTTTGTTGCTGTTGAAGGAGCCTTGGTGAGTTGCTGCAGGGCATCGTGTAGCTCAGGATATCAGAGGGGGAGTATGTCAGGAGGTTGCATCTCAGCAAGCTATCAGTCACTGATCTTTGTCCCTTGTTGCAGCAGAAACTAGAGGCAAACACTGCACACACACACACAGCACTGCCCATGGGCATCAGCTTCTATAGCATAGACCCCTGAAACAGGCAAGACTGATATTGTCAATTTAATGATAATGCAGCCCCCACACCCCCTCCCAAGTAAATGGCAGATCTTGCCCCCTTCACATGATTGGAATTTAGTGGCAGCAGGCCTCCATGAATCTCTATCACACTGTCTATAATGTTCCTTTAACAAAGCATGCAGATGTGCGTAGTGCTGATACTCCAGTACTATTGAGACATATTCATGCGACTCAACCCCATTCATTTACTCCGAGGAAGAGCCTCCTGCAGAATTCCTCATGAATCAGATCATCAAATGAAACGAGGAAATATTTATCTGACCCTGCATTCTATCTGCTGACACTGTTCATGCATTAGATCAGTTGTACAGCTCAGTTGGGACCTGATTTCAAGGGGCTGAGAGTGAATACTGACAGGGTCCATGTGAATCATTTGTTCTCCTGAGGAGCATGAAACTGACCATCCACAGGACCTGGACTGAAAGTAAAGGTCGGTGGCCAGGTTTTGTCATAGCCGTGCATGAAGTTCTTGGATGTGTCAGGTCTGTTTGGAAACAATAATCATTGCATGTTTGGGAGAGAGTTTCACAGAGACTTTCTTCTTGTGGAAATTTTAATTTCCCTCAAGCAACGAGCATGTTTGAATTGGGCTTCTGAGGAAGTCTTCAGTCAATGCAGTGTCTTTCACGGTGTATGCTGCAATGATTCATGGCCTTATCCGGGAATCCGAGCCACAATTGGAAAATCTTTGTCTCCTTCCTTCCCTCCCAAATTCCAAAAAAAGCTTCAGGTTCAAAAGGTGCCAGTATTCACCATAAAATTAGTTATCCAGGATATGCAAATAATTATGGTATAAGAATTTGTAGAAGTGAATGTATTATTTTGGAGTAGCATTATTTTAAGTCATAATTTAATAAAGATGTATTTTTGGGAGTGAATAAATATGAGACAGTGAAACAACTCTACATAGAATCATAGAATCCCCACAGTGCAGAAGGAGGCCATTCGGCCCACTGAGTGTGGGCTGACAACAATCCCACCCAGCCCATATCCCTGTAACATCATACATTTATCCTACTAGTCCCCCTGACACTAAGGGGCAATTTGTTATGGTCAGTCAACATAACCTACATCTTTGGATAAAGATATAAAGAAATAAAGAAAAACTATTAACAAATTAAAATCCAGATGAAGATATGTAGGTGTCTTCTCAGAAGTTCTACCACTCCAGTGTTGATCGTGAATTGCAGAGATCAGAATCTCCATATCCTGGACAACCATTTGGTCCTGAAATTAAGCAGATCTCAGCAGGGACAGCAGTTGCAGACCTCCCAGTGTATAATAGGTGTCTGGAGAGTGAGAGACACCAATCTCCCCAGTTACTCCTGCCCAAAAGCATAAGGACACTATGTAGGGATTAGATGGGGTTGATGACCCAGCCCCAGTGGAAAAGCTGTCATGGTACTAGCAATGTGTGCCAATGAATGAAGAGAGTTTGGGCATGATTATACAGGCATATAGGATCACAATTTAAACATGTGTGCGCAATGGGCTAGGCCCACTGGCATTGCCCATTCCTGTGGTGCTGGGCGTAGCAGGGCCAGGGTAAGGAATCGGGGCTTCTCAGCCACCAGTCCAAAACAAGTCAGCAGATCTTTAACAATAATTTGCATCCTGGCTACAGACAGCAGGCATTGCCTGGAAGGGGAGATATCACTGCAGGACCTGTAGATCAGTCCCCAAGTTCTCCATTGCTGCTATGCTCCAGGTAGCGTGATCCCGACCCCTACACAATGCGGAATGCTCAAAAGGCAACATCTTCGCATGCCAGAGGGAAGAGATCATGTCAATAGCCGGAGGTTAGATAATTAGCCATTGTTGCCATTAGTGGGAGTGCCACACTATAGGAAGGATGTGATTGCACTAGAAAGAGTGCATAGGAGGTTCACCAGGATGTTGTCGGGGCTGGATGGTTTCAGCTATGAAGAGAGGCTGGTTAGGTTCGAGTTGTTTTCCTTAGAACAGCAAAGGCTGAGGGGGAGACTTGATTGAGGTGTACAAAATTATGAAGAAAATAGCTAGGAATAGATTTTCCTGTAGTAGAGGGGTCAATAACCTGGCAGCATAGAGTTAAGGTGAGGGGCAGGAGATTTGGAGGGGATTTGAGGAAACATTTAATCACCCAGAGGGAATCTGGAACTCACTGCCTGAAAAGTGGTGGAGGCTGGAACCCTCAGAAAGAACATTTAAGAAGTATTTAGATGAGCACTTGGAATACTATAACGTACAAGTGCTGGAAAATGGGATCATAATAGATAGGTGCTTGATGGCCGGCACAGACATGATGGGCCGAAGGGAGCTCTTTCTGTGGTGTAAAACTGTATGGCAGCGAATTTACCAGCTCTCACCGTCCATGGAATGAGCTGATAAAATCACACAAGAGCCGAGAAATGAGGTTCACGTCCAATTGCTCGCCTCTCACAATCTTAGCGACACTGGCTATCAAGTGCTTTCAGCCTTTCGCCCATTTCCGGTGAGAGGCTGAATAATTTATTTAAATATATTTAAATTCAATTTCCATTTGTTTAGCAAGCCCGGTGCTCAATCACCCGGCCTCACTTGCTTTTGTGGCCTCACTGGAAGAGGCTCTCTCCTGCAAGGAAAACACCTGTTCCCCAGCAATAATGTGTGTTGGCCTCACTGAAAGATCCAAAGGCCATTGAGGCCCCCCAGGGAGGTTGAGGGCAAGGGAGTTGCACTGAGGGCAGTGCCAACTTGGCACATTGGCACTGCCCACCGGGCATCTTGGCACTGTCCATTGGCAATGTGGTGGTGGGCCTGAAGGGAGTAGGGCATGAAGTGGCATGGAAAGAAGAGGTGAGGAAGATGGGGAAGGGCCATGCCAGGGCAATCTGGTCAGGTAGGGAGGGGCGGCCCCACTGCCACTCCGCATGCATTCAGTGGCGGAGGGCGGGAGGGCCCTTCTGCCACTCTGCAGGAGATTGGTGGGGTGGGGGTGGGGGATGCGTGATTGGGCTGGGCAGCAGAAGGGCAGTGAGACTGATATTTCCATGTAGTTTGGGGCTCTAGATCGGCCTGGGCCCCCGCCATAGCTGGAGGCAAGGGGTGGGGAGAGGTGTTTGCTAAGCTTGCTGCAGCAGCAGAAGCCTGACAGATCTCTCTCAGACCTGCCAAGCCTCTGTTGCTACATATGCAATTGCAGCTCCCTCTTCTGCTCGAGAAAGCTGGATGGTGAGTTAAGCCCCACCCACTGCCTCTATGGCAGGAAAAGGTCTAGCCCATTTTTTCATAGCCTAAATCCACAAGATTTAGAGTAAAGACTTTCCCAAAAAATGGATCTGAAACTTTCCCCTACAGGACACTTAGAATTTTTCTTGTAAAATTGGCCCCCATGACTCTATGTCCACAGCCATAGTCTTTTCCTCTCTATTGGAAAGTGGCAATTGGTTATTTCTATTTTGAGGGGCAGCGCTCCGCAAACCTGGGGCAAGGCATGGGACTAAGCCTCCATGAACTACCACAGCCTGGATGGAGAATAACCTGCACTGTTGCTACTAACCATAACATATACTGGCTACCCGACCAACAAAGCTAATCGAACATTCTCGGGATATAACAGCAATGCTGGAAAAATAATCAATGACCCCAAGAGTGCTGTCTTCTCCCTGATCACAACTCCAGACACAACACCCACTCCCTCATTTCCCTTTACTCTCCTATAATCACTGCATCACACTGCACCACATAGCTCTCCAACCCTTTCTACCCAGTCTCACATACTCGTCACCATGACAATCTCCGCATCTTGGTTCATGCCACAAAAAAATGTGAGTGAAACAATTGAGTATATTTATATTTATTCCTACTGAAAGTGTGATCAAAAGCCACCACATCAGGAACATTGGTGTTTTATTATTAGAATCTTTGAAAAAGAAAAGGGGGGAGAGAGACAGTATGGCAGTGACTCCTTGCAGGTGGGAGGAGAAGGTTGAGGGTCGTTAAAAAGAAGAGATGAAGCCTGAATCATGGGAGCAGGGAATAAAGAGAAAATAAGATTCATGCCACTGCTTCAGTTGAATTAAAGAACAAAGAACGAGTAAAAATATAGCACAGGAACAAGCCCTTTGTTCCTGCAGGCCTGTGCCGATCATGATACTCTAAACTTTAACAAAACCTTCTGTCTTCTGCCCTTACTCAGTCTGTATCCCTCTGTTTCCTCCCTTTTCATGTACCCATCCAGAAGCCTCTTAAATGTTGCTAATGCGCCTGCTTTCACCACCTCCTCTGACAATGCGTTCCACCACTCTCTGCACAAAAAACTTCCCCCACACAACTCCCTTAAACTTCCCCCCTCTCACTTTGAATTTGCGCCCCTTTGTAATTGACATTTCCACCCTGGGGAAAAGGCTCTGACTATCCATCTTATCTAGGCCCTTCATAATTTTATAGAGCTCTATCAGGTCTCCTCTCAACCTCCGTCTTTATAGTGAAAGCAATCCTAGTTTATTAACCTCTCCTCATATCCAACACCCTCGAGACTAGGCAATATCCTAGTGAGCATTCTTTGTACTCATTCCAAAGTTTTTACGTCCTTTTGACAGTGTAGTGACCAGAACTGCATGCAATACTCCAAATGCAGTCTAACCAAAGTTTTATATAGCTGCAACATGATTTCCCAATTCTTGTACTCAGTGCCCTGGCCTACTAAGGCAAGCATGCCTTATGCCATCTTCATCACCTTGGCCACTTGTGCTGCTACTTTTTGGGAATTGTGGACCTGCACGCCCAGATCCCTCTGTACGTTAATGATCCTATGGGTTCTGCCATTGACAGTATATTTCACATCTAGGTTTGATCCTCCAAAATGGGACAATTGAAGAACAGTGGACGACTTTCAAAGTGATCTTTCACAGTGTTCAGCAAAAGTATACATCAGCGATAAGGAAGGACTGTAGAGAAAGAGATAATCAGCCATGGATATCTAAGGAAATATAGGAGGGTATCAAATTGAAATAAAATGCATATAAACTGGCAAAGATTAGTGGGAGACTAGGGGATTGGGAAATCTTTAAAGGTCAACAGATAGCCACAAAAAAAACTATAAAGAAAGGTAAGGTGGGTTATGAGAGTAAACTAGCTCAGAATATAAAAATAGATAGCAAAAGTTTCTACAGATATATAAAATGAAAGAGTGGCTTAAGTAAACATTGGTCCTTTAGAGGATGAGAAGAGGGATGTAATAACTAGAAATGAGAAAATGGCTGAGGCATTGAACGGGTATTTTGTGTTGTTCTTCATAGTGAAAGACACATATAATATGCAAAAAGTTGATGACAGGAAGACTATGGCAGGTGAGAACCTAGAAACTATCATTATCACAAAAGAGATAGTGTTGGGCAAGTTAATGGCGCTAAAGGTAGACAAGTCTCCTGGCCCTGATGGATGCATCCCAGGGTACTAAAGAGATGGTGAGAGAAATAGCAAATGCATTAATGGTAATTTACCAAAATTCCTTGGGGTGGTTCCCACAAATTGGAAAACAGCAAATGTTACACCACTGTTTAAAAAAGGAGGTAGAGAAAAGACAGATAACTATAGGCTGGTTAGCTTAACTTCTATAGTAGGGAAAATGCTTGAATCTATCATCAAGGAAGAAATAACAAGATATCTGGATATTACTTGTCCCATTGGTAAGGCACAGCATGAGTTCGTGGAGGGCAGGTCATGTTTGACTAATTTGGTGAAATTCTTTGAGAACATTATATGTTCAGTGGACAATGGGCAACCTGTGGTTGTGGTGTATTTGGATTTCCAGAAGGCATTTGACAAAGTGCTGCACAAAAGGCTGTTACATAAGATAAAGGTGCACTGTGTTATGGGTAATGTATTAGCATGGATAAAGGATTGGTTAACTAATAGAAAGCAAAGAGTGGGTGTCAATGGATGTTTTTCTGGTTGACGATCACTGACTAGTGGTGTGCTTCAGGGATTAATGTTGGGACCGCAATTGTTTACGATTTAGATAGATGATTTGGAGTTGGGGACCAAGTGTAGTGTGTCAAAATTCACAGATGACACTAAGATGTGTGGCAGAGCAAAGTGTGCAGAGGGTACTGAAAGTCTGCAAAGGGATATAGATAGTCTAACTGAGTGGGCGAGGGTCTGACAGATGGAGTACAATGTTGATAAATGTGAGGTCATCCATTTTGATAGGAATAACAGCAAAATTGTCTATTATTTAAGTGGTAAAGAATTGCAGCATACTGCTGTGCAGAGGGACCTGGGTGTCCTTGTGCATGAATCTCAAGGAGTTGGTTTGCAGGTGCAGCAGGTAATTAAGAAGGCAAATGGAATTTTGTACTTCATTGCTAGAGGAATAGAGTTTAAAAACAGCCAGGTTATGTTGCTGCTGTGTAAGATGCTGGTGAGGCCACACTTGGATTACTGTGTACAGCTTTGGTGTCCTTACTTGAGAAAGGATATACTGGCACTGGAGGGGGTGCAGAGGAGATTCACTAGGTTGATTCCAGAGTTGAGAGGGTTGGCTTATCAGGAGCAACTGAGTAGACTGGGGCTATTCACATTGGAATTCAGAGGAATGAGGGGAGATCTTATAGAACATATAAGATTATGAAAGGAATAGATAAGATAGAAGCAGTGAAGTTGTTCCCACCAGCAGGTGAATCTAGAACTAGGGGGCATAGCCTCAAAATAAAGGGGAGCAGATTTAGAACTGAGTTGAGGATGAACTTCTTCACACAAAGGGTTGTGAATCTGTGGAATTCCCTGCCCAGTGAAACAGTTGAGGCTACCTTATTGAATGTTTTTAAGGCAAGGATAGATAAAGGAATTAAGGGTTATGGTGAACGGATGAGCAAGTAGAACTGAGTCCATGAAAAGAAAATCTGATTGAATGGCAGAGCAGGCTCAAGGGGCCAGCTGGCCTACTCCTGCTCCGGGTTCTAATGTTCTTATCATCTTGCATTTGTCTGGATCAAACTCCATCTGCCATTTCTGTTCCCAAGTCTACACACTATCTATATTCCCTTGTATCTTCTGACAATCCCCGGCCCTATTAGCAACTCCACCGCAAACTTACTCAACATATAAATGATCTGAAGCATTTTGCTCCAGATTATTTACGTATACTATAAACAACAGCGGTCCCAGCACTGATTCCTGCAAAACACCACTAGCTACAGATCTCCATTCTGAAAAACACGCTTCCACTCTACTCTCTGTCTCCTACAACAAAGCCCGTTCTACATCCATCTAGCCAACCATTCCATGTGGTTTTAGCTTTTCGTATCAGTCTGCCATGTTGAGTCCTGTCAAAAACATTGCTAAAGTCCATCTAATCTACATCTACAGCCCTTCAGTCATCAATTATCTTTGTCACCTCTTCAAAAAACTCAATCAAGTTGATGAAGCATGACCTTCCCCATAGAAAACCATGCTGCCTGTCACTAACTAGTCCATTTCCTTCCAAATGTGCTCATATCCTGTCCCTCAGTACCTTCTCCAAAAGCTTCCCCACCATTGACATGAAGCTCACTGACCTATAATTTCCTTGATTATCCCTGCTTCCTTACTTAAACAAAGTAACAATGCTGGCTATTCTCCAGTCCTCTGGAATCTTACCTCTGGTCAAAAAGGATGTGAAGGTAAAGGGGCAAATTAACCAGAAGGAGCCAAACAGTGCACAGGTAGTCACTGAAGCTTCAGATAAATCTGATTCTTGTACATTAAGAATGTCATGAACAGGGTTGAGGAGGTTCTGCAGGTGTGCACCATTTAGATGAAAGACATGCCTGTGCAACTGGGTTGGCTGGGTATTGCTATTGGCTGAGGATTGAAGTCTAAATCCTTGAAGAAAAGGAGTTGGAATTCCACTGGAGAAAGTTCAGAGCTTTCAAGAACATTGTGCTTGAAATTGGTGCCAATAATGCAGAGTTGACCAATCAGTAAATCTGTGAGATTTAGCTTTGTATCTGCTATTTAAAGTGCCATTTATAGTTTAAATGGATCACAATTTTCCTACTAATTTGTATTCGATTGATGTTGATTGTGGTTTGATTGTTAAAGTAAATGTATGAAGTGAAATCTTATCCAATGATTTTTCATTTCAGGCATTCAGTAAATTTGATTATTTTAGATTATTTGTGTTATATATTGTAAACCAATGCATTAGTTAATTTGATTAGTCACATGATGGTAGTGACATCATCAGAGACATCTGCGGGATTTTTCCCTCTCTTCCATCCTGAACTGTAAGCAAGAAACACCTATCAAATAAGCTGAAAGATAAAATGCTGAAAAATCTCGGCAGGTCTGGCAGCACCTGTACGGAAAGAAAAGAGCTGATGTTTCGAGTCCAGATGACCCTTGTCAAAGCTGACAAAGCATCCGCAATAATTTGCTTTTACCTATCAAATAAAGCTTGACTAACTGGCTAAGTAACCCTCTGTGTGGTAACCTTTTCACCCTTGTATGTTGCTATACAAGTGAGCTGACCACATTAGTAATTAACAGTCAAAGAAAAAACTGGCAACAAGGTATGTTTTCCAGCAAGTTCATCGACAAAGACCAGTTTTAAACAAAGCAGCGACAAGAAACATTTTCCAACAAATGGTCAAAAGAAAAATCAGCTCAGGCTTGGACCTGGTGTCAAGGAATGGTTTTGAGAAGACTGCACCACTTTCAATTGCATTACAGTGAAGCTGGCTGTGGGAATTGGGTATGGGCAAAGGCTAGGAATAGTGATTACTTTTTAAAATTAAAAAAAAGTACTCCAGATCGACCCTAACCTTATTTTTCCCCTGGAATGTAAGAATGGAGAGTTAGGGCCAGGAAAGCAGAAAAATATGTAAGCCAGTGAATTGACTGGAAAAAGTCAAATTAAACCAGTAAATGCAAGAAAAAGTAAAATAAAAAATTACTTCCTGGTAAACCTGTGAGTCTTCACGCGGTGAGATGCTATA
This sequence comes from Carcharhinus amblyrhynchos, assembly GCF_965287045.1. Taxonomy (NCBI): domain Eukaryota; kingdom Metazoa; phylum Chordata; class Chondrichthyes; order Carcharhiniformes; family Carcharhinidae; genus Carcharhinus; species Carcharhinus amblyrhynchos. Next base: position 58,029,817 of record NC_137327.1, on the reverse strand, counting down.
TCGAGATCTTCATAATTGAAAGGAGAGAGAGGGAGAGAGACTGCATTCTTTAAAAAAAACAGAAAGCTACTACTCCAGAATAGTTATACTAATGAAACCAAGCAAGAATTAATGCTTAAATTGTCTTGTTTTGCACTGGTTGGTGAGAGGATATTTTTTAAGAAGCTACAGTTCCAAACCAAACAACAAGTTTAAAGAAACAACAAAGGAAGAATACAAATTGAAAAAGAAGGGGAAAGAAATAAGGGGGGAGGAAGTTAAAGAAATACTACTACAGAGTCTTGTCCATTCCCGAGAAGCCTGGTGGGAAAACCTACGAGGAACTAAGCAAGATTTTGGAAAATTATTTTTCACCTAAACCACTGACAATTGCTGAGAGATTCAAATTCCATCAACAGGGCCAAGAAGGCGAAAATACATTGCAATTCATAGCAACATTAAAGGCTAGGGAAGAACTGAGTTTGGTCCAACCCTCGAAAACAATCTGCAAGACAAACTTGTTTGTGGACTTTGAAAGGAAGCAATTAAAAGACGATGGCTCACCAGAAGTTCTTTAACACCAAAACTTACTGTTGAGATTGTGGTGCCCATGGAATGGGCTGCGAAAGAAGTTTCCCAAATTGGAGCTGGAGGCAAAATACACAAGATGGGTACTGACAGAAAGTAATCTCTTAAAATGCAAGCATGCCATAGATGTGCCCAGGCAGGGCGCTCTCCACATGAATGTTGGAATAGAGAAAATAAATGAAGAAGCTGTGGCAAAAAAGGTCACACAACAAAGGCATGTTGGACATGACAGACTTCTCCAACCTGAAGGTGTGCAAACACTAGAACACATCAAGATCTACAAAAAGAGCCCACAAGATCTCTGATAAAGACAAAAATGTGTTAATGTTTAACATTTAAAGTTTGTTGTCATACGATTGAAGGAAATGGACAGGGATATTATGTATTGTAACCAAATGCATCTTTATTTGATTAGTCACATGATATGTAGTGACATCATCAGAAGCATTTGCAAATTTTTCCTTCTCTTCCATCCTGTACTGTAAGCAAGTGACACCTATCTAATAAATATCAACTAACTGGTTCAGTAAGCTAATCTGTGGCAATCTTTCCATTCTTTTCTCTTGCTGTATAAGTAAACTGGACATATTAATATGTAACAGTTGATCTCCATGGTGATTTTTACAAAATTGACATGATTTCTGCTCCTTAGCAACCCATTCAAAGTACTCTTCCCTCTCTCGATATATCAGAAGAGGAAACAGGGTACACTACAACCAAGGCAGCACAAAGCAACTCCACCACCAGCACCGCACCCCATCCCCACACACCCCCCAACACCACCCCCCAGCCCCCAGCACTGACTAAGATATCCAGCATTAAAAAATGGGAAACTATACCAAAATGGAGAATGCAAGATCATGTACAGTACAAGTGAATAGAAGCAGGTGCTGTCTCATGAAGAGGAAGACATTGCTGGTATCATGATCACAGTGGACTGTGATGTCTCCTAAGTGAACAGAATCCCAGACAAGACTACGTGTTCTGATTTTAGAGCAATCCCACCACAGAGTAGCAAGTCCTAATGCAGGCATTGGTGCATCATTGAATCTGGAGGAACTTGTTTGAAGGAGGTTCAGGATGATTATCTTGCCATTCATTGGGATGATTTAGTAGATCCAGGAAAAGCTGATGCAGGAAGCCCATAACATAGGTTATAAAAGAAGGAGGAGGGGTTGACACCATCTTAATTTACTTACCCCCCTCCCCCACTCCCAGGAGAAAACATGCAAAATATAGCCACAAAATCTTGGGACTTCTGAGGGGTCCCATAGCTCATCTTGGGAGCTACCTCTGATCATCAACTAGCTAGACATCGGAAGATCTATCTCCCCTCTGAGATGGATATATAGGACCCTGTTTGAAAAGACTTGAGTCCTGACCATTGTCCTCTCAACCAGCATCATTTGCAGTATGTAAATTGATTGCCTATTACACCAGTGAACTCTGCATTGACATTGAAGTATTTTCAGAAGTTCCGAAGGTGCTATGGAAAAGTGATTTTTTTGTTTCTTTCTTGGATATACTTTCACAGTAACATAAAAGTGATGGTTGCCTCGTGTTGTGTATGCAATCCATTCTTGGAAAAGGATGGAAATTGCTTTGACCTACTGACTTGAGTTAAAGTGTGGAGTCAGTGAATCAGCTCTGGAATGTTATAGGTTCTTTACTCAGCATCGCTCGTTTTCAGTGTGACTGTAACTGCGAAATGTAAGGCCAGTAAATTTGCTCTCATGTCTTTGGCTCTGTGCATGTCAGCCTCCCTGGTTTTTAACTTTGTCTTTTCTCCTCGCTCTCTTTCTGTATCTATCTATTCAAATCTGAATTTTTCTCCTTTTACTCTTGCCTGACATTAGTGGTGTGGTCACTGGACTATTAACCCAGAAGTTCAGGGCAATGCTCTGAGGACCCGGGTTCTAATCACACCACAGGCAGATAGTGAAATTCTAATTCAATAAAAATCTGGAATTAAGAGTCTAATGATGACCATGAACCCATTGTCGACTGTTGTAAAAACCCATCTGGTTCACTAATGTCCTTTAAGGAAGGAAATCTACCATCCTTACCTGGTCTGGCCTACGTGTGATTCCAGTCCACAGCAATGTCGTTGACTCTTAAATGCCCTTTGAAATTGCCAAGCAAGCCACTCAGTTCAATTAGAGAGAGCCAATAAATGCTGGCCCAGCCAGTGACATCCACATACTACGAATGAATTAAAGAAAATACATGAAGCAGTGAATTTTCTGATCGTCATAAGCCCCTCTCATCGTTTCTCACATGTTAAGTTGAGGCAAACAGGGGCAGCACACAATCTGTGCGAAAGAAGCTCACGGCTAAATGTACAAATGGAAACCTCAAATAGTTGTCAGCATTGTCTCAAATGTGAGATTTGCTCTGGCTGCTTTGTAAACGACAACGATGATATTGCTATTCGCCGTGACACTGACAGCAGCATATGTTAATGAGAAGAATCTTGTCAGCATGCCTTGTCTTGGCTGCCTAAGTCATTGCTTGAATTTTAAATACAAGTATGGGCCCAATCAAATTTACCATGCCTTGCACAGTCCTGACCTATCATGTACAGCAGCTCGGATATAATGAGAACACTGGCAGGTCATGTACAATCAACAATACCAATGTTGCTAGGACAGTAATTTGACTTTGTATGCTTTCTGAACTACCTGAGCGATATCTTCTTGGAAAAAGCTTCTCTGAAAGGATAGATGCCAGTTTTCATTTACAACATGACATTCAATTTCCCATTGATTCTGCAAACATTATCAAATTCAATAATTTCACATCTTGAATGAACCTTCTCCTGCGCTTGAATAAACTAGTTTCTCTGGTCAGATCTTACAGCAAACCAGAATTCAGAGCAAGACCGCTAACACAGCCAGAACACTGCACACAACTCTGGTTACTACATTATAGGATGGATGTGCTTGCACTAGAGTATGTACACTAGAGGATGTTGCTGGGAATTAAGTAATTTGCTAGTGGCTAATAGGTCCTGTTGATGCATATTAAGTAGGTGGTATTTTAAAGTTGGCAGGTGAACGTGTGTTAGGTATTGATTATTTAATTACACTCAGATGTCTATCTATGAAGAGTCAGAAAGCACTGGTTGCCTTAGGTTAAAGTGGAGAAATGAGGTCTTATGATAAGCATTAAGAGTGGCACAGTCACACAATGGTTAGCAACGCCGCCTCACAGCTTCAGGGACCCAATTCTATTTCAAGCTTGGGTCACTGTCTGTACAGAGTCTGCACATTCTCTCAATGTCTGCAAGGGTTTCCTCCGGGTGCTCCGGATTCCTTTTACAGTCTGTAAGATGTGCTGGTTAGGTGCATTGGCCATGCAAAATTAACCTTCAGTGTACCCGAACAGGCACTGGACTGTGCCGACTAGGCGATTTTCACAGTAACTTCATTGCAGTGTTAATGAAAGCCAACTTGTGACAACAATAAAAAAACTTTAAACTTTAGATGACAGCATGAAACACATCCAGTTCTTTTTTATGACAGAATGTGGTAAGATCTGAAAGATTTGCTGGAGATAATTTCCTGCTTTAATTCATAAGTCATGTTTTTCAGAAATCAATGAGTTTCTCCTAAGGCTGTTCCTGATGGGGATTCACTGTTTGTGGTGCCGCAGGGTTTTTTAGACTGTAGGCACAGGATTTTTCTTAGCTTTGCAAGGCAGAGAGTAATCCCCTACTGTTCATTTAGCAGCTTCACCAGGTTCCACTGATAACTTTCACTCCCTGACTCTGGCTTGGCAAAATCTGTTCTTAAAACACTGCTGTAGATGTATATTCCAAAGGGAATCAAGTTCCATGTCTGCTGGAGTCAAATCGTTGTAGAACAAGTAATCGCATTTACATGATTCATCTCAGAAACCTTTGACATAATTCCCGAAAACAATGGGGAATAGGATTATTTCATCCTCCACAGGGGGGGTTTAATGTCTGTTGGGTGGGTGTTTATCCTGGTTGGCTAGCAGTTCCAATTTTTTTTGACAGAATTACAGTTGATTAAATGCATAAAACTGTGCATTTTTAACAACAACTTTTCAATAGGCCCTTTTTGAAGTGGACATTGACACTCCTAGCCCCCTCCCTGCCACATTCAGCCCCATACATTATCTACCCCTGCCCCACGCCATGTGTGAAATTCCATGCAACATGTAGTGCAATTCATATAAAAACTTTCCAGGAAAGTGGTCAACGTATAATATCAGTCATCAGGTGACTTGTGGTAGCTATTGTTAGTCAGTCTTTTTTTATGTATTTCAAAGAAAGATTTAAATAGTTCAATTGGTTTTTGGTTAGCTGATTAAATTATGATAGATCTCAGTCATAATTTGTTGTCACTGTGAAGGTGTGGATTTACTCAAAGAAACAGAAATATTCATGGTACAGAGGGAGGTCATTCAGCTCATCTTGACCATGCTTTGCCTTCTACTACATCAACTAGTCAATAGAAATGTTCAATATTGGTAATTGATCTGTTGAGAAGGATTTTGATCTCCTTGAAGATACTTATCTAATGTTGGAGGGCTTGCTTTCATCTGAAGTTGTGGAATGTAATTTTATTTAATTGTTATATTGTGTTCTTTGTTTTATTCAGTTCAAACATATTTCAAGATCATTGTGGTAACTAATAGCCTTGTGGAACAGGGGTGTGCATAAACGTAAAAAAAATCATAGAACAACTCCAGATTTGAAAAGGAACAATGAGATTCTGGACAATGTTTGTCATTTTCTTTTAGCATGGAACAAACTTCATGTGAATCCAATAATACTCCACTGTTTTCATGTTGCTTCTTCGTGAATTTATTTATTGTAATAAATGTGATTTATAATTTTAGTCTGCAATATATTCCTGAACAGTGTGACATATTCCTGCCTGCTCCAAAATCAAGAGCTTACAGTGAGCACCCTCTATATTTTCTATATAAATCAGTGAAGACACTGGTGACCTTAAGGAGTATTGCTGCTTATTACACATTTTCATTGTAAGTTTCATTCTATGCAATACACAGGATTGACATTGAAAATTACAATTGTCCATCAAAACGAATAGTCAAAGTCAAAATCATAAAAATGCTTCTATGAATGGTAATATTCAGAGCATAATGTTCACTCATAACATAACTTTTCTCATTTTTGTTCATTCTGCAGGTAAGGCCATCCTTTATGATCGAGCTCACTGTGAGAATGTGGTGGCAAGGTACCTTTTTAAGAACATAAGAACATAAGAAATAGGAGCAGGAGTAGGCCATCTAGCCCTTTGAGCCTGCCCCGCCATTCAATAAGATCATGGCTGATCTGAAGTGGATCAGTTCCACTTTCCCGCCTGCTCCCCATAACCCTTAATTCCCTTATTGGTCAAAAATCTATCTATCCGTGACATAAACGACTTGGAAGAGGGCGTACGTGGTGTGATCAGCAAACTTGCAGATAAGAACATAATAAGAACATAAGAAATAGGAGCAGGAGTAGGCCATCTAGCCCTTCGAGCCTGCCCCGCCATTCAATAAGATCATGGCTGATCTGAAGTGGATCAGTTCCACTTTCCCGCTTTCTCCCCATAACCCTTAATTCCCTTGTCTGTCAAAAACCTATCTACCCATGACTTAAATATATTTAGCGAGGTAGCCTCCACCACTTCAACAGGCAGAGAATTCCAGAGATTCACCACCCTTTGAGTGAAGGAGTTCCTCTATGGTTCTAATTAATTCTGAGACCAGGGTCCTGAATCTCAATAAAGGTAACTATGATGGTATGAGGCATGAATTAGCCATGACGGACTGGGAAAGGCAGTGGACGGGGAACAAAGAAATGACGGAGGAACTAAATTCATACTTTGCTTCTATCTTCACAAAGTAAGACATGAATAATGTACCAGGAATTCTGATAGAAACGAGGTTTAGTGAGGTTGAAGGAAATTAGAAATTAGAATTAGTAGAGATTTTGGGGAAATTGATGGGGTTGAAGGTGGATAAATCTCCAGGGCCTGATAATCTTCATCCCAGAGAAATTAGGGAAATGGCCCTGGAAATAGCAATGTACTCTCTTACATTAACTATAACATAAATGCTCATTTTTGAGTCTGAAGTACAGGATTGTTGTTGTATGTATTATAGCCATTAGGGTCTGAATTTTGCTATCACCTGCACACCTTCAACAATGTCCTCTTCAGATCTTTGATATTCATCAATCCTCAGTATCCTTGCTTTGAGCTACCTGGGCTTTAAAGTGTGGAAATTCCTTCTTGAACATCTTTGAATCCCTTTCTTCTTCTGAACTTTGAAACTTACCTCTTTGACTAGCTTTTGTGTTCCTGTCCCAATACCTTCTTTTGTCGTTCTGTGTCAAAGTTTGTTTGATAAAGATCTCATGAAGTACCTTTGGACAGTTTGCTATATAAATGCAAGTTGTTGTTGCCATTCAGGTCCAGATGCTGAGAATGTTGCAAGCCTATTCAGTTTTGACCTGCATTTTATCAGTATATAACAAAGAGTTTTAGGGTAAAATATCTTTGGAACCATTTGTTGACCTCCGAGTGAAGTATACTGTGGGAAGAAGCTACTAGGAATGATGTGTACATTACCACCAAGATGACACCAAGATGGCAGGATTAGCGGATAGTGAGGAAGATTGTCAGGTGACACAGCAGGATATAGATAGGCTGGTATGCTGGGCAGATAGATGGCAGATGGCATTTAATCCTGACAAATGAGAGGTGATGCATTTTGGAAAGAATAATGCAGGGAGGAGTTACATGATAAAAGGTAGACCAATTAAGAGTATAGAAATGCAGAGGGACTTGGGAGTGCAAGTGCACAAATCTCTGAAGGTGGCAACCCAGGTGGAGAAGGTTGCGAAGAAAGGTTATGGAATGCTAGCCTTTATAGGAAGGGGTATAGAGTATAAGAGCTGGCGTCTAATGCTTCAGTTGTACAGAACGTTGGTTAGGCCGCATTTGGAGTACTGCGTCCAGTTCTGGTCACCTTACTACCGGAAAGACATGGAGACCCTGGAGAGAGTGCGGAGGAAGTTTACCAGGATGCTGCCTGGTATGGAAGGACTGGGATATGAGGAAAGATTGGGTAAACTGGGGCTTTTCTCCTTAGAAAGACAGAGATTAAGGGGGGGATCTCATAGAGGTGTATAAAATAATGAAAGGTATAGTTAGAGTCAACAGTGGCAGGCTTTTTCCTAGATTGGAGACAAATATCACAAGGGGTCACGAGCTAAGGGTGAGGGGGGAAAAATATAATATGGATACTAGAGGGAGGTTTTTCACACAGAGGGTCATGGGGGTATGGAATGCGCTACCAAGTAAGGTGGTTGAGGCAGGCACGCTTGACTTGTTTAAGGTTTACTTAGATAGGCACATGAGTGACACAGGGATAGAGGGTTATAGGCGACAGTTTTAAAAAGGGTCAGAGCCTCGGGACAATACTGGAAATGTAATACTACATGTTAATGTTTTGCCTCTTTTAATCCGCAGGTGTGTCGGTCCACCTTGTTGTCAAACGAGGGGCATGCACACGGTGGGTCGTGTGTGGGCTGCTCTTGGATGTTTCAAGAGTGGCCTAGTACTTCGCATCGTGTTCTGTGCTTAAACCTGGACCAGCAGACGGGCACCACAACAGCTCAGTGACTATCACTGCTAGCTGTGCGGATACATGGATTTGGGCCAGTGTCTGCGGGAGTTTGCGCATTCTCCCTGTGGTTGCGTGGCTTTCCTCCCACACCCCAAAGATGTGCTTTTAGGCTGATTGGTGTACCAAATTGACCCTACACTATTCTGCCCTGAATGTGGTTACAATAGGGGTACCATTAGCATACACACAGGCCAAGGTAGGTGTAGGAAAATGCTTTGTTAAGATGGCGGCGCGGGCTCGTTGGGCCGAAGGGCCTGTTTCCCGTGCTGGGTTGTTCTTTGTTCTTTGTTTGTTCTTTGTAAACCACTGCAGTCTGTGTGGCAAAGGTAGATCCACAAATGTTGTTGATTTGGTTTGATTTATTACTGTTGCATGTATTGGGATACAGTTAAAAGTATTGTTTCTTGTGCACTATATGGATAAAACATACTATTCATAAAGAACAGAGGGGAAAAGGATAGTGTGCAGAATATAGTGGTTCAGTCACAAACAGGTGAAGAGAAAGATCAACTTAATAGATGATAGGTCCATTCAAAAGTCAGATGGCCAAAGGGAAGAAGCTGCTCTTGAGTCGGCTGGTATATGTCCTCAAACTTTTGAATCTTTTCCCTGATGAAAGAAGATGGAAGAAATATGTCCGGTGTGCATGGGGTCCTTGAATATGCTGGTTGCTTTACTGAGGAAGCGGAAAGTATAGATGGAGTCAATGGATGGGAGGCTGGTTTGAATGACGGACGTTTATGACCCTTCGTAGTTTCTTACAGTCTTGGTCAGAGCAGGAGCCATACCAAGCTGTGATGCATCAGGAAAGGATGCTTTCTATGATGCATCTGTAAAAATTGGAGAGAGTCATAGTGGACATGTTGAATCTATTTAGCCTTCTGAGAAAGTAAAGATGTTGGTGGGCTTTCTTAACTATAATGTTGGCATGGAGGGACCAGGATAGAATGTTGGCATTCTGAACACCTAGAAACTTGAAGCTCTCAACAATTTCCATTTCATTACTGTTAATGTGGGAAGGGAGTTTCAGGATTTTGATCCAGTGACAGTGAAGGCAGGGCCAGTCATTTCCAAATCAGGGTGTTGAGTGCCTTGCGGATATTAGAGCTGGTTTCATTCTCATGTATCTATTGTCCTTGTACTTCGAGGGGGTGGATGTCACTGGCTCGGAAGGTACTATCAAAGGTGCACTGGCAATTTGCTGCAGTGCGTCTTATAGATGTATTTGCTGATGTCACTCTGCTCCAGAGCTGGAGGGAATGGACATTTCAGATATTGATCAAGTGGCGTGCTTTGATGTTGAGCTTCATAGGTATAGTTGGAGCTGCATCAATTCAGGCAGTATTCCATCTTGCTCCGAATTTGTGACTTGCGGACAGGTTTTGGGGAGGATGGAGATGTGATACCCACTGCAAAATTTCCACCACTGACCTGCTCTTGTATCTACAGTATTTATATGGTGGTTCAGTACAGTTTCTGATTGAAACTCCAAGGATGTTGATGGTGGGGATTCAGTGATTGTAAAACTGTTGAAAATTAAGGGGAGATGGTCAGGTTCTCCTTTGTTGGCTGAGGACTAATTGTAAAACTGATAGTGTTAGACATGTAAAAGAAACTTGTTGCTGCAGTTAACGTGGTACTGCTGGGATTTCAAGGGATTGGCCCTGTAACTTTGCCAAGAGTGATATTCATCTCCTTTCTCTCTGCATTCACAACATCTTTTCAAGAATCTCAAAATCCATTATTTCTATTAATCATACTTTCATAATAGTACTTTTTTTTCTGGAGTGCCTGTGTTGGCCAATGAGGCAAGGTGGGATTTTACAAAAGGACTCACAGTAAACTGTGAATTCTATGACAAAGTCTATTCAAAGTCTATTTGAAACGAGTCTCTATGCACTGAAGGAAACAGAACCTACGGCCAAAATGGTAGCAATTTCTTCCAACAAAGGTAGGGTGATGCCTCTGGAAAATGCATTGAGTGAAGGATAGTTAAATACATAGAATCAACCCCTGTCATTACAGTAGTGCAGGCTCCAGGCATGATTGACAGGGCAATTACCCAATCATTGCCATTCGGCTGAGGAAAAGGGGAGTGACTTTTGCAGCGCTCTCCTCCTCACAGTTCAGGGGGACGATTCACCCATGCTGCTGTGCCACTCGATCAGCACAGTAGGGAGGGAGACGTGAGTGGTGGCCGTTTTGCTAGATTCACACTGGGCGGCCGGACCTCCGCGCTTCTCCCAGCCTACGTTTTGCAGCGTCAACCGATTCACGCTGAAAATTTGCATACATTAGGATAGTTAACCATATCATTAGCGGGTCCACTACTAAATTCTCCCTCCCCCTCTGGTACGACATTATGCTCGCGGGATTTATAACTGCTCTATAAAAGTTGGGATATGGCGTGGCAGGAGTAAGGAAGTAAGTGCTATGGGGTTGCATCCCCCAGAGTGTAGTTGAGGTTGGAGACAGCGGCTGGAAACTTTCTGCTTGGTGTGGGGAAGTTCCTGGAGAGCTGGAAGTGCTGTCCCCCGGCCCAGGAATGTTCCATGAAATCTCCGTGGAGTGGGGTGGAGTCCTTTACTGACTGCTGGTCAGCCTGCTGCCTGCAGCCACTGGGATGTGCCATTCATAGAAATCATAGAAACCCTACAGTACAGAAAGAGGCTATTTGGCCCATTGAGTCTGCACCGACCACAATCCCACCTAGCCCCTACTCTCTTATCCATACACATTTTACCCACCGATTGTCTAACCTATTCATCTATGGTCAATTTAGTATGGCCAATCAACCTAACCCGCACACCTTTGGACTGTGGGAAGAAACCGGAGCACCCAGAGGAAACCCATGCAAACATGAGGACAATGTGTCCGTGTGGAGTTTGCACATTCTCCTCGTGTCTGCATGGGTTTCCTCTGTGTGGAGTTTGCAGTGACCCAAGCCAGGAATCAAAGCCATGTCCCTGGAGCTGTGAAGCAGCAGTGCTAACCACTGTGCTACCGTGTCACCCGCCCGTGCCATTGTTCTGGCTGTAGGATGACCATGTAAAGGTCCATTGACCCCGGGCTAGATTATCTGGCCTTGGGGTGAGTGCAGCTGAAAAAATCTGCCCTTTTCGTTTTTACTATATCAGGCCTACATTCTCACTTCTTTTTTGATTGTCAGCTTTTTAGAGGCAGAGTAGGTTTTTTTTCCTTTTCAAACTGGCATCTTGGCAGAGCTTCCGCTCTCTACACTGTCTGAGGAGTTTGCAATGATATCCGGAATGATGCTGTTAACTCACTGAGAAGCAAAGTGATACATTATTAAAAACTCTAGTCGTTTTAAATAATGAGTGCAGGAAATAAAGTTTCCTGTTGCAATTAAACATCCAAATGAGGCATTTTAGAAAGTTTATTGAGCACAGTTCTATTTTACTTCACTTGAATTGGACTGAGCCAGCCTGAGTTCATAGATGGGAGCATCATAAATTTAGATTTTGGGGTGGAATTGGGGGAGGGGAGAGAGGGTAGGTGGTGGAGGGTGATGTTAGGTAACAAGCAGCTCTTCAAATCATTATCCGAAAGCCAGTGAGGGGGTGGGGGGGGGTGCAATGATTCAGGCGTGCAGTGATTGGACGGGGGTCAATGATTGGAGGGGGGGGTCAGTGATTGGAGGGGGGGTCAGTGATTGGAGGAGGGGGGGGGTCAGTGATTGGAGGAGGGGGGGGTCAGTGATTGGAGGAGGGGGGGGTCAGTGATTGGAGGAGGGGGGGTCAGTGATTGGAGGGGGGGGTCAGTGATTGGAGGGGGGGGTCAGTGATTGGAGGAGGGTCAGTGATTGGAGGAGGGGGGGGTCAGTGATTGGAGGGGGGTCAGTGATTGGGGGGGGGTCAGTGATTGGAGGGGGGGTCAGTGATTGGAGGGGGGGTCAGTGATTGGAGGGGGAGGTCAGTGATTGGAGGGGGGGGTCAGTGATTGGAGGGGGGTCAGTGATTGGAGGGGGGGTCAGTGATTGGAGGAGGGTCAGTGATTGGAGGGGGGTCAGTGATTGGAGGGGGGTCAGTGATTGGAGGAGGGTCAGTGATTGGAGGGGGGGGTCAGTGATTGGAGGGGGGGTCAGTGATTGGAGGGGGGGGTCAGTGATTGGAGGGGGGGTCAGTGATTGGAGGGGGTTCAGTGATTGGAGAGGGGGGTTCAGTGATTGGAGGGGGGGGTCAGTGATTGGAGGGGGGGTCAGTGATTGGAGAGGTGGGTCAGTGATTGAAGGGGGGGTCAGTGATTGGAGGGGGGGGTCAGTGATTGGAGAGGGGGGGGTCAGTGATTGGAGGGGGGGGTCAGTGATTGGAGGGAGGGGTCAGTGATTGGAGGGGGGGTCAGTGATTGGAGGGGGGGCCAGTGATTGGAGGGGGGGGGTCAGTGATTGGAGGGGGGGGTCAGTGATTGGAGGGGGGGTCAGTGATTGGAGAGGTGGGTCAGTGATTGAAGGGAGGGGTCAGTGATTGGAGGGGGGGTCAGTGATTGGAGGGGGGGGGTCAGTGATTGGAGAGGAGGGGGTCAGTGATTGGAGGAGGGTCAGTGATTGGAGGAGGGTGTCAGTGATTGGGGGTGTCTGTGATTAAGGGGGGCCCCAAAACTGACCACCCATCACTGATCCCCCAAACACTGAACCCCCCCAAACACTGACCCTCCAAACACTGGCCCCCTCAATCACTGACCTCCCCAATTACTGACCCCCCAATCACTGATGCCTCCAAACACCGACCCCCATTTCTGACTCACCATCACTGACCCCCCAAATCACTGACCCCCCCCAATCACCCCGCCTTGTGATCACCAACTTCAGTCCCTCTGATTAACATTCCTAAATCAATGATCAGTCGGCAAGTTGGTGATAGGGCATTGTGGGGCTCAGTGACCAATGGTGAGCCAGTAAATTGGAGTGTCAGTGATCACAGGGGCTCTTTATTGCAGAGAGTGAACATGACACAAACCTGGGGTGGGAGGGTGAGCTGTGAGGAGGATGCAGACATGATTTGGACAAGTTGAGTGAGTGGGCAAATGCATGGTGGATGCAGTATAATACGAATAAATGTGAGGTTATCCACTTCAGCAACAAAACAGAAAGGTAGATTTTTATCTGAAAGCCATAAATTAGGGGAATATGCAACGAGATCTGGGTGTCCTTGTACACCAATTATTGGTGAACAAGGACACCCAGATCCTGCCTTCTCACAAACCTTGTAATCCCTTCAGCCCCAAGAGCTCTATCTAACTGTTTTTGAAAACTTTCAATGTTTTGGCCTCAACTACTTTCTATGGTACTGAAGTCCATATACTCACCACTCTGCAGGTGAGGAAATCTCTCCTTATCTTAGCCCTAAATGGTTTACCCCATACTCTCAGAGTGCGACCCCAGTCTGGACAGCCACACCATTGAGAATCTCCTTCCTGCATCTAAACTGTCTAGTCCTGTCAAAATTTTATAGATTTCTATGAGATACCCCACCTCCCATTCAAATTCTCTCGCTATGAAGGCCAGCATACTATTTGCTTTTTTTACTGACTGCTGCATCTGCACGCTTACCTTCAATGGCTGGCATACAAAGGCACCCAGGTCTTTGAGTTTTGACAAAAGGTCATCTGGATTTGAAATGTCACCTCTTTTCTCTCCTTACAGATGTTGCCAGACCTGCTGCAATTTTCCAGCATTTTGGACACCATATCTTGTTGTACGGTCCTCGATCTTAATTTATAGCCATTCAGATAATAATCTACCTTTCTGTTTCTGCTACAGTATCTCAAAAAATAAGGTTGGCCAGAGTTAAACCTGGAAGAGTGATAAAATTGGAGGAATTAAATTTTATTAAAATAGTTAAATAGGTTACCTGCCTCTTGAAAGGTGATATTGATTGCTCACTGTGCCTATTCCACCTCCATTAAAATGGGAAGAGGGCAAGTTTGATACAGACTACATTCAGATTTGAGATTTAAAATTTTAACATTCTACTTTATACTTTTTGGTAGGACCATCTTGAATGCAGATTACAGGGTCAACAGCAGGGTTCTGAGGAATGTGGAGGAACAGAGAGATCTTGGGGGTCATATCCACAGATCTCTGAAGGTTGCCACTCAAGTGGATAGAACTGTGGAGAAGGCTTATAGCGTGTTAGCGTTTATTAACAGTGGGTTTGAGTTTAAGAGCCGTGGGGTTATGCTGCAACTATACCGGACGCTGGTGAGACCACGTTTGGAATATTGTGTTCAGTTCTGGTCACCTCACTATAAGAAGGATGTGGAAGCATTGGAGAGAGTGCAGGGGAGATTTACCAGGATGCTGCCTGGTTTGGAGGGTAGTTCTTATGAGGAAAGGTGAGGGAGCTGGGGCTTTTCTTTTTAGAGTGGAGGAGGATGAGAGGCGACTTAGTAGAGGTTTATAAGATGATGATGAGGAGGATAGATAGAGTGGACATGCAGAGACTATTTCCTCGGGTGGATGTAGCAGTTACTAGAGGGCATAACTATGAGGTTCATGGTGGGAGGTATAGGAGGGATATCCGAGGTAGATACTTCACTCAGAGTGGTTGGGGTATGGAATGCACTGTCTGCTGTGATAGTGGACTTGGACACTTTAGGAACTTTCAAGCGGTTATTGGATAGACACATGGAGCACACCAGAATGACAGGGAGTGGGATAGCTTGATCTTGGGATTGGACATAGCTCGGCACAACATTGAGGGCCGAAGGGCCTGTACTATGCTGTACTGTTCTATGTTTAGCATGCTGAACTCCAATGATTATAATCCTAACAGACTCAATCTCTTCTCAAACGCCAGTCATACCATCCCAGGAGTCAGCCTGGTAAACCTTACCTGCACTGCCTCTATAGTAAGAAAATTCTTCCTCAGATAAGGAGATCAAAACTGTACACAATTTTCCAGGTGTGGCCTCACCAAGGCCCTGTGTAATCGGTACAAGACATTCCTGTTCCTGTACTTGAATTCTCTTGCTGCGAAGGCCAACATATCATTTGCTTTTTTTACTGCCTGCTGCACCAGCATACTTACCTCCAATAATTGGTGTCCAAGGACACCCAGATCTTGTTGCATATTCCCCTAATTTATGGCTTTCACATAAAAATCTACCTTTCTGTTTTGCTACTGAAGTGGATAACCTCACATTGATTCGTATTATACTGCATCCGTCAGGCATTTGCCCACTCACTCAACTTGTCCAAATCACCTCTGAATCATGTCTGCATCCTCCTCACAGCTCACCCTCCCACCCAGCTTTGTGTCATGTTCACTCTCTGCAATAAGGAGCCCTTGTGATCACTGACACTCCAATTTACTCGCTCACCATTGGTCACTGAGCCCCACAATGCCCTATCACCAACTCGCCGACCTCCCAAGTTACAGACCCCACTGATCATTGATTTAGGAATGCTAATCAGAGGGACTGAAGTTGTTGATCACAAGGTAGGGGTGTTTGAGGGGGTGGGGAGGGACTGGGGGGAGCGTTGGTGATTGTGCCGGTCAGTGATTGAATTGGATGATCAGCCATGATCATAATGAATGATCGGCACGGTAGTACAGTGGTTAGCACTGCTGCTTCACAGCTCCAGGGACCTGGGTTCGATTCCCGGCTTGGGTCACTGTCTGTGTGGAGTTTGCACATTCTCCTCGTGTCTGCGTGGGTTTCCTTTGGGTGCTCCAGTCTCCTCCCACAGTCCAAAGATGTGTGGGTTAGGTTGATTGGCTGTGTTAAATTGCCCCTTAGTGTCCTGGGATGCTTAGGTTAGAGGGATTAGTGGGTAAAATGTGTGGGGATATGGGGATGGAGCCTGGGTGGGATTGTGGTCGGTGAAGACTCAATGGGCTGAATGGCCTCTTTCTGTACTGTAAGGTTTCTATGATTTCTATGAATGTGGAATAGGCTTGAAGAGCCAAATGGCCTACTCCTGCTCCTACTTTCTATGTTTCTATGGCAGGGGGAGGGGGGGCAGGGAGTAATGGTGATCGCAGCGGCTTAGTGTTTGATCACTGGGAGGTGTCTGGTCATGAAGAGAGAAGCTGGAGGGCATTCAAGGAACCACTCTTGATCCTCCTGGCCCACCAGAAATGCTGAAAAAGCATTTACTTCTTCCGCACAGTCATCTGTGCCTCACTTTAGCTATCAGTTTCCTGAATCTCAGGAAACAAGGCCAGCCAGAGTTAAACTTGAAAGAGAGATAAAATCTGACGAACATGGCCTCATTAAATAGGCAAATAAATGACCTGTTTCTTGAGAGACAACATTGATTATTCACTGTACCCATCCCTCCTCCATTAAAACGGGAAGTGGGCAAGTTTCAAGTGGGCTACATTCAGATTCAGATTTTAAAACTTTAGCATTCTACTTGACCCAAGTTCACCCAGTTTTGGGAGTTAACAATTAATCCCATAATTGCATTTGTAGGGAAAATTCAAGGAAGTGCCCAATATTGTTACTAATTAACACAAAATTGTTTGACTGTGTATCTGTTTAGATTCAATATTGTGAGACTGCTATATACCAACTCAATTCACAACTGAGCCATTTCTTGCAGAGCTATGAGACTGTAGATTGTGCTATTGGAATTTGTGGATTGGAGCAGAAACCAATTGGTTAGATGGGTCAGTGAAGTGAAGAGATGGAAAGATGGGAATGGAGCAAGTCAATGGCCAATCTGCTCACGTGAAGGATAAAGACCAAAGGAATTGGATTCATTGCGAGGGTGGCTTCCTTGTTAATGTTTTTAACAGTTCTATTAATAGGATGTACGCAATAACATTAAACTTTTTGTACGGGATTTGACCTGTCACTTTATTGATTCAGAGAATTACTTACAAAGGAATGGGAAGAGAGTTTTAAAATAGGCTTTTAAGTAATTTGTTTAATGAATACGTGAGATAATTAGGAATGCTATTGAACCTTACATTGGACTGATCTGTTATCTTTTGAACAACTAAGTTGAAACAGGAGTTGAGAATTTTAATTTGCTACACAATTTTCTTTATATCCTTTTGTTCTTTTAAAAGGAAGAATATTCTATTAAACTTTTTATGGAGCGCTGTTTCCATTATTTTCCCAGTTAATTGTTCTTGCATTGGTTTATGGTTTCTGCAAACATTTATACAGTCATTTATAGCACCTGGTTCAATGTGACCTGAGTGCAGAACTACCTTCTTCCTGCATTGGAGGGTTCGGCCACTGTGTGACTGTGACATGGAACACAGGGCTAAGGATACCATTCAAACATACCACATGAACAAGCAGAAAAGGCCATCCAGTTCTTTCATCCTGGAACATCATAGTGATACATCTCCCCTTTCCCTCCAATCTCCCCTCGAAACACCCCACTAGGCCACCTCACACCATCCTTCCAACCCCCCTGTCACTACATAAACCACCGCCTCCCCTGTCTCTCCAGCGAAACATTCAAGGCCCATAAGTAACACAAAAAGTTATTTGATAATGTTCCCATGATGCGCTGGCACCACCACTCCCCTCTCGAGCACCTCTGGAGACACATACCTTCTCTCTGGTGCAATCTCTGTTTCAATTGAAGATATTAGAGAGACAGCACCCACTTGTCCAGCAGACAATCTATTCCAGAGACTTACTGCTCTCCAATAAAGAAAAAATATGTCCAATCTATTGCTACTCTTAAGTAGTTTAACCCCCATCCTCTGGTTCTCCCATTGTGTTAAACTAGAATGATCTAGTCACAGGATGATATCAAACACTTCATCTCTTTTTGAGACCTCAACCAATTCCTCTCTGCATCAACAATGTTCTGAAGTAAATAGACAAAAGCCCCCTTAAGCCCCGCTAAGCTAGTAGTCATTCTTGTAGCTCTCCTCTGGACCTTCTCTGAAGACATTCTGTCACCTATCCTATGAGGGGGCCTTACTGGGCACAATATTATACAATATTATAGATGTGGTTCAGGCAGGGATCTTCAGCATCCAAATGGAGTCCATTGATTTATACTGAACGCGTGAATGAATTGTGTTATAGGAGCCTGAGTGACACATTTGGTAGTTCTCCTGTTTCTGAGCTGGAAAGTCCAGTGTTTGAGTCCCATCTCAGGAGTTGTTGGCCATAGAAGAGCCCTGCCACTGATGGAGGAGCACTTGCCTGTGTGAGAGCTAGTTTCTAGCCTAGGAAAATGGGGAGGGTTAGCAGCAGCAAAGGATTTCTGCTGTAAAAACCACCTACCAAATATCCCAAAAGAAATTGCAGTTGTAATGAAGGGCGATCATCCAACATTGTGGTGATCCCATGTAACATGGCAAAAACCAAGAGGGGAAGCAGATCCTAATAGTCGTGCAGCCCAAATCCTGCCAATTTCAGTTACAAAGTGGAGGTCAATGCTTAGGAATAGGCTGGGGTTCATAAAGTGGGGCAGATGTAGGGTGGTGGTCTTGTTGTCTTCTCAACTCCTGCTCTGATTAAGTCTATCAGTGGTAAGTGGGGACTGTGCCATGTGGAAAAACTGCCAGGTTGACCCTGATAGGTGTGTCTACGACCTGGCGGGCATCCTAAACCCAGGCAGACCATAAGACTTATGAACAGAAGCAGTCCATTCAGCTCATCAGCTCTCTGTGATTCAGTGAGACTGTGCCTGATATGACATGGTATTCCTCAACTCCCCTTTCCTGCCTTATCCCCATAAGCCTTGATTCCCTTACTGATTAAAGATCTGTCTATCTCAGCTTTGAACTTACTGAAAAACCCAGCCTCTACAGCCACCTGTGATAAGTAATTCCAGAGATCCACTATCCTCTGAGAAAAGAAAATCTCCCTCATCTCTGTCTTAAATGGGTGACCTTTTACTCTGAGATTATGCCCCCTAGACTCACCCACAAGAGGAAACAACCTCTCAGCATCTACTCTGTCAAGCCCCCTGAGAATCCTATGTATCTCAATAAGGTTGCCTCTTATTCTGCTAAACTCCAATGACACCCAACCGACTCAACTTTTCCTTGTAAGAAAATCCCTCCATCCCTGGGATTAATCTAGTGAACCTTCCCTGGACTATCCCCAATGGCAGTATATCTTTCCTTAGATATGGGGAGCTGAACGGTTTACGGAGGGATCCGTGGAATGCCACCTTCTTCCCCTTAACCATAACTTCTCTTTCCCCCGCACTAGGCCCTCTCTGACCGACTGCTGAAATTCTTCTCCACTCATCTGTACTTCAGAGTTCACTGCAGTACTGACAGTGAATGCCACGCCCTGTAGCTCTGCCAACCTCAAATGGGCTGGCAACTCCTCAGGGTGGGATATCCAGCCGGCACCAGGAGGTCCAGCAGGAAATTTGCCTACGGTGCAGGAAGGAAACCTGACAGCAGCCAGAAAGCTACCTGATTGAGACAAAATCCCAAAGGGCTCCCAGAAATGGCTGTGGCAGGTTGACCATCGGCGCTGCAGCTATGGAC
The DNA here is from genome assembly GCF_965287045.1 of Carcharhinus amblyrhynchos. Taxonomy (NCBI): domain Eukaryota; kingdom Metazoa; phylum Chordata; class Chondrichthyes; order Carcharhiniformes; family Carcharhinidae; genus Carcharhinus; species Carcharhinus amblyrhynchos. The sequence continues at coordinate 58,010,129 of NC_137327.1, read as the reverse complement.
ATACCTAATGTTGATCCTCATTGCACGCAGAAATCAAGTACAGGCCGAGGTAAGCCAGACTCCTTCCAACCCCATGACCTCTACCACCGAGACCAGTAGTGGGCAACATGTCACATGTAGCCCATCAGAGTTCTGAGTGAGTACCTCAAGACATTTTGTTGGCCATTGCCCACACACAGTTTTTTTTTCCCTATCAGTGTGACTGAAGGGACACGCACATAAAGCAAGGACACGCAAATTGAGGTGTGTGCTGATTGCTCACAACATTGACGGTGGGATGCTGCATTAAGATGTAAATATTCCTTTTGTATTGATCATTTGAAATTGATGACAGTTCTATTAATATATAAATGATGTATAATGGTCATTATGAAATATTCAGCAAGTATTAAATGTAGTTAATCTTATTCATGGGGTTATGGTTCGTGACCAAGCTCGATTTCAATCTTTATGGCCCACTGAGATGGAGGAGGGCCACTCTTGCGGCCCACTCACCAGCCTAGGTTGCCCGTCACTGACCGAGAAGGACCAGGCAAGCAGACACAAGGGAACAAGACGCACCACCACTAAGTTCCCCTCCAAGTCACGCACCGCCCTACTTTGAAAATACGTCATAATTCCTTCATTGTCGTTGGCTCAAAATTCTCGAACTCCCCCCCCTCCCTGTTGATGTACCTACACCACATGGACTGCAGCGGTTCAAGAAGGCAGCTCACCACCACCTTGTCAAGGGCAATTAGGGATGCCCACTGTCTGCGGAAGAATTTTTTTTAAATGATCTAACTGAATGGCAGAGCAGGCTCGAGTGGCTGAATGGCCTACTCCTGCTCCTATTTCCTGTGTTTCTATGTTCGTCTGAAGGTGAATTTGTTTCATTTCTGCTGGGACTCACTTCAGTTCAGCCTGAGCACTTGAAAACTCAGTGAGTGCTTTTAAAGGAATCTGTGTTATGTCTCAGTTATTTATACGATCTGCTGAATTGTTACTGTAGTGTGTGTTCTGAACATCTTTACCAATTAGTTCATGAATGGGATTTTCAGCAGAGATTTTACTCCAATCACTTTTGTTATCTTATGTGCAAGGCAGTTCCTTTGGAAAGCTTGCTTTATTTAGCAATTTGGGAAGGCAGGGAGAGTCACTGATTAAGGAATCTCACATCCACCTTTACCTTCCCGATTGAGTGTACAGATCAAGGAGAATATTCCTGCCATTATCTACGTGTGGAGACTGTGTTTGCAGTGAGAGCAGTATTCATGAATCACAAAAGGCTGTGGTATGCGCTCAGGGAAGCAGTGACAGATTTGCAAGCTGCACTGCCTGTTACAGTAAAGGTCATTGCAATGCTGAACATTTTTTGCCTCCAGCTGAAACCAAAGAGGACATCAGTAAATACAACCAATCTGTAGCCCATTCAAGCGTGAGGCAAGTAACTAATGCTTTGTTTGCTGCAGAACTCTTCATCACTTTCCCTATGGACAAGAGGAAATTGTAAAAGAGAGTTCTGAGTTTCACTCACGTTGTGAGTTTTTCTAATATCTGGTGCAGTGATGGGAAACCTAGACTGGTGAGTGGATGCATGAGTGGTCTTCCTTCATCTCAGTGGACGCAAGATTGAAATCAAACTTGTTCACTAACCATAACGCCATGAATAAAATTAAATACATTTACTACACCCTGAATTTTTCATATTGAGTTATAGAAAATGCTTAATCATTTATATATTAATAGAACTATGAACTTCAAATGGTCAAAACGAAATAAATAGTTACACTTTCTGCAGAGTCTCACAGTCAATGTTGTGTGCAACTAGCAAGCATCTCACTTCACTTGCCCTTGCTTAATGTTTGTATCACTTCAGTCAGACTGGTAGGAAAAGAACTACGTAGATGGAAACCAGCGGAATGTGACAACCCTGCGTTTGGACAGCAGTCATCAAAATGTCTCATAGGTCATGTTCAGAAACCTGATGGGCCACATTAACTCCTGGACTGCGGGTTGTCCACCACTGGTCTAGGGCATGAGAGGTTACGAACATTTTGTTCTGAATGCTGCTTCATGTGTTGTGTGGTCTTTTACTTTGTCAATGCCTATCGTCTCTAAACATTTGCACTAAGATTGTCCAATCTGGTTGGGCGTATTTCTAGAGGGTCACGTGGCATCCAGTCTGGACAGTTGGTGCAGTCTGCAAATGCTACTGCATTTAATGTACGGCTCGTTAGCCTCAAACTCAGAACATGACAGATTTCTCGCACAAGTCTATTGGGCTGGAAATTCTAAACTAAGCAGTTTAGGATTGTGCATTCACCAGTTCTGAGATTACAAGAGAGTAAACATTGAATATGTCCAGACTTCAGTGCGGCTGAATGCCACAGCAGTAACCTGCTTTATGACAATGAATGTGACACTTAACAGATGTCAGCTCTCAGGGATGTATCTACTTTGGCTGACCACAGATATTTCTTAAATCCTAATGTTCCCGATCTCAAAGCAAGTAAATTATACAACAGCAGACCACTAAGCTGATTGAGCTGAAGATCCCAGCAATTTCCATCACTAGCAACAAGGAGGTATCACACACTGAACTCTCTAATCTTATTTAAGAAATGATGTGGTTGTGTTCACTGTGGAAGATGGTAAATGCATTAAACAGACCCTGCACATCATTGGACATTTAGGGGGGAATGCTGTGCTTCCATTTTCAGAGGGCGAGATTGGCAGCGGGAGAGGAAAATCTCACAGGAGCATCAAAATGGGGTTTACACATGCCCATGTGAATCAAGACAAGGCCCCCACCCCCACCATGACATGCAGCTGGTGAGCAGAAGGAGGCGCGCAATGAGTACTCTCAGGGGGTCATTCCTAGGCAGTAATACTCTGCCAGGGGGCAATGCCAGGAGTTGGTCTGTTGAAGGGTAGTGGGGTGTTGCACTTGGGTGGATGTTCTATGGAATAGGGGATGGGGCTTTTGTGTTGTGTGGGGGAACCTACCATGGCAGTGGGTGTTACGTGGGGGAGGGTGGTTCCATAGTTCCATTTTGGGGTGGTTCTGTTGGGGGGGGGGTGGTGGTGGATGTTGTTCCATGGGGTATCTAAAGATTTTTATGGGGGTGGTGTTTGAGAGTAGGGGCGGGGCATTCTATTTTTACATTTTTGGACCTACGTGGCTTTTACAAGTGGCACTCCAATCCTTTAGAATGTAAGTTCAGAGCCCATTCATCATCCTATATGAAATCATGGGACCTGCTCCTTGGAATTCTTCTTTCCGCTATGTGCCTAACAACACAAGGGGGAAAACAGCCTTTCGGGTTAGCTGCTTCCTGTCTGTTCTTCCTGCCGGCTAAGTCACTTTGCCTCTTATTAAGAAAATTCTGTCCTTAGAGTGGAATTTTACAGTCCTGCCCCACTGTGGGACAGGAATTTCACCCCAACATCAACTGACCCTTTGCTGGTTCACCAAATTTTCCATCCACCCACAACGATTCCCATGTGGTGGACAGGTCTGGAAAATGCCATCCTAACTTAGGCTGAGGATGTTTTTAAAAATTTCCAGTCTGATCACTTACACAACGACTTAGATATTCTTAATGGGAATGTAGATACCAGGGCCACCTACATTGAAGTGTCAGCAGGTTGATTTATATGGCATGTATACTTTATTTGTAGAAACATAGGAAGTAGGAGCAGGAATAGGCCATTTGGCTCTCAGAGCCTGCTCCACCATTCATTTTGATCATAGCTAATCATCAAGTTAAATAATTATACAGGATTCATCTGAGAAGGAGTATGGTCATGGTGTCATCCATGCCCATAAGAGGCCAGGACAAGGTGCTTACAGCAATCATAGCCAATAAACATTCCTCCTTGTCAGATGGTTTACATGCCTATCGTCGCTCCCATGACAAGACTGTATCCCGTGACATTTGCTCCCATGCCATCCAGGCTATGTCTAACCATGCATTTGCAGTGTACCACATTTAACTACATAACACTTTATCAGATCATCATTGCTTTTGTTTAATTGAAGTTCGTACATTTAACATGGCCTTAAATTAATTCATCCATATGTGTCCTATAGTGATGTTACCATCATTTCATTCTCTTCTGCAATGGAACAATCGATGACGTTGAACATTACAGCCAGTCATTGGCCTGTTCTATGTGAGTCTCCATGAAGATGGCCACTATTTCAATGGAGGAACGCATGTGCTCATTGGGCTGGCACATTGAAGCACTCATGAGGTGGATGCACCTAGCCATCTTCTGCCCAAGGGCAAACAGGGAACGGTGCCAGATGTTCACACATCTGTCTTTGCTACTCCACAAGCAGCTGCTATGTCAATGGCCCCTGAGGCTCAGTATCTCCAGTGAGCTGAGCACAGCTGGTATTGGCGTCTACCTTCAAACGGGGACAACCTGCAGCTTCTACTGACTCCTTCACCTGTCCTTGCTCATATGTGATGTGCACCTCATCTTGTGCCACCCATGCTATTGGTGATCCACTGAGGCGACTGCAGGTGCTTGGGTACATTTGCTCCTGTGATAGTGTTTGCAACGCCTCATCCGCTCTTCTTGGTCCGGGGCTCTGAGAAGATATTAGTGATGGAGTTCACAGCTTCATTGGCTGCTTCTAGCTACTTTTTAAAGGAGTGCACAAGAACGGAAAACTGAGATAGAGTGAGCAACTCCAGGCTGTTTGTACAGTTCAGAGTTGCCAATTTCCAAGGACTGAGATTAATGTCACCCCAACCTCCAGCTTTTGATTAGTCAAGGAGAAGATGTTGGCACATACTGCTCAATATTGTTGGGGCTCTTTTTGCACCAAAATATCATAATTCAGAGGGCAGCTGTGCTTTGCAAACCTTGTGGAGTGACACCTGCCACTTATCTTCCCAGATTTTGGCAGGTCATTGAATCACTTCCGTAACTGGATCCTCAGTAGACTATGGCTATACATTTCCCACACCACCTTCAGCCATATCTGCTTCATGATTGCAGTTGGTGTACTCCTCCCACTCTCCGGGAACAGTATATGTATGCCTTTATGTGGGCGCTCACCACCATGGCCACAATCTCCAGCATAGAGTCATTGTGGCAGCCTCTTCCATGCCACCCCTCTGCCCTGCTCCTCCCTCTCTCATGCTCCATGCTCCACAGAGGCATCCAGCCACAGCTCAGTGTTGTCTGTATGGGCCTTCCAGCTCCTGCCTCCAGATCCCACCTACCATCACTAATTGGACATTGGCCTGCTGATTGACCAACGCCCAGAAAATTACATTTGGGACGGGGGAGGGAGGCACTGGGGGACACAAACACCAGTGGATTCAGGACTCTGAAATGATCCAGGTGCAGGAGGTTTTTATATTTCCGGAGGTTTCCGGCCTTGCTGTGCTGGAAACTCGTCATATGCACGATGTATTGAGATGTCCCAATCAGTTTAACCTAGGTCCTTTTAACAGCTATTTGATAGGGGATGCAATTCCATCAAGAACAAATCTCCAGTCAAGTATCCATTTTAAACATTATGCTGTAGACCCTTCAACCTCACTCAAATGAAGCTGAAGCTGTAATATTGAATCCGGTATTTACTGCAATCTCGAGACTGACAAGTTTACGTGTTTTTCTTCCATAAATGTCAGCCTTAAACCATAAAGTTCAAATCTACACCGTGGGGAAGTGGATTAAGTAGCTGTTCCAATCTTATTACAACTGTTGACCTTACATTTTCCAAGGTCCATTGGAAGGCCTCTGGACATTTGTGTGTAAAAAAAAGGCTTTTGGGAATTGAGGTGATGAGGAAAGAACTGTAAATGGCAGAGTTTGTGTCAGACTACAAAATCATTTTAAAGTGTTCTCTCCTATGCCTAACATAGGCATTTCAGAGCAAACAAATTACTTCCTTGTTTCATAGCAGTGACTCCTGAGGTTATTATGAATAATTAATAAATTAGTCATTAATTGTCTTTTATGATTCATTCATGGGTTGTGGGCATCAGTGGCCAGGCCAGCATTCTTTACCCACCCTAACTGCCCTTGAGAAAGTGAAGGTCAGCCACCATCTTGAACCACTGCAGTCCATGTAGTGTAGGTACACCCACGGTGCTGTTAGGGCGAGAGCTCCAGGATTTTGAGCCAGTGTCAGTGGAGGAACAATGATGGTGTTCTGAGTTCTGATAGGGTGTAGTTTGGAGAACTTCCAGGTGGGAGTTGTGTCCTCAGGCAACTGCTGCCCTCATTCCTTTGGGTGCTAAGGATCATGGGTTTAGAAGGTGCTATAGAGTTGTTGCAGTGAATCTTGCGGGCAACACATACTGCAGCCATGATGCGTTGGTGATGGAGGGAGTAAATATTTAAGGTGATGAATGGGGTGGCCATTAAATAGACAAAAACAAACCACTGTGGATGCTGACAATCTGAAATTTGAATGGAAAAAGCTGAAAATTCTCAGCGGGTCTGACAGAAATGGATTTAACATTATCGACCGATTACTTTTCATTAGGAGTGGGATTTTTTGGCCGCGCTTGCCCCAAGACAGAAAAATCCTGCTGAAGTCACTGGACCTTTGCACGGGTCACACCCGTCACTCAGATTCCCATAGCAGGGAGGACAGGAACATTCTGCCCCAGGACATTATTTGCCAAACCAACAGACTGTTTTGTCCTGGATAGTGTCAAGCATCTTAAGTGTTGGAGCTTCACTCAACCAGGTCAGGGGAGAAAGCTCCATCACACTCTTCACTTGGGCCTTATAGATGGTGGACATGCTTTGGGGGAGTCAGGAGGTAAGTTACTCACCGCAGATTCCCAGCCTCTGACCTGTTATTGTAGCCACAGTATTTATATGGCTAGCTTGGTTCAGTTTCTGGTCAATGTTACGCTTACAGGATGTCGCTCTTGAGGGATTCAGTGATGGTAATGCTATTAAACTGATTCAATTTAATCCCATTTTATTTTATTATTCTTGTTTACATTAGATACATTTTCACACAATGTACAACGTATTGACCATACGCAATAACGCACTATATAACAATCGATTTATTGTCAACAAGATGCCGTACAGTAATTATTCTTGCTGCTGTTCATTTATATGGTTTTTCCTGCAAGACAGTTACAGTATGTTTAAGATGGCCATGGGAGTGATTTTGAAGTGAAGAATTCTGAAAGAATGGAACATATTTGGTGCAGAGCGCTTGGGGTGAGAGGGCATCACTTAGCACTTACATTATCTGAGGTTTGCACCATGGAGGTCAGGACGAGCATCTTTTATCAATCAGCAAAATTGGCAAGGGAAGTGATTACATCTTAAGGGCAGAGACATCCTTTACCAATGTAAATTTATTTAATATCTCAATTATCCATATCAGGAGAGACAATGTTCAAAATAATTAACTTCCTTATATGTCAAGAAGGGACTAGTTAGCGAACAGTTCAGAATGACAGCAATAGCACTGGATTTGGGAGCTGCCTCCTCACCCTGCCCCTGAGAGTGAGAGGCAATAACAACGTACTACTGACCAAAAAAACGCCAAGAAAACGGCTTGCGTTGAACTTCAGCAGATCATGCACCAAGGATCTGCCTTTAGGCAGAGCACTCAAGGAATGGAAGAGACAGACAGAAGAGTGGAAAGACAGCTTGATTAACTTCCCTGACTCCCCTTGCACAATTAAGCAGTAGGAACTCAACCATTGCTGAATCCAGATAGAAGCTGGAGTGAACGTTTTCACGAGTTGGGACCATTTTCATGTCTCAACCCCACAGTGCACTCTTGGTGTGATTTTCCAAAAGGTGACCTTCTAATTGGCTGCATCCACCTTCCAGTTAAGAATGGGTTTTTATTAATTTATTGGCCAGCATTGATTATCGATCCCGAGCTGTCCTTAACTGGGGGAGTTCCTGACGTTGTCAGTCCCGTAACTGGACTTGTAGCAATGTCAGACTGACAGCATCACTGGGAGAGGTGAAACAAATAGGAGGGTGCAAGTGGACCTTCAGTTGGAAGTGCCCTGGACAGAATGATAAACCCCTCTGGAGGACCCATTCTTTCATTCCCATAGTCCCCCCAATGGGCTATAACACTCAAGCTCCAGTGCCTCTCTTCTGCCTCCCTCTTGCCTGATCTGAGAAGCTTCTGCTACAGGACTTCATTCTCCAACTGATAACAGAACGATTATAGACTTTATCAGGAACCAAATCGATCCCAACAATTGTATCTGAAAATGTCCCTGTTTCATTATGTATTAATGTTATAGAGGACTCCATAAAGATAAGTATGTTAGTAGCTCCTTGATTTGGGAGCAAAATGATAGTTCTCAGTTATCCAATCCAATCCTACGCCAGTGAAAAGGGCCCCATGTTTAATTCATCACGGAGTTTGCCCAGTTCCACCCCATAATACTGCTCCCTGCCATGTCTACCTGCTTCTGAAAGCTTCACCTTTGATTTCTGCACTGCTTTCTTCCCTGATCACTTGCATTTTATTGTTTGGTGTATACTGCCTGTTGATTGCTCCCTGTGCTGTGTGCTGTGAGTGTGGTTACAACAAAAGAGAAACTAAACTGGGAGCATCAGGCTGGAGACATTCTAATCATATTTGTAACAAACCTCCAGTTCACTCACAGAACCTGCTGTGTGTTAACTCTGCATATCACTGATGATCATTACAAGTCCATTTTGCACAAACATCAATTAACAGAACAATGTCTCCTTCAACCTATCCTGCTTCCAATTCATTTAAACAACATCTGATTCCTTTTCAACCTTCATAGGTCTTTCCTCACTCATCTTCAAATTCTTCCATGGACTTGCATCCCCAATATCTCCCTATCTTCAGCTATACATCCCAGTTCATGTACTCTGCTATTCTGTTTTCAATCGACTCTGCATTTCCCTGCCTCCTGAACTCCACTCCACCATTGGTCATCCACACTCTGAAACAACCTTTCCAAACTGATTCATTTAAATGTATCTGTGATCCACCTCATCAGAATTTACACATGTTTCTGCTTCAGTACAAACTTCCAACTCAATCTCAATCAAGCAGAGACTGAACACTTTCCCTCTTTTTAGCCAGGGATGCTATATAGTCTGTTCAACACCCTAATTGTAATCTGAACTGAGACCAGTACATTCAACACTGCCCAGAATTGAACCTGGGTGTTCTGGCTAGAGTGGCTTAATTATGGGCTGCCTTTCATATTTATGGGCCAGTCTGTTTTATACAGATGCTGGCTGGCTTCGTGGTTGAATTTACAATGTCAGATAAATATGGCTGTCACTTGGCAGTTCATCAAGTTTAAAGGGGTTTTACTTATCTATGGCATCTTTTTTCACAGGAGCTGAGAAATGATGGAATGCTATTTTTTCAGCATTCCTCCCTCCAATTTATCAGCCCGTTTTAGTTTTAAGCTCAGCAGTACCATATGAAGCGCAGCTTGATTTGGGGAGAAAAATGGGAGGAATGGTCTGAGAAGATGTACTACTTCACTATTTGTATTAAGCATCAAAGCAAATATAATGGATGTACTTGTCGAGGTAAGGCACCAAAGAACCACAAAACAGGCTTCTTAACTTGAAGGCTGGGGAACTTTTTTCTTATAGGTGTGCACTGTCCCATGGTCAGGACCTATGCTGCTTAACCAGGTTCCACCCTGGGAGGAGCTAGCCTCATCTCAGGAGTCTCACCCTTAAAAGGGAAGTACGTACCCAAAACCCCCAACATATATATGTAATAGCAAACTGGATGCAAGTTGGATGGAGGAACTCTATGCAGAAGAAGGTAGCCCTGAGAAGTTGAAATGAGCTGCCAGAAATGATGGAAACAATTTAAGAATCACAACATCTGTCTGATTATTGGCAAAGCTTCAAAAATCTTCAATTAAATAGCAAGACATTGATGGAAATAATCTCGAGATTATTCCTCAAACCACAGATGGTTTCAGAACAGCAGACTGTGGCAATTAATACTTTTTTTATTTTTGGATATTAGTATCACCAGCACTTATTACCCATCCCTAATTGTCCTGGAATTGAGTAGGTTTCTGGGCCATTTCAGAGGGATAGTTAAGAGTCAACACATTGCTGCGTGTCTGGAGTCACATGTGAGCCAATCCAGGTAGGAAGGGCAGATTTCCTTCCCTATAGGACATTAGTGAACAATCTGAGTTTTTATAGGAATCGATGATGGGGTCATGGTCACCATTACTGAGATTAGCTTTATATTCCTGATTTTACTAATTGAACTTAAATCTCAAATTAAGTTCCTCTTGATTAAAAACTGTTGTGAGATTTGAACCCATGTTCCCAGAATATTAGCCTGGGTTCCTAGATTACTGGCCAAGTGACACCACCACTATACCCCCATCTCAATCATCAGTATGTGAAAGGAGGGATTCCATTTTAAGGGATCCTAACACTGGGATAGGAACAGGAAGGAGCTGGATTGCTGTGTCAACCTGGACCTGAACAGAACTGAGATGAATATCCAAGTGAAAGGATTACTGCAAGGAAAAAATTATTTGCAGCCTGCACGCTGGCTGCCCCCAGGGAATTAATGGAAGATTCTGTTCTCCTTAGGGCTATGAAAAATATTTTAGTGATACAAGTGAAAATAGTCTAAAGTTAAGAAAAAGAATTGACAGCAAAGGCCAGATCACGAGTATTAACAAAAATAGAAATACTTCAGGGGCAGAAAAAGCATCATTGTCATTGTGAAGTGTGAGGTGATTCATTTTGGGGAGGTTAAACAAAACAAAGGATTAGACAATAAATGGGAGGATACTGAGAGGTGCAGAGGAAGTGAGGGACCTTGGAGTGAATATCCACAGATCACTGAAGCTAGCAGGCTGATAAGGTGGTTAAGAAGGCATATAGAATCCTGTCAATTATTAACTGAAGCATAGAGTATAAGAGCAGGAAGGTTATGCTGCAACTATATAAACCATTAGTTGGGCAAGAACATGAGGACTGTGTGCAGTTCCAGTCACCCCAATACAGAAAGGATGGAATTGCATTGGAGAGGGGACAGAGTAGATTTACGAGGATGTTGCCAAGACTAGAAAATTGCAGTTATGAGGAAAGATTGGAGAGGCTGGGGTTGTTCTCCCTAGAACAAAGGAGGCTGAGAGGAGATTTGATTGAGACATACAGCATCGTGATGGGCCTGGATAAAGTCGATAGGAGGAGTCTAGTTACTTTAACAGAAAGGTCAGTGACTAGGGGGCGTAAGTTTAAAGTGATTGGTAGAAAAATTAGAGGGGCAATGAGAAAAATGTTTCTCATCCAGAGGGTGGTGGGGGTCGGGGACTCACTGTCTGAGGGGGTAGTAGAGACAGAAACTCACCTTATTTAAGCGATGTTTGTATAAAAGCATAAGAACATAATAAGAACATAAGAAATAGGAGCAGGAGTAGTCCATCTAGCCCCTCGAGCCTGCCCCGCCATTCAATAAGATCATGGCTGATCTGTCGTGGCTCAGTTCCACATTCCTGCCCTCTCCCCAAAACCCTTAATCCCCTTGCCTATCAAAAACCTATCAACCCGCGTCTTAAAAATATTGAGCGAGGCAGCCTCCACCACTTCAACGGGCAGAGAATTCCAGAGATTCACCACCCTTTGAGTGAAGAAGTTCCTCCTCAACTCCGTTCTAAACCGCCCCCCCCCTTTATCCTGAGGCTGTGCCCTCTAGTCCTACTGTCCTTTCTGAGCGGGAAGAGCCTCTCCACCTCTATCCTATCCATCCCATTCATCATCTTATACGTCTCAATGAGATCTCCCCTCATTCTTCTAAACTCTAATGAGTACAAGCCTAGTTTATTCAGCCTCTCCTCATAGATCAACCCCCTCAACTCCAGAATCAGCCTAGTAAACCTCTGCACTCCCTCCAAGGCCAAAATATCCTTGCATAAGTGCGGCGACCAAAACTGCACACAGTACTCCAGCTGCGGCCTCACCAGTGCTCTGTACAGCTGCAGCAAGATCTCCCTACTTTTATATTCAATCCCCCTCGCTATGAAGGCCAGCATCCCATTCGCCTTTCTGACCACCTGCTGCACCTGCAGGCTGGGTATTTGCACCTCAAACACTGTAACCTGCAGGGTTATGGAACAAATAATGGGAAGTGGGATTAGGATGGAGACTTGTTTTTGACTAGCACAGGCATGATGGGCTACATGGCCTCTTTCTGTGTTGTAAGTTTTCTTTGATTCTATGATGATCATCATGTATGCTCTGCCTGAGTTAAGTCCTTTCCTCAGTGTAGGATTTCCATATCCCTCTATCCTGTGCCAATCTTTTCATCCACCAATAAGTTCCTTTCATTTTCAAGCCATTTTGAATTTCCCTTCTCCCTCTTTCTCCTTAAGATCTTCTCTTAAACATGTCCTACCCGGTTTGTCTTATTGTGTGCAACAAATTTCCATGTTCCTTCACTCTCTGCCGCATTTCATCACTTTGTTATTTTCTGTCTAATTTTTCTATTCTCCTCCAAACCCACCTTCAAAAGCTATTTTGCAAGCTGGGCTTCTCTCCCTGTAAAGTCTCTCATCAATTCAAAACAATATTCCAAATCAAGCTTTTATTAGCCATTTCTTGAAGCGTTTATTCAGCTTTCTGATTAGCGACCATCTCTTCTTATCAAACGCAGCCTTTACCATTGCTATCCTTGATCTTATTTCTTCAGTGCACCTTCCATCTGCTTCCAAAATACTTGAACTCTTGCATCTGTTCCTGGCAACTTCCCTTGATAAATACATGAATATTTCTTTGTGATTTTAAAAAATGCATCATTTTGGTTTTGCCAATGCTCATTTTTCATTCCAAGGTTCATGCCTGCTGTTACTAGTCTAGACATTAGTTCTTGTTATCCTTCTTCTGTGCTTGTAATAAGTCATCTGCAAATCTAACTGATGTTATCATCCATTCCCCTCAATCTCAACACCTCTTTGATCATTGCTTCTGTGTAGACATTGAAGATGACTGGTGGTGAACAACACCCTAACTGAACTGCTCTTCCAATTACACATGGTTCTGACTCTCCATTAACTACTCTCACTGTTGCTGTTTGCCCTATGTACAGCTTGTTAATGAGATGTCAATCTCCCAATCTACCCCGAAGTCCCTCAGCACTCTTAAGAGCGTAATTGAGTCAACTCAATCAAAAGATTTTCCTAAAATTATGAAACAAACATAATTCCCATCCAAACTCTAAACTGTGTTCACTCATTAACCTCAGTAGGGTGGCACGGTGGCAATATCTCTGGTCCAATAAAATTGATGTTGACATTAGTCTTTAATATGCTTCTTCTGGTTCTTTTTCTTATTTCATCAGGATTTGTTAGTAAAACATTTTTTTTCTTTCTATTACAGTTGTTTTCAATCCTTTATGCTAATGCCACTTCTTTGCTGTTACATACATAGGGCCTACCTTATCTGAGTTGGCCCAGTTCTTTGAGCACACCCTCAACTCTTTCAACTATTGTTCACTTGCCTTTCCTGTTTCTCTTAACTCATTATCTGAATACTTATATTTCAGCTTGCCTTCTTCAGTTCTTCCATCTTTTAGAAAATTCCAGTTTTAGCCCATGGTTTGCAGATTCTCTTTACTCTCAAATTCCCAATGATATTTTCCCTCTTTCCTTGACAGACTCCTTCGGCTGTGTCCATTGCTTATTCATATTGGTGGTATCCTTCAACCCTTCCCCACAGCAGGCACTTCCAGAGTTCCAAAGTTAATCCCAGCAAGGACAAAGAATGTGAATTGCCATCCTGCCGGTGACCAATGGTGAATTACCTCCTCTGTGGGAAAACCTACCACAGGAGGCGGGAGGAAGGAATGGGGAATTCTGCCCTTGTCTTTTCTAACAAATGTTATGTTTACTTAATTCCCAAATTCTTCATTTCCTTCTGTCAGCCTCTCGAGGTTCCATTGTTTTTTGCATACATTGTCTTGGGTCTCCTTCAGTAATGTTTCCAGTCATAAGATCATGATCCAAGTCTGAGACAGCTGCTGTATAAGCTTTCAATTCTTAATATCACTCCTGTATCTATGTCTCATCTTTACATTGTCCAGTTGAAAACTTCCTGTATTGTCAAACATTTTCAACGTATAACCCCCTTATTTTCTGATGCCTAAGCCATGTATTTGTTATCACGAGTCCTGCTCTTCTGCAAAAATCTACCAGTGTTTAGCTTCACTCACTCCTTTTGCTAAGTCTTTATGGTGCTACTTTATCATCTCTTCCTTCTCCAATGATATTGTTCTAATCTCCCAAGATAATCTTCTAGCTCTTCCCACTCTCTCCTATTCAATTAGTCTTTGAATGCTATCACATATTTCATCAATCTTTACCACTGGATTTTCACACCTGGCTGTGTATACTTGAATAATGGTAACATCCAGTGATTTCCCCTTTTGATCACTGAAAGTAGCAAAACAGATGACGAGAAGCATATAGAACTCAGTTGAAATATTGTACAATTCTGGATGCAATACCATAGGAAGGATGTGAACACATTGGAGAGAGTGCAAAAGAGGTTAACAAGAATGGTTCCAGCAATGAGAGATTTCAGTTATGAGGATAGATTGAAGAAGTTGGGACTGTTGTTCTTAGAGAGAAGGCTAAGAGATAGGGTAGATAGAGAGAAACTGTCCCAGAGAATAAAAGGATAGAGAATGAGAAGGTACAGGTTTAAGGTGATTTTCAAAAGAAGCAAATGTGATGTGAGATTAAAAACAACAAATCTGGAATGCACCACCCGAAAGTGTGGTGGAGGCAGGTTCAATCGAGGCATTAGATGATCAGTTGATTAGAAACAATGTGCAGGGTTACAGGGTAAAGGCAGGGGAATGGCATTAAGTCATAGAGCTCTTTTGGAGAGCTAATGCAGACATCATTGGCCAAATGGCCTCATTCTGCACCATAACAATCCAGTGATTCTGTGAGAGTTTCACAGGCATCAGGCTATCTTGAGTCAATGTCACTTCATGCACATCTGGCAGTTTCCTTGGCTAGCATTATTGCTATTCCCCATTCCTTTCCTTCTGCTCCTGTGTATGTCATTCTCACTGCATCACTCAGGAAGCTGTCTTCTCCCGTCCACTGAATTTCACACAATCCTAGGATGTTTAATTTCTCCTTTCCTTTTTGTTATTCAGACATTCTGTGTTCCTATTCAATATTGCCAAGCTTGTTTCTACAAGGTCTTGCTGGAAGATTCACTCCCTCCTTTGATGAGTGTGATCTCACCTGCCTTTTGAAGTGGTTCCTGCCCATGCTGTTGGGGTTTATTTGTACTGATGCCATCCTGCACTGTTTACTTGGCTATTTTCAGCAGCGATTTGCCATTGCCTTTCACTGTATTGTCCATTTAGTCGCTGACATCTCAATCATTGTGACTGGTAACAGTGAGTTAAAGTGATACCGGTAGCAGACCTCGCACTGATCTGATAGGTAGAAAAAATATAGGAAATATGATTAAAATTCCTGTAACTGGAATGAAAAACAAAAAGTGTGATGAGCCACAAAATACAATGAAAAAAGCACCAAGGTGTCCTAAAGCCAGGCAATGAAAGATAAAACTGAAGCCTATTCTTAACACACTCCATAAGCCTTTATTTACAGTGAGACATATTATAAACATATAATTATTAACCCAACAACCACAGTTTCAGTCTGCTCCTACATATTCTTGTTCTTTGAAATGTAATCACTGCTACAATGTGGAAACAAGGCAGACAAATTTATACACAGCAAGCTCCCACAAGTAGCAATGTGATAATGAATAAATTATTTGGTTTTCTGATGTTAATTGACAGAAAAATATTGGTCAGGAGCTGAGAGATAACTCCCCTCTTCTTCTACAAAATGGTGCCATGGGATCTTTCACATCCACCATTTTGGTGCTCCTCTTTACTCTTGTTTGAGAAAACCAATAGAAAATAAAGAAATTAACAATACAAGTTAATAGTCGCTTCAAATCTACAAATAAACTAACTAATATATTAGCAGCCTCTGAAAGCGATGCAGTTAAATAAAGGCAACATTTTAAAGAAAACTTAAGCTTAAGGATGCGGTAAAAAGAATTTAAAAAAACAAGAGCTCTACATAAAAATAGATGCAACATAGGGAACAAAGCAAGTAAATTAGAAGTGCAGGTAAAGGATGCTAGAAAATCATTGAATAATACAGCACAAAACAAGGCCATTTGGTTCATTGTATTAGTGCTGGCTCTGTCTAAGAGTTGTCCAATATGCCCCTGGTTTTTAGCCAAAGTACTCTAATTTTTTTCCCTGCTGAATGTCATCTAATTCTTGACAATAATTAGAAAATTAGGATGTTATTTATTTCTCTTATTGAATCTGCCTCCATGTTCTTTCAGACAGGAATTCCATAAGAAAGTTCTCCCTCTTGTTTCTACAAGGTTTTGCTGGAAGTTTCACTCACTCTGGTTCTTTTACAAACCAATTTAAACCTCCCTCCTAACAATGGGAATGGGTTTTATTTCTTCAAAGCCCTTCATGTTATTGAACAATTCAATCAAATTTTCCCTTAATCTGCTCTGTTCTAAGAAAAACAACCCTAGTTTCTCCAGAGTCTCCATACAACTGAAGCTCCTCCCAACCTGGTACCATTCCCTTGAATCTCTCCCTCACCCTCTGAGGCCGCAGTGCTCCAGCTGAGGCCTAACCAGTGAATTGTAAAGGTTTAGCATAACTACCTTGATTTTGTACTCTGTTCCAGATCTTCTGATCTCTAGATAGTCAGATACCAGATGTACCCCAGAAAGTGTGCGACAGGACCTCTCAGAAATCCCAATGCAAGGATTCCGCGGGAATTGCCTGGAAAGTTTGAACTTCTGATTAGCAATTTCCCTGCTCCCCGGGACTCTCCGAAAATAGGCAGGACAGAGGAGGCAGGCTCACTCAACAGTGGGGGGAATGTGGGAGAGAGTTTCCAAGGAAAGGGGAAAGATGTCTGGAGAAGGGTGGGCTGAGTGCATACATGGTAAGGAAAGCCAATTCAAGTTGAGGGAGCAAAAAAAATATAGTGGTAACAGTGAAAAGTATGGTAGAGTGGCAGAGGATGGGGTTGGGGGTGGATGTTATACAAGACCTGGTATTGTACATTGAGATAAGATTAATTAATGATCTCAAAGTGAAGGCACCCCTGGGTGGGAGCGATCATAATCTGGATGAGTTTTACATTCAGTTTGAGGGAGTGGAAAGTGAGTCCAAGATGAATACATTACACAAATAAGGATAATTGTAAGGGCATGAAAACAGAGCAAGCTAAAATGAACTGACAAATGAGGTTAAGGTATGGGTCAATAAGGATGCAGTGGTGGACATTTAAGGGGATATTTCAGAATACACAGAGTAGATTTATTTCAACAAGTAAGAAAAATTCCAAGAGGATGACTCACCATCCGTGGTTAATGAAAAAGTTAAAGATATCACACCTATAAAAAATATATAATTGTGCAAAGTTGCGTGGCAGATCATAAGATTAGACAGAGTATAAAGAACAAGGAATGACTCAGATTAATAAGGAAATAAAAGAGTACTAGAAAAATAGCTGGAAATATAAAAAAGGTATTAAGAGTTTCTACAAATAATTTTAAATAGAGAACAGATAACAAAGTGAGTAATGTTCCTATAGAAAGTGAGTCTAGGGAATTAATAATGGGGATATCCAATGAATTGAACAGATACTTTGCATCGGTCTTCACTATAGAGGATACAAGTAACATTCCAGAAATAGCTGTAAGTCGGGAAATGGAAAAGAGGAAGGAACTCAGGAAAATTGCAATCACCAGGCATGTGATATTGAGCAACTTTCTGGACTTTCAAGATTATACGTACCCAGGTCTGGATGGGATTAAAAGAAGTGGCTAGTGAGATAGTCATTGCATTCAATTTAATTTTCTAAAATTCTCTAGATTTGGGGAAGGTTCTGTGAAATTAGAAAATAGCAAACATAACTCTTTTATTCAAACGGGGTAGGAAGGAGACAGAAAGCAGGAAATTACTGTCCAGTGAGCCTAACATCTGTGTAGGGAAAAGCTATTGTTAAAGATATTAAAGAAGATATTAAAAGTCACGGTAATCTTCCAGTGTCAACATGTGTTAGAAAATCATGTTTAACCAATTTATTGGAGTTCTTTGAAGATGTAGCATTTGTTATGGATAAAGGGAACCAGTGAATGTACTGAACTTAGATTTCCAGAAGGCACTTGGTAACATCAAACATTTTTGCAGGAAATGAAAGCTCATGGTGTGGGAAATCACAGATTGGCATGTATTGGCTAGCTAACAGAAAACAAAGAGTAAACATAAATGGGACATTTTCAGATTGGCAAGATCTAATAAGTGGTGTGCCACAGGGATTAGTGCTGGAACCTCAACCTTTTATAATTTATATAAATGACTTGGATGAAGAAATAGAAAGTATGGTTGCTAAATTTGCTGATGATACAAAGATAGGTAGGAAAATAATTTGTAAAGAGGACATAAGGAGGCTACAAATGGACATAGATGAAGTGAATGGGAAAACACCTGGGAAATGGAGTATAATGAGGGTAAATGTGAAATTTATCGATAGATTGAGTGAGTGGGCAAGAATCTGACATTCCAGGGAGAATTTTCTGGTCGCACTTGCCCCAAAACCAGAAAATCCTGCCTGAGGTCAATGGACCCTAGCATGGTCCACTATCAACCAATCCCCCACCCCACACTCCCCCCACTACCCACCTCCTCTCCCTCCCCTCCCCCACCCTCCTCCACAATTCGGGCAGGATGGGAAAATTCACCCCATGGAATACTATGTGGGCAAGTGTGAACTTGTTCACTTTGGCAGGAAGAGTGAAAAAGCAAAGTATTAATTAACTTGAGAATGACTGCAGAATTCTATGGTGCAGGGGGGTCTGCGTGTTCTAGTGCACGAGTCACAAAAAGTTAATATGCAAGTATTCAAGAAGACAAATGGAACGCTATCCTTTATTAACAGAGGAATTGGACATAAAAGTAAGGATGTTGTGCTATAGTTATAAAGGGCGTTGGTGAGACCACACCTTGAATATTGTATGCAGTTTTGGTCTCTTTATTTAAGGAAGGATGTAAAAGTGTTGGAGGCAGTTCAGAGGAGGTTGAAACCTGGGTTGTCCTATGAGGATAGGTCGGAAAGGCTGGGCTTGTTTCCAGTGGAGTTTAGAAGAGTGAGGAGTGAATTGATTAAAGTATGTAAGATCCTGAATAGTATTGACAAGGTCGATATGGAAAGGATTGTGGAAAGTGCACTGGTTTAAAATTAGAGGGCATCCTTTTACAATAGAGATGAGGAAAATTATTTTCTCTAAGAGGGTCATGTGACTTTGGAACTCTGCCTCAGAAGGTGGTGGAGGTGGGGGAGGCTCACTGAATTTTTAGGTAGATTTTGTTAGGCAAGGGGAGCAAAAAGTTATCAGGGGTCAGATGGGATTGTGGAACTCAACACAAACAGATCAACTATGATCGTATTGAAGAGCAGAACAGGCTTGCGGGGCCAAATGCTCCTAATTTCTATGTTTGTAGGCTGTGGTGAACTTTTTGACCTCGGCTGGAGCTCAGTGTTCAATTCTGAGCACCACGTTTTAGGAAGGACGTGAAGGATGCAGAAAAGATTCATGAGAATGTGAATAAATTCAATTCAGGTATGTGGACAGATTGGAAAAAACCGGGCCTGTATTCCTCAGAGAATTGAAGGTTGAAAGGAGATTTGAGACAGAAGCGATCAAAATCATGAGGGGTTTGGACAGATTGTGGATGGAGAAACTGTCAAAAACCAGAGGACACTGATCTAAGGTCATTGACAAATGAATGAGAGATTAAAAAAAGAGGAAGGTTTTTCACCCTATAAGGGATTGGAATCTGGAATGCGCTGTCTGATAGTGTGCTCATGGCTTTCATAAGGGGACTGAGAGCTGTCACAGACATGATGATGGCCTCATTCTGTGCTGTAACTATTAGATGAATTAATAAAAATGTGCCAGGATCACTTGAAAATCTAATGGGACCAGACCACCTCACAAGCAGTGACCGTAATGTTAAATTGAATTGAATCATCACAGTGCAGAAAGAGGCCATTCAGCCCATCGAGCCTACACCAATAGCAATCCCACTCAGACTCTATCCCCGTAACCCCACATATTTACCCTGTAATCTCCCTCTCACCAAAAGGCATTTGAGCCTGGCCAATCAACCTAACCCGCACATTTTTGGACTGTGAAAGGAAATTGGAGGACCCGGAGGAAACCCACACAGATACAGGGCAAAGGTGCAAACTCCACAGTCACTTGAGGCTGGAATTGAACCCGAGTCCCTGGCGCTGTGACTCCACATCTGTTATGTTTGAGAGGGAGAATAGTGGATCCAATTTTATCAACAGCTCGTGCCCGTTTTCGGGCGTGAAAACTTGGTAGAGTCAGGCGTGAGGTGAGCAGTGCGATCCGGGCCTGCCTCCACGCCAGTTCCCCCTTTACCAAGGCTGTAAAATAGCCACGATCGGGACCATGCCCAAAACGGGTGCAACAGCCATTTAAATGCATCGTGTTCGCCCACCCAGAATTGCCGCAAAGCAGAAATGCTCCACAAAAGTTTGATTCAGACCCTCCAGTTAATGGGGAGATAAGTGCCGAGCATCTGATAGCTTTCTGCTTAAGGTTGGTGGGGAGAGGGAGGTGGGTCCGATGGCTCTCTGCTTGAGATCAGTGGAGGGTGGGGATGTCCGCTGCCACTCTGCCTGAGATCAGTAAAGGGGAAGGGAGAGGGGCCCACAATTGCTCTGCGTCGCAGAGGGAGTGAGGGGGAATAAGAGGGTCAATAATGTTGGGGGGATGGGACAATGTCTATGGGGTCAGGGGAGACATTATCCAGCCTGGGAGCCATGTGGCAGGGGAGCCACATTCCATCATTTTTATCTGCGCATGCGCAGTCAGAGATGCTAATCGAAGCTGCAGGGTTTGGAGCGCATTAAGCCCTGCCCACAGCTTTCTGCAGTGCAATTTGTAATTACTGATATTTTTTCAGGTAGAGTGCATATGGGGGTGCCTGAAAATCTGTCTAAAAGTCGGATCTGAAACACCCCCAGTTTCAAGTCCGCCCAGCACTTAAAATCAAAATGGTAAAATAGGGCCCGGTGAGTGAAAAACAATGGATTTAAATTTCAGATCAGCTCACTTTGAAAGGAATGCCATAATTGTCCTATAATAGACAGGGTGGAACGTTTAACAGGTAAAACTACAGATGAGCACAATGGAAGGGTACACTCTGGGTGAGGGGGCAGTTGTAATTATCGATGTCTCGAATACAATATGGAACTAGCACATTGGGTAATGTGAGTTGTGGAGGCCAAAGGGCAGCAGGAAAGCAGCAATTAATTTGTTTCCCCTCCGTGCCTGCAGTCTGAGCTGAACACCAGCTTTGCTCATTTTATCTCTTCAATGCCAGCTGGTGGTCTATTTCTTGAGATTGTTGAGCTGTAATGAAGAGAGCTGCCTCAACTCATCCTTGAAGGAGAGAAACAAGCTGAAATGAAAGGGGGGTGGGGGGGGGGGAAGTGGGGGGAGGTGTGGTGTCTTAGGTGCTGCTCCAGTGACTGTAGAGACATCCGTCGACGTATGATTCAGGGTAAGCCGTAGATAGTCTGGAAATCATTACCTCCGAAAGGAATGAGCAGATGGTATCCGAACTCTTTATCCCACTTCATTGCCTGCGTTGTGAAGAGGAGATATGTTGCCACACATCAGTAAGTCTTAATTGAACACACAGTTTCCTCGATTTTCAAGCATTCTAATCTCAAGCAGACTCTGCTTCACAAGAGAAGAAAAAAAATCTCTTAAAGCCACATTCATGGTAAGTGGAATACTAATCTCAGCTGTGGAGAAGCATTGTAGCTACAAACTGGAGAGGTGGGAAGATCATAGCTTTGCCTGCTGGCCTGTCCTAACCGAGTTCAGTTGAGCACAGGACAGCACAGCAGCACAATGGTTATCACTGCTGCCTCACAGCATCAGGGATCCAGGTTCAATTCTGGCCTTGGGTCACATTATGGGACAAGCAGTGGAAAATGGGATTTGTATAGTCAGATCTTCATTGACTGGCACCTTTACTGTTAATATTCTAAGAGAAGACCTCTGGATTCCTTTTTACTCAAGCTGCCAATCTAGTTTTGCTTGGGGGGGGTGGGACGGGGAGTGGATTTTCCCATCCCACCTGCCACACAAATTGTAGGGGGCCCATGGGTGTATCATGCAAAAATCCTTCAGCCTTGGGCAGGATTTTCTGGTTTTGAGTCAAGTGCAGACAGAAAATCCCACCCTTTGTCCCTTTGCCTCTGTTATTTCCTTTTTGACTTCACCCCTGTGCTTTCTTTACAATTTGTAACCTAGGCAACAGACACTACCTTGCCCTTCTTAAATCCCATCTGCCAATGTCCCAGGGTAGGGAAAACAATTGGGACATTACAAACCATTTATCTGTCTTTAGGTACCATACCCTAGGAGATTGCTGGCGAGCGCTGACCTGCATGTTAATTTTGTTCTAGAGACATGGATCATCTCTGTTGGTGGTACATTCATCCAGTTTGTGAGGGTCTTTAAAAAGATTATTCTTCACTCCCATTAATCTCTATAACTATCAATCTTTCCCATCCGAGTAAGACTTCCTAATTCATTATTAGGTACCCCAGAAATTCCAACTATTTCTTCCTGATCTTGGTCAGTGGAATTTTTTGTTTTACTTGTTTTGTCGTGATACTGGGAATTACTTTTAACAGTGTTTTCTGTGACAAATGTCCACAACAACAAACGAACACTTGTCCTTACCCTTGGCAAAATCCTGGCTCTGATAATCTGTCGTATTCATTACTCCAGCTGAAACTTGACTTTCAGTTCTACAGAGGGAACTGTCTGAAGCTTGCAATATCAATGTAACAATACAAAACTAACTGCTACAGCACAGCAAGGTCAAGATGGTCAATTCTGGTTAAACAATCTGTGTAGATAGTGATTACTTTTCACAAAACTTACAACCAGAGCTTGCAGTCCCACAGAAGGATATGTCCATATCTGTTCTTCCATTGTGTGGTCTGTATCTCTGTTGTTGGAAGATAGAATAAGTGTCCTGTTACCTCTATTGTGTTATTAGCTGCTTACTAGGTAAGGCTCAGTTCCAAAATTGATTAATGCTTTCATCCAAATAGAGTCACTGCAGCCCTCATTCTGTCTGTACCAAATCTTTAATGATTTCCTGTACATCAGATGAAAACACCAGAGCTCTTCCAGAAATCAAAGCGAAATACATCAAAAGATACATCTCCTGATGATTGCGCCTTTGTACTCTTAGGTGTGGAGAATGTGTCACTGTGGGACCAGAGAGATTGATTTAAAGGGTGCGATTTTCCTGGCCCACAGCGTTGCTCGAGGAGCTATCAAGTCCAGCTGATTGCAACATTCCCGGGCCATCTTTTTAACCATGTGGAAATCTTTATTTCCATGTCATTAGTGGGCCCAGGATGGCATGGTCCCCCAACCCCCTCCCCAGCTGGGAGAAGTTCCCACCAGCAGGATTAAAACTGGTCCCCATTAGCAGGGACCAGGCATGATGACCTCACTGGTAAGGAGAGAGGACAGTGAGGCCTCACCCTCCAAGGATGCCAGTAATGGGAGGGTGAGGGAGGAGGGCCAGTGCAAAGAGTAAGTGTATGCATCTCTCTTTAAGACATCCAGAACCTCCAGTAACCTGACTCTCTTTGGCAGTAATCAATGAAGGATTTTCTTGACTATCCTGAGCCATAATCCTCCTTCCTAGAAGGGAACACTTTCACTAGTACTACTGCTTGATACAACCTTTCAGAGGATCTTGTAACTGTTCCTACTACTGCAGTCGACCTACCATTTCATTTCCAGCAATTATCTTTTGTACTCCCAGTCTTATTACAATGGAAACATAGAATCATAGATTACCTACAGTGCAGAAGGAGGCCATTCAGTCTATCGAGCCTGCACCAACAACAATCGTACCCAGGCCCTATTCCCATAACCTCACATATTTACCCTGCTAATCCCCCGACACTGGGGTCAATTTAGTATGGCCAATCAACCTGACTCACAAATCTTAGGACTGTAGGAGGAAACCAACGCAGACATGGGGAGAATGTGCAAATTCCACACACACAGTGACCCAAGGCCAGAATTGAACCTGGTCCTCTGGTGCTGTGTGGCAGCACTACTACTTATTATGCCACTGTGCTGCTCAAATTTATTTGCTTTACATCACTTTTAGGTTCTAACTTCTCTCTTCTGTTTATTCCCTAGAACTTCCATAGGTTTTCTATTTAGAACATAGAACATAGAACACTACAGCACAAACAGGCCCTTCGGCCCACGAGTTGCGCCGATCGCATCAACACCTATCTATAACCCCCAATCCCATAAAACCCCATATACTCATCCAGAAGTCTTTTAAAAGACCCCAGCGAGTTCGCCTCCACCACCACTGACGGCAGCCGATTCCATTCACTCACCACCCTCTGAGTGAAAAACTTACCCCTAACATCACTTCTGTACTTTCCTCCCCGCACCTTAAACCTGTGTCCTCTCGTAGTGACCATTTCAACCCGGGGAAATAGCCTCTGAGAATCCACCCTATCTATTCCTCTCAACATTTTATAAACCTCTATCAGGTCGCCTCTCAACCTACGTCTCTCCAGGGAAAAGAGACCCAGTTCAATGGGTGCTATTCGGATTGGCGGTTGGTGACTAGTGGGGTGCCCCAGGGGTCGGTGCTGGGGCCTCAGCTATTTACCATTTATATAGATGATCTGGAGGAGGGAACCGAGTGCAGGGTGTCGAAATTTGCTGATGACACCAAGATTGGGGGAAAGGCAAATTGTGCGGAGGGTGTGGAGAGTCTGCAGAAGGATCTAGATAGGCTGGGCGAATGGGCCAGGAAATGGCAAATGGAATTTAATGTTGGCAAGTGTGAGGTGGTCCACTTTGGTAGGAAGAATGGTAGGAAGGACTATTACTTACGTGGTGAAAAACTGCAGCAGGCGACGGTGCAGAGGGACCTCGGGGTCCTTGTGCATGAGTCGCAAAAACCCAGCTTGCAGGTGCAGCAGGTGGTCAGGAAGGCGAATGGGATGCTGGCCTTCATAGCGAGGGGGATTGAATATAAAAGTAGGGAGGTCTTGCTGCAGCTGTATAGGGCATTGGTGAGGCCGCAGCTGGAGTACTGTGTGCAGTTTTGGTCGCCGCACCTGCGCAAGGATATTTTGGCCCTGGAGGGAGTGCAGAGGAGGTTTACTAGGCTGATACCGGAGTTGAGGGGATTGAGCTATGAGGAGAGGCTGAATAAACTAGGCTTGTACTCGTTAGAGTTTAGAAGAATGAGGGGAGATCTCATTGAGACGTATAAGATGATGAATGGGATGGATAGGATAGAGGTGGAGAGACTCTTCCCGCTCAAAAAAGACAGTAGGACTAGGGGGCACAGCCTCAAGATAAAGGGGAGGCGGTTTAGAACGGAGTTGAGGAGGAACTTCTTCACTCAAAGGGTGGTGAATCTCTGGAATTCTCTGCCCGTTGAAGTGGTGGAGGCTGCCTCGCTAAATATTTTTAAGAAGCAGGTTGATGGGTTCTTGATAAGAGAGGGGATTAAGGGTTATGGGGAGAGGGCAGGAAAGTGGAACTGAGCCACAACAGATCAGCCATGATCTTATTGAATGGCGGGGCAGGCTCAAAGGGCTAGATGGCCTACTCCTGCTCCTATTTCTTATGTTCTTATGTTCCCTCAACCTAACTTCAAAAGGCATGCCTCCCAGTCCAGGCAACATCCTTGTAAATCTCCTCTGTACCCTTTCAATAGCTTCTACGTCTTTCCTATAGTGAGGCGACCAGAACTGCGCACAGTACTCCAAATGAGGCCTGACAAGGGTCTTATAAAGTTGCAGCATTATCTCCCGACTCCTAAACTCAATCCCTCGATTTATGAAGGCCAGTACACCATACGCCTTCTTGACCACCTCTTCCACCTGCGAGGCCGATTTAAGAGTCCTGTGGACCCGGACCCCAAGATCCTTCTGCTCCTCAACACTACCAAGACTCCTGCCCTTGATAGTGTACTCGTTCATCCCGTTGGTTCTGCCAAAATGGATGACTACGCATTTATCTGCGTTGAAGTCCATCTGCCACTTCTCTGCCCAGTCCTGCATCCTATTTATGTCCTGCTGCAACTTTTGCCATCCTTCCAGACCATCCACAACACCACCGACCTTCGTGTCATCAGCGAACTTACTTACCCATCCTTCCACTTCCTCATCCAGGTCATTTATGAAAATGACAAACAGCAAGGGTCCTAGAACAGATCCCTGGGGCACTCCACTGGTGACTGACCTCCATTCAGAAAAAGACCCATCCACAACCACTCTCTGCCTTCTGCAGGCAAGCCAGTTCTTGATCCACAAGGCCAAAGGCCCTCGGATCCCATGCCCTCTCACCTTCTCAAGAAGTCTTGCATGAGGGACCTTATCAAACGCCTTGCTGAAGTCTATGTACACCACGTCCACGGCACTTCCTTCGTCAATGTGTTCAGTCACATCATCGAAGAACTCAACTAGGCTCGTAAGGCACGACCTGCCCTTGACAAATCCATGCTGACTATTCCTGATCATGTCAAACCTCTCCAAATGGTCGTAAATCTTGTCCCTCAGAAGCCTTTCCATCAGCTTACCAACCACTGAGGTCAGACTCACCGGTCGGTAATTTCCCGGGCTATCTCTGTTCCCTTTCTTGAAAATAGGGACTACATCCGCAATCCTCCAATCCTCCGGAACCCCTCCTGTCTCCATTGACGACGCAAAGATCATCGCCAGGGGCTCTGCAATCACTTCCCTCGCCTCCCACAGTATCCTGGGGTATATCCCATCTGGTCCCGGCGACTTATCAATCTTGATAGAATTCAAAAGTTCTAATACATCCTCCACCTTAATATCCACAAACTCAATCTTTTCCATCTGCTGCAAATCCGTGGCAAAATCTCCCAGATCAGCTTCCACCGTGAATACTGAGGCAAAGTACTCATTAAGCACCTCTGCCATTTCTTCTGGTTCCACACAGACCTTACCCCCTTCACCTTTTATAGGTCCTATCCCTTCTCTTCTCATCCTTTTACCTTTCACATATTTATAAAAGGCCTTGGGATTGTCCTTAATCTTACCCGCCAAGGTCTTCTCATGACCCCTTCTGGCTCTCCTAATTTCCCTTTTAAGCTCCTTTCTACAGTCCTTATACTCCTCAAGATCCTTAACCTCTCCGAGTTCCCTGAACCTTTTGTACACCTTCCCTTTCCTCCTGACTAGGTTCAACACAGCCTTCGTGCACCACGGTTCCCTCGACCTACCAAAACCCCCTTGTCTCATCGGAACGTTGTCACGCATAGCTCCAGACAAACATTCCCTGAATATCCGCCACCTTCCTTCGGAACTTTTCCCTAAGAACGCCTCCTTCCAGTTTGTTTGTCCAAGTAACTTCCTGACTTCTTCGTATTTCCCAGTTTCCTTGCTGACTCCCATATGAACATTTCTTCACATGACTGTCTGTGTGAAATATCATAGGTATTAGTCAAAAGTGCCTCTTCCATAATTATGCTTTCCCTATTCCCTCAATTTTTCTCTAACTTCAGCGATTGAAATTAATTCAAATTAGGTGAAATATCTTTCAGTTCCATCTTGTGTAAATTTTGGCACCAAACAAAGACTTTTAGTTGAATCAAGTTGCTCATTGGAATCAGAATCACTTCTCAATCACAATCTCCTCTGCCTTTATTCTAAACTTTTCTCTAGCCAAGATATGTTGTCTTCTTTTTTTCTCTCTTTGGAGCTCTCTTTCTTTTTCATTTTCCTCCCTTGCGAACTTCACTTTGGAGTTCAAGTTCAGTGCCGGAAACCTCTGACCTTGTCCGTGCGATTCTCCAGTGCCGCCTCAGTGAATGGAGTTTTAGCTGAGCACCAAACACTTGCTGGCAGCAGTAGCGAGAATGAATGAGATCGGAGAATCCTGCTTCTAGTTTTTTTTAAATTTCCACCTGTTTTGCTCTTTTTTTTGCCTTCTCTTTTCTTTCTATTTCAAGTTAATTTTACCTCTCTTTCTCTTCATTTTTCTTCCAGTTCAAGTTGTGTCCATCTCTCTTTCTCTCCCTATCTCAAGCTATTTCATATGCAATTGAATATTTGCTAACTCTAGTTGCAGTACATCGCTTTCATGCATCTCTCCTTTCCATTCTAAAGACTAGGTAATTGCTTTAATCATATCATCCTTACTAAATCATGTTTTTACTTCTACCTCCACTACATCTGATTACTCTCTTTGTTAGCTTTAGTCAAGGATTTCCAATAATCTACTGTCAGCCTTCTATTCCCAGAAAAGTTTTAGCAATGGCCAAAGTCATTTTTAAATTCCACCCCGTGTAATATCCTTACTGCAAATCCTGTTCCTATGCCCCGTACCTCCATGTACTCATTTATTTAAAGATCCACAGTTCTGACCAAAATTCAATGATTTTAAATCCTGTAAGAGCCCCCACTTTTTTATGATACCTGCTGATATTAATGAAATTTAAGATGAGATAACAGAGAGGGTTGATCAGGGCACTACAGTTGATGCAGTGTGTGGTGCCACATAATAAAGTTGCCAGCAAAATTAAAGATTACAATAAAAAAAGACAGTAGCAGCATAGGAAGTTCAGTGAGTGACTGGAAACTGGGATTTTTTTTGATTTTTTTAAGTTTCATTTGATTTATTATTGTCACATGTATTAGTATACAATGGAAGGTATTGTTTCTTGTGCACTACACAGATAAAGCATTCATAGAGTAAATAGGGGAGAAGGAAAGAAGAGATGCAGAATGCAATGTTACAGTCAGTTAGGGTGTAGAGAAAGATCAACTTCATGTGAAGAGGTCCATTAAAAAGTCTGATGGCAGCATGGAAGAAGCTGTTCTTCAGTCAGTTGGTAAGTATTCTCAGACTTTTGTATCTTTTTCCCACCAGAAGAAGGTGGAAGAGAGCATCTCCTTGCACTGGATTTTTAATTATGCCGGCTGCTTTTCTAAGGCAGCAGGAAGTGCAGACAGAGTCGATGTATGGGAGGCTGGTTTGTGTGGTGGATTGGGCTACGTTCACAACCCTTTGTAGTTTCTCGTGATCTTGGTCAGAGTAGGAGCCATACCAAGCTGTGATACATCCTGAACGGATGCTTTCTATGGTGCATCTGTAAAAATTGGTGAGAGTTGTAGTGGACATGCAGAATTTCCTCAGCTTCCTGAGAAAGTAGAGGCATTGGTGGGCTTTCTTAACTATAGCATCGGTGTGAAGGGACCAGGATAGTTAATTATGATTTGAACTGAAGGAGATAGAACAAGTCTTCTACCTTTCTCCACGTTACTCTGCAGTTAGGGCACGAGAATTATGAGAAGTAGTGAGGCAACAATCAAAGTCTAAAGTGAGGAGTATTGTGTTTACTAGTGTTTGTTAGGAATACCAGTTAAACTAATTAGTCAAGCTATATGATACCCAACGATATTCATGAAGCTATACTTAATCAAAGGCACTGCAATAAATTGGGATAATATAATGTTTGTTTTACACATTCTACAAGACCAATTGCTAGCCTTTAGTCTTTTATTGCTGGTTCTCTTTGTCCATTTTGGTAATGTTTCAAAATGATAATGTGTGAGTTGGAGCTTATCAGGTCACTTTGGGATAAGTATAACACATTAAAATCCGAGTGTATTTTTAATGGGCCATTTGCTTGGCTCATATAGAAGGTTCTCAATATTTAACGTCTTCTGTTGTCGCTCGTGTGTCGCTAATTAGCTTTTGCAGATGATGCTGCATTCAAAGCACTTATTCCTGTGGCGCCTTCCAATCAGTGAAACTGAGTAGAATTTAAAGGTGCTCTGCAAATGATGTACCAATACCCTTTCACAATACAAAGCCCACCAGTACATTGCCTGGGACTGGATGAGGACCAGAGAGCCTGGGGAGAGGAATGCAGGCTGAAGGGGAGAGGGAAATGACACAGAATTTGCAAGGTTGGGGCAATAGGAGGAAAGGAATGGGACTGAGAGACTTTGGAAGTGCAAATTGCAGAAATCTGAAGTCAGTCTACACGATAGATTGGCAGCAGGATTGAGACACTTTGGAACTGGCATTGATTAGCTTACATCAGGGAAGAGCACCATCATAATATCAGTTTGCATGTTTACATCCTACTATTGGGATAAGAGCTGGTTTTAGTGGTGTAATTCTGGCTCCTGTTCTTCCATTCTCCTGTGTCCCAAACTAAAGAACCAGTAAATGTCAAAGTGCCCAAATGGAAAATTTTTAATGCACCCCCTTTCTGAGAAACCAAATAACCTGAAAAGTACAAAGTAGCAAAGGGTATTTTCCAGGAAATTTAAATCTCCTTATGATGACAGAGACCAGCCTCCATATTAATATATTGAACAGGCAAAATTTGATACACTTGAATTCTGCATAAGATCAATGCCAGGTGGTAGAAATGGACTTAAATCCGTTTTCCTTATGAAACTCCAACCAACTGTTAATCATGTCAAACCAGTCAAAGCCAGCTAATTTTAAATGAAAAGGAGTATTACTGAAAGAATCTTGGAAATAGAAGCAGGAGTAGGCTGGATCGCCCCATCGAAACTGCTCCGCTATCCAATACAATCATGACTATCTTGGACTTTAACTCCGCTTTCCCGCCTGCTCCTCATATCCCTTCATTCTGTCTCCCTCAGGCATTAGTATAGGCAACAGTGCAGCATCCACAACTCTCTGGAGTCGAGAGTGCAAATATTTCTCCTCATCTTGGTCTTAAATGACCAACCATATCCTTGTGTTCTGGATTCCCCATCCAGAGGAAACAACCCCTCAGCGTCTACACTATTGAGCCCCTTCAGAATTGTAGATGTCACAATAAAATCACCTCTCATTCTTTTAAACTCCAGTGAGTATTGGCCAAATTTTCTTGGGTTTACAGTAGAAGACCATCCTCTTTGGCAGGTATCGATCTTGTGAACTTACACTGTATTACCGCTAGCGCACAATGATCCTTCCTTAAACATGGAGACTGATACGTGCACAATATTCCAGTGCAGCCTCACAAAAACCATATACAATTGTACCAGGATATACTCATTCTTGGATCACATTCCCCATGCCATTGAGGTTAACATGACATTTGCTTTCCCTTTTCATTTTACTGATCATTGTAAAAGTCCACCAAGTTTCACATCTTATAAAAAAATTCTGCTTTTTTTAATTTTACAATCAAAGTGAATAATTTAATCCTTCCCCACATCATCCTCCATCTGCCACTTTGTTGACCATTCATCTAATCTGTCAATAATGTGTTTTATCTTCTCAGGAGGGCTCCTGCACCATCAGTATTCACCTGGTAGACTTGCCACATGGTATGAACAACACCCTGCCCCTGTCCCCACCAAGCTGCTAGTAAGATACAAGCAGTGGTGGGAAGAGGACCACAATTGTGCCAGGGCACATGGATTACCCACCTACCAGCCCACCGCTGGCAAAATTCTAACAGAGGCAGCTTGGCAATGGACACAACATACCCCACCACGTCATCTGACTTTACAACTCCCACCGTCACCACCTGCCAGCCCTCTCTCACTGAGAGAACAAGGGTGGGGTGAGTAAGGGTGGGCAGAGTGGTATAAAATTCTGGCCCAGGTTAGGAGGAAGTGAGAGCAAAGAGTTACAAAAGCACAGAGTGATGGTCAAAACTTTTTCAATAACTGGGAATTTAACTGTAATAAATGGAGTTCAATGTGAGGAAGAGTGAGACCCTCCACTTAGGACCCAAGAACGACAAATCAGTCAATTTTCTTCAATGGGATTGGGAACTCTGAGAGTGCAAAGAGGTTTAGGATTCCAGGTGCGGAATTCCCTACAAACTACTGGACAGATCCCAAAAGTAAGTGAAAAGGCTTGTGGAATATTGGCCTTCATCTCAAGGGACTTGAAGATAAATGGGTGGAAGTTACGGTTTAATTGTACTGAACTTGGACAGAGCTCGTCTAGAAAACTGCATTCACTTTTAAGCAGTGAACCTTACAATGGTTGTGTTGGCCTTGCTGGGGAGGCAGTAACAATTCACCACAATGATGGAAGAGATTAAAAGAACCATTTGTGTCAAAAGATGAAAAGTACAAAGGATGAAAAGTCCCAATAAATAGTCATGGCGTTAATAAATTGCATCTACTTAAAAGTTTGAATTTAGCACATAATTTCCATCACCAATGCTGATTATCATAATTTGATAATGGTGTCTTACAAAGACAGACTCTTACATATTTAACACCCAGTGCTGATCATGGAACAGTATATATGGCCCCCTCACACCTGTGTCCACTGAAGGTGAGGAGTGGGCTCACTGACTCACAGTGGCACATTTCAGGAAGGGCTTAGGGACCAAGTCAGATGTGAGCGGCACTACAAATCCTGGTGGAGAAGGTTCAGAGGAGGGGGCGATGTCCTGTAATCATGGATGGGAAGTGCGCCACATTGCCTTCCTCACTCTCCTGTCCTTTTCCCCTGCCGTGTCTGGCCTTGTGACTCCTATCAGATCCCATCTTGGCCACCTCAGAGGATCATTAGCAATTGAATGTGCTGCGGAGTAGCGCCCCTAAAGATTTAAATAATAGGTACAGGATGCAGAAACTTGGTTTGTCTTTCCTCAAGGTCAGAATATTGGGGTGAGATTTAACCAACGCAGTGGCAGAGTGGTTTTCTATAGATGCTTCAGGTGCTAAAGAGTCTGGAGGTGGCTTAGGTGAGGACGAAAGCCAAAAAATTGTTTTTTCTAGGTTTAGTGCAAGATGTCAAGTTGGTAGAGGAGTTTTAGCATGGGCTGGAAATGGTTACCTCAGTGCATAACATTGTGATAGATATTACTTGACTTAATGCCTTCTGCTAACAGCCGCAGCTGTTTGGGAGTAAACTAGTAACAAAGAATTGCTAGTGTTACTTAGATGTGTATTACATAAATATACATATAGATATAATATGCTCCATATATTGTTCATTTGCTGCTGGAAGTTTGAAGAAGAGTAAATAGGATGTGTTTTTCTCACACAGTTCTTTTCAATTCTATCCCCTAGAAATGAATTCTCTATATTTTGTTTGCTACTGTAATGGCTCCATTAACCTACATTGCTACTTCCCACGTTTCCTGAAACTGTCGCTCAAGATCTCTTGATTCCTCTTTTGTAGCTCAGTTGGCAGCTCTTTTGCCTGTCATTCAAATCCACAACAGCTTTAAGGTTGGGGCAGGAGATTTAGAGAGGATTCAAGGAAAATTATTTTCACCCAGAGGGTGATGGGAATCTGGAACTTGCTACCTGAAAGAGTGTCAGAGGCAGGAACTCTCACATTTAAGAAGTATTTAGATGAGATCTTGAAACACCATCACATCCAAGGCTATGGACCAAGTGTTAGATAACAGGATGAGAACAGACAGGTTCTTGGCAGCAGGTGCAAACACAATGGGCTAAAGAACCTCTTTCGGCGCTGTAAAACTCCAACTCCACTCTAGTCTGGCACTCCAGTGCACCACATGAGGGAGTGCTGCACTGTCAGAAGTGTCATCTTTTAATCAAGGCCCCTTCTGCCCTGTAAGTGGGACATAAAAAGATCATGCAGCATTACCTTGAAGGTTCTTGTCCAATTTGACCACAATCTTGGTCAGTTAGTTCTTGCCAGTTCAGAGACCAGCTCCGTGCCACAATGCTTTTTTAACACTCTCCCGAAAATACCAAATTCCTCAGGGGAAACACAGTTCTTTGGAAAACATTTGTCAGATGTCACTCACTACTGCTTGGAGCACAGTTGGTGAAACTGTGTTGTGTTGTAATTTGATAATTTGGCCATTTCATCAGTGCCGAATGCAGAGAATCATATTGGTGAGTTCGCTATTTAAATTCACTGCTTTGTAATTATGATTGATTTCAGTAAGGAAAGTCAATTAGTATATCGCAAGTGAGCAAAACTGAACAGAAACTTGGAGCAGCTTAAAATGCATTAGTTACAGTCTGTTCAGGAAACCAGACTTTTTTTTTGCAAACCCCTGGTACTTAGCAAAAATTGCACTGCAGTAAACAATAATTTATTACTGTATTAAATACCATGCAACATTAATTAAGAGTCCTTGGCAAAAGCTGTAATGGGAGTTTCAAAAGATTTGTAATACCAGCTAATTGTACCTGCAAAGTCTGTGCGGTAGTATAAGATTTTAATCTTCTTAAACCTGTTTCATTATTGGATCACTTACATTTTTAAATTGGTCCCATCCCTTGAATTATTTTCAGTGGCTGAATGGAATTGTTAATCTGCTGTGCTTTGCAGAACATCACAGACTACACTTAACTGACGTTAATTAACTTCATTAGTGCTGGCGGATTCCAAAGCTATGGTTGGATTCCAGAGCTGTGAAGTGTCTCTGTTGATATCGCAGAACAGAAATAAATAGGATGTTAAAGTTAGGTATAATCCTTTGTGCTGATTCATATCTCTATCTCGAGCTCTACTTGGAGCACCTGTTAATGAATGACTGACTTACTTTAATATCGAAAGGATTTGGTGGCCCATTTTATTCAATAAATTGCACTGGATTCCAAACTTTGTTACTTATTGATAAGCATCATCATTAGTTTTGACAACACTTCCTGTATCAATAAGTTTAAACTAATGCAGTTAAACTTTGCTCATCATTACTGTCCTTGGGATTTAGTTGTCATCTTGTAACAACTGATGACAACTAGTTGTATTGCTACCTTTGCTAATATTTTAAGATTATCTGGGTTCTGATGTACCTTCCACTCAATTCTTCTCAACTTCAGTCAGAGGGAGCCAGATCCAAGGACATGTAACTAGGTTATGAATCCTGCTCAACCTCTGAAGTCAGCCAGAATTATTATTTGGTTTGATAAAGGGTCATTTGGCCTTGAAACGTCAGCTCTTTTCTCTCCTTACAGATGCTGCCAGACCTGCAGAGATTTTCCAGCATTTTCTCTTTTGGTTTTCGAATTATTGCTTTTCTCTTGATAGACATGCCACAATGATTCCTTAAATATATTGTGCTTGCCCAGATAGTATAAGGGCGTGGGTGAAACTCCTCAGTAAATGTCCTCTCACCACAGGAGAATTGGAGGGTCTGTGAGTGTTTGACACAGAAGTCTCAGTGAGACAATTAAAGATTTAAACACACACAAGTTTATGTTACAAGAAAGCAAACAGTTGCGGTTCTTATCCAAAAGTTATAAATCGCTGAAAAAAGGGTAGCTCGTTCTTATTTCAATAAGAGAATCCTAGATTTAGACTTTAATTGTTTAAAATATAGCATTTCAAAATAAGGTAGGGATATCCATTAAATATTAAAGTAATATTACTTTAATCCCCAATCCAGAGTCAGTCTAAAGTCAGTCTACGAGAATCTAACAAATTTGAAGATTCGTGTTTGTATTGAAAATTTACATTGAATTTTAAGGTTGTATAATTAATGGATAATGGAAGATATTCATTTGATCAGTAACAGACCACCCCTAATTAGCATCCTGTATTTGGTAAAAGGACCACCGATCATAATGGGGGAGTCTATTCAATTTCCAGGAAATTTTACTTTGAATTTCTTCCTGCCATTTGGGGTGGAATTTTCCAGCTATTCATGCCAGTGGGATTTTCTAGTCTGGCTGCAGTGGATGGAGATTCAGAGATTTGGCTGAGGACCAAATTCTCCGTCCTCACTTGCAGCAGCAGCGAGGCATGAACAGCTGGAAAATTCCAGCCACGGAGTTTAAATAACAGTCACGTTGGTTCATGCAGCTTTGTCAAGGGACATCTAAGGCAGGAGCCTCCGGCCATGCATGCCCAAGACTGGGAATTCCTGCCGGAGCTCAACTGACCTTATAATGGTCCACCAAATTTTCTGTCTCACCTCCTACAATTCCTGTGGCAGGCAAGACAAAAGAATTTCAGTCCTAGTGTCTGGCCAAATAATAAGATTTGAGGCCTAGCATTCTTTTATCTGTAGTTTTAACTATCAGGATCTTCAGATGTACTGGCAAGAACCATCAAATGTCATTTTTTAGGGGTGTGTATTTCTTTTCAATGAATTCACACAGTTGTGAAGGGAGTTAACCAAATTGTGTTTGCAAGCTAGGCTTGACCCCTGTTGAAATATGTTTCACTGTGAGTTTACCCAAAGTAACCTAAAATTCCACAATTAATTCCACATTATATGATCCCTATTCCTTCACATTCCAACTTCTGAGATGCAGCAAATGCCTCGCACAAGCTGATCTGAAATTAAACATGGATAGCATGAAAGCCAATGCTCAGTCGCTTTTGGTGGGGATGGTGGGGGTGTATATTTAGGTCAATGTATAGATATTTCACAGGGTTTAATGTTGTTCTAAAATCAACATTAAGTGAGCACCATATCTGCATCCCAGTTGCCAATCCTCCAGGATTAGCCTGGAGTCTCCAGGAATTCAAGACCAATCTCCAGGACACTGCTTTGTGCAATGCTGTGGATGGGGGGGAACGGGGCTGTTCACACAGAAGGCTGTTTGGCCGAAGGTCAAGCATCACCTAATTGGATATTGAGTCTTTCTGCGTTGCCGTTGCCATGGGAAAGCGATCTGTCTAGATGGTATCTAGATGGCTAGAGAACTGGCTTGCAAAGAGGAGTCAGAGAGTAGTTGTGGAGGGGTCTTTTTCTAGCTGGAGGTCTGTCACTAGTGGAGTGCTGCAGGGCTCGGTACTGGGACCTCTTCTCTTTGTAGTGTATATAAATGATTTGGAAGAGAGAGTAGGCGGTGTGATCAGCAAATTTGCTGATGACACCAAGATGGCTGGATTGGCAGGCAGTGAGGAGCAGTGTCTGGCAATACAGCGGGATATTGATAGGCTGGTTGATTGGGCAGATACGTGGCAAATGGAGTTTAATCCAGATAAATGTGAGGTGATGCATTTTGGCCGGAATAATGTAGGGGGGAGTTATATGATAAAGGGTAAGCCTGTAAGGAGTATAGAATCGCAGCAAGACCTGGGGGTGCAAGTGCACAAGTCTTTGAAGGTGGCAGTGCAAGTCGAGAGTCAGAAGAAAGCCTATGGTATGTTAGCCTTTATAGGAAGGGGTATAGAATATAAGGGCTGGAGTCTAATGTTGCAGTTGTACAGAACGTTGGTTAGGCCGCATTTGGAGTACTGCGTCCAGTTCTGGTCGCCTTACTACCAGAAGGACGTGGAGACTCTGGAGAGAGTGCAGAGGAGGTTTACCAGGATGTTGCCTGGTATGGAAGGACTGGGGTATGAGGAAAGATTGAAGAAATTGGGGCTCTTTTCTCTTGAAAGACGCCGACTGAGGGGGGATCTAATAGAGGTATATAAGATTATGAAGGGTATAGATAGAGTAAACAGAGGTAAGCTATTTCCTATAATAGAGTCACGTAGGACAAGGGGCCATGGACTTAAGGTGAGAGGGGAGAGGTACAACACAGATATTAGAGGGAGGTTTTTCACACAGAGGGTAGTGGGGGTATGGAATGCTCTGCCAAGTAAGGTGGTGGAAGCAAACACGCTAGAGTCCTTTAAGAGTAACTTACACAGGCACATGACTGGGTTGGAGATGGGTGGATGTAGGAGAACCTTTAATTAAGAGTCATTAGCTTTGGGGTGTCCCTAGAAATGTAAATGGGTATAGTATGATAATAATGTTTTTCTCTTTTCATTCACAGGTTTTAAGTCGGTCCACCTCGTGTCCAACGAGGGGCATACACACGATGGGTCGTACTGGGGCTGCTCTTGGTTGTTCGAGATTGGCCTAGTGCTTCATGTCGTTAGTGTGTGCCTAAACTGGACAAGATACTGGGCAAGACGACAGCTCAGTGACTATCGCTGATTGCTGTGCAGACACATGGATTTGGGCCAGTGTCTGTGGGAGTTTGCGCATTCTCCCCGTGCTTGTGTGGGTTTTCTCCGGGTGCTCTGGTTTCCTCCCACACCCCAAAGATGTGCTGTTAGGCTGATTGGCAGGAATAAATTGTCCCTAAATCGGTTTTCCCTCAATCTGGATGGCCATAAAACATTAGATAGGGGTCATGATTAGACAGGTGGTGTTGAGATGGCAGCGTGGGCTTGTTGGGCCGAAGGGCCTGTTTCCCAGGCTGATTTTGTTCTTTGTTCTTTGTTCTTTGTCACAGAGCAGAATATTGATTGGAGTATGGGGATGAAACCTCCAGGAATACATTGAGTCATAGTTAGCAACCCGACTTCACGCATATCATTTTATGGCTATGTTGTGTGACAATAGCATTTTGGAAAATGAGTGGGAATAGATGACACCTTTCTGCAGTCTATTGGAATGCTCGGTGTCAGTGGGATGAATATGTGTTTGGTCCCCTGCCATTCTGTTAAAGTACGCCAAAGTCAGACAGCAGTTTGATGCCTGGACGAGTACACAGTGTTCTTGGCAGTGTAATGCAAGCAACATTAGCTGAGGCCTGGAGGCAGACAGCACACGTACTGCCCTGAAAGGAGAGGGAAGCAATCCAAACAGACACTCAGACAGATCAATTAGATTGGTTTCTAAGTTGTTATGGGGTATGTTTACACACAACACATTTTAGTCAAAAAGCTAAAGGTCACATCACCAAGTGACCAATTTCCAAGGGCATGAGGCAGAATTTCCAGGGTGCAGTATTCCAGGCACACCTGAGTGACAGGCACTCCTGGAGTATTAATGGAGCCCAGTACAATAGTGTTTCCTCTGACATCTGTATCAGAAGGTCTCTGTGACGCTACATCTGAACCAAGTGACAACTTTCGTCCACTATGTTTGAAGCATCACCATGACCTGCGACCTGACCTATTTCTTTGAGATTTTGAAAATTCCACATGATTCAGGAATGCAGGGGTAGCATAGTCCTACTTGTTTACTGTCTCCTTGCTGTGCAGTAATGATAAGGAGGAGAAGCGTTGAGAAATGGTTATAGGCCGACTGAACCAATCTGTGGAAGCAGTGTCAAATTCCACTGCTGGTTCCGACATTGCCCTGCTACTGGCATCTCTGCCACCCTGGCTGCCCATCTGAGAGTTATCAAATTCCAGGTTTGGAGCTAAGCGACTACTTATCCAACACTGGTTTCAGCCAACTCTGCTGTGAGCTTTCCTTCCGGAGACCTGTTACAACAGTGGTTACTGCTTTGAGAGAAGTGAAGACTAACAATGAGGTCCTCACTGTGATGGTCCTGAACTGCCAACCATACTTGCATTTTAATGTGGTAAAACTTGGAAGAAAAGAATTAGGTTTGTGAGGGAGAGAATGTTCAGAGATATGATAAATTGCTGCAACTGAGCATCTTATCCATACAAGGTAAATCACATAGATTCTGGAAATTATGTGGACAAACTATTACATAGAACATAGAACATAGAACATAGAACATTACAGCGCAGAACAGGCCCTTCGGCCCACGATGTTGCGCCGACCAGTTACAAAAACAATGACCCACTAGCCTATACCAATCCCTTTTCGTCCATAAACCTATCCAGAGATCTCTTAAACGCCCCCAAACTAGACGCATTTACAACTGCAGCAGGCAGGGCATTCCAATCCCTCACCACCCGCTGGGTAAAGAACCTACCCCTGACATCCGTCCTGTAGCTACCCCCCCT
Source organism: Carcharhinus amblyrhynchos (assembly GCF_965287045.1). NCBI lineage: Eukaryota > Metazoa > Chordata > Chondrichthyes > Carcharhiniformes > Carcharhinidae > Carcharhinus > Carcharhinus amblyrhynchos. The sequence continues at coordinate 57,970,337 of NC_137327.1, read as the reverse complement.
TAATTTAAAGCCATGCCCCCTCGTGCTAGCTTTCTCCATCCGAGGAAAAAGGCTATCACTATCCACCCTACCTAAACCTCTAATCATCTTATATGTTTCAATAAGATCCCCTCTTAGCCGCCTTCTTTCCAACGAAAACAACCCTAAATCCCTCAGTCTCTCCTCATAGGACCTCCCCACCATACCAGGCAACATCCTAGTAAACCTCCTCTGCACCCTCTCCAACGCCTCCACATCCTTCTTGTAATGCGGGGACCAGAACTGCACACAGTACTCCAAGTGCGGCCGCACTAGAGTAGTGTACAGTTGCAACATTACACTGCGACTCCTAAATTCAATCCCCCTACCAATAAACGCCAAGACACCGTACGCCTTCTTAACAACCTTATCTACTTGATTCCCAACTTTCAGGGATCTATGTACACACACACCTAGATCCCTCTGTTCATCCACACTATTCAAAGTCCTCCCGTTAGCCCTATACTCAACACATCTGTTGCTCCTACCAAAGTGAATTACCTCACACTTCTCCGCATTAAATTCCATCCGCCACCTCTCGGCCCAGCTCTGCAACCTATCTAAGTCTCCCTGCAGACTATGACACCCTTCCTCACAATCTACCACACCTCCAACTTTGGTGTCATCAGCAAATTTACTAATCCACCCAACTATACCCTCATCCAGATCATTAATAAAAATTACAAACAACAGTGGCCCCAAAACAGATCCCTGAGGCACACCACTCGTAACTGTACTCCATGATGAATATTTACCATCCACCACCACCCTCTGTCTCCTATCTGATAGCCAATTCCTGATCCAACTTCCTAGATTACCCACAATCCCATACATCTGCATTTTCTGCAGAAGCCTACCATGGTGAACCTTATCGAACGCCTTACTAAAATCCATGTATACCACGTCAACTGCCTTGCCCCCATCCACCTCTTTGGTCACCTTCTCAAAAAACTCAATAAGGTTAGTAAGGCACGACCTACCCGCTACAAAACCATGCTGACTATTTCTAATCAATTCATTACACTCCAAATAACTATAAATCCTATCCCTAATAATTTTTTCTAAAACCTTGCCCACAACAGAAGTAAGACTCACCGGTCTATAATTCCCGGCAAAGTCTCTGTTCCCCTTCTTAAACAATGGGACAACATTCGCTATCCTCCAATCCTCCGGGACTACACCAGAGACCAATGACGACCTGAAGATCTGAGCCAGAGGCTCTGCAATCACCTCTCTAGCCTCCCAGAGAATCCTAGGGTAGATCCCATCCGGACCAGGGGACTTATCTATTTTCAGCCCCTCAAGAATTTCCAGCACATCCCCTTTATCAACCGTAATACTGTCTATTTTACACCCCGGCAACCCAATGTCCTCCTCAGCTATATTCATGTCCCCCTGCGTGAACACCGAAGAGAAATATTAGGATGAAGGTTGATACTCGTGCTGCTGCTGGGTTATCAGCTGGGCAGAATTTCAGGAAAATTGATCTTTCACAAGCATGTTTACAGATTAATGTAGCCATTACTTGTCACTGTTACTGATAAAGGTTTTCTTCATTATAAAAAAAATTTGGAGTAAGATTTATACCAGCCCTTTTCCAAAGACCAATGGATCAGATATTAAACAGTCTCTCTGGTGTACAATGTTATCTGGATGGTATTCCAATTACAGGGAAGAGTGAACTAGAGCATTTGAGTAATTTAGGAGTAACATTAAAATGTCTTCAAGCAGCTGCTCTGCATATTAAGAAAGAAAAGTGTGATGTTTTCCAGATGTCAGTCAGTATTTGGATCATATTATTGATAGTAAAGGCCTTCATAAAGCACCTTAAAAAAGAACACTATTTTAGAAGCACCATGTCTGAAGAGTGTGATGCAATTAAGGTCCTTTCTAGGGTTAATAAATCAATATGGCAAATATGTTCCTAACTTAGCTACATCATTGAAGCCATTGCATAATTTATTATGTGTGAAACCATCATGGGACTGACTGTGGAATAACATGCAGAGGTGTCAAAAATGCTTTGCAGAAATCTGATATATTGGTTCATTTTAATTTAAAGCTACCAATACTGCTCGCTCGCAGTGCTTCACCTTATGGAGTAGGGGCAGTAGTTACATATATAATACCTTTAAGAGAAGAACAATCATAGTTTTTGCTGTGCATACTCTGAGTAGTCATCGAACTATGCTCAGCTAGAAAAGGAAGCATTGAGTATAATTTTTGGTGTGAAAAGGTTTCATCATTATTTATATGGTCGTCATTTCACGTTATTGAGTGATCATTGACCCTTATCTATGGGCTGTCTAAAGAAATACTGTCATTAGCTGCTAGTTGATTTTAATAATGGTCACCTATCTTATCAACACTCTCATACAATATAAACTATTGGCAATCAGAGTGCCATGCTAATGCTAATGCATTATCATGTTTACTTTTACCTATTATGCAGATACCACCAACTAGTTTTGCTAATATTTTTTGTTTTTCATGAATAGCTCATTTGCCTGTGACACATCCTCAAGTTCAGAGACATACCAGAATTTATCCTGTGATGGGGAAGATAATGGAGATGGTATTGAAAGGAACAATAGCTGGAATGCATTGTACTCATCCTGATTTCAAACCTTATGTGTCAAGTAAGCTTGAGTTGACCATCCAAGGTGATGTCTTTGTGGAGAATCCGAGTGATCATTCCTCCTAATCTACATGGAAGAGTTCTTGAACAACTACATGAAGGATGTCCTGTTATAAGCTGGATGAAGGAATTAGCAAGTAGTTTTTTTTGGTGGCTGGATCCGAATGGTCAGATTGAAGAAAATGTAGGACAGTGTCAATCCTGTGGAGGCATTAGAAATTTGCTACTGTTGTCTTCTTTAAAACCTTGGAATTGGCCTAAAATGCCATAGCAATGAGTTCACATAGATGTTGCTGTTCCATTTGAGGGTTACAAGTTCTCAGTCATAGTGGATGCACATTCAAAGTGGCCAGAAGTCATTATCATGAGATCCACCAGATCCAAACAAACCATCGAAAAACTGATCAAATTTTTGCAAGATTTGGTAAACCGGAACAGATTGTTAGTGATAATGGTTCACAGTTCACTTCACAAGAGTTTGAGGATTACCTCAACGTAAATGGTATTTCGCACACAAAATCTACTCCTTATCCTTCATTGTCCAATGGATCAGCTGAAAGATTCATACAATCCTTGAAACATTCTTTAAAAGCTTCAAAAGAGCAAGGTTCATTATCACATCATGTGAATAACTTTTGGCATCTTATAGATACACTATTCATGTGACTGCACAAAGTTCACTGGCATTACTACTCTTAAAGATAAAGTTGAGAACAATGTTTGATTTGTTATTAACTCCAGGAAATTTAGAGATAGTAGAGTTTCAACAACAATTTCAAATTGCTGAACGAGAAGCAAGATCAAAACAATGTTCATTTCAACAAGGAGACTGAATGCTAGCATGTAATTATGATATGAGAGAAATGGGTACCAGCCATTGTTTCAGCAAAAACAGGTCCAATTTTTTACACATTTCAAATTGAAGATGAGCTAGTTTGGTGACAGCACACTCACTATTTGTGAACATCTTTCTCAGAATGATCTTGAAAAATACCAACTTCTTTAGTTCCTAGTGTTGTGAACACTGCAATGAAAGACTTAGTCGAATCTGGATTGCCTGATGATTATGTCTCTGCTACAATGCAGAGTGAAAATGATTCAGAATTAGTTCAAGGAGAAGCACCTACTGAAGTTCCAAGTCATGCTTCTAGGGTCAAGTACAGCCAAATTCCAGAATGTTGGATACAATCAAAGACGAATAGATGTCCTCCTGATCAACTTTCTTATTAACTGCATTTAATGACTAATGACATACTGTTATACATTATTGATCATATGTATAACATCGTAGTAATTTGTTGTCTTAACCACAGAAGTAAAGGGGGAGGGATGTTATATATTTTAAAAAGGGTGCAGGTAGCTTTAAGAGCTGATCACATATTTGGATGGAGATGTCATTTGGATGTGTGCTTAGGGTGTTGTTTACTCTCAGTTTTATACTTACAGCTCTTCAATAAAACCTGCAGTGTGTTTGTTTGAATCTGAAGTTTTAAAGTTTATTTATTAGTGTCACATTAACACTGTAATGAAGATTACTGTGAAAATCCCCCAGTCACCACACTCTAACGCCTGTTCAGATACACTGAGGGAGAATTTAGCATGGCCAATGCTTCTAACCAGCGCCAGTCTTTTGGACTGTGGAAGGAAACTGGACCACCTAGACGAAACCCATGCACATGTAGGGAGGATGTGCAAACTCCACACAGACAGTGATCCGAGGTCAGAATTGAACCTGTGAGGCAGCAGTGCTAACCACTGTGCCGCTGTGTCGCCTATTCCCTACATGTGCAAACCACAATTTTTCTTTTTGTATTAAAACCCACGACCCCTAACAGTTAGGGCATTACAGTAAGGAACAGTCCAGCCGTGTTGTAATCAATTAATAAAGAATTTATGTTAACTTAACAGAAACACACAAGAAAGATTGCAATACACTATAACAGTATACTTAACTACAATTATGTTGTTACACACACACAGGCATGATTCTCTTATTTGTATTTTAAGTGTTCCCACCAGCAAAAAAGCCCCAGAGTGTCCCCATTGCCATTATAGCAGTGCCTGTCAAGTTGGATTTACCCATATTATGTATGTAAAAATATGCATAGCACAAAACACGCTGAACAGCCTGGGTTGACAAAGATAGAGGTGCCATTTTTAAATTTCAAACCTGGTAATGACATGTAAATTACATTTTCAGCACATCAATTAGTTTCCCACCCAGAGCGGGCAGGAACCAGATCGGGGCTGAATGGGTCGACCAATAGAATTGCAACAGGTTTGACGCCTGGAACAATTCCCATTTTGGTGCCCAATTCAATAAGGCAGCAACGATCCCACCTCTAGTTAGCAGGAGTGGACAATTGCCCTCAAGGACTCATGAACCTAACACCAGCTACCAGTTACCAAAAGAGAAAATGCTGGAAATCTCAGCAGGTCTGACAATATCTGTGAAGAGGGAATAATGCCAACGTTTTGAGTCTAGATGACCCTTCGCTTCCCCCCTTCTCCCCCTAACCTTCACCATCTCCTGCCTTCTTTCTCAAGTTTTGTCCTTGCAGCTTAGGAGATTGGCGCTCCAAATGGGAGACTTTCTGGGTAGCTTTGACTTCTCCTCCGGGAGCTGTGGTCTGCTGTCTGTGAGAAGCTGCCCTTTCCTGCAGAGAATTTCAGCGTGTTTCATCCTCTGTCTGTACACATTGGGACTTGCGGTGAATTAAGAGCTGCTGTTGTTTCACTTCCACGCATTCTATCTTGCATATGAAGATGGTGAACAGTGAGTCATCGCTAAGTGGTCAGCTCCTATTATCTAATGTGTGAGAGGACATTGCAAATTATGATCTGGCACTCTGGGTTGTTCTAAAGGGATCACAGAGCTCTATATATATATAAAATGTCACATATATGTTCCCAACCAGTGAAATCATTACTGTGCGTTCTGTGCTGTATCCAGACTATGTGAATAGTATCACTTGCATTTACAGCCACAATCCACTGACGCCAAACTGTATGTGCCACATCACTGAGTACATTCCTTCTGTAGCGGGAACTGGGACATTGTACTCCAGTCACTCCATGCAGCAATTCTTCAATCTGCTGATTGTCTTCCGCGACCAGCTCCCCTGACTGACATGGTGACAGTCTGTACGATATTTTAACTGAAGCACTAATTCTAACTCCTTGACATTTTCATTTGCAACCTTCTGGTGCAATTAACTTTCTGACTCTCTCCTCCACTCTTGTAATGAGGTTACAAGCTTTCCATCTGGCACACTTCACTCTCACTGGCCTGATTTGCAGAGGCTTTTTCAGAGCCTCAGGGCTATTCATCCTTCAGTCACAGCTAAGCAATGCTCTAGGATCCTGTCCCTCGAGTGTTTTTGCATCCAATCACAACACACGATATCTAGCCACACAATATCCCCAACATCAACCTGAGGCCAAGTGGAAAGTTAGTCAACTAATGGGTGGCCTGGGACACTGCACTTTCCTGCCTTGTTGTCCATGTGGTCTGAACATGAATCTGAGGAGAAAGGCACCATGTTTCTCCCTCACCTGCCCCTGGATACCTTCTTTGCTCACATATGAACTCTTTTTTTGCTTAATCTCGTATGTTCATTCTTTTATTTGGCATTCTAGCCTAATCCTACCACACTTTGTAAGGTGTAGGATCAGGAAGAAGTACAGTGCATTTGTTTACCACAAGGAATCATAGGTAGGCTTCTCCAAATGGTGGAGTGTCATGTCCTGTGAGGCCAGGAGTCAGAGAGTCCAAAGGCTTCCCTACTCCGCATTAATTGGCGAAGATCAAGACTTCAGTCCCCATCTGGGGAGGAAATGTCTCCTTAGACAAACTGGATTGTCTGAAAGGTCTGTAGTCCTGGAAAGGCCAAGATGGAGCAGTGGCCTGCCAGGACTACAAGCAGCCCTAAAGGACAGGGGTTATCATAGTATCTCACAAGGATAGTTGGCCATCATCTGCTTGGCGGGTAGTCCAGCAGATTTTACCATGCGAGTTGGTATCAGGCAATTTGGGGATACCTCCTTTTGGCACACTTCCCTCCACACTCCAGATCATAACCTCCTTTTAACCCTGTCCACCCGGCCTCCCTTTCCATAGCAACATGGGGAAATGGGGGCAGAATAGAACAGTGAAGTGTCCAATAATTGGCTATTTATGGGCCACAACAGGATCAAGGGCAGGTGAGCTCCCTGAGGCCTCCATCATAAGCATCCCCAGCCACCCTCACATCTGCTCCCCAACGTAAAGTGGGAGGCAGGGAGGGGAGGGGAGGTAGGTGATGGGACAGGTTATGTATTGCATTTTATGAGATCAACCCCTCCTCCCCGCCTCACCCCGCACCCCCCCACCAACTTCTAAACCCTCCAGTGGGTGGCTGTAAAATTCCGTGCACAGTGTGAAATTATCAAGAAACTATTTCCTTATTTCTACATTAGCTACAGAGTGTTGTCTTCCGCCGACTCTAATATTTCTATTCCCATCAACATGACCAGCACAACTGATAATATGATGAATAAATCAAAAATCTATTCTTATCACAGTTTGAAGCTTGTAGTAGGGATTTTGCAATGGAGGCATGGCTCTGACAGCAGCTCAGCCCAGAGATGCTCCCCCTACACTGACCTTATTTCCAGTTAGAAGGTCACTTGCATTTGGGATTTGAACTTCTTGACTTCCAGCAAGCAGCCACACAGAATTAGAGTCAGCGCCTTGTCACGGAGCTTTGCAGAGCCCTGTCACAATGAGGAAAATAGAGCTGTCACACTCATGGACTGAAATTTTTGATTCCCTTTCAATGTTTCTGGTGTTGTTACGGAAATCTGGACACAGCTTCCCTCACTCTGAGTGGGATAGTTGTCAGTGCAGACTTGTTGAGCCAAATGACCTCCTTTTGCACTGTAATGATTCTAAGATTGTATGAGAGCCCCACTGAGAACTGTTTAACTCAGACCACCCCACAGCTAATCTGCAACTGCTGCATGGTTCAGCCTAATAGACTGCCCCTGTATCACTCAACACCAGATTAAAGTCCAACAGGTTTATTTGTTATCACAAGCTTTAGGAGTGCTGCTCCTTCAGCTGGTGAATGGCAACTCCCACTCACCTACTGAAGGAGCAGCGCTCCAAAAGCTCATAACAAATAAACTTGTTGGACTTTAGCCTGGTGTAGTGAGACTACTTGCTGTGACTACCCAAATCCAACGCCGGCACCGCCACATCCTATGTCACTTGATCGTGGTAAAATGCTGTAGCCTGTATGTCCCACATTTGAATGACCCTATGGGTGGACAAGTATTAGACTTTGGGCTTATCAAATGGGAGAGATGAGAATTATTCAAGGGGTGTCTCTGGGCATGTTTCTGCTTGTTCCTGTCTCATTTACTGCCGTTAAAAGGATACATTAAACCAAGCTCCTGTCTACTCTTTCACTGAATGTAAATCCCTTGGTCTGCTTTGTATAATGAGCTGGGACTGTAAGCTCTCTTGGTGACCTTGCCAAGATTTTTTCCTGAACTGACATCACTGAAACAGGTTATGTGGTCAGATTTTGGGCAGCATGATAGCACAGTGGTTAGCGCTGCTGCTTCACAGCTCCAGGGACCTCTGTTCGATTCCCGGCTCGGGTCTGTGTGGAGTTTGCACATTCTCCTCGTGTCTGTGTGGGTTTCTTCCAGGTACTCTGGTTTCCTCCCACAGTCCAAAGATGTGCAGGTTAGGTTGATAGACCACCCTAAAAAATTGCCACTTCGTGTCCTGGGATGCGTAGGTTAGAGGGATTAATGGATAAAATATGTCGGGATATGGGAGTAGGGCCTGGGTGGAATTGTGTCTGGTGCAGACTCAATGGGCTGAAGGACCTCTTTCTGCACTGTAGGGTTCTATGATTATCTGGGATCTTGCTGTGTGCGGTTTGACTGCTGCATTTTCAATATTGCAATAATGTCAAACCCAGAGTATTTAATTTAAGCATTAAACCACAGACAACAGATCAGATCAAAGCTCTGAGTTCTGCCAGATTCAGCTGTGAATGATGATGGATAATTGAACAACTCATTGGAGAAGGAGGCTCCACAAATATCCCCAGCCCAAAGGTGGAGCACATCAGTGCAAAAGATAAGGCAGAAGTATTTGCAACAATTGTCAACCAGAAATACCAAGTGGGTTTTCCATCTTGGTCTCTTCCGGAGGTCATCATAGATGTCAGCCTTCAACTAATTCGATTCATTCCATGTGATATCATAAAATAACTGAAGGCCCTGGATTCTACAAAGATTTTGGCCCCTGACAATATTCCAGCAATAGTACTTGTGCTCCAGAACTTGCCATGCTCCTAGCCAAGCTGTTCTAGTACAGTTACAGCACTAATCATAAAAAGTAGGACAAATCTAACCTAGACAATTACCGTCCCATCAGTCCACTTTCAGTCATTAGTAAAGTCAACTTACTCAGCAATAACCTGCTCTGTGTCACTCAATTTGGATTCCACCAGGTTCACTCAGCTCCTGATCTCATTACAGCCTTGGTTCAAACATGGACAAAAGAGCTGAACCCCAGGGGTGAGTTGAGAGTGACTGCCCTTGACATCAAGGCAGCATTTGACTGACTATGGCATGAAGGAGCCCTATAAAAAATGGAGTTAATGGAAATTGGAGGGTAAACTGGTGCATAGGGAGATGGCTGTGTTTATGGAGGTTAATCATCTCATTCCCAGGACATCACGGCAGGAGGTCTTCAGGGCAGTACCCCAGATCCAACATAGAAACATAAAACTCAGGAGTAGGCCACTCAGCCCATCGAGCGTGTTCCACCATTCAAATGATTGTCGCTGATCTTCCAAATCAATGCCATTCTCCCACTCTCTACCCATACCCCCATGATGCATCCAGTGTCTAGAAATGTGTCTATTTCCTTCTTAAGGGTATTCTGTGACATGACATCCACAGCTTTATATGGTAGAGAGTTCCACACATTCACCACCCTCTGAGTGAAGAAGCTTCTCCTTATCTGAGTCATAAATATCCTACCCCATATTCTGTGACTCCTTGTCCCTGACCCACCATCCCTGTATCCAGTCTGTTCAGATCTGTCAGAACTTTAAACTTGTCAATAAGATCCCTTTTCATGGAAACATAGAAGATAAGAGCAGGAGAAGGCCATTCGGCCCTTTGAACCTGCTCTGCCGTTCATCACAATCATGGCTGATCGTCCAACTCAAAAGCTTAATCCTGCTTTTTCCCCGTAACCTTTGATCCCATTCACCCCAAGTGCTATATCCAGCTGTCTCTTGAATGCATTCAATGTTTTGGCATCAACTGCTTCCTGTGTAATGAATTCCACAGGCTCACCACTCTTTGGGTAAAGAAATGTTTCCTCATCACTGTCCTAAATGGTCCACCCTGAATTCTCGGACTGTGACCCCTGGTTCTGGACATCCCCTCCATTAGAAGCATCCTTCTTCATTCTTCTAAACTCCAGTGAATATACAATTTCTCATATCCTGCCATCCCAGGAATCAGTCTGGTGAACCTTTGCTGCACTCTCTCTTTCTTAAATAAGGAGATGAAAACCGCGTACAATATTCCAGATGTGGTCACACCAAGGCTCTGTACAGCTGCAGTAAGACATCTTTGTCCCTATTCTCAAGTTCTCTGGCAAAGAAGACCAACATTTGCCTTCCTAACTGCTTGCTGTACCTGCATGCCTTCTTTCAGCAACTGGGTATAAGATTAACCAGGTCTCTTTGCATAGCAGTATACCCAAATCTATCATTCAAGTAAATAGTCTGCCATTCTGCTTTTCCTACCAAAGTGGCTAATGTTATATTTTTCCACATTAGTCATGTTTTTGCCCATTCACTCAAATTGTCTAAATCATCTTAAAGTCTCTTTACATCTTCCTCACCGTTTACAGTCCTTCCTAACTTTATGTCATCAACAAATTTAGAAATAATACATTTAGTTCCCTGATTGAAATCATTGATGTGTTTTCTGAATAGCTGGTTTGATCCCTGTGGGGCTCCACTAATCACTGCCTGCATTCCAAACAGAAATAATTTATTCCCATTTCCTGTCAACTAAGCAATTTTCAATCGTTGCCAACATATTACCCCCAATGCCATGCACTTTAATTTTGCATGCTAATCCCTTACTTCATTGGCATCCCTTCTCTCGAGAGACAATGGTGTGCTTGCCTGAGTGGGCTATATGGAGGTTCTGGGTTGCCCATGTGTCAGAACCATTCTCTCAGCCTTACTGGTGGAATCCAAAGGAGTACGAAGCACAATGTTCTGCATCAGTTTGGCTCCTGGAGTTGCAGGAGCTCATCACAAAACGCACGCACACACACACACGCACACACACACATGCACGCACATGCACATGCACACGCGCACACGCATACACACACACGCATACGCACACACACACTAAGGGGCAATTTAGTATAGCCAATCCACCTAACCTGCACATCTTTAGACTGTGGGAAGAAACTGGAGCATCCAGAAGAAACCCACACAGACACAGGGAAAATGTACAAACTCCACATAGACAGTGACCTGAGGCCTGATTTGAACCCGGGTCTCTGGAGCTGTGAGGCAACAGTGCTAACCATTGCGCCACCATGCCGCCCATGTAACCTCTTATGCAGGACTTTATCAAAATCTTCTGAATAACCAGATACACCACGTCAACTGGTTCATCTTTATCTATTCTACTAGTTACATCTTCAAAAAACTTCAGTAGGTTTGTCAAACATTGTCTCCTTCTTATAAATCCATGTTGACTTTGTCTAATCCTGTTGATATTTTCTAAGTATTCTGTTATCACATCTTTAACAATAAATTCTAGTATTTTCACTACAATTGATGTCAGGCTAAATCCATGCTTGGGCTGACAAGTGGCAAATTGCATTCCTGCCACACAAGTGCCAGGCAATGACCATTGCCAATAGGGGAAAATCCAACCATTTACCATTGAGGGTCAATGGCATCACCATCACTGAATCCCACACTCTCAATATCCTGGGGGTTACCACTGACCAGAAACTGAACTGGACTAGCTATATAAATACTGAGAGTGAGTCACCTCCTGACTTCCCAAAACCTGTCCAACTATCTACAAGGCACATATCAAGAATACTCTCCACTTGCCTGGATGACTCCAGCTCCAACAGCACTCAAGGAACTCAACAGCATCCAGGACAAAGCAGCTTGCTTGATTGTCACCCCATCCACAAACATTCACTTCCTCCAACACGAACATATGGTGGCAGTTGCGTGTACCATCTGCAAGGTTCTTTCAGCAGCACCTTGCAAACCCATGATCGCTATCATCTACAGAAATGAGGGCTGCAGAAGCATTGCAACACAACCTCCGAGTCACAAACCATCCTGATTGGAAATACATCATTGTTCCTTCACTGCCATCGAGTCAAAATCCTGGAACTCCCTTCCTAACACCACATGTAATTCAAAACAATTTCCAGCACAAAAGGGGTCAATCAGATATTGTCCCACTGCCAAAATTCCAAGAGGAACTTGAAAACTTTGGACAAAAGCAGAATATTGCAGTTGCTGGAAATCTGAAGTGAGAAAGGAAAATGCTGGAAATACTCAGCAGGTCAGGCAGCACCTGTGGAGAGAAACAGAGTTTAGGGGCAGATTCTCTGGCTGTGCACGCCCCAAAACTGGAAGTTCCTGCCCAAGCCTAGTGAGCCATTGAATGGTCCATTGAATTTTCTGTCTCACCTGCTACGATTCTCATGGCCAGCATTTCAGGTTGATGTTCTTTCACCTGAACCTTGGGAGCAGGTGCCAATGAGCTGACTTCCCTGTAGAAATTGTGTCACAGGATTTATGAGAACCTTTGGCCTCTCACTGCTTTGTCAAGACATATAAAAATATGCTCTGATACCTCCCTGAGGCAGGTTGATGAATATTTATCAAACATATTCTGAGCAGAGGGGAAGTAATTGCTGCAAAGGGAGTAAGATTATTTGGAGATTCATGCCATCATGATGAGATAGAACATAGAACATTATAGCGCAGTACTGGCCCTTCGGCCCTCGATGTTGCGCCGACCAGTGGAACCAATCTAATGACCCTCTAACCTAAACTATTCCAATGTTATCCATATGCCTATCCACTGACCATTTGAATGCCCTTAAAGTTGGCGAGTCCACAACTGCTGCAGGCAGGGCATTCCATGCTCTTACTACCCTCTGAGTAAAGAACCTACCTCTGACATCCGCCCTTTAACTTCCACCCCTTAATTTAAAGCTATGTCCTCTCGTGTTAGTCATCACCATCCGAGGAAAAAGGCTCTCACTGTCCACCCTATCCAATCCTCTGATCATCTTGTGTGCCTCAATTAGGTCACCTCGTAACCTTCTTCTCTCTAATGAAAATAACTCAAGTCCCTCAGCCTTTCTTCATAAGACCTTCCCACCATACCAGGCAACATCCTGGTAAACTTCCTCTGCACCCTATCCAATGCCTCCACATCTTTCTTATAATGCGGCGACCAGAACTGTACGCAATACTCCAAGTGCGGCCACACCAGAGTTTTGAACAGTTGTAACATGACCTCACGGCTCCAAAATTCAATCCCTCTAACAATAAAAGCTAACACACTCTACGTCTTCTTAACAACCTTATCAACCTGGGTGCCAACTTTCAGGGAGCTATGCAAATGTACCCCAAGATCTCTCTGCTCGTCAACACTACTAAGAGTCCTTCCGTTAGCCCTATATTCTGTCCTCCTATTACTCTTACCAAAATGAACCACCTCACATTTTTCCATATTAAACTCCATTTGCCACCTCTCAGCCCAACTCTGCAGCTTATCTATGTCCCTCTGCAAACTGTAACATCCATCTTCACTGTCTACAACTCCTCCGACTTTGGTGTCGTCAGCAAATTTACTAATCCATCCTTCTACACCCTCATCCAAGTCATTTATAAACTTGTAACTGAACTCCAGGTTGAATATTTCCCATCAACCACCACCCTCTGTCTTCTATCAGCTAGCCAATTCCTGATCCAAACTGCTAAATCACTCTCAATTCCATGCATCTGCATTTTCTGCAGTAGCCTACCATGGGGAACCTTATCAAACACTTTACTAAAATCCATATACATCACGTCAACTGCCTTACCCTTATCCACCTCTTTGGTCACCTTTTCAAAAAACTCGATAAGGTTTGTGAGGCACGATCTACCCTTCACAAAACCGTGTTGACTATCCCTAATCAATTTATTTCTCTCTAGATGATTATAAATCTTATCCCTTATAATTCTTTCCAAAACTTTGCCCCCAACAGAAATAAGACTCACCGGTCTATAATTCCCAGGATGGTCTCTACTCCCCTTCTTGAACAAGAGAACAACATTTGCTATCCTCCAGTCTTCCGGCACTATACCTTTAGCCAATGACGACATGAAGCTCAAAGCCAAAGGCCCTGCAATCTCCTCCCTAGCCTCCCAGAAAATCCTAGGGTAAATCCCAGGGGACTTATCTATTTTCATACTCTCAAGAGTTGCTAACACCTCCTCCTTATGTACCTCAATCCTGTCTAGTCTCCAACCCTGTTTCGCAGTATTCTCCTTGACTACACTGACATTTTCCTGCGTGAATACTGACAAAAAATACTCATTCAGTGCCTCTCCTATCTCTTCAGGCTCCACGCACAACTTCCTACTGCTGTCTCTGACTGGCCCTAATCTTGCGCTAACCCATCTTTTATTCTTGACATACCTGTAGAAAGCTTTAGGGTTCTCCTTGATCCTATCCGCCAAAGTATTCTCATGTCCTCTTCTAGCTCTTCTTAACTCTCTCTTTAGCTTCTTCCTGGCTAATTTATAACTCTCCAGTGCCCTAACTGAGCCTTCACGTTTTATCTTTACATAAGCCTCCTTCTTCTTCTTCACCAGAGATTCAACTTCTTTTGTACACCACAGTTCCCTCGCTCGACCACTTCCTCCCTGCCTGACAGGTACATATTTATCAAGGACTCGCAGTAGCTGCTCCTTGAATAAGCTCCACATTTCAGATGTTCCCAGCCCCCGCAATTTCCTACTCCACCCTATGTATCCTAAATCTCGCCTAATAGCCTCATAATTACCTTTCCCCCAGCTATAACTTCTGCCCTTCAGTATATGCCTATCCCTTTCTATCACTAAAGGTAAACGTAACCGAATTGTGGTCACTATCACCAAAGTGCTCACCTACCTCCAAGTCTAACACCTGGTCTGGTTCATTACCCAGTACCAAATCCAATGTAGCCTCACCTCTTGTTGGTCTGTCTACGTACTGAAACCTTCCTGCACACATTGGACAAAAACTGACCCCTCTAACGTGCTTGAACTACAGCTTTTCCAATCGATATTTGTAAAGTTAAAGTCCCCCGTAACAACCTGTTACTTTCGCACCTATCCAGGATCATCTTTGCAATCCTTTCCTCTACATCTCTGGAACTTTTTGGAGGCCTATAAAAAACTCCCAACAGTGTGACCTCTCCTTTCCTGTTTCTAATCTCAGCCCATACTACCTCAATAGACAGGTCCACATCAAACGTCCTTTCTGCCACCATAATACAGTCCTTGACTAACAATGCCACGCCTCCCCCTCTTCTACCACCTTCTCTGCACTGACTGAAACATCTGAACCCTGGAACCTGCAACAATCATTCCTGTCCCTGCTCTATCCATGTCTCTGTAATGGCCACAACATCGAAGTCCCAGGCACCAATCCAGGCTGCAAGTTCGTCCAACTTATTGCGTATGCTCCTCGCATTAAATTATACGCACTTCAAACCACCCTCCTGCCTGCCAATACACTGTGACCTAGAAATCTTATCCATGACCTTCCTATTTTCATCCTCCTGTACATTGGAGCTACAATTCAGGTTCCCATCCCCCCTCTGAATCAGTTTAAACCCCCCCGAATAGCATTGGCAAATTTCCACAAGATATTAGTACCCCTCTGGTTCAGGTGCAGACGATCCCTCTTGTAGAGGTCCCACCTACCCCAGAATGAGCCCCAATTGTCCAAGTATCTGAACCCTTCCCTCCTGCACCATCCCTTTAGCCATGAGTTCAAATGTTCTCTCTCTCTATTCTTCTCCATGCTATCCCATGGCACAGGTAACAAACCAAAGATAACCACTCTGTTTGTTTTAGCCCTAAGCTTCCACCCTAACTCCCTGAATTTCTGTTTTACATCCCTGTCCCTTTTCCTACCTATGTCATGGGTGCCTACATGAGCCACAATTTGGAATAACATTATAACATTATTTTCTCCACACGGATAACATTATTTTCTCCACACAGTCTGCATTTTTTTCAGTGTAAACTAATTGGAACCAAAATGAATCCAAAGATTAAGTGTTTGTGAATTAACCCAAACTGGCACAAATTGAATCAGCTTAGTTTCATTACTAATAAGCTCTGATCTGTCACCTTGGCAGAGGCTTGGAAGAGAGAAACCTCCCTCCCCCTCATTGAAATACATTTTCCATGTTAATTTCACTTTTAAGATGGACCTTCTTCCATCAATAACTTTGTGCACACTATGACCAGCAACGTGAGTGCGCACACACGACATGGACTGCAACAGTTCAAGAAGGTGCCTCACCACCACTCTGCTGCCCATTCTCAATGGCAATTAGGGATGGGCAACAAATGTTAGCTTAGCTGCTGATGCACAAGAACAAAGAAAATATATGACCCTTTCACTTTCAGCATTAACAGGGAGAATTTCACCTTTGTTGTAAATCAGTGAAGCAATTTCCTGTCCTAAAACAGTCTCTCTTTCAGTTAGCATTCATCACTGTCTGCAATTTGATATGGGACATTAATAATCCAATGGGATCAAACAGACGATGTATTCCACTGGTAATCGAATCTTTTTTCTGCATGTTGTGCAAATGGTACTTTCAGACTTTCATTGGCTCATGTGATATTCTGAAAAGCTTTCACTACGTTGATTAATTTCTAATAAGAACCCCCATCAGACTGACACAACACAAGGTACCTTTAAGTAAAAACCCGGTAAATTCTGTTTGGGTTGTGTGATTGCTCTTTGGAGTGGAATTTTATAGCTCCTCCCACTGGCGGGATTTTCCAGCACTGCCAAAGCAGTTCTCTGCATTTTCCATTCTAGCCTCCTCCACGTCATTAACTGCTGTCCCTTGAGTATCTGATATTGTTCTTTAACAGCTGCATGTTTACTTCAAAGTGACTTTCCTACTGCTTGAACATCAGGATTGAGAATGCTTTCAGGGAACACAAGTCAAGAAGGACAATCTCTGCTGTCCGTTAGCAGAGCTTAAAGCCTAAGTTTCGAGCTGAACTTTGACAGAGGTTACATCAGGCAACCTCTGCAGGCTGGCAAAGCAAAGGATGAAGAACTCCTCCTTTCTCTCTTTTTCACCCTTCCTGCTCTGTTCTTTCCCAACCTCTTTACCTTTCATTGCCTCTTGAGGAAAATTACTCCAGTGAAGGACTGCAGGTGAGATGCACTCTCTGAGGTACCGTCTTTCAGATGAGCCACACCCTCTCAGGTGAATGCAACTATTTCAGCTAACAGCAAGGGAATTCTCCCTGGTATCCTTGTCAAAATTCATCCCTCAGCTAGCACCAAGCGAACCGATCATCATCACATTGTTGTTTGTGGGATCTTACTGTATGAAAATTGGCTGTCATTTTTTTTCAAAAATTTCTTTTCAAAAAGTACTTCATTGGTTGTAAAGCACTTTGGGACATCCTAAGGATAGGAACATAGGAATTAGGAGCAGAAGGAGGCAAATTCAGTCCTTCGAGCCTGCTCTGCCATTCAATCAGATCATGGCTGATCTCTCCCTGGTCTCAGATCCACCTTCCCACCTGTTCCCCATATCCCCTTATCCCTATTTATATTGGAAATACATCTATCCCCTTCTAGAAACCATTCAATGATTCAAACTCCACCACACTATGGGGCAGTCAGTTCCACAAATTCACCACACACTGGGAGAAGTAATTTCTCCACATCTCAGTTTTAAATCAACTATCTCTCAACTTATACCTGCGGCTTCAATTTCTAGATTGCCCCATAAGAGGAAACATTTGGTTTCCATTTACTTTATCAATCTCTTTTAAAATTTTATATACCTCAATCAGATCCCCTCGCATCCTTCGAAACTCCAGTGAGTCCAAGCCCAAACTGTTTAATCTCTTCTCATACATTAACCCATTCCTCCCTGCAATCCCCAGATGAGAAAGATGTGATTGAAATGTAGCAGGGGAGATGAGTGGGACCTCAGAGTTCCGACTTCTGACTTTGGAGTGTGGCCAGATGCCAGGTATCCCCAGTGAGGGGCTTTCCCTGAGGGACATTATGTCTCGGTTAGCAGTATTCATCAGGTCCGGAGGATGCCAGGGCAGGGAGTCCCTCAGCCCTTGTAACCTCCACCCCTGCCCTTGGGTCAAGAGGTGAAGTCCTCCGAAGATGGGGGTGGAGACTCAGCCCGGAGTGTGGGCGGTAGGAGGGGTGGAGAGAGTAACTGCATGGAGAGGAGAGCTGCAGAAAGGAGCTGGAACAGAAGTTTGGGACTGGTACGTCACTGTGTTCAGGACTCAAGGTCATGAATAGGGCAGACTGAAGCTCTGACAATGGTTAGAGAACTGGAAAGTTGAGAAGGCAAAGAGCTGCTGGAGACCTAAGAGACTGACTGGACAGCAGCCTCAATTTTGACAGAGCATGAGAATAGGGAGATCCCCTTTGTCTCTGGAAGACAAGGTAGAATCATAGAATCTTACAGTGTAGCAGAAGTCCATTCAGCCCATCGAGTCTGCACTGGCCACAATCCCACCCAGGCCCTATCCCAATAACCTATGCATTTACCTGAGCTAGTCCTCCTGAGAGTAAGGGGCAATTTAGCATGGCCAGTCAACCTACTTTGCACATCTTTGGACTGTGGGAGGAAACCTATGCAGACAGGGTAGAACATGCAAATTCCACACAGACGGGAATCGAACTCAGATCCCTGGCACTGTAAGGCAGTAGTGCTAACAACTGTGCCACCGTGCTGCCCTCCAGGTAACCTGGATCATGTGATCATGGAAAATTAGCAGCAGGAGGAGCTTCACTATTCTGCTACTCGGGGTTCAGAGGTCAGGTATTAAGATGCCAACAGTGGGTCTGGAACACAACAATGAATGCCCATTGCAAATAATTCATTTCTCTGATCTAAACTCTTCCATTAATGTTTATAAAGATGTAATGCCGGTGGAATAAAGAATCCCAGTTTTTACAATCTCCTCCTTGCAACTCGTGTGCTTAAATCTCACATTCCATCTTTCTTTCTTTTCCTTTATTTTCTCATGGGATGTGGGTGTCACTGGCTGGGCCAGTAGATGTTGCCCATCCCTAACTGCCCTTGAGCTGAGTGGCTTGTAGAACATTTCAGAAGGCAACCACATTTTGCTGTGGGTCTGGAGTCAAACGTAGCCCACACCAGGTAAGGACAGCAGATTTCCTTCCCTAAAGGACATTAATGAACCAGATGGGTTTTCACAACAATCAACAATGATTTTATGGTCACTGTCACTGAGACGAGTTTTCAATTCCAGCTTTTATTCATTCAATTTAAATTCCACAAGCTGTCTTATTTCCCATTCAATTTCTTTCATTATGTATTTTTTTAATGCTTTTTTTTTCTATTTCCCCCTGCTGTTTTTGAACTTGCTATATCCATCTTGTTTCCTGCATTTATTTGTTCCTATTTCTTTTGCTTACCCATTTATTTTCTTCTTTTCAACACACCTTCTCCTTCAGGGTAAAGAAAGTAACAAATGTTTTGCTGCCAAAAAGCCCTTACATAGAACCATAGAATCTCTACAGTGCATAAGGAGGCCATTCGGCCCATTGAGTCTGCACTGACCACCATCCCACCCAGGCCCTATTCCCATAAGCCATCACATTTACTCTGCGAATCCCCTTGACACTAGGGTTAATTTAGCATGGCCAGTCAACCTAACCCACACATCTTTGGACTGCAGGAGGAAACCAGAGCACCTGGAGTAAACCTAT
Organism: Carcharhinus amblyrhynchos; assembly: GCF_965287045.1. Classification (NCBI taxonomy): domain Eukaryota; kingdom Metazoa; phylum Chordata; class Chondrichthyes; order Carcharhiniformes; family Carcharhinidae; genus Carcharhinus; species Carcharhinus amblyrhynchos. The sequence goes on along the minus strand of NC_137327.1, from coordinate 57,950,590 downwards.
GCAGACACGAAGAGAATGTGCAAATTCCAAATTACTTTTGATGAGTAAACTGGAAGGAGATGTTCTTGGGGAAAAGTACCGAAGGAAGGTGGCGGTTTTTCAAGGAATGTTTGTCTGGAGCTCTGCACGACAACGTTCCGATGAGACAGGGAGGTTTTGGTAGGCCGCCGGAACCATGGTGCACGAAGGTTGTGGTGAACCAAGTCAGGAAGAAAAGAAAGGCGTACAAAAGGTTCAGAGAGATAGGAGAGGTTAAGGATCTAGAGGAGTATGCAGCTTGTAGCAAGGAGCTTAAAAAGGAAATTAGGAGAGCCAGGAGGGGTCATGAGAAGGCCTTGGTGGGTAAGATTAAAGAGAATCCCAAGGCGTTCGACAAATATGTGAAGAGCAAAAGGATGAGAAGTGAAAGGATAGGACCTATAAAAGGTGAAGGGGGAAAAGTCTGTGTGGAACCGGAAGAAATGGCAGAGGTGCTTAATGAATACTTTGCCTCGGTATTCTCGGTGGAAAGTGGTCTGGGAGGTTGCACTACAGGGTTGAGGCGGACTGAAAAGATTGAGTATGTGGACATTAAGAAAGAGGATGTGTTAGTACTTTTAAATTCTATCAAGATAGATAAGTCGCTGGGACTGGATGGGATGTACCCCAGGTTACTGTGGGAGGTGAGGGAAGTGATTGCAGAGCCCCTGGCAATGATCTTTGCGTCGTCGATGGAGACGGGAGAGGTTTCAGAGAATTGGAGGATTGCGGATGTGACTCCTATTTTCAAGAAAGGGAACAGGGATAGCCCGGGAAATTACCAACCGGTGAGTCTAACCTCGGTGGTTGGTAAGTTGATGGAGAGGATTCTGAGGGACAGGATTTATGAGCATTTAGAGAAGTTTAGTATGATCAAAAGTAGTCAGCACGGCTTTGTCAAGGGCAGGTCATGCCTTACAAGCCTAGTTGAGTTCTTTGAAAATGTGACTGAACACATTGACGAAGGAAAAGCGGTGGATGTGGTTTACATGGACTTCAGCAAGGCGTTTGTTAAGGTTCCCCATGCAAGACTTCTTGAGAAGGTGAGAGGGCATGGGATCTAAGGGGCTTTGGCCTTGTGGATCCAGAACTGGCTTGCCTGCAGAAGACAAAGAGTGGTTGTGGATGGGTCTTTTTCTGCATGGAGGATGGTCACCAGTGGAGTGGCCCAGGGATCTGTTCCAGGACCCTTGCTGTTTTCATTTTCATAAATAACCTGGATGAGGAAGTGGGGGGATGGGTTAGTAAGTTCACCGACAACATGAAGGTCGGTGGCGTTGTGGATAGTCTGGAGGGATGTCAGAAGTTGCAGCGTGACATAGATAGGAAGCAAGACTGGGCGGAGAAGTGGCAGATGGACTTCAATACGGATAAATGTGTAGTGGTCCATTTTGGCAGGTCCAATGGGATGAAGGAGTACAATGTCAAGGGGAGGAGTTTTAGCAGTGTTGAAGAGCAGAAGGACCTTGGGGTCTGGGTCCATAGGACTCTTAAATTGGCCTCACAGATGAAGGATGTGGCCAAGAAGGCGTATGGTGTACTGGCCTTCATTAATCAAGGAATTGAGTTTAGGAGTTGGGAGGTAATGCTGCAACTTTATAAGACCCTTGTCAGACCCCACTTGGAGTATTGTGCGCAGTTCTGGTTGCCTCATTATAGGAGGGATGTAGAAGCTATTGAGAGGGTGCAGAGGAGATTTACAAGGATGTTGCCTGGATTGGGTGGCATGCCTTATGAGGATAGGTTGAAGGAGCTCGGTCTTTTCTCCTTGGAGAGATGAAGGATGAGAGGTGACCTGATAGAGGTTTATAAGATGTTGAGAGGTATCGATAGGGTGGATTCTTGGAGGCTATTTCCCAAGGCTGAAATTGTCGCTAAGAGAGGACACAGGTTTAAGGTGCTGGGGAGCAAGTTCAGAGGGGTAAGTTTTTCACTCAGAGGGTGGTAAGTGAGTGGAATCGGCTGCCATCGGTGGTGGTAGAGGCAAACTCGCTGGGGTCTTTTAGAAGACTTCTGGATGAGTACATGGGATTTAATGGGATTGGAAGTTGCAGATAGTTCTATGGCTTGGTAGGCATGGAAATGATCGGCGCAACTTGTGGGCTGAAGGGCCTGTTGTGCTGTAGTGTTCTATGTTCTATGTCCTAATAACCTGAGGTCGGAATTGAACTCATGTCCCTGCTATTGTGAGACAGCAGTGATAACCACTGTGCCGTCCTCTAGTGTATTTTCTATTCTAGTATTCTCTGATGTTCAGAAGAATGAGAGGTGATTTCATTGAAATGTACAAAATTCTTAGCGGGTTCAACAGAGTAGATGCACAACGGATGTTTCCCCTGGCAAGGTAAGGGGTCGGCTGAAATTAGGAGCAATTTCTTACCTAAAAAGACAGCAAACCTTTGGGATTCTGTACCCCAGAGTGTTGTGGAAGCATCACGAACACTAACTGACTGACAGTTATAGTCATACAATCATAATGCAGAAAGAGACCCTTCAGCCCATCCTGCCTGTGCCAGCCATCGAGTGTCTATCTATTCTAAATCCAATTTTCAACACTTGCTCCATAGTCTTGTATGCTAGGGTATTTAAAGTGCTCATCTAACTTCTTCTTAAGTGTTGTGAGGGTTCCTGCCTCTACCACCACTTAATTACACAGTACTAATGTGAGCCTACTTGTGACACTAATAAATAAACTTAAAACTCTCAGGCGCTGACTTCCAGATTAATAAGTTCATAAGATATAGGAGCAGAATTAGGCCATTCGGTCCATCAAGTCCACTCTGCCATTCCATCATGACTGATATGCTCCTCATTCCCATTTTCCTGCCTTCCCTCCATGACCTTTCAACCCATTACAATTAAAAATCTGTCTATCGCCTCCTTAAATTTACTCACTGTCCCAGCATCCACTGCACTTTGGGGTAGCGAATTCCACAGATTCACAACCCTTTGGGAGAAATAGTTTCCCCTCAACTCTGTTTTAAATTTGTTACCCCTTATCCTAAGAGTATGACTCCTCATTCTAGGATGTCCCAGCAGTGGAAGCATCTGCTCCATGTTTATTTTATCCATATCTTTTATCATCTTGAATACGTCAATTTGATCTCCCCTCATTTTTCTAAATTCCAGAGACTATAGGCCTAAACTGTTCAATCTCTCTTGACACAACGAACCTCTTCTCTGGAACCGAACAAGTGAACATCCTCTGAATTGCTTCCAATGCCACTAAATCTTTCCTCAAATATGGGGACCAAAGTTGTGCACAATATTTCAGGTGCAGTCTCACCAATACCTTGTATCGTTGTAACAAGACTTCCTTACCTTGATATTCCCATCACCCTCTCGGTGAAAAAGCTTTCCCTCAAATCCTATCTAAATCTCCTGTCCCTCACCTTTAATCTATGCTCCCTGGTTATTGACCCATCTACTAAGGGGCCCTCCCATCTCTCCCATCTGTGTCCCTCATAACATTGTACGACTCAATCACGTTACCCCTCAGCTTTCATTCTCTAAGGAAAACAACCAACAATGAAGCAACTAACCCTGTGGTGCGTTCATGTTCATAGAACATAGAACATTACAGCGCAGATGTTCATGTTCGGTTTATTTCATGGTCCCATTCCCAGATTGAAAATCCTCAGTTCCCATCCCTCCTGCAACTGAAGACGGAGCCTCCATCTGCCTGTGTATCCACATAACAGGCCATAATACACCGATGTCAATACTATTGCTGTGTGGCTCTGCTGACCGAACACTATTTGTTGGACAGGGAAGGGCTGCTGAAAGTAGAAACCGCATTGAAACTTGTTTAGGAAACACAGACACATTGAGCCACAGTTGTTTGTTAATGTGTTCCATAGCACTCATGCCTGATTTAATATTTTCTCTAGCTCATACATATTTGTAGACATATTCAATATTTCAACAATCATAGCTTATTTTCATCTGGCATTCTTATACTTTGAAGTTCTAACCTCCTGTCTAACTGCTCTCTTGCTGATGAAAATATGCTGGAAGAACTTTTCAATTTTATGCCTAAAACCTCTAATTGTAATCTCAAGTGTCTTCTTTGCAGATCTAATATGCCTTTTAATCTATTTTAGAATATCCCTGCACCGTCTTCAAGCTATTCAGCCTCTTCACTGGTAACTGTTTAAGATCTGCCTTTTTAATTTCAGCTTGCTTGTGCATTTTAATGGTTGTTGGGCTGATCCTGGCCTTCATATTCCAGCTTTTGAGTGTTCCTTTCTTACTGATTCAAGATGTTTTTCAATAATATTCTCCTACTAGTTGTTTGAAGCTTTGTTGTTATAAACCCTGTATTGTTAGCTCAGCTCCTAAAGATTGAATGGGAATTCTTCCCTAATTGACGTCTATAAAGAAAGCAGGACCAATATCTGACTCAATAACAGCTTCAGGGGTTTAGTGTATACTTGACTGTTCTTTCATCCACAGCACTTTAATGTAAATTCAGCATCATATTTGTCACAGGCAGAATGTATGTGATCTCTTACAGAGCACAATCAGTATATTTTATATGAACACACAAGAACACAAGGAAGAGAAACAGGAAGCTACCAGGCTCTTCAAGCCTGCTCTGCCGTTCAATACAATCATGACTAATCAATGCCAGCCTCAGCTCCTTTTCTGGGCCATTTCCCTATAGCCCTCTATTCCGCGATCTATCAAATATTTATCCAGCTCCACTATAATTATTTCTAATGATCCAGCCTCCACCATCCTTTGCAGCAGAGAGTTCCAAGTGATTCACCACCTCCTGTGAGAAGAAATTTCTGTGCACCTCAGTTTTAAATAACCAGCCCTTTATCTTGTAGCTATATCCCCTTGTTCAAGACTCTCCCATTAGTGAAAACATCTCACTGCCCACCCTGTCAAGCTCCTCTCGGGATCATATACATTTGAATAAGGTCACGCCCTCAATCTTCTAAACTCTAAGGAATACAGATCCAGACTATTTAGTCTCTCTTGATAGGACAACCCTCTCATCCCAGGAATTAGCCTGGTGAACCTCCTTTGGCCTGCCTCTAATATTACCATATCCTTTTTGAGGTAAGGAGACCAAAACTGTGTGCATTATTCCAGGTGAGGCTTTACCAACACCCTATACAATTGCAACAAAACCTCCCAAAAGCTTTTAAACTCCAACCCTTTTGCAATAAAGGCCAAAATGTTATTTGCCTCCTTAACGATTTGTTGGACCTGCCTGCTACCTTTTTGTGGTTCATGCACTAGAACATCTAGATGCCTCCGTACTTCACACACTGGCAGACTCTCTCCATTTAGATAACATTCTGCCTTTTGATTCATAAGAACGTAAGAAATAGGAGCAGGAGTAGGCCATCTAGCCCTTCGAGCCTGCCCCACCATTCAATAAGATCATGGCTGATCTGTCGTGTCTCAGTTCCACATTCCCGCCCTCTCCCCATAACCCTTAATCCCCTCGCTTATCAAAAACCCATCAACCCGCGTCTTAAAAATATTTAGCGAGGCAGCCTCCACCACTTCAACGGGCAGAGAATTCCAGAGATTCACCACCCTTTGAGTGAAGAAGTTCCTCCTCAACTCCGTTCTAAACCACCCCCCCTTTATCTTGAGGCTGTGCCCCCTAGTCCTACTGTCCTTTCTGAGCGGGAAGAGTCTCTCCACCTCTATCCTATCCATCCCATTCATCATCTTATATGTCTCAATGAGATCTCCCCTCATTCTAGTTATCTTGGATCTGGTGTTATGTAATGAGGCGGGTAGAATTAGGGACCTTGTGGTGAAGGATCCTCTTGGGGAGAGTGATCATTGTATGGTGGAGTTTCTGGTGCAGATGGAGGAGGAGAAAGTGGGTTCCCGGACACGCGTCCTTTGTTTGAACAGAGGGGAGTACGGTAGGATGAGAGAAGAATTGGCGAATGTTGACTGGGGGAGCGCATTGGAAGGTAGGTCTGCTGAGGAGCAGTGGAGGATCTTTAGGGAGATCTTTCTTGGTGCTCAGCAGAAATTTATTCCAATGGTTAAAAAGGATCATAGGAGGAGAGGTATTAAGCTGTGGATAATGAAGGAGGTGAAGGAAAGTGTTAAATTAAAAGCGGAGGCATTTAGCGTAGCTAAGAGTAGTGGGTGAGAAGAGGATTGGGAGAGGTTTAAATGTCAACAAAGATTGACAAAGAAGTTGATAAAGAAGGGTAGGAGAAACTATGAAGCTGGGCTAGCGCTTAATATAAAAAAGGATAGCAAGAGTTTTTATAAATATATAAAAAGGAAGAGGCTGGCTAGGGTGAACGTTGGACCCTTAGAGGATGAGAGGGGGGACTTAGTGGTAGGGGATGGGGAAATGGCTGAGGCCCTGAATAACTTTTTTGTTTCGGTCTTCACGGAGGAGGACGTGAATAATTTGCCGGGTGTTAGCGATGGAAAGGTGGTAGGACTGGAGGGTCTCAATGACATTATTGTTACTAGAGAGGCGGTGCTCGACAGACTGGAGGGACTGATTGTGGACAAGTCCCCAGGACCGGATGGAATGCATCCAAGGGTTCTGAAAGAAATGGCGGGGGTGATAGTGGATGCCTTGGTGGTTATTTTCCAAACGTCGCTGGATTCCGGGGAAGTGCCAGAAGATTGGAAAACGGCTAATGTTACGCTGTTGTTTAAGAAGGGTGGCAGGCAAAAGGCAGGGAATTATAGGCCGGTTAGTTTAACGTTTGTTGTAGGTAAAATGTTAGAATCTGTCATCAAGGAGGAAATAGCGAGGCATCTTGAGGGGAATTGCTTGATAGAGCAGACGCAGCACGGTTTCATTAAGGGGAAGTCGTGTCTGACAAACTTATTGGAGTTCTATGAGGATGTGTCTAGGGCGGTGGATAGAGGAGAGCCGGTGGATGTGGTCTTTCTTGATTTTCAGAAGGCATTTGACAAGGTACCTCACAAGAGGTTATTGAAGAAGGTCAGGGGGCATGGAGTTGGGGGTAGGGTGTTAGCGTGGATGGAGGACTGGTTGTCAAATAGGAGGCAGAGAGTGGGGGTTAATGGGTGCTATTCGGATTGGTGGATGGTGACTAGTGGAGTGCCCCAGGGGTCGGTGCTGGGGCCTCAGCTTTTTACCATTTATATAGATGATCTGGAGGAGGGAACCGAGTGTAGGGTGTCGAAATTTGCTGATGACACCAAGATTGGGGGAACGGCAAATTGTGCGGAGGGTGTGGAGAGTCTGCAGAAGGATCTAGATAGGCTGGGCGAATGGGCCAGGAAGTGCATGACCTCACATTAAACTCCATGGCCAGTATTTTACAAACTCCCATGGGCGAGGCTCATAAAATCTCGCTCAAGGCCAGCGGAGAATTCCATTCTCTGAGCTGCGTTCGCCCTGATTCCGGGTGGGGATGGCGGCAAACTTCCAGCACATTTTCAGGTTTTCACCCAGTTCCCCAGTCAATCTATATCCCGGTGCAGAATCACAATATCCTGATCACAACCTGCCCTATATCATTGCCAAATTTGTAAACCTTACATACTTTTACTTCCTCTAGGACATTGATGTAAATGGTGAAAAATTGCAGGCCAAGAGCTGATCCCTGTGGTGCTACACTCGTTACATCTTTCCAGTGTGAAAAGGACCTATTTATTCTAACTCTGTTTTCTACGCAACAGCCAGTTTTCAATCCATGCTAACACACTTCCTCCAATTCCAGGGCTTTTACTTTATGCACCAGCTTGTTATGTGGAACCTTGTCAAATGCCTTTTGGAAATCTAAATACATCTATAGGTTCCCCTCTATCTACTCTCCCTGTTACATCCTCAAAGAAACTGAACAAATTTGTCAAACATGATTAAAATTTTCTAAAACCAAATTGACTAGGTGTGATTATATTCTGCTTTCTTAAATGATTAGCTATTTCCTCTTTGATTATTGACTCCAGCATCTTGCCAATAATAGACGTTGAACTAAGTGGCCTATAGTTACCTGCCTTTGACTTTCTCCCTTTTCGGAGAAAAGTTTTAGACTTCCCTATCTTTGACATAGATATTGACTATCTACCTTGTCTATGCCTTTCATTATTTTATAGACCTCTATAAGGTCACCCCTCAGCCTCCTATGCTCCAGAGAAAAAAATCCCAGTCTATTCAGCCTCTCCTTATAACTCAATCCACCAAGTCCCGGTAATATCCTAATAAATCTTTTCTGCACTTTTTCTAGTTTAATAATATCCTTTCTATAATAAGGTGACCAGAATTGCACATAGTATTCCAACTGTGGCCTTACCAATGTCTTGTACAACTTCAACAAAATGTCCCAACTCCTGTATTCAACGTTCTGACCAATGAAACCTAGCATGCCGAATGCCTTCTTCACCACTCAGTCCACCTGTGACTCCACTTGCAAGGTGTTATGAACATATACCCCTAGATCTATTTGTTCTGTAACTCTCCCCAATTCCCTACCATTAACTGAGTAAGTTCTGCCCTGGTTCAATCTACCAATGTATCTAAATTAAACTCCATCTGCCATTTGTCAGCTCACTGGCCCAATTGATTAAGATCCTGCTGCAATTAGAGATAACCTTCTCAGTGTCCACCATGCCACTAATCTTGGTGTCACCTGCAAACTTACTAACCATGGTCCCTATATTCTCATCCAAATCATTAATATTTATGACAAGTAACAGTGGGCCCAGCACTGATGCCTGAGCCACACCGCTGGTCACAGACCTCCAGTTTGAAACACAACCCTCTACAACCACTCTCTGGCTTCTGTCAAGAAGCCAATTTTGTGTCCATTTAAACACCTCATCCTGGATCCCATGAGATTTAACTTTATGTAACAACTTACCATGCACTGCCTTGACAAAGGTTTTGTTAAAGTCCATGTAGATAACATCAACTGCACTACCCTCATCTACCTTCTTGGTTACCCCTTCAAAATACTCAATTAAATTTGTGAGACATGATTTTCTACTCACAAAGCCATGCTGACTGTCCTTAATCAATCCTTGTATCTCTAAATGCCTGTAGATCCTGTCTCTTAAAATACCTTCTAACAATTTACCCACCACAAATGTGAGTCTAACTGGCCTGTGGTTCCCAGGCTTTTCTCTGCAGCCCTTTTTAAACAAAGGCACAACATTTGCCACTCTCCAATCTTCAGGTACCTCTCCCGTGGCTATCAATGATTCAAATATTTCAGCTAGGGAACCCACAATTTTCTCCCTAGCCTCCCACAACGTCCTAGGATATATCTCATCAGATCCTGCAGATTTATCTACCTTGATGCTTTAAGACTTCCAGCACCTCCTTCTCTATAATATGTATACTCCTCAAGACAACAATATTTAATTCTCCAAATTCCCTAACATCCATGCTTTTCTCAGTAGTAAATACTGATGAGAAATATTCATTTAAGATCTCACCCCTCTCTTGTGGATCTGCACATAGAAGACCTTGTTGATCCTTAAGAGGCCCTACTCTCTCCCTTGTTACTCTTTTGCCCATTATGTATTTGTAGAAGCTCTTTGGATTCTCCTTTGCCTTATCTGCCAAAACAATTTCATGTCCCCTTTTTGCCCTCCTGATTTCTCTCTTAACTCTACTCCTACGCCCCCCCCTATACTCTTCAAGAGATTCACTTGTTCCCAGCAGCCTATGAATGTCATGTGCCTCTTTCTTCTTCTTGACCAGTGCCTCAATATCCTGAGTCATCCAAGCTTCCCAACTTCTGCCAGCCTTGCTCTCCACTCTAAGAGGAATGTGTTTACCCTGAATCCTGGTTAACACACTTTTGAAAGCATGCCGCTTACCATACGTCCCTTTTCCTTCCCACAGACTCCCCCAATTAACTTTTGAAAGTTCCTACCTGATACCATCAAAATTGGCCTTGCCCCAATTTATAATATTAACTTTTGGGATAAGACCTATCATTCTCCACAGCTATCTTAAAACCACTAGAATTATGGTCACTGGTCCCAAAGTGATCCCCCACTAATAATTCTGTCACCTTCCCTTCCTTATTTCCCAAGAGGAGGTCAAGTTTTGCCCCCTCTCTAGTCAGCCATCCATATACTAAATGAGAAATTCTTCCTGAATAAACTCAAAAAATTTCTCTCCACCCAACCCTCTATCACTACGGCTGGCCCAGCCAATGTTGGGAAAAATAAAATCTCCAGCTATTGCCACCCTATTTTTCTTGGTGCTATCTGCAATCTCCTTACATATTTGCTCCTCAATTCCCCCCTGACTATTTGGGAGCCTCTCGTACAACCCTATCAAAGTGATTTCCCCCTTCTTATTTCTCAGTTCTACCCATATAGACTCAATGGCCCAAACCCTCGGATATATCCCCTCTTGGTACGGCTGTGATGCTTTCCCTAATCAAAAGTGCAACTCCCCCTCCTCTCTTACATTCTGTTCTCTCTTTCCTGCAGCATCTGTACCCTGGGATATTGAGCTGCCAGTCCTGTCCCTTCCTTAGCCATGTTTTAGTAATTGCTATAATATCCCAGTCCCACATACCCATCAATGTCCTGAGTTCATCTGCCTTGCTTGTCATTGAAATAAATACAATTTAATCTGGAGTTCCCTTGCTCTCTGTCTTGCTTCTGTCTGATCTGCTTGGTACTAGGATTACTGAAACTGCCTTTACTAATTAATGTGCTCTCTTTAACTTCTGTGCTGTCCTCAAACTTCTCTTCTGTCTCCCTATTGCTTTGGATCCCACCCCCTGCCAAACTAGTTTAAACTCTTCCAAGTGGCTCTAGTAAATCTCCCCGCCAGGATGTTAGACCCCTCCAGTTCAAATGTAACCCATCCCTCTTGAATAGATCAGCTCTTCCCCAGAAAAGAACCCAATGATCCAAAAATCTAAATCCCTGGCCCCTGCACCATCTCTCAAGCCAGGTATTCACCTGCCTAATCCTCCTATTCCTACTCTCACTTGCTCTTTGCCCAACCCTTTCCCACAGCAGAATTAGATGTGGTGTCACATGCCTGGCTACTGATGGTATCTCTCCTGACAGGCTACCCCCCGCAACAGCATCCAAAATGGTATACCTGCTTGAAGGGGGAATAGCCACAGGAGACTCCTGCACTATCTGCCTGCCTCTCCTGGCGATCACCTGACTGAACCTGTGGTATGACAACCTCCCTGTAACTAATGTCTGTCACACTTTCTGCCTCCAGTATGCTCGTAGTCACTATCCTACTTCTCAATTTAACATCATTCCTGACCTCCTTTGCTAACCATGGATTTTGCCTCTTCTTCATGGAATCCCTCTTTTTGATTGGAATAAACTCCTGCTGAGCATTTTGGACCAGCTGTTTGAATATCTGCCACTGCCCATCTGCTGACTTGTATCTTAGTTTGTTTATCCAGTTCATCTTAGACAACTCCTCCCTCCGGAGATGAGGGGGTTGGACTATGAAGAGAGACTAAATAGACTGGGTCTGTACTCGTTGGAGTTTAGAAGGATGAGGGGGTATCTTATAGAGACATGTAAGATAATGAAAGGGATGGATAGGGTAGGGGTAGAGAGATTCTTCCCGCTCAGAAAGGACAGCAGGACTAGAGAGCACAGCCTCAAGATAAGGGGGAGGGGGCGCAGTTTAGAACGGAGTTGAGGAGGAAATTCTTCACTCAAAGGGTGGTGAATCTCTGGAATTCCCTGCCCGTTGAAGGGGTGGAGGCTACCTCGCTAAATATATTTAAGTCACAGGTAGATAGGTTTTTGGCAGACAAGGGAATTAAGGGTTATGGGGAGAAAGCAGGAAAGTGGAACTGAGCCACTTCAGATCAGCCATGATCTTATTGAGTGGCAGGGCAGGCTCGAAGGGCTAGATGGCCTACTCCTGCTCCTATTTCTTATGTTCTTATGTTCATACCATTATAATTGCCCTTTTTTAAGTTGAAGAAACTGGTTAAAGACCTATGGCATTCACCCTCAGACTATATCTACAATTCTATCATATTGTCGATCACTACCCACTAAGATCTCTTATTAATCCTTCTTCATTATACAAAACCAAATCTAAAGTAGCCCATTCACAGTAGGTTTCACAATGTACTGATCTAAAAAAAATGCCTGATACACTCCACAAATTCTTCTTCCATACTACTCCATAGCAGAGTTGTTAGCACTGCTGCCTCACAGTGCCAGGGACCCAGTTTCGATTCTGGCCTCAGGTCACTGTATGGAGTTTGCACGTTCTCCCTATGTCTGTGTGGGTTTTCTCTGGGTGCTCCGGTTTCCTCCCACAGTCCAAATGTGTGCAGGTTAGGTTGACTGGCCATGCCCAGTTGTCATTTAGTGTCAGGGAGATTTGCAGGATAAATATGTGGCGTTACAGGGATAGAACCTGGATGGGATTGTGCCAGTGCAGGCTCATTGGGCTTGTAGGGGTTCTATCATACCCTTGTTGGTTTTGTTTGTCTAATCAATATTCAGATTAAAATCTCTCATGATAAATGCAGTTCCCTTCAAAAGTATCCTTGATATTTCCCTATTTATAGGCTGTCTTCTTGAGAGGTGAGGTTTTGGGGGTCTATAGACTATTCCCATCCTTATCTTCCTTCCTCTGCTATTCATGATTTCAACCCAAACTGATTCTACATGACTATCCACTTATTTATATCACAACTTAGCACTGCACTGAGATCTTCCTAAGAAAAGAGATGTACCTTCTTTTACTGTATGTATTTCAATTAAATAATTCTGCAGCAAGCTTTCGTGCTTTTAAAATAAAGATTATTCATTCTCACATTCTTACCCCAACTAATGCAACATCACACATTTGCACACACACACACACACACACACACACACACACACACACACACACACACACACACACACACACACACACACACACACACACACACACACACACACACACACAAAAATTGGGTACAGGTAAAGGTAGTGCACTTCTATTGCATTAGTTAAAATGGTGGCTGTTTGACAATTTGTGACCTTCCAAGTGACAGATTGGTGGTTTCTCAAATGGATTTGATGACCATAAAGTTGAAATGAGAGTCTTTTTAAAATGAAAGGTTCATAGCAGGTAGTGAAGTTTTTTTGTACTCAAATATCTTGGAGGTTGTTTGACAGGTGTACTTTGAAATTGGAACACGTTACATACTTTGATTGCTTGGTGAATTGCAGCTAGTTTTTGAGTTTAGTTCTCAGAATGACTGATCACTGATGGCTCTTAAAAGACAGCATAGTCTTTTCTGCAGCTGTTGTCTTGTCAGTGTTCTTCTGCAACCTGCCCAGGTCTCTTCTGGGTCTTAGGGTAATAAAGGGTCTTACTATCCAAAGCCAGTATTGGTCACATGCTCAATGACCATTTTACACCCAGAATGGCTTAAAGCTAAAGGATCACGACATACAATTGAAGATAGAAGTTGGTTTTCACAACTAACAGATGGATAAGTGGTTTCAGAATCATAGAATCCCTACTTTGTACAGTGTGTGCAGGAGGGTTTCCTGATACAATATGTGGATAGGCCAACAAGAGTGGGTCACATTGGACTTGGTACTGGGTAGTGAACAGGGCCAAGTGTTAGATTTGTTTGTGGGAGAGCACTTTGGAGACAGTGACCACGCTTTAGTGTCTTTCATTATTGCAATGGTGAGGGATAGGGCCAAGTAGCAGGGCAAGGTTTATAATTGGGGAAGTGGTAATTATGATGTGATTAGGCAAGAATTAGGGAGCATAAGATGGGAACAGAAACTGTCAGAGGAAGGCACATATGAAAAGTGGAACTTGTTCAAGAAACAAATACTGCGTGTCTTTGATAGGTATGTTCCTGTCAGGCAGGGAGGAAATGGCTGAGTGAGGGAACCATGGTTCACAAAGGAGGTTGAATGTCTTGTCAAGAGGGAAAAGGAAGCATATGTAAGGATGAAAAAACAAGGTTCAGTTGGGTCGCTTGAGGGTTACAAGGTAGCAAGGAATGAGCTAAAAAAAAGGGCTTAGGAGAGCTAGGAGGGGGCATGAGAAGTCCTTGGTGGGTTGGATCAAGGAAAACCCCAAGGCTTTTTACTGTTATGTGAGAAATAAAAGAATGATTAAGGTGAGGTGAGAAGGTCAAGGGTAGTAGTGGGAACTTGTGCATGGAATCAGAAGAGATAGGAGAGGCGTTGAATGAATACTTTTCTTCAGTGCTCACCAAGGAGAGGGGCCATGTTTTTGAGGATGAGAGTGTGATACAGACTGATAGGCTGGAGGAGGTAGATGTTCTGAGGGAAGATGTATTTGCAATTTTGAAAAACCTGAGGGTCGATAAGTCCCCTGGGCCAGATGGGATATATCCTAGGATACTTTTGGGCGGCAAGGGATGAGATTGCAGAGCCTTTGGCTTTGATCTTTGAGTCCTTCCTGTCTACGGGGATTATGCCAGAGTATTAGAGAGAGGTGAATGTTGTTCCTCTCTTCAAGAAAGGAAATAGGAATGGCCCTTATAATTATAAGCCGATTGGTCTTACTTCGGTGTTCGGTAGTTTAATGGAAAAGGTCCTGAAGGATAGGATTTATGACGATTTGGAAAGATGCAGCTTAATCCGAGATAGTCAGCACGGATTCGTGAAGGGTAAGTCTTTCCTCACAAATTTGATTGAATTCTTTGAGGAGGTAACTAAGTGTGTAGATGAAGGTCGAGGAGTTGATGTTGTATACATGGATTTTAGTGAGGTGTTTGATAAGATTCCCCATGGTAGGCTCATGAAGAAAGTAAGGAGATTTGGGATAGAGGGAAATTTGGCCAACTGGATAAGTAACTGGCTGTATCATAGAAGACTGAGGGTAGCGGTGGATAGAAAATTTTCAGACTGGAGACCAGTTACCAGCGACGTACCACAGGGATCAGTGCTAGGTCCTCTGCTATTTGTGATTTTTATCAATGACTTGGAGGAGGGGGGCACGAAAGGGTGGGTTAGTAAATTTGCTGATGACATCAAGGTTGGTGGAGCAGTGGATGAGGTGGAGGGCTATTGTCAGCTGCAGAGAGACATTGTTAGGATGCAGAGCTGGGCTGAAAAATGGCGGATGGAGTTTAACTCTGATAAGTGCGAGGTGATTCCTTTTAGGCTACCTCGCTAAATATTTTTAAGACGCGGGTTGATGGGTTTTTGATAAGAGAGGGGATTAAGGGTTATGGGGAGAGGGCGGGAATGTGGAACTGAGCCACGACAGATCAGCCATGATCTTATCGAATGGCGGGGCAGGCTCAAAGGGCTAGATGGCCTACTCCTGCTCCTATTTCTTATGTTCTTATGTTCTTTTGGTAGAACAAATTTGAATGTGGATTACAGGGTCAACGACAGAGTTCTGAAGAGTGTGGAGGAACAGAGAGATCTTGGGGTTCATATCAACAGATCTCTGAAGGTTGCCACTCAAGTGGATAGAACCATGAAGAAGGCCTATAGCGTGTTAGCGTTCATTAACAGAGGGTTTAAGTTTAAGAGCCGTGGGGTTATGGTGCAACTATACCGGACGTTGGTGAGACCACATTTGGAATATTGTGTTCAGTTCTGATCACCTCGCTATAAGAAGGAGGCGGAAGCATTGGAGAAAGTGCAGGGGAGATTTACCAGGATGCTGCCTGGTTTGGAGGGTAGGTCTTATGAGGAAAGGTTGAGAGAGCTGGGGTTTTTCTCTTTAGAGCGGAGGAGGACGAGAGGCAACTTAATAGAGATTTATAAGATGATGAGGGGGATAGATAGAGTCAACATTCAGAGACTATTTCCTCGGGTGGATATAGCTGTTACAAGGGGGCATAACTATAAGATTCATGGTGGGAGATATAGGAGGGATGTCCGAGGTAGGTCCTTTACTCAGAGAGTGTTTGGGGTGTGGAATGGACTGCCTGCTGTGATAGTGGAGTTGGACACTTTAGGAACTTTCAAGCAGTTATTGGATAGGCACATGGAGCACACCAGAATGATAGGGAGTGGGATAGCTTGATCTTGGTTTTGGACAAAGCTCGGCACAACATCGAGGGCTGAAGGTCCTGCACTGCACAGTACGGTTCTATGTTCTAGTACAAAAGGTAGATATTCAGCCCATCATGTCTGTACTGACAACAATCCCACCCAGGCCCTACTCCTGTAGCCCCACATAAATACCCTACCAACCCCCCTGACACTAGGGTCAATTTGACATGGCCAATCCACCTAACCTGACATCTTTGGACTGTGGGAAGAAACCGGTGCATCCAGTGGAAACCCATGCAGACACAAGGAGAACATGCAAACTCCACACAGACAATGGCCTGAGGCTGGAATTAAACCCAGGTCCCTGGCACTGTGAGGCAGCACTGCTAACCACTGCGCCACCTCGCTACTGTCTTGTCAGCTTTCCTTTGTTGAGCTGCCAACTTGAAGATATAAAGCCTCGGAGTTCTTGTACTCTTGTGTTTTGAGTAAGCTTTGAACAATCATGGGTGTGAATTCTACAGATAACATTTATCTTGATATATTGATTCCACGGGAGGGCCTCTGCTGGCAACACCCCCCCTCCAATTTGCCCCCCCACCCCCTCCCCTCCCCTCCCCTGACCCATCCCATGGTTATTCTGTTTGGAACTTTCCAGAAGCTTAATGGCCTGTGTGACCCACCCGGCAGCCATCTTAACTGTTTATCAATGTCCATTTTAAACAAATAAAAGACAGCTCCAGAAGCTTCCACATGAGGGATCAGTCTGTGTGTAAAGTTATGAATATAATATAGTTTTACTGGACAAGACAGATTGACATCTTTGGAGTTTAGCTTCAGATGGTAAGGTGAATGTTTCAAGCTTTTCTGTCTTGGAAGAGATTAAAAATGTGGGTAATGTATAACAGTACAGCTTGTCCATTAGGATGTCGCTGAAAGGCCTGTTGTTCTTGCCCGTGCTTGCAATGTGAATGTTTTAATTTCTTTACCAGCTGTTCTTGTGGCCTCTGTAATTGCCAATCTAGTGCCAGTTGGTGCAGAATAAACAGCAATTTTATACTGTGGACTTGCGCTCAATCCAAACAGTGTTGAGACCAAGCCGAGACTTTGATTTAATCTCTTTGAGCTGAATTTGAGCTTGGTCTCAGAGATGAAAGGGCAAAGTTCCAACTCACTGCACTCCCGCTCTGACTTTGTTTGTACGCAAAAGAAAATACGGTTTCTTCTTTGGGATAACTTTGTGATGGATCATCTCCCCTCCAGCAGACAGGTTTTTACATTGCTATCAGAGCACCAGCCAGCCTCACCAAGCGCTAATTACTGTGTGCAAGATCAACTCTAACATTTTCTTTGAACTGTTCACAGAACCGTGAAGGAATTGTTTCCTGTCAGACTCCACTCAACAGATCCGTGTTCATAAAAAGTCAGCGGATGTCACTTGGAGGGAATTTCATAAAAATGCTTGTCCAGACTAAGCTTCCTTACTGCACATATCAGTTAGGATAGCATAACCCCTGTGAAACCCCTGAGGCAAATAAAGCTTTAATTGATTATTGATTTAAAGGCAATGACATTAGTTATAACCCTGTGAACGTTGATAACTCACCACTGCTGCAGGACTGAGGCCTGGGCTATTTTAACTCTTGGGCCTTAGTAATAGGCCTTAGATCCATTCTTGATTAAACCACCTCATCATTAGTCTGACACTGGGTCAGTTAGGCTCATTGGACTCGAAACGTTAACTCAGTTGCTCTCTCTACGACAGTATCTGCTTTGATTGCTGTGGTATTTACGTGTATGATGTAATTGGAGGTACAAATAATGATGGTGAAGGCTCCAAGGTCCTGTCTATCATATGACTGATCAGGAATCCCTCCCACCCTGGCCACCTGCCATCGGAGTGTGTTGGACGTTTTGACAGGTTGATGCTTCGCCTGTTTGGGAGCAGGATGTACTTTGGCCATCAGGTCCTGGTGTGCGAATTGAAGCCAGAACTTCTAGCTCAGAGGCAAGGATGCTACCCACAGTGCCACAAAACCTCCTTCTGTGTCAGCAATATTCAAAATAATTGTTGCTTTTTGAGATGCGTCTTTTAAAACACCAACTTAATCCCATTTTGTGCATGGAACTCCCTAGATAAAGTTTTACTGCCATTTTGAGGCAGGAAATGCTGAAAAGTCGGGTGTAAAGCAGCTAGCACAAATGGCTCTGGTTTTGCAACTGGCGTGATTTTACAACACCCGGATTCCAGTGCAGTCAGCCTCTTGCTGGACATGGGTGAGAGGCTGGTTAGTTTATTCAAATTTATTAAAGTAGGGTTTTGAATTGTTTAGCGAGCCTGGTGCTCAGTCGTTCAGGCCTGCTTGTCTTTATGGCCTTGCTTGAACAGCTTCTCTCTGGCGAGGAAAATACCTGCTCCCATCATCAGAGAACAGTTGACTTGGCCACATCGGTGGAACTGGAGGCCATAGAGGCCCCCTGGGGAGGCCGAGGGCAAGACAGAGGTGACCCTTCGGCAGTGCCCACTGGGCACCTGGGCAATGCCCACTGAGCAGTGCCAAGGGGTGGGGGCTATGAGGAGCGCAGGGCTTGTGGGTGGACAGGGTCTGTGTGGGGGGCAGCGCCAGTAAGTGGGGCCTGTGGCAGGGAAGGGCCAATGTGGGAGGGGCCTGTGGGGGAGGGGGCCCACTACCATTTTGCATGTGGTTGGTGAAGGCGGGGCCACGATCGGTGGGGAAGGGAGGAGGTCCATAATTGGTCCACAATCGGTCTGATGGCAGGGGCTGCATCTCAAGGGAGGGGGTGCTCCTTGTGTCCACCTACAGTAGCAGGAGCCTGACAGCTCTCTTTGTCTGTCAGACCCCTGCTACTGTTAATGTGCCTGTGCAACATCAGAGATCTACACATGCACAATACTTCCCTCTACAGGCTGTAGGGTGTGTTAAGCCCTTTCCACTGCCTCTGTAGCAAGAAATGGACTTGTGCAAAATTTTAAAGACAGAGTGCATAAGATTGGGCCTCAAAATGCACCCAAAAAACAGATCTGGAATTCTCCCAGTTTCACACCCGCCCAACACTTAGAAAAAAATCTTGTAAAATTCTACCCCCTCTTTCAGGAAGATGGAAAAAGCTTTTCAAATTGGAATAATGATCTCTACATGTGAACTGTGAATAAGGAAAGGTTTGGGGATCAAGCTAATGGTCCATGTGGCTAGATGGCTTTGCCGTATTTACCATTTTGCCTCACACGTGGAGCATGGGCAGCACAGTGGTTAACACTACTGCCACACAGCACCAGAGACCCAGGTTCAATTCCCGTCTTGAGTGACTGTCCGTATGGAGTTTGCATGTTGTCCCCCTGTCTGCATCGGTTTCCTCCAGTTCTATGGTTCCCCCCACAGTCCAAGTTGTGTAGGTTAGGTGGATTGGCCATGCTAAATTACCTCTTAGCACCCAAAGATGTGTAGTTTAGGGTGATTAGTGGGGTACATATGTGGGGTTATGGTTAAGAGTCTGGGTAAGATAGATGCTCTGTTGGAGGGTCCGTGCAGACTCGATGGGTCAGATGGCCTCCTTCTGCATTGTAGGAATTGTATGATTCTATGATTATATTCCGAGTACTGAGTGACCCTCAGCTCCTGTGGAAGTGTATTCAATCAGGAGGGGAGGAAGGGGGTGGAATTGGAAAAAGTTAGGTGTGACAGAGGTTTGATTAGGTCCATTGATCATATGTTTCTGTGTAACAGGATTCCACACTATTATGATGACCTTCTGAGGGGTGAGCGGAAATTCTTTGTGATCTATTAATAACACGGTCTATTGACACATCCATTTATCTGGAATTAAATTGAATTCTGGAAAGCATATTTGAATTTTTATCACTGCGTTTCTCATGGTTCAGTTGGGAGCTCCAGTTATTGATTTTTTTTAAATGCTATTTTGTTTTTAGTTTAATCTGGCTCAGCCATAAAAACTAAAAGAATGTTTCTCTATGGAATCGGGTTGAAGAGAGCAGAATTAAAAGGAGCAAGAAAGATGGGTGGATGTTGCTGTCCTTCCTGTCGGCCAGGATTCTCCGACCTCACCCGCGGCTGGTTTATCCGGTCCCACTGCAGTGAACAGAGTTTTGGCTAAGCGCCAAATTCTCCATTCTCATTGACCGCAGTGGCAAGGTGAACGAGATCGGACAATCCCGGCTGTGGTTGACCATTTTTATGACACGGGGCAGGATAAGAACATAAGAACATAAGAAATAGGAGCAGGAGTAGGCCATCCAGCCCCTCGAGCCTGCCCCGCCGTTCAATAAGATCATGGCTGATCTGTCGTGGCTCAGTTCCACATTCCCGCCCTCTCCCCATAACCCTTAATCCCCTTGCCTATCAAAAACCTATCAACCCGCGTCTTAAAAATATTGAGCGAGGCAGCTTCCACCACTTCAATGGGCAGAGAATTCCAGAGATTCACCACCCTTTGAGTGAAGAAGTTCCTCTTCAACTCCGTTCTAAACCGCCCCCCCTTTATCCTGAGGCTGTGCCCCCTAGTCCTACTGTCCTTTCTGAGCGGGAAGAGTCTCTCCACCTCTATCCTATCCATCCCATTCATCATCTTATACGTCTCAATGAGATCTCCCCTCATTCTTCTAAACTCTAACGAGTACAAGCCTAGTTTATTCAGCCTCTCCTCATAGTTCAACCCCCTCAACTCCAGAATCAGCCTAGTGAACCTCCTCTGCACTCCATCCAAGGCCAAAATATCCTTGCATAAGTGCGGCGACCAAAACTGCACACAGTACTCCAGCTGCGGCCTCACCAGTGCCCTATACAGCTGCAGCAAGACCTCCCTACTTTTATATTCAATCCCCCTCGCTATGAAGGCCTGCATCCCATTCGCCTTCCTGGCCACCTGCTGCACCTGCAGGCTGGGTTTTTGCGACTCATGCACAAGGACCCCGAGGTCCCTCTGCACCGTCGCCTGCTGCAGCTTTTCGCCACGTAAGTAATAGTCCTTCCTACCATTATTCCTACCAAAGTGGACCACCTCACACTTGCCAACATTAAATTCCATTTGCCAGTTCCTGGCCCATTCGCCCAGCCTATCTAGATCCTTCTGCAGACTCTCCACACCCTCCGCACAATTTGCCGTTCCACCAATCTTGGTGTCATCAGCAAATTTCGACACCATACACCTGGTTCCCTCCTCCAGATCATCTATATAAATGGTAAATAGCTGAGGCCCCAGCACCGACCCCTGGGGCACTCTTCTGGTCCTGCCAAAATTGATCCCTGCCGCAGGTTCCTCAGTGGTGGGTTGGGCGAGCGATGCAAAACAGCATGGAATTCGTCAGGATCAGAGATCCCACAGTGGCCAATAGTGGAAAACTTGCCCTGGGAGCGGGTGGAGGGATGGAAGGGGGATTCCAACCTAGCTCTTGATTCCCTTCCAAACTGTAAGCTCCCCTTATGAACTAATTTTGTGCAGTGAGCATTAGCTGACCTTGTAAAATTATCTAGGACTTAGCATGAGTTGGTAATAAAAGAATATCTTGCATGTGCTAACTTCTCCTCACAACGCTATCATCGGCATGAGCTGTTTTCATGTATTTTGCCCCAGTGGTCATCTTCAGGTTTGGGCACAGTCAGGGTTGTGCCAGGTAGCCTATTGCCCAGACAACTTTTGCAAAGGTGGAAAAATATTGTAATTTTATAAGAAACTTAGTTAACTTTAGCAGCCCTTTATGTCATCAGCCTTTTGATTTGATTTGATTTGATTTATTATTGTCACATGTATTAACAAGTGTTGTTTCTTGTGCGCTCTACAGACAAAGCTTGCCACACATAGAGAAGGAAAGGAGAAAGTGCAGATACAGTGTCAGTCATAGCTAAGGTGTAGGGAAAGATCAACTAAATGCAAAGTAGGTTTGATGGCAACAGGGAAAAAGCTGTCCTTGAGTTGGTTGGTACATGCCCTCAGACTTTTGTATCTTTTTCCCGATGGAAGAAGGTGGAAGAGAGTATGTCTGGGGTGCATAGGGTCCTTAATTATGCTGGCTGCTTTTCCAAGGCAGCAGGAAGTATCAATGGATGGGAGACTAGTTTGCATGATGGACTGGGTTACATTCATGGCCTTTTGTAGTTTCTTGTGATCTTGGATAGAGCAATAGCCATACCAAGCACTGATATAACCAGAAAGAATGCTTTCTATGGTGCATCTGTAAAAGTTAGTAAGTCGTAGAGGACATGCCAAATTTCCTTAATATTCTGAGAAAGTAGAGGCGTTGGTGGGCTTTCTTAACTATAGTATTGACATGTGGGGACCAGGATCTGGACACCTAAAACCTTGAAGCCGTCACCATTTCTACTTCATCGCCATTGATGTAAACAGGGGCGTGTTCTCCTTTACATTTCCCGAAATAGATGACAATCTCCTTCATTTTGTTGACATTGAGGGAGAGATTATTGACATTTCACCAGTTCACCAGGTTTTCTATCTCTTTCCTGTATTCTGCCTCATCATTGTATGAGATCCGACCTACTATGGTGGTGTCATCAGCAAACTCGAAAATTGAGTTGGAGGGGAATTTGGCCACACAGTCATAGTTATATAAAGAATATAGTGAAGAGCTGAGAACACAGCCTTGTGGGGCACCAGTGTTGAGGATGATCGTGGAGGAGGTGTTGTTGCCTATCCTTCATGATTACAATCTGTGGGTTAGGAAGTTCAGGGTCCAGTTGCAGAGGGAGGAGCCGAGGCCCAGGCCAAAGAGCTTGGAGATGAGTTTCATAGGAATAATGGTGTTGAAGGCTGAGCTGTAGTTGATAAATAGGAGTCTGACATAGGTGTCTAAGTTATCGAGGTGCTCCAGCGTTCAGGGCAGTGCCAGGGAGGTGGCATCTGCTATGGACCTGTTGCGATGGTAGGTGAACTGTAATGGATCCAGGCAGTCTGGGAGGCAGGAATTGATTTGTGCCATGACTAACCTTTCAAAGAGCTCCATAATGATGGATGTCAGAGCCACTTGTGATCAAGGCTAGACAATTAGGCCACACAAAGATTATAATTATCCATGAATTGTGTCCAATCCTGCAACCAGGCCTGTGAACTCTTCCTAGGAGAGTGGCAGCTCTATTGGCAGTTGTGACAGCAATAGAAGGGGGCCGTTGGGCTATGGGCCTTGGTAAAATGCTATTGACTCTGCCCTGGTTCTTTCAAGGAACAAGCCAGATTGATTCCTGGAATCAGAAGGTTGTCCTGTGAGAAGAGATTGTGTGGAGGTTAAGCAGCTGCGAGGTGAGCATATTGAATTGGGTAAATTTCTTTGAGGGCTTGACAAAGCCGATGCTGAGAGCCTCTTTCCCCTGACTGCAGAGTCTAAAACTAAGGGCCGCACTCTCAGGATAAGTTCAAAACCATTTAGACCACAAGACACTGGAGCATAAATCTTTCAGCCCAGAAGTTTGCTCCACCATTCAATGAGACCCTAACTGCTCTGATTTGATAGTCCTCAACTCCACCTTCCCGCTTTATCCCCTCGAATCCCTTACTGATTAAAAATCTGTCTATCTCAGCCTTGAACATACTTAATGACCCAGCCTCTATAGTCCTCTGCAGGAAAGAATTCCACAGATCACTACACTTTGAGAGAAGAAATTCCCTGTCAGCTCTGTCTTAAGTGGATGACCCCTTGCTCTGAGATTATGCCCTCTGGCCTTAGACTCTCCCACAAGGAGAAACAACCTCCCAGAATCTACCCTGTCAACCCCCTTGAGAATCCTATATGTTTCAATAAGTTCACCTCTCATTCTTCTGAACGCCATTGCGTACAGGCCCAGCCTACTCAACCTCTCCTCTTAAGAAAATCCCTTGACACTCAGGATCAACCTAGTCAACCTTCACTGGACTACCTCCAATGCCAGTAAATCTTTCCTTAGATAAAGGGCCCAAAAATGTGGGTCACATGATGTAAGTATGGGAGTGACTGGGCTTTCACAAGGTCTGGTCTTCTAACTGTTTTTACAACCCATAATTATCCAACTCTGATGCGTATAATCCGTGCTGTGAAGATCCTGTGTTATGGTGAAGGAGAGCTGAGGTAAGTCAAGAAAACCCTTGTTGATTGAGGTGGCTGAAGAGAGCTGGGGTGGAGCTCAGTTTGCAATGGCGGTTTCACTGGTGAGTGGACCCAGGTTTTGGTGATGCCATTGGTGTTGAAATGATGATTGGCATTATGAGTGATGATGTGGACGAAGGTCTCGGCACCCCAGCACAGATTTTTGGCACTCATATTGACAAACTGCAAGATATCCTAAAGGGAATGGATGAAGTGGGGAAGTGACTCCTGTCAGTCGAGAGGGCAGTTTTCTTGGTGAGGTCTAACCTTCAGGTTTTGGAAGCCCTGCTGTGTAGTACGTTGACTATCCTGGTTGATTTGGGGAGATGGGGCCGGTGAAGGAGAATCTGTGCGCCTGGCCTCTCAAGAGGAGCTGGGGATGAATTCCCTGCTGAATTTGAGAATTGGCTGCCATACTTTCACAATCTCGATTTGAAGGCAGGTGTCTCAAAATTGATGGAGCTCAGTTTGCAATGCCGGTCTTCAAGGCTTGGGGGTCTGTCAAAAGCTCCAAGCACTGGTCATATCTTGTCTTATCCTCAGTGTTCGAGAAGGGTTGGAGGCATCCGGACATGCCAGCTCCTCGCCATCCACTGCGGTCTAGGTTTTACTTCACCGGTGGTTCGGGATGATAACTTGGCAGAGGCCAGTGGCTTCATTGAAACTCTGGATGGATCTAGGATGTTATTCAATGATCCTGACATGACTTTGACCTTTCCAATCTCTGTGGATGGTTATATTATCCTACAATTCATCCTAAATCATGAACTTTGTTCCTTTGAGACTATAATACTGATTGTTGTGATTTTGACTTTTATCCTGAGAAGGATGTGTGATATATGAGCACAGAGGTGTTTGTCACCTGTTATTCTGTTATATTGTGAAAATCAGGGTTGTTTATTTTGTTTTTTTGATGACATTCATCCACCAGCGTGCTTTGACGTTTGAACAGGAGAGGCTGTAATTTAATTATTTGGGGGTCTCCTTTTTCCATTGGGGTGTATGTTGAGTTGGTTGTATGACATGAGGGTAGTGTGGTATTTACCTGGTTTGTTTTTTCTCTATATGCTGTAATGCTTGTACTGACTCTGAAAGAATATGATTTTTACTACCCTTCAGTTTATTTTTGAGATAAGTTGAGTAGGAATGGTTGGTATGGCCTTCTACGTTCTCATTGTGTGTGAGGAAAATCCCCCATTAGAACTATTGGAGTCGCATTTTTCTTTTGCGTTTTTTATATCTTCGGATTAGGGAATCCTTGCTTGCTTGTTTTCTGAAGAAAACTGGGTTTTTAGGCTGAGCGAGTGGGCGAGGACCTGGCAGATGGAGTATAATGTTAGCAAGTGTGAAGTTATCCACTTTGGCAGGAATAATAGTAGGAGAGATTATTATTTAAAAGGCGAAAAACTGCAGCATGCTACGGTGCAGAGGGACCTGGGGTCCTTGTGCATGAGTCGCAAAAACCCAGTCTGCAGGTGCAGCAGGTGATCAAGAAGGCGAATGGGATGCTGGCCTTTATAGTGAGAGGGATAGAATATAAAAGCAGGGAGGTCTTGCTGCAACTGTACAGGGTACTGGTGAGGCCGCAACTGGAGTACTGTGTGCAGTTTTGGTCGCCGCACTTGCGGAAGATATATTGGCCTTGGAGGGAGTGCAGAGAAGGTTCACTAGGCTGATACTGGAGATGAGGGGGTTAGCCTATAAAGAGAGACTGAATAGACTGGGTCTGTACTCGTTGGAGTTTAGAAGGCTGAGGGGGGATCTTATAGAGATGTATAAGATAATGAAGGGGACAGATAGGGTAGAGATAGAGAGATTCTTCCTGCTTAGAAAGGACAGCAGGACTAGAGGGCACAGCCTCAAGATAAGGGGGGGCAGTTTAGATCAGAGTTGAGGAGGAACTTCTTCACTCAAAGGGTGGTGAATCTCTGGAATTATCAGCCCGTTGAAGTGGTGGAGGCTACCTCGCTGAATATATTTAAGTCACGGGTAGATAGGTTTTTGATAGACAGGGGAATTAAGGGTTATGGGGAGAAAGCAGGAAAGTGAAACTGATCCACTTCAGATCAGCCATGATCTTATTGAATGGCGGGGCAGGCTCGAAGGGTTAGACGGCCTACTCCTGCTCCTATTTCTTATGTTCTTATGTCCTTATGAAGAAGTACAGACAGATCATGTATTCTGTAAAAGACTGGGTCCTTTTTATTTGTCGCTGGCATTTTTGGTGTTGTTGGAGGGGGGAATTATGTTCTGGTGACTTATCCTTGGATATCTAGCCTTGTTAGATTGAACTTCTACTCTGCTTTGGCTGCACAGGTGGTAATTTGATGATTTTTGAAATGAACACTGGGCATATTATCTAGTTGTTAGAGTTTCTTTGAGGGGGGGAAAGGAATCAAATCTCATTGATAGCGGGGCCTAAATAGAACTTTTGGGGTATCTATAGAAAGGGGTAGTTTGCTTTGTTCAATGTATCTAAGTTATGTCAGTATTCTTAGCTTGTTGGCACTTATTTTAGGATGACATTGAACAAGTTTGAGCAGTATTGGTTGTCTTGATCTGAGTCAGGTGGAGGCTATGTTGAACGGTTACCCTGTCCCAAGATGTTCCCTTTTGGGGGATTCTGGCTTGCTGTCTATCCTGAGACTTAGTTCCCCCAGGGATGTAGTACCCTGTTGGTTGGGGGGCCCTGAGTGTGAGGGTCTGGGAGCTTCAGTTCATTATTGTTGGAGTCTC
The DNA here is from genome assembly GCF_965287045.1 of Carcharhinus amblyrhynchos. Taxonomy (NCBI): domain Eukaryota; kingdom Metazoa; phylum Chordata; class Chondrichthyes; order Carcharhiniformes; family Carcharhinidae; genus Carcharhinus; species Carcharhinus amblyrhynchos. Next base: position 57,923,799 of record NC_137327.1, on the reverse strand, counting down.
TCTTTAGCTGAAGATTATGCTGGTTGGAGGAGTAGGTGGGAGTAGGAGTTGGAGTTGGAGTAGGGGAGCAGTGTCGTGTTTCTGGTGAGGTTGTAGTGTTCTGTTCCTGGTGTCCTTCCTGCAAAAGTGTCACTGAAAGATCGGTCTAGTTCCTATTGGATAATCCTAACGCTCCCCTCCCTTTGGATTTCTTTGCTTTATCCAGGTAGGTGGGGGTGTTGACATAGGGGCAAATTTTACTGTCCTGCCCGCCACAGGAATCAAAACAGGCAAGGAACAGACCATGGAAAGGCCTGTCGACCTCGGATGGGATTTTCCTGTTTAGGGGCAAGGGAGGCCGGAAAATCCCACCCTCAGGTTCTGATTTGTTATATTACCCCTGGAGGTTTTCCATTGACATGTCAGGAAGAGGAGGATCAGATCTCTCCCTGAGATACCCTGTGGATGAGTAACTTGACAATTCTTCCCCTTGTCAGCTTGGTTTCCTTTGTGAAAAATGATTCAAGCTTTCCAGTGATGGGGAGCCTGATCGGTGCCTCAGATATGGCTGGAGAGAAAGGAGCTTTGTTGTGCTGTGAACTTGGGCAAGGTGTATGGATTCTTAACAAAACACAAAATGCTGGAAAACCTCAGCTGATCTCTCAGCATCTGTGGAGAGAGAATAGAGCCAACATTTTGTGTCTGAATGATCCTTCGTCAGAGCAGCTCTGATTCGAAATGTTGGCTCTATTCTCTCTCCATTGGTGCTGCCAGAGCTGCTGAGTTTCTCCAGCATTTTCTGCTTTTGTTTCAGATTCCAGCATCCACAGTATTTTTCCTTTGTCTTGGTGTACCTTACCTTTGTGTATCTTAAATCAGAATATAAAAACAGATTGCAAAAGTTTCTACAAATATATAAAACAAAAAAAGTGATTAATGTAAACAGTGGTCCTTAAGAGGATGAGAGGGGGGATGTAATAACTAGAAATGAGAAAATGCCTGAAGCATTGAACAGGTATTTTGTGTTGTTCTTCATAGTGGAAGACACAAATAACATGCCAAAAATTGATGACAGGAAGGCTACAGCAGGTGAGGACCTAGAAACTATCATTATCACAATGAGGTAGTGTTGGGCAAGTTAATGGGTCTAAAGGTAGACAAATCTCCTGGCCCAGATGGACTGCATTCCAGGGTACTAAAAGAGATAGCAGGAGAAATAATAAACGCACTAGTGATAATTTACCAAAATTCGCTGGACTCTGGGGTGGTTCCCGCAGATTGGAAAACAGCAAATGTGTCGCCACTGTTTAAAAAAGGAGGTAGACAAAAGGCAGATAACTATAGGCCAATTAGCTTAAAATCTGTAGTAGGGAAAGGCTTGAATCTACCATCAAGGAAGAAATAGTGAGACATCTGGATATAAATTGTCCCATTGGTAAGGCGCAACATGGAGGGAAGGTCGTGTTTAACTAATTTGGTGGAATTCTTTGAGAACATTATATGTGCAGTGGACCATGGGGAACCTGTGGATGTGGTATATCTGGATTTCCAGAAGGCATTTGACAAAGTGCCGCACCAAAGACTGCTACATAAAATAAAGGTGCATGGTGTTATGGATAATGTACTAACATGGATAGATATTGGTTAACTAACAGAAAGCAAAGAGTCAGGGTAAATGGGTATTTTTCTGGTTGGCAATCAGTATTTAGTGGTGTGCCTCAGGGATCAGTTTTGGGACTGCCATTGTTTACAACTTACATAGATGATTTGGAGTTGGGGACCAAGTGTAGTGTGTCAAAATTTGCAGATGGCACTAAGATGGGTGGCAGAGCAAAGTGTGCAGAGGACGCTGAAAGTCTGCAAAGGGATATAAACAATCTAAGTGAGTGGATGAGGGTCCATTTATCAACATTGTTGATAAATGTGAGGTCATCCATTTTGGTAGGAATAACAACAAAATGGACTATTATTTAAATGGTAAAAAATTGCCACATGTTGCTGTGCAGAGGGACCTGGATGTCCTTGTGCAGGAATCTCAAGGAGTTGGTTTGCAGGTGCGGCAGATAATTAAGAAGGCAAATAGAATTTTGTCCTTCATTGCTAGATTATGTTGCAGCTGTATAAAGTGCTGGTGAGGCCACACCTGGAGTACTCTGTACAGTTTTGGTCTCCTTATTTGAGAAAGGATATACTGGCAGTGGAGGGGGTGTAGAGGGGATTCACTAGGTTGATTCCAGAGTTGAGAGTGTTGGCTTATAGAATATATATAGAACATAGAACACTACAGCATAAACAGGCCCTTCAGCCCACAAGTTGCGCCAATCACATGAGGAGAGACTGAGTAGACTGGGGCTATACTCATTGGAATTCATTAGAATGAGGCCAGATCTTATAGAAACATGTAAGATTATGAAGGGAATAGATAAGATAGAAGCAGGGAAGTTGTTTCCACTGGCAGGTGAAATTAGAACTAGGGGGCATAGCCTTAAAATAAGGGGAAGCAAATTTACGACTGAATTGAGGAGGAACTTCTTCACACAAAGAGTTGTGAATCTGTGGAATTCCCTGCCCAGTGAAGCAGTTGAAGCTACCTCATTGAATGTGATTAAGGCAAGGATAGATACATTTTTGAATAGTAAATAATTAAGGGTTGTGGCGAGCGGGCGGGTAAGTGGAGCTGAGTCCACAAAAAAAGAGCAGCCATGATCTTACTGTATGGCAGAGCAGGCTCATGGGGCCAGATGGCCTGCTGTTGCTGCTAGTTCTGATGTTCTTATGAATCCTTGGCTTACTGGTTCCTGTACACAGGAGGGTACGCTGAAATGCCACATACTGTACCAATGGTGGTATCCTTGTGTTCCCCTTTTTCTTATTCTTTCACTGCTTGGAGATCCTGAACTGTTGAGATGTGTATTATCCCACAAGTTGATTGTATATTCAAGGGATGTGTATATTGCATAGTTCTGCCTTTCTTTCTTGTGGAGGATGGTGTGCACCATAGGGCCATGTGCTCATGATGGTATCCTGTTATCCTAAGATCCCCCACTCTGCTTTGTATTCTTTCTTTATCGGCTCAAAGGAGACGTTCATTGCAATGATTATAATGATTAATAACTTGAACAATGTTTTTGAATATTTAATGATATTTTCTGTGTGTTTGTGTAGGATAATAGTCACGCAGTACTGTACCAGATTGTGGAGATTTATTGAGTTTTGTGGCAAGTGTAAAATGGAAAACTTACAGCAAATATATTCTTTTCAAAAAGGGACCAGAACTGTTCACATTATTCTAAGTGTGGTCTAACCAGTGCTTGCATTGTTTTAGCAAGACATTTTATACACCATTCCCTTTGAAATGAAGGCCAACATTCCATTTGCCTTCCCCATTCCCTACTGAACTTCGATGCTAGCTTTTTGTAATTCATGCACCAGGACTCCCAAATCCATCTGTGTTGCAGCTTTCAACAGCCTTTCTCCATTTAAATAATAATCAGCTTCTTTATTCTTCCTACCAAAATGTATAACTTCACATTTCTCTTTATTATATTCCATCTTTGCCCATTTACTTAACTTGTCTATATCTCTCTGTAAGCTCTTTGTGTCATTCTCACTACTTGTCACCTATTTTTGTATCATCCATGATCTTAGCAATAGTACATTCGCTTCCCTTATCCAAGGCATTAATACGTATTGTAAATAAGTGTGCTCCTAGCACTGATCCCTGTGGCATACCATTAATTATCAGTTGCCATCCTGAAAATGGTGCTCTTATCCCAACTTTCTGCCTTCTTTCAGTTAGCCAACCCTCTACCCATGGTAATATACCACCCCCAGCACCATGGCCTCTTACCTTAAGTAGCCTTAAATGAGGCACTTTATGGAATGCTATTTGGAAATCCAGGTATATTTCATCCACTGGTTCACCTTTATCTATCCTGCTCATTACCATCTCAAAGAATGCTGATAAATTTGTCAAGCATGATTTCCCATTCATGAAGCATGCTGACTCTATTTGATTATATTATGTATTTCTAAAAGTTCTGCTATTACATCCTTGAAAATGGGCTCTATCATTTTCCCAATGACAGATGTTAAGCTAACTGGCCTATAGATACCTGTTACTTGTCTCCCTCCTTTTTTGAATAAGGGTGTTACAATGACAATTTTCCAGTCTTCTGGGACTTTTCCTGAATATAACAATTCTTGAAAGATTATTACCAGCCTATCCAATATCTCTGTATCTTCTTCCTTTAATTTCCTAGGTCCCAGAGCACGTATCAGCTTTTACCCTCATTATTTTCCCTGCTACATTTTCTCCAGTGATAATTATTGTATTTACTCCTCCCCCCACCCCACTTTGCCCCTTGATTACTTACTATGTTTGGAATGTTATTAATGTCTTCCATTGTGAATATTGATACAATGTATTTAGTTAACCCCAGTGCCATTTCTTGGTTCCCCATTATTATTTCTCCAGTTCCCCACTATTATTTGCCCAATTATTTAGCACTGAGATGAATAGAAACCTCATTACTCAGAGAGTTATGTATTTTGGGAATATTCTATCCCAGAGAATGATGGATGCTCAGTCATAGAGAGTCATAGAGCAATACAGCCTTTGGCCCAACTGGTCCATGTTGACCATAATGATCTTCCACTAGTCTCTATTGCCTACATTTGGCTCATGCCTCGCTAATCCTTTCTCATTGATATACTTATCCAAATGCTTTTGAAATGTTGCTATTGAACCTGCCTCAACCACTTTCTCTGGCAGCTGACTCCATATACACACCATCTCCTGTGTGAAGAAGTTGCTCCTTAGGACCCTTTTAAATCTTTCTCCTCTCACTTTAAACTCATGCCTTTGAGTTATTCCTGGTTGATTGGATGTTTGGGAACTAAGCAAATTAAGGGATTTGGGATCAAGTGGGAGAGTGGAGTTGAGGTAAAAGACCAGTCACTATCATGTTGAATGGTGAAGCAAACAGGATGTACCATATGACCTACTCCTAATCCTATTTTTTATATTTATAGGCCCCATTCTGAGAGTCTATCACAATATCCCTGCAATTTTGTCTTTTCTTCATGGGTTTATCTTTTCAAGAAGGGAAAATCAGGTGTCATGAACAGGGAAGGTGGTAGTGGTAACATAGCATTATCGCTGGACTAGTAATCCAGATCCCTAGCTTAATGCTCTGGGGAATTGGGTTCGAATCCCACCATAGCAGATGACAAAATTTGAATTCAATAAAAATTTGGAATTAAAGGTCTAACAATGACCATGAAACCATTTCCAATTGTTATAAAAATCCATCTGGGTCACTAATGTCCTTTAGAGAAGGAAATCTGGTGTCCTGGACTGTCTGGTATACATGTGACTCCGGACCCACAGCAATGACTCTGAAATGCCTCCTGAAGTGCAAATCACTCAGTTTAAGGGCAATTAGGGATGGGCAATAAATGCTGGCCCAGGCAGTGATGTCCACAAGAAATGAGTAGACTTCTAAAAAAGCTCTTTTAGAAGCAGACCCCAGTGGACAATATTGGCACGCTCCAATTGGCACATTTAATTTATTTTCCCAATGGAAAGAACACCAGGAAATTATGATGTTTTCTACGCACAATGGTAGCTGGCAAAAAAAATTGCACATAAGGACGAGCATCATAAATGGGGGAGAAAAGTCCCCTGTCGTTCAAGAAATTAATCTCCACGTTTTAAATTTTCTTTGATTGCAGTAATTAATAAACAGTAAACCATCTGCCTGATAGAAACATCCGTTAAAGCTGCGGCAGGCCAAACTATCCTCATGGATAATTGACGCTGTACTACAGGCACTGTGCCAGCTCTCTGAAACAACCAGAGGCCCCTGTCGTAATTAAAGGCTTGCATTAGTCATAGGTGCGCAAACCATCACATTGTGCTGGTAATTAACAGCCTCCAGCTGGGGAAACGATTGTCTCCTGTGACATGTTATTCATCACAGATTAAAATCAAAGGAAGGAAAAGGTCAGAGGGAAATGAGCTGATACAAAACATTTCTAAACGCTCTTGAATTTACTGCAACCCGAATCGTAACTGTTAGCTTCTGATGTCCAATTTCAAGCGTTTTATCTGATCCACAATAAATGGCACCTGCATGTTGCAATGTATAACATTAGTCTCCTGTGTGAATACTTTGGAAACATAAAGGGCTCAGCTTGGTGTGAGCTGATCAAGGCAGTCAAACCCAGGCAGTATTCAGTTTGCAAAAGATGCTGATCCTTGCTCAGGCAAACTTGTGATTCCTTGTGTGACTCTAGTCCAATTGTGAGCAACCTGCAACCAGGGGCCACATGCACCCCATCAGGGTTCTGAGTACAGCCCTCAAGATATTTTGTTGACCGTTGCCCACATGCAGAGTTGCCTCATTCGACTGATTTCCATCCATGTAGTTTTATTTCCTATTGGTAAGAGCACATAGAGCAAGGGTAGTGAAGTGAGATGGGTGCTGGTTGCTCACAGCATTGATTGTGAGAGCCATGCACTCCCTCTGTGTCCAAAGTGTAAATATTTCTTTTGTTTTTACCATTTGAAATTGTTGATAGATTTATTAATGTATGACCGATACAGCATTTTCTAGGGGCAGCCTAGGGCATGGGTGGGATTATGGTCGGTGCAGACTCAATGAATTGAATGGCCTCCTTAGAATTATAGTATCATAGAAACCCTACAGTGCAGGAGGCGGCCACTTGGCCCATTGAGTCTGCATCGACCACAATCCCGCTCAGGCCATATCCCCATAGCTCCATGTATTTATCCTAGCTAGTCCTCCTGACATTAAGGGGCAATTTAGAATGGCCTATCCACCTAACCCGCACATCTTTGGACTGTGGGAGGAAACCGGAGCACCCAGAGGAAACCGACACATACATGGGAGAATGTGCAAATTCCACACAGACAACAACCCAAGTGGGAATCGAACCCAGGTCCTGGCACTGTGAGGCAGCAGTGTTAACCATTGTGCCACCTTCTGCACTGTAGGATTCTATGATTCTATTATGAAATATTTGGCATGTATTAAATGTATATAATCTTCTTCATGGGGTCATGGTTAGTGAGCAAGCTCAATTTCAATCTTGTGGCCCTTGAGATAAAGGAGGACCACCCAAGCAGCCCATTCACCAGCCTAGGCTGACCATCATTGCTCTAGACCTCACTATTCCAACACTCTCCCAACTGGTCTCCCGCACTCTACCCTCCATGAACTTGAAGTCATCGAAACCTCTGCTGCCCATGCCCTTACACACACCAAATCCCATTCAAATGCTCAATCATTCACTCCTGTTCTCACTGAGCTACATTGGCTTCTGGTTAAGCAATGCTTTGATTTTAAAATATGGGTTCTTGTTTTCAAATTCCTCCATAGCCTGACCCTCCCTCCTTCCATAATTATCTCCAGCCTGAAAATCCTCCAGGATCTCTGTCTGCCTCTAATACTGCTCCATTGAGTGAAATGATTTTCACCTCTTCACCATTGGTGGCTATGCCTTCACTTACCTCAGACTAAACTTTGCAGTTCCCTTTTTTTCCATTTATTCATGGGACATGGGTGTCACTGGCTAGGCTAACATTTATTGCCCAGTCCTAGTTTCCCTTGAGAAGGTGATAGCGAACTGCCTTCTTAAATTGCTGCAGTCCACATGCTTTGGGTTGACCCACAATGCTGTTAGGAAGGAAATTCCAGGAATTTGACCCAGTGACTGCGAGGGAATGGCAATATATTTCCAAATCAGGATGGCAAGTGGCTTGGAGGGGAACTTGCATGGGGTGGGGTTCCCAAATATCTGTTGCCCTTTTCCTTCTAGATGGAAGTGATCATGGATTTGCAAGGTGCTTTTGTTTAAATTCAAACCACACAGGTTGACTACTGGTTGGTCCTGATGTGTGTAAGACGGAAAACTTTGAAGGCGTGTCTCTCTTTTCAGTAACACTCATTTTATTATGGAAAAGAGTTTCAAGTGCTCACCATCCTGAGAGAAAGCATGTAATGACTCTCAGAAACCCACTGTTACATCACACCAACTGTGCTCTGATTGGCACTGGGTGGAACTTTCATCTGGCCTTGGAAGGCAGACCTTGGTTGGCCAACACCTCTCCAACCCAACCTGGCAGAGTAGTGCAATGGCCAGAGGAGATATTGCAGCACTCCAGCTAGAAATAAGCCTCAGGGCCGTTCTGAAGGTAAGTCCCAGGAGCTGGAGGGTAGACGATGCCCTGAGGGGGGGACGGGAATGTTGGCAGGAAGGTAACTATGGCATCAAGGAGTAGGTAAGAGAAGGGGGAGGGAGGGCTGAAAATCCTGGGTCCCGGAGAGGAGGGCACCCCAACTTTGAAGGCCCCTTCAGAGTTGATGCACCCTCCCCTTCCTGCCTGAGATGGAGAATTGTTTCATTTTCTGTTTCTCACCCTGCTCTGAACCATGCCTGCCAGCCTAAAAATTGAGGCTGGGCAGGAAATGGTCCTTAAGTGGCCATAAAGTGGGCTTCCTGCTGGAGGCCCTGTTCACCCCATTGCAAAATTGTGTCAGGGTGGCACGGTGGCACAGCGGTTAGCACTGCTGCCTCAGAGCTCCAGGGAACCAGATTCAATTCCAGCCTTGAGTGACTGTCTGTGTGGAGTTTGCACATGCTCCCTGAGGATTTCCTCCAGGTGCTCTGATTTCCACCCACACTCCAAAGATGTGCAAATTAGGTGGATTTGCCATGCCAAATTACCCGTTAATGTCTGAAGATGTATAGGATAGATGGATTCGCCAAGGTAAATCTATTGGATTGCAGAGGAGAAGACTGTGTAATATACTCTGTCAGAAAGTCAGTGCAAAACTGATGGCCCAAATGGCCTCTTCTGCACCGTCAGGAATCTGTGTTAAACTAAGACAGAGATTAGGAGAAATTTTTCCTCTAGCGGGTTATGAGTCTTTAGAATTCTCTTCCTTAAAAAGCAGTGGAAGCAGAATCTTTGAATATTTTCAAGGCAGAGCTAGATAAATTCTTGATTAACAAGGGAGTGAAAGATTATTAATAGGCTGGAATGTGAGGCTGAAATTACAAGCAGGTCAACCATGATTTGATAGAATGGCAAAGTGGGCTCGGTGGGCCAAAAGGTCCATTATTACTCTAATTCCTATGTTCCTGTACTCATATATCTAATATCTGTCTTATTACTAATGTTTGCAGTATTGTGAACATTTTCTTTTAATTTGATACTGTCCTGAACTGCTGTATCTTTCTCATACAGTCTTGCTTTCTTAATTAAATGTACCTTTATTGAATGTTATGAAAGACCTTCTTAACAGTTTTCCACAGTTCCTCTACTGTCCTACCTTTTAATCCATCTTCCCTGTTCACTTTAGGCAACTCTGTCTTACAATTGCATTCATTTAACTTAAGACAAGAGTCTTAAATCTATATTTCTCACTCGCATACTGAAGGTGAAATTTTACCATGTTATGATCACTGTTGCCTAGAGGTTCCTTTACCATGAAGTCATTAATCAATCCTGTTTCACTTCACATTATCAGATCCAGAATATCCTACTCCCTGTTTGACATTAGAATGTCAAGCTCTGTGAAATGATCCTGAAAACACTCTGTGAACTCATCTTGCAGATTACCTTTGCAAATTAAATTTGTCCTATCTATATGAAGACTAAAATTGCCGTGATTATTGCAGTTCCTTTCTTTCCCGCCCCTATTATTTATTTCTGTACGCTCTGTCCTGTCACAGGAGGGCAACACGGTGACACAGTGGTTAGCACTGCTGCCTCACAGCGCCAGGGACCCAGGTTCAATTCCCAGCTTGGGCCCTATCTATGCAGAGTCTGCACATTCTCCTTGGGTCTGCATGGGTTTCCTCTGGGTGCTCTGGGTTCCTCTCAGTCCAAAAGATATGCTGGTTAGGTGCATCGGCCATGCTAAACTCTCTCTCAGTGTACACAAACAGTCGCTGGAGTGTAGCGGTAGGGAATTTTCACATCAACTTCATTGCAGTGTTAACGTAAGCCTACTTGTGACACTAATAAATAAACCTTACAAACTTAGAAAGAAAATGCTGGACATTTTATCTTTATCCTTGTGTTGGCGACACAGTGAGATCAGTTAACACAACACATGCCAAGTATCAAACGTGCACCGTTCTGTTCTGACGAACTCCAAACAAAACAAGCACTGCAATTACCAATTGGTCACATCGGGGAGCCTCGAGATCCTGCCCATAACAGAATGCAAATCCAGCTCTGCGACACAGGTCTTCTCCCGCCTGCTCCCTGTATTATAACCTCAATTTATCCAGTCAGCCTGATGCAGCCTCATACAATTAATTTTTAATTTGTGTTTGTTGTGCAGCTATTTGTGGTGCAATAATTATAGGTGGTAGACACTCTGTGATTCATCATAATAACTAATGATTACATTAATAACGGCTACAAGTAGTTATCAGCATTTTTGTTCTTTGCATGAGGCCACACACACCAGAGCAGCTTTAGAGGAAATATTTTTCAATGGAAAAGAAATTAGAAACACAAAGTTTTTCCTTCATGTGGACTTTTAATTATTTTTTAAACTGATCAAATTTGTAAAGGGTCAATGGGTACCTTTGCTTTCCAGTGTGGTACTAAATGACACTGAACACAAGGATCCCAGGCTCATTAGTTGCTGATCTCGACCAGACAGCAGCTGGGAGAAATACATTCAGTTTTCCACCTGATCTCAGTTGGTCTTTCGAGTGTGCCTGGCAGCCACTGCTATGGAGATGGGTCACTCTTTCAGCTGGGGCAATGCCTTGGTTGGATGGACAAAGTCTCATCCTTGGCATCCATCTGGCAGATGACAGAGTTGGCACAAAAGTCATTAGGATGGTCTGCTCTGTTGCGTCTCCACTCCTCACATCTCTGCTATCAATTCTCCCTTTGCTCAGTGCCCTTCAAGCAGTCACAACACCCCCCTCCCTCCCAGCCTAGCACCAGCAGCCCTGAAAAAGGCTTCTACTTCCAATTCACAACCCAACCTGCTCTCCCACAGGACACCCCGCCAGCTAATCAGAGGACTAATGTTTAACTGAAAAGGAAACACTGACACAGGCAGGAGCAAAGACTTCACATGCTGCCCCTCCCGCCTCCCTGATCTTCCCAGGCAGTATTCTATCTAGCCTCTTGAGTCTGACCATAAACAATGGACACTTAGCCTGTTCTCAAAACCATCAATGTAATTTTACCATTGCTGGCCTTCACACACTTTCCAAAACATTAAGCAATGTCCCACCCATAACCTTGAGTGAACAATGAAGATTTGAACTCAACCATTCAGAGCAGTTTTTGAGTGTATGTTGCTAATACTGCCTCACAGTATAAGTGGATCATTTTGGCGACAAAAAAACTGATACTGGGTGGAAACACGAAAGGAATATAAAAAAGACATTAAAATGTTTTACCTTGTCACATTCATGGCCCGAATCCAGCTGACCGTATGCTGATGTTTCTATCCTTATCATATTAAATAGCTAAACTGCTTCCATCAGGAGCTGTCAGCCTGGGGCTATTCAACTAAAGTTTAATTTTCTTGATGAAATAGTTCCACTCGTTAGATGGATTGGGGGAACATCAATTGGTTTTGTCTCTGACTGGAGCACAATAATATGAAATAAGGAATGATTGTTGTACACCTACACTTACAGGTACACCATACACTCACTGTGTCAATTTGCTAAGGCTCACACTGACACTGATACTGTGTAGCCACACTGACAGAGATACCGTATACCACACTGACAGTGATACTGTATACCCACACAGACACTGATATTGTGTACCCACACTGACTGCGATGCTGTATACTTACACTGACAGTGATACTGTATGCCCACACTGACAATGATATTGTATAGTCACACTGACACTGATACTGTATACCCACACTGACACCGATACTGTACACCCACAATGACAGTAATACTGTATACCCACACTGACAGTGTTTGGCCTCTCTCATCTTCACAACCTCCATTTTAGTGGCAGCTACTAACAATTCCCTGTCATGAGGACTTCTACTCCTGTTACTATCATTGTTTTAATTCCTAGCCTTCCTCGTTAAACTCCGGCTCCTACTGTCATGTATTTGATTTGATTTGATTTGAGTTGACTTATTATTGTCATATGTATTAACATACAGTGAAAAGTATTGTTTCTTGCAGACATACCATTCATAGAGAAGGAAAGGAGAGAGTGCAGAATGTAATGTTACAATCATAGCTAGGTGTAGAGAAAGACCAACTTAACGCAAGGTAAGTCCTTTCAAAATTCTGACAGCAGCATGGAAAAAGCTGTTCTTAAGTCAGTTGGAATGTGACCTCAGACTTCTATATCATTTCCCCAACAGAAGAAGCTAGAAGAAAGAATGTCTGGGGTGCGTGGGGTCCTTAACTATGTTGGCTGCTTTGCGGAGATAGCAGAAAGTGTAGACGGAGTCAATGGATGGGAGGTTGGTTTGCATGATGGATTCATGACCTTCTGTAGTTCCTTGCAGTTTTGGGCAGAACAGGAGCCAAAGCAAGCTGTGATACAACCAGAAAGAATGTTTACTATGGTACACCTGTAAAAGTTGGTGAGAATCGTAGCTGACATGCCAAATTCTCTCAGTCTTCTGAGAAAGTAGAGGCATTGGCGGGCTTTCTTAATTATAGTGTCAGCATGGGGGGACCAGGACAGGCTATTGGTGATCAGGACACCTGAAAACCTGAAGCTCTTGATCCTTTCTACTTCGTTTCCGTTGATGTGGACAAGATCATGCTCTCCTTTATGCTTCCTGAAGTCGATGACAATCTCCTTCGTTTTGTTGACATTGAGGAACAGATTATTGCTGCCACATCAGTTCACCAGAATCTCTATCTGATTCCTGTACTTTGTCCCGTCATTGTTTGAGATCCAACCCACTACAGTGGTGTCAGCAAACTTGAAAATTGAATTGCATGGGAATTTGGCTACACTGTCATAGGTGTATAAGGAGTATGGCAGAGGCCTGAGATCACATCCTTGTGGGGTGCCCGTGTTGAGGATGATTGTGGAGGAGGTGTTGTTGCCTATCCTTACTGATCATGGTTTGTGAGTTAGGAAGTTCAGGATCCAGGCGTAGAGGAAGGTGCCAAGGCCTAGGCCATAGAATTTGGAAAAGAGTTTTATGGGAATAATAGTGTTGAAGTCTGAGCTATAGAAAATAAATAACTGTCCTTGTTATCTGTCTGTCCCTGTCAGGGCTGCTTGTATATCAGGTTTCTGACAGACAAGGGAATTAAGGGTTATGGGGAGAAAGCGGGAAAGTGGAACTGAGCCACTTCAGATCAGCCATGATCTTATTGAATGGCGGGACAGGCTCGAAGGGCTAGATGGCCTACTCCTGCTCCTATTTCTTATGTTCTTATGTTCTTATGCTTCTCTTAGAGCATTGGTCCCACTACAACAGATCCAATGTTATCATTGGTTACATTATGATACTTGATGGCAATACTGTGTGTCAACACCAACATTGATAGTATGTATCCACACTGTAAGAAGTCACACAATACCAGCTTAAAGTCCAACAGGTTAATTTGTAGCAAACAACACAAGCTTTCGGAACATGCTGTTCCTTCATCAAGTGGGTGGGAGTTAAGCTGGTGTTGTGAGACTTCTTTCTGTTTTTACCCCAGTCCAACACCGGCATCTCCACATCATACCCAAACACTGACACAGTATACTCACACTGACACTGTATACTCACACTGACAGTGATACTATATAACCACACTGACAATGATACTGTCTACTCACACTGACAGTGATACTGTGTACCCAAACTGACACTGATACTGTATACCCACACTAACAGTGATACTGTACACCCACATTGGCACTGATGCTGTGTACCCACATTGACACTGATGCTGCGTACCCACACTGACAGTGAGACCTTGTACCCACACTGACACTGATACTGCATACCCACACTGAGGCTGATTCTGTATACCCACTCTATCACTGATACTCTATACCACACTGACATTGATACTGTATACCCACACTGACAGTGAGACCTTGTACCCACACTGACAGCAATACTGTGTACCCACACTGACAGTGAGACCTTGTACCCACACTGACACTGATACTGTATACCCACACTGACACTGATATTGTATACCCACACAAACAGTGATACTGTATACCCACATTGGCACTGATGCTGTGTACCCACATTGACACTGATACTGTGTACCCACACTGACAGTGAGACCTTGTACCCACACTGACACTGATACTGTGTACCCACACTGACACTGATATTGTATACCCACACTGACAGTGATGCTGTAAACTCACACTGACTCTGATTCTGTATACCCACACTGTCACTGATCCTGTATACCCACACTGACAGCAATACTGTGTATCCACACTGACAGTGATACTGAATACCCACACTGTCACTGATACTGTAAACCCACACTGACAGCAATGCTGTATACCCACACTAACAGCGATACTGTGCATCCACACTGACACTGATACTGTATACCCACACTGTCACTGATACTGTAAACCGCACTGATACTGATACTGTGTAGCCACACTGACACTGATACTGTAAACTGCACTGATACTGATACTGTATACCCACACTGACACCGATACTGTGTACCCACACTGACGCTGATACTATACACCCTTCCTGACACTGATACTGTATACTCACACTGACAGTGATAATGTATACCCACACTGACACTGATACAGTATACCCACACTGACAGTTATTCTGTATATCCACGCTGACAGTGATACTGTATACCCACACTGACACTGATATTGTATACCAACACTGAGAGTGACACTATATACCCACATTGACACTGATACTGTGTACCCACACTGACACTGGCACTGTGTATCCACACTAACACTGATACTGTCTACCCACACTGACACTGATGCTGTATATCCACCCTGACAGTGATACTGTATACCCACACTGACATGGATACTGTATACCACATTGACACTGAAACTGTATATCCACACTGACATGGATACTGTATACCCACACTGACACTGATGCTGTATATCCACCCTGACAGTGATACTGTATACCCACACTGACATAAGAACATAAGAAATAGGAGCAGGAGTAGGCCATCTAGCCCTTCGAGCCTGCCCCACCATTCAATAAGGTCATGGCTGATCTGTCGTGGCTCAGTTCCACATTCCCGCCCTCTCCCCATAACCCTTAATCCCCTCTCTTATCAAAAACCCATCAACCCGCGTCTTAAAAATATTTAGCGAGGTAGCCCCCACCACTTCAACGGGCAGAGAATTCCAGAGATTCACCACCCTTTGAGTGAAGAAGTTCCTCCTCAACTCCGTTCTAAACCGCGCCCCCCCCCCCCCCCTTTATCTTGAGGCTGTGCCCCCTAGTCCTACTGTCCTTTCTGAGCGGGAAGAGTCTCTCCACCTCTATCCTATCCATCCCATTCATCATGTTATATGTCTCAATGAGATCTCCCCTCATTCTTCTAAACTCTAACGAGTACAAGCCTAGTTTATTCAGCCTCTCCTCATAGCTCAACCCCCTCAACTCCGGTATCAGCCTAGTAAACCTCCTCTGCACTCCCTCCAAGGCCAAAACATCCTTGCGTAAGTACGGTGACCAAAACTGCACACAGTGCTCCAGCTGCGGCCTCACCAATGCCCTATACAGCCGCAGCAAGACCTCCCTACTTTTATATTCAATCCCCCTCGCTATGAAGGCCAGCATCCCATTTGCCTTCCTGACCACCTGCTGCACCTGCAGGCTGGGTTTTTGCGACTCATGCACAAGGACCCCGAGGTCCCTCTGCACCGTCGCCTGCTGCAGTTTTTCGCCACGTAAGTAATAGTCCTTCCTACCATTATTCCTACCAAAGTGGACCACCTCGCACTTGCCAACATTAAATTCCATTTGCCAGTTCCTGGCCCATTCGCCCAGCCTATCTAAATCCTTCTGCAGACTCTCCACACCCTCCGTGCAATTTGCCGTTCCACCAATCTTGGTGTCATCAGCAAATTTCGACACCATACACTCGGTTCCCTCCTCCAGATCATCTATATAAATGGTAAATAGCTGAGGCCCCAGCACCGACCCCTGGGGCACTCCACTAGTCACCAACTGCCAATCCGAATAGCACCCATTAACCCCCACTCTCTGCCTCCTATTTGACAACCAATCCTCTATCCACGCTAACACCCTACCTCCAACTCCATGCCCCCTTACCTTCTGCAATAACTTCTTGTGAGGCACCTTGTCAAACGCCTTCTGAAAATCAAGAAAGACCACATCCACTGGCTCTCCTCTATCCACTGCCCTAGGCACATCCTCATAGAACTCCAATAAATTTGTCAGACACGACTTCCCCTTAACGAAACCGTGCTGTGTCTGCTCGGATACTGTATACCACATTGACACTGATACTGTATATCCACACTGACAGTGATACTGTATACCCACACTGACACTAATGCTGTATATCCACCCTGACACTGATGCTGTATATCCACCCTGACAGTGATACTGTATGCCCACACTGACACTGATACTGTATACCCACAGTGACGGTGAAACCTTGTACCCACACTGACACTGATACTGTGTACCCAAACTGACAGCAATACTGTCTACCCACACTGACAGTGAAACTGTGTACCCACACTGACACTGATACTGTGTACCCACACTGACACTGATACTGTGTATCCACACTTTTACTCTATCCAGACTATTGTTTTTTTCCCCCACATTGAAAACAACTAAACACACCCACATTAATGTTTCAATTTTAGAAAAGTTAGAAACGGGTAAAGTTTTAACTTGACCCTCCTGCTTCCTCGTAAGTTCTTTCGCAGGTTAGTGTCTTCACAGGTAGCAGCAAAATCCAAATCAATGTTTCCAATCATATCCAGTGCTGTTCCCAAGATGACATTTATGTGAAATGTGTGATCCTCTCTGTCTCTGAAGCAGCATGGATTAAACAGATATCACTCCAATCACAAGACTCAATCAATGTTTTGATCTGAGATTATTCTGGTGGTGAACAGATTTGAAACACAATCATTCACAACGCCTTCACCAAAGGGTTACTCTGAGATCCTTTGAAATCTTTTTATATTTGCTTGTTGGTTTTTTTTCCCCACAAACACAAATGGATTGTAGTGTACATTAAACATAATCTCTTCTATTGTTAAATTGCAGCTGTGTATTTCTAAAAAGAAATCAATCTTTTTCAGAGCAGTGCAAGCCATTATTCAGCTCGAACCCATACAACAATTCCCCTCTCTTCATCTCTCCAGTTAAGTATCTTTGGAGGAAAACTGGCTATAATACCTCAACTTGTTCATCATAAGGAAAAGATTAGGGTGTGAACACCACAGAGTGGACAGACCAGATGCATTTTGAACTGTATTTTTCCGTATGTAGCAATCCAAACAAAACAAGATGTTACGTCAAAGACAGATCTCAATATGAGCCGAAGACTTTTTGGCAATTAAATTTCCAAAGGGGAACCTTCCAATTCTCCTCCTCATGGTTTCAGCTAAACCCCAGAAATGGAATCAACAACTGAATGCAACAGATGACACCCCCTATTTGGGGAGGAGGTGGAGGTGGCACAGTGGTTAGCACTGCTGCCTCACAGCGCCAGTGACCTGGGTGGATTGTTGGCTTGGGTGACTGTCTATGTGAAGTTTGCACATGCTCCCAGTATCTGCATGTGTTTCCTCCAGGTCACATGTAGGCCTACATTAACACTGCATTGAAGTTCACTGCATGTGAAAATCCCCTGGTTCTCCAGGTGCTCTGGTTTCCACCCACACTCCAAAGAGATCAGATTAGTTCGATTGGCCATGTTAAATTGACCCTTAATATCAGGGGATTAGCAGGTTAAATAAGTGGAGTATAGGGCCTGGGTGAGTTGGTGACTGGTGCAGACTCAATGGGCCAATGGCCACTTCCTGCACTATAAGGATTCTATGATTCTATGAATAGCTGAAAACTAGCTGGAAGGTAGGTCTGCTGAGGAACAGTGGAGGATCTTTAAGGAGATCTTTCTTGGTGCTCAGCAGAAATTTATTCCGATGGTTAAAAAGGACCGTAGGAGGAGAGATAATCAGCCGTGGATAACGAAGGAGGTAAAGGAAAGTGTTAAATTGAAAGCGGATGCGTTTAGAGTAGCTAAGAGTAGTGGGTGAGAAGAGGATTGGGAGAGGTTTAAATGTCAACAAAGAATGACAAAGAAGTTGATAAAGAAGGGTAGAATAAACTATGAAGCTGGGCTAGCGCTTAATATAAAAAAGGTTAGCAAGAGTTTTTATAAATACATAAAAAGGAAGAGGCTGGCTAGGGTGAACGTTGGACCCTTAGAGGATGAGAGGGGGGACTTAGTGGTAGGGGATGGGGAAATGGCTGAGGCCCTGAATAACTTTTTTGTTTCGGTCTTCACGGAGGAGGACGTGAATAATTTGCCGGGTGTTAACGATGGAAAGATGGTAGGAGTGGAGGGCCTGAATGACATTATTGTTACTAGAGAGGCGGTGCTCGACAGACTGGAGGGACTGATTGTGGACAAGTCCCCAGGACCGGATGGAATGCATCCAAGGGTTCTGAAAGAAATGGCGGAGGTGATAGTGGATGCCTTGGTGATTATTTTCCAAACGTCGCTGGATTCCGGGGAAGTGCCGGAAGATTGGAAAACGGCTAATGTTACGCTGTTGTTTAAGAAGGGTGGCAGGCAAAAGGCAGGGAATTATAGACTGCTTAGTTTAACGCCTGTTGTAGGAAAAATGTTAGAATCCATGATCGAGGAGAAAATAGCGAGGCATCTTGAGGAGAATTATTTGGTAGAGCAGACGCAGCACGGTTTCATTAAGGGGAAGTCGTGTCTGATGAATTTATTGGAGTTCTATGAGGATGTGTCTAGGGCGGTGGATAGAGGAGAGCCAGTGGATGTGGTCTTTCTCGATTTTCAGAAGGCGTTTGACAAGGTGCCTCACAAGAGGTTAGTATAGAAGGTCAGGGGGCATGGAGTTGGGGGTAGGGTGTTAGCGTGGATAGAGGATTGGCTGTCAAATAGGAGACAGAGAGTGGGGGTCAATGGGTGCTATTCGGATTGGCAGTTGGTGACTAGTGGAGTGCCCCAGGGGTCGGTGCTGGGGCCTCAGCTATTTACCATTTATATAGATGATCTGGAGGAGGGAACCGAGTGTATGGTGTCGAAATTTGCTGATGACACCAAGATTGGTGGAACGGCAAATTGTGCGGAGGGTGTGGAGAGTCTGCAGAAGGATCTAGATAGGCTGGGCGAATGGGCCAGGAACTGGCAAATGGAATTTAATGTTGGCAAATGTGAGGTTGTCCACTTTGGTAGGAATAATGGTAGGAAGGACTATTACTTACAAGGCGAAAAACTGCAGCATGCGACGGTGCAGAGGGACCTCGGGGTCCTTGTGCATGAGTCGCAAAAACCCAGCCTGCAGGTGCAGCAGGTGGTCAGGAAGGCAAATGGGATGCTGGCCTTCATAGCGAGGGGGATTGAATATAAAAGTAGGGAGGTCTTGCTGCAGCTGTATAGGGCACTGGTGAGGCCGCAGCTGGAGTACTGTGTGCAGTTTTGGTCGCCGCGCTTATGCAAGGATATTTTGGCCTTGGAGGGAGTGCAGAGGAGGTTCACTAGGCTGATACCGGAGTTGAGGGGGTTGAGCTATGAGGAGAGGCTGAATAAACTAGGCTTGTACTCGTTAGAGTTTAGAAGAATGAGGGGAGATCTCATTGAGATGTATAAGATGTTGAATGGGATGGATAGGATAGAGGTGGAGAAGCTTTTCCCGCTCAGAAAGGACAGTAGGACTAGGGGGCACAGCCTCAAGATAAAGGGAGGGCGGTTTAGAACGGAGTTGAGGAGGAACTTCTTCACTCAAAGGGTGGTGAATCTCTGGAACTCTCTGCCCGTTGAAGTGGTGGAGGCTGCCTCGCTCAATATTTTTAAGACGCGGGTTGATAGGTTTTTGATAGGCGAGGGGATTAAGGGTTATGGGGAGAGGGCGGGAATGTGGAACTGAGCCACGACAGATCAGCCATGATCTTATTGAATGGCGGGGCAGGCTCGAGGGGCTAGATGGCCTACTCCTGCTCCTATTTCTTATGTTCTTATGTTCTTAAAACAACAGATGCCCCGCCCCCTCCTCCTGAGGCTGAGGGATTTGGGAATGTTGAATGGGCAGTGGAGCACCACCTTGTCACAACCTAAGCTGCAGGTTTGTTCAACAGGATAATGTCACCCTCATCTGGGGACGTTCAGTCAACGAGATTGAAAAACTGAATACAGCAGCTTTTCCACCCCGCCTTCAGCCTGCACAGTTATTGACCAGAGTTCCCCATTGTAGAGCGTCTTAAAGTTTCTGATTTTGTTTGACAGAAGGTTGTCAAAGAAAAGATTTTTAATGGTGAAATTAGGGACTATTGTGAATTCTCATTCACCATTGTCAACCTTTTGGATTTTGAAGGGCTTTCAGCCACCATTCACATTGGTCACATGGGGGTTGTACAATGAGCTGTTTTGAGAGTTACGACTCCAGCACTGATCATTATGCAAACACTGACATCGTTGCTATCACGAGGTGGACTTAGAGATTTGTTGTCAGCTGTGCTGTTCAGGGGCTGTTAGATTTTATCACAAGTGGCACTTTTGAGAAGCTTTAGGGTACTGAAGCATTCTGGTGTCACTTTCTTTATCTGACTTAATCTGCACCATCCATGGTCCAGAAACCTCGAGAGATTGTGTCCAAGCAACAGAGTGACGTTTTGTGAATGGCTTGTGACGTGAATTCCAATACTGGTGTTGAATGCTTAATAAAGTTCCCTCCTTGTCAAATCTTTGGATGTCAACTGGCCCTTTAAGTAGAGGATGAGGAGCTTCCTATACTTAAAGGACAACCCTTAAAGGTGTTTGCCACGGCACTCTTGCCTCTGAGGCAGAAGGTTCTGAGTTCAAGTCCCACAATATTTGATACTCTGGTGCAGTGAAGCAGAAGTGCAGTGCTGTTGAAGACGGCATCTTTCAAATGAGGCTTCAATCTGAAGCTCCATCTGCTCTCACATTTGAACACAGAAGATCCCACAGCACTATTTTAAGAAGAGTAAGCATTTATCACCCAGACAAAATCACGGAAACAGATTATTTGATTGCTACATGATCAGGATAATGTGATCATCGTCACTTTACAGTTTCTGGGACCTTGCTGTGTACAAAATGGTTGCCGTGTCTCCTACATCCAACAGTGACTACATTTTGAATGCATTCCATTAGCTGCGAAGTGTCATGCAGTTGTGAAAAATGCTATGCAAATATAAGTCTTTCTTTATCTTTTTCAGAAATAATTTCTGAAGTGTTCAAGAAAATGACTAACCTTGAAAGTTATATTAGTCTTACTGGTTGTATATTCTCTGCTGTTCACAATGGAAGCCATGTATACAAAACTCAGGGAATGTTAGGATAACTCTGGGATGTTAGAGAGACTGAGTAGACTGGAACTATACTCATTGGAGTTCAGAATAATGAGGGGACATCAGATAAAAACATATAAGATTATGAAGGGAATGGACAAGATAGAAGCAGGGAAGTTGATTCCTCTGGCAGGTGAAACTAGAACTAGGGGGCGTGGCCTCAAAATAAGGGGGAACAGATTTAGGATTGAGTTGAGGAGGAAATTTTTCACCCAAAGGTTGTGAATCTGTGGAATTTCCTTCCAGTGAAGTAGCTGAGGCTACCTTATTGAAAGTTTTTAAGGCAAGGATAGATAAATTTTTGAATAGTAAAGGAATTTTAAATTCAATTAATTTAGTTTAATTAAAAGGGCCTTTAAGGGTGAGCGGGCAGGTAAGTGGTGCTGAGTCCACGAAAAGATCAGCCATGATCTTTATTTAATGGTGGAACAGACTTGAGGGGCCAGATGGCCTACTCCTGCCCCTGGTTCTTATGTTCTTCAGATCTTACTGGAATGTTAGAAATATAACAGGTGCCCTCCACAAGTGGAAAATTCCACCCAACATTTTGAGTCCAAAAATGACTCTTCATTGGAACTTTACTTAATTCCACAGACCAACCAAGCATCTGCCATTTTCCAGGAAAGATTTTGACCACCTCCACCTCCACCCCCACCTCCACCACTCCCTCAATTGTGGAGTAACTATGCCAATCTTCTGTGTCAAAACTTTGTTGCATTGAGAAAGATTGATGATGGACCAAGTGTTGTAATCTACTGTAAAGTCAAGTTGGAAAAGGCAAATCAGAAAGCAGGGAATCAATAACATCCAGGGCCGGAATTCTCCAATGTCATAAACCCCACCGACGCTGCTAGCGAGAACAGAGAACTTAGCACTCAACCAAATCTCCATTTACTGCAATGGGACAGGAAAATCCCAGCCACAGACGAGAGTGGAGAATCCCAGCCCAAATTTGAACTTTAAAGGCTTCATACTTGTTGAAAGATAGGAAATGTCAGGGATATGAAGAAGTCAACAGGTGTGATTCTGAATATGCTTAACCAATCCCAGAACGGACTACATTCTCATCTCCCGAGCTCAGGCAATGTTCCTGTGAAGCAGCCCAGCCCTGACTGATGTAACCTTGCCCTCAGGCTTTGTATTTTCCAAGCTGCTCCATTACATTATTCTGAGTTACATCTGCAGTTGGCTATTTACTGCAATTTATTTTAATAATGCTTTTGAAAAGGAGAAAAAACATAGGTTATTGCCAACAAAATGTTATTGTGTGTTTGATGTATGAAACTATTTTCCAGAGCTGCAGCACAATAATGAAACCGGATGAAAGTCAGTCTCTGAGGGATTGTACAGTGCAAAATCAATTCATGTGGCTGATTGCTGTGAACGTGGCTGTGATTTCATTTAATGCTCATCATGATGGAATTACACTGGAGATTGTTGAGATGGTTCAGTGCCACATTGGTCTCGACCAACTCAGCCAGGTCTCTCTCTGGATCCCATACGCATCTTGGGCTTTTGTAACTTGCCATATTTTTAGCAGCTCAGTGGCACAGTGGTTAGCCCTGCTGCCTCAAATGCCAGGAACCTGGGTTCAGTTCCAGCCTTGGGTGACTGTTTGTATGGAGTTTGTGCATTCTCCTAATGTCTGTGTGGCTTTCCTCCATGTGCTCTGGTTTCCTCCCACACTCCAAAGAGGTCAAGTTAGGATAATTAGCCATGCTGAATTGTCCCTTCGTGTCCAACGATGTGTAGGTGAGGTGGATTAGCCATGCTAAAATTGCCCCTTAGTGTCCAATGATGTGCAGGTTAGGTGGATTGGCCATGAATATGGGGATAGAATGGGGAGTGGGCTTAGGTGGAGAGTTCTTTCAGAGGATTAATGCAGACTCGATGGGTCAAATGGCCTCCTTTTGCACTCTTGGGATTCACAATAGGGATTCTATGGTTAGATTGAAGGGGCTTAACAGGGAACTTGTTGCCCTAACCCAGGGGTCTTGAACTAAGGGGTACAGTCTCAGGATAAGGGGTTGTTCATTTAGGACTGAGATGAGGGGAAATTTCTTCATTCAGAGGGTTGGGAATCTTATGTATTCTGTACCCCAGAGAACAGAGCAAATTCAGGAAAGATATTGATAGATTTTTAAGGGAAATAAGGGACATATGGATAGCATGGGCAGGGGGAATTGAAGTAAATTAGCCATGAATGTAGTGAATGGAAGAACATGCTCAAAGAACTGATTTGCCTGTTGCTACTAGTTCTTTGTGTTCAAGATGGGAACCTGCAATACTACTGTTCTGGGAAGGAAAAGAAATCAGCCCTACGAACCTTGCTTCTAATCATCTTTGATGACATTGGTTAAGGAAAGAATTGAGCTGGGCTTTATGATACTTAAGTGTCTATAGAGTAGCTATCTAAGACCTGGATTTTCACCAGGATAGAGAGGCTCTCATGGTTCGCGCATGCAAGATTCACATAGCTAGCAATGATTTAAGTCACCATCTGCATCCACTGAACTGGGATTTTGAAACTATAGGAACATGGAGTCCTGTGCATGCAGACTAGAGCAGGTAAAAGGAGGTCTGAATTTGGTACTTTAGAATAGCTAGGATACTCCTTTGGAAAGGTAAGATAACTTTGGGAGAGGTAAGGCACCATTTGCATTGTTAAAAGTGAAGATAATTATGCACATTTTACACATTGGAGCTGTCCAGTTGTCAGGGGACTGTCCGTCTCTCAAAGATGTGCTAAAGAGCTGTCCAAGTCTCAATGAACTGTCCAGCTGTCAAGGTTCTGTTAAAGAGCCGCCAAGCTTCAAAGGAAGTGTCAAAGAGCTGTTCAACAAGAAAAGCTATCCAGGAAGTGTCAAACTTGTCAAGGATCTGTCAAGTGATATTATGTGAGTTGGCATGGGTGGGTGAGGACAAATGGTGGATTGCTGGGGCCATGGATTGGTATGAGTTAGCATTAAGCTGTTGTAGGAGTGAGAGGGCAATGATGTGGGTAGAGAGACAATAAGCTGTTACAAGGATTAAAGAGGGCTTGTGTTGTCATCCAGTTTGAGGGACCATGGAGGTTGTGTGTGGGACATGGGCTGGCATAGATGGGTCATAGGGAGTGAGAAGTTGAGGTCTAGAGGGATTTTTTTTATTTATTTATTTAAACATAGTGTGGGGGCACAGAGGCAGATCCTGCATCCAGCCCATCTCCACAATGGAGGTCTGTGAAGACATTCCAGAATTGCCCACTGGCACTCCTATTTCAGCCTGACCCCCATCCTAACCAAAACTCCAACTTGCGGGCAGACATTTTTAAAGGTCAGATTTGCTGAATTGGGAACCTGACCTCCAGACAAAAGATTGGGCTTGACTGTACAATGGCTGGCTAATGAATCACAAGAAGATTACTACTAGGTCATTACTTTGCCAAGTGCTAAGTCAATTCTGAGATTCTCCAGTTTGCTTATTTGGAGCTACTGAAATCCAAGTTCCTCGATAAGGCGGAGGGGAAAGTTAGCTTTGACAAAGGGTCATCTGGACTCAAAACGTCAGTTCTTTTCTCTCCTTACAGATGCTGCCAGACCTGCTGAGATTTTCCAGTATTTTCTCTTTTGGAAAGTCAGCGATCCAGTTTGCTCCACTTTCAATTGTAAATGGTTGGAGTTTGAGTGAGGGCAGGATCAAGTTCAACCCTGATGCCCCTGCAGTAAAATAGCCTGCATTCACTTACTGTCTAGGTTCCCACAAAAAGAATGGCCTTTTGGGTGAAGTATTGATGAATACCAGGCGCCCACAAAATACAAGCGACTGGGAAGGAAAAACTAATAACTCTAAAGGACTGGCTCCCAGAGCCTAACAGGAACACGGTATCTTGTACAGGTCAGCCTTACAAGCGTGTTCTCAATTTTCTTGCATTAGACAGCTAATCCCTTCAGTAAGTGGCAGTATCAGCACATCCTCCAGTCCTGTACAAAGGGAAAATGCTTGATGGCTCAATAAGAAATATCAAAGTCCCCGTTTCGACAAAATGTGGAATAAATTTGAGACTGGCTCTGTTAATGTGAACTGCTTCACTGCACATTCCCTCACATCCGTTTGATAATAAAAAAAATCTTCACACAAGACAAATTAAAAGTAATATTTGTTTCCCGGAGGTAAATGAGTAGCCAAATCATTTCACAAAAAGATACACGGGAAGAATAATAATTTACTTCAATGGACTATGCGCTGTTGACACATTCTCCGTAACTCCTACAAGCCAAATGCACAACTAATGAGCAAGTCAGCGCTAAAGAAGCACTTATCATAACATTCACTGACAGGATTTATTACCTAGTAACAAAAAGTCCTTGCAAAAGAAATTAAGAATATGGTGCCGTGATATTGATGGGCAAATTATAAACGCTGTAAGACAATTTTCTGTATAAAGTGCCCTTCACGTCTGTAAGTCTATGTATGCAAATTGAACAGGACTTGAGATGCATGTTAACTCAGGTCGGGTGGTTCAATATAGAGCTGTTTGATAGCTTTCCAACATTTGACCATTCGTTAATCTGATTAGGTGAGTAATTTATTCTGTGAGAGAGTGTCACTACAGTCACACAGGATCTCTGGCCTCGCATGCCCCGTTACTGCTGCCAGTGAGAATGGAGAATTTGGCACTCAGCCAAATCTCCATTCATTGCAGCGGGATTGGAGAATCACAGCCACGGGCCTGGAGAATCCCAGCCCCTGGCAAGGCCGGAGAGTTCTAGCCAATATTCCAGAAGCTGTCACAAGGCTGTTATTTCTGCAGTATTCTCCCTATGGTGGAAGTGGGAGTCATATCAATGCTGAACTTACCCTATCTTAGAACGAACAGTTCTGGGGGGGTCCTGCTTCCACTCTGCACTTGGGATTGGTGATAGAGAGAGAGAGGGGTTGGCCATTGGGATGCGGGGTGGGGGTGGGGGGGGGAGGAGGGGGGTGATGCAGTCAGGCCTGCCGGTTCGGGGGTGATCAGGAGATCAGGACTGTTGGTGTGGGGGGGGGGGGGGGAGGGGGGGTCAGGTGGGGGAGGTTTGGGGGTTGGCCCAGAGCCATCTGCAAGGGCACGCGGGGAGGGTTTGGAGGGTAAGCAGTAAGGGATTGCTGTGCCTGGACAGTGATCAGGAGGCCAGCAGTGCGGGGTTATGACAGATTGGCACATACACAATGGCCCACTCAATGCAATGTTGCTGGCCTCTCCAGTGGGAATAGGCCCAGCTCACAAATTTTTATCATGATTCACACTAGGGCACTCTGTGATGCACAGAATGTGGGATATTCATTTTGAAAATTCTGCTAAAGAAAAGTTGGATTTACTCCAGTTTTTACTCAGCTTTTAGAATATTTGGGAGAATCCCAGCCTAAGTCTCTGCGTATGTTGGTATAAAGGAATACAATAAAAAGAATAAAGTTCAAAAAGGTCTTGACACTGGCAATCTAATAGAGCACTGACTGCAGTAATTAAAAGTTTATTTATTAGTCACAAGTAAGGCTTATATTAGCACTGCAATGAAGCTACTGTGAAATTATCTGAAAATCCTTTCAGATGGATCCTCAGTAAAACACTGTTTTTGTCAATTCTTGTATATTGCAGCTTTGTCAGTTTTCAAAATCAGGATGAATTAGTCTGAGATGAGAATTTTCTGGCTGAAAGTGAATAAGATTGCTGGACTTCAGGCAATACAAAGGGAGGAAGAGAGAGAGAGAGAGAGAGTAGCAATCTTTCTTCACAGTTTGCTTCCAAAGCACTTGCATGCATGCAATCCAAAATTAAATGTTCTGAGATAACCTCTCCCAGGCCAAGTGTTTCCAGCTAATCAGCAGGAGCTCAAGGCTTGTAAACAGTATTTTTTGTTCAAATAAACATAGTGTCTTGGTAAACATCTAGTTTAAGTCATGTAATTTCTTGAAAAGCAGCAAGCCCATAGATCAAAGTGAGCTTGTAGCCTGTGAGAAAACTCAAGAGAATGTCCAAAATTCAATGTCCTTCAATTTTTTTAAAAATGCACAGAGCTCCTGGAGACATGTACTCCTAACAACTGTTCTTTATTCATGCAAGGTAGGTCAGCAGACCTATCTGACAACAGCTGTCACCTTTGAGTTCCATAGGTGTGGTTATTATCAGTAAGGCACATTTCTGCAAACCCTCTCTCTGCCTCAGGTCATAGCAGTCCTAATAGTATAGCTTTCAGAGTTTGTTTTCAACCAACCAATAAGATCCCCGTTGACAATTTAGCCACTTGGCAAAACATTCAGATCTTTGGCGTCTCCAAGTTATTCACACAGCTTTCCAGTTTGTAGCTAGCTCACAGCCTCAACAGCATCTAAGTTGGTTGGTGAAGTTAAAACCAAGGTACATATCTTTTCCCGACTGAAT
The DNA here is from genome assembly GCF_965287045.1 of Carcharhinus amblyrhynchos. NCBI lineage: Eukaryota > Metazoa > Chordata > Chondrichthyes > Carcharhiniformes > Carcharhinidae > Carcharhinus > Carcharhinus amblyrhynchos. The sequence continues at coordinate 57,895,827 of NC_137327.1, read as the reverse complement.
TAATAGACTTTGTTTAGTCGCAACACGAATCACATCCCACCCCCCAGTGCCCCAGTGCTATTTGTATGTGCTGTCAGTTAAACAATGCCCTTCACCTGTGGATGTTATTAACATACTATTAACACATAGTCCTTTGCTGCCCAGCAGACAAACTGACCTCTTCCTGAGTGTGATTGGCTGTTCCTCAATTTAGAACATTGACACCAGGCCCCTCTTTATCCTTTCCAATAACTATATTAATTCTAACCCATCACTGCCACACATCAGCATTTCTTTGATATTCCTTCCATCTGACCAGCTTTGTTGCCTGAAACTAAACCTAGAACTTCCCCTTCCTTTTTTGGGCTTGCTGCAAATTAGTAAACAAAAATTTCTCCTGAACACATTTTAAGAATTCTGCACTAGTTTTAACACAGTTAATATTCACATAGTTCAAATCCCCTACGATTACTGCCCTATAGTTTCTGCATTTTTCAATCATTTGCCAACAGATTTGCTCTTCTCTCTCCCTCTGATCGGTGTTTATATTACAATTCCAACAATGTGATTGGCCCAGTTCAATCCTCAAGTGGACTCATTTGATGATCTTTCTAATGTAACAACCATCCTGACAGCTGTAATTGGTTCTTTAACCAACACTGTGACATCTGCCCCCTCCCCCCAAACCTTACTTTATATGCCTCTCTTTATTCCAATGGAAAACCAGTAACCAGGAATGTTGAACTGCCGTTCCTGCTATGTTTCAGGAATAGCTTTGATATTATGCTTCCAAGCATCTCTCTGTACCCTCAATTCATCTACCTTTTTCAGTAGACTCTTTGCATTGAAGTATATACCATTAATCACTGAACAATTCCTGTGTTTTCTGTTTTCTAGCTTTTGTTTATTGTGTCTTCAAGACCACTCACTTCTGCCTTCCATTTCCAACTTTGCTTCCCTCTGCTAAATTTAGATTTGGATTCTCACCTGTAACCTTGAAAAGGGGTGTCTTCATAAGGTTAGACTCAGCCGTTTGCAACTCAATTCAGCTTAATTACTGGATCCCAAACCAACTGTTTAAACAGTTTAGTTTGACAGAGATGGGAGGGTGGTGGAGCTGGGATGCCTCGCATCCTTTAAAAAGTACCTAGATAAGTACTTGGCACGCTGTAACATTCAAGGCTACGGGCCAAGTGCTGGCAACTGGGATTAGGTGGGCAGTCAATACCTTTCGTGCATCGGTGCAGACTCGATGGGCTGAAGGGCCTCCTCTGCACTGTAGTATTCTGCAATTCTGAGAATGTAACCATCAAGTAATAATGCAGGCATTGATTTAACAAATAGTATCAGTTTATTGAATAGAAGGGAATAGAAACAAAAACGCACTGACCCACTAATTTGAGATCTTCACGTTGACAGGAATCCTATCCCTGCTCCCACGAACAATGCTTCACTAATACACAGCACTATCTAGTTGCCACATGGACAGCAATTCTACCTCTGTCCCTGAGAAATGTGTTCCACTATCTGGTTCCCACACAGACAGGAATTTTATCTCTTCCCCCATGAATGAACAACACAACTTTCCCTTGGTTTCTGAGACCCTATTTATACCTAATGCTGGCATCACCCCACCTTAATTCCAAGCTGTTGTTAATAGCCAATTGGTCAATAATACTATAAGGGTTAATTTCCTTGGTTCTAGCCATTTACACACATTGCCTTAGGCATCAGACAATGGTTATATCAAGATGGTACTCCTTATCTTGGTATTGTACAAACGCCCTATTCATTAGGCCAAATACTAGATGAGTCGAGGACTGCCTAAGGGCCTCGACTGGATAGTGCAAGTTCCTTTCTCACAAGTGCAGTCACAGCATGTTTTCAGTCTCAAACTTTGATTCTAACATAGAAATGTTAGGTAGAAAAGACAGAAAGAGACACAACCTGATGATCATGACGTATTTTATCATTAATTACTAACCTCGATTTGAGCTACTTCTACTAATCTATTATTGCTTGACTGTTACTTTACAATACTACTGGTTAATATACATAAACATTGCTGGTGCTCGAATCACAAAATGGCTTCTTTTTAGATGCGTTAGGTCAAAATGGCAACTTGATCTTGTTAGTGTATTGCAGAACACATGCTGCAAAAACCATTAAAAGTTGCCAAGTTAAGTGGGCAAACTAAATCCTGCTAAACTAAAATCTAGGCCAATTTACACATCCCTCTGTCAAGTGAGCTTGAACCCATCCTCACAGCCCCAGAAAACCTCTCGGCTAAGATATTGAACCCAGCTGTGTTGAGATGTAACTTACTCAGCCTGTATGGATCTCACCTCACCCCCAAACTGGTCCCAATGCCTCAATAATCTGAAACCCTTCCTCCTGCGCCATCTCTCCAGCCACTCGTTTATCTCTAGCCTCCGATTTTTGTAATCTGGGGATCACACCTTAGTAGGTTTTGTTTTTGAATTTCTTTCGTAACTCCATAAATTCTGATGCGGGGTTTCATCCTGCTTTCTACCTGTCCTACGGTATTGATGTTGTGATGTATGTATATATATTGTATGTTGGAGTTTGGAGTGCGGACTGCCTCTTAAGAGTATAGGTCAGATGACCCTTGGGTGATTAGCTCTGCCCAGTGTGGGACCCAGTTGGGCACTCTCAGACCTTACTGTGAATGAGTACACACATTCAATAAACAGCTCCCAGTACTTCAGTATTCAAGCCTACCTTATGATTCTTCATGCCCTTCAGTTCACAGGGACATATATAATAGATGTGGACTGCAACAATTGGCTGTTCACATTCTCCCCTCTGCGGCCACTCAGTGATAACCCTGACCTTGTCATCATGCAAGCAACATAACATTTAGGATTCATGTCCGTGGTTGCAAAAACACCCGAACTATTCCAATAATTATAGAATCCACTGTTTTTATTACTTTTCTTCCCTCTTCCTGTCTTCCCCCTTTTAAAGCTGAGTCAGCAATAGTATTGTGGACTTGGGTCTGGCTGGACTCCCTGTGAGAGCCATTGTCCTCACCAGTACTGAGGCCTGTGCACCTTTGGAGAGTGAGCTGCACTCAGGGGGCTCCTGGTGCTCCTAGACTCCTTGGCAGACACCAAGGCCTGAATAGAATCATAGAATCCTACAGTGCAGAAAGAGGCCATTCGGGCCAGCGGACCTGCACCAACAACAATCCCACCCAGGCCCTATCTCCATAACCCCATGTATTTACCCTGCTAATTTCCTAGACATTAAGGGGCAATTTTGCATGGCCAATAAACCGAACATGCACATCTTTGAACTGGGTGGAAACCGGAGCATCCGGAGGAAACTCACACAGACATGGGGAGAATGTGCAAACTCCACACAGACAGTGACCCAAGGCCGGCTAAGACTGTTAAGGTCACTTAAAGCTTGGTAATATTCTTAAGCAGTGGGGTGACCATCTCCAGAAATATGCTATCCACATAGCTCTCAGCCTCATAGATCACCATGGGATCACAGGCTGCTGCTCAAACTCTGAAACTCAGAATTTGAACTCCTATTGCTGTTGATGCTTCCAGCCCATGTATCCTGGAATTCCCAATGGAACTGAATGCACATTGGATGAAACTAAGCTGCCCTGCCATGCCACGATTGATTAGACTATTAGCCAAACTTACCACAAATAAAACTAAAGATTTAAGAACTTAAGATTTAAAACCTAAAGCCTTGCACTTTTTAAAACCCAGTTTAATTATTCTAGCTTTTCATCTCGAACATTTACCTCAGTATTTACTCCTACCCCATGCCTCTTTCCGCTACTGATTTTCGTTTCTTTGGGATTTGCTGATTATTCCTCTCTGCATTGATTCTCCTTTCACTCTTTCATTTTCTGATTGTGCCCCAGCTCCTGCTCCTCTTGGGCCTTCTCAGAACCATTATAATTTATAGTCAGCTCTCCTGTTGTTCAGCTCTCCCATCCTACTGTCCTTTTAATGGAATCATAAAGTTCAAGTCAATTCAATTCATTTATCATTGACTGAAAGCATTCATCTTAAAATGTCACACAGAATAGAGCCCATTCTCCTCCCATTGAAACCAACACTGCAAGGTTGAGAGTGTGACTTATCCAAGTATCTTCACACTACCTGACCTTGAAGGTCATCAAGTTTCCAATCATATCAGATTTTTTCATTGCCTAATCCTTGCTAGATTGAAATATTTTATAACTATTAGATTATTGAACAGATTGCTGGGCAATATGTCCCATCTTCATTTGTAATCATTGTTCTCCCTGAACCATGACCTTTGCAGTACAATACTTTGATATCATCTGCTATAGTAAAAGGAACATATTGCCTAATGTATAGAGATGCCCTTCTTTTCGATATCCTCCTTGAGGCTGTGATTCAAGGCCTATTTTGCAAAAGCCTGTGAGTGTGTCAGTGTGAAGTCACTTTTATCACCATATTTCATCATTAATGCCAAGCAGCCTATCGTTTAATATTCCATATTTGAATGTCCTTACATTCATTCGTCCAGATACTATACTCCACAATGACTGGTGCGATTGTGATTAAAAGATAGAATTTTGGCGCATACGATATAATACATTTATGACCAGATTATCCATCCTGTCTTTGTTCTGTGATGGAAAAAAGTAAATACACTTATAGCCATACAATCAGAAAACTGGAAGTTATAGGTTGGAATCTAATCGAGGGGTTCAGATGGTTTATATGTAGAATTGTGGACATCCAGGAGTGAGTTACAGACTGGAATCCAATCAAGGGGTTCAGATGGTTTAGATATAGAATAATGGACACTCAGCCGTGAGTTACAGACTGGAATCTAATCGAGGAGTTCAGATGGTTTATATATAGAATAATTGTTACCTGGGAGTGAGTTGTAGACTAGAATCTAATCGAGGAGTTCAGATGGTTTATATATAGAATAATGGATACCTGGGAGTGAGTTACAGACTGGAATCCAATCGAGGGGTTCAGACGGTTCATATATGGAATATTGGATGCCCGGGAGTGAGTTACAGACTGGAATCTAATCAAGAAGTTCAGATGGTATATATATAGAATAATGGATGCCCGAGAGTGAGTTAGAGACTGGAATCCAATTGAGGGGGTTCAGGTGGTTTATATCTAGCGTAATGGATACCCAGGAGTTACAGACTGGAATCTAATCGAGGGGTTCAGATGGTTTATATATAGAATATTGAATGCTTGGGAGTGACTTACAGACTGGAATCTAATCGAGGGATTCAGATGACATATATAATGGACACCCAGGAGCGAGTTACAGACTGGAATCTAAATGAGGTGACCTGTTTTATTTAAACATAGAGAAATGTATGTGTTAATATGTATCAGTGTCAATTATAATGTTAAATCTAATTAACTGGGTGCTGTATATAATGATATATCAGAGCATGTTGTTCTGATCAGCTGATTTGGAGTGTTGATAGATAGAAGAATGGATTTCATAGAATGGGTTTTGAATTGGGGATTGTGAATGGCTTCAGTGGACTAGATGGGGAGAAAAGTTAAAGTTTATTTATTAGTGTCACAAGGGCTTACATTTATACTGCAATAAAGTTACTGTGAAAATCCCCTAGTCACCACACTCAATTGGCTCTCCGGGTCCACTAGCCTCTCTTCTCTGCCAGGAGTTGTTCACTCCAACTTCCAACAGCTCCCCACTAACGGAGAGCTGGTGGCCCGATCCAGTTGGAATGAAGGGAGGCAATGGAGGACCCCCCAGGAGGTTGGGGGTAAGGGGGTGTGTCCTTTGGGCATTGCCAACCTTGCAGTACCAGCCTGGTTCCCCAGTATTGCCCAAGGGACAAAGTGGTATTGCCCAAGGGGCACCTTGGCTCTGCCCACTAACCAACTGGCAATGCAAACAGAGTGGGGCCTATCCGGGGGGGGCGGGAGGGGAAGTGGGGGAGATTGGTGGATGTGGGAGTGTCCCACTACCACTCTGCAGTCAGAATCGGTGGCAGAGAGAGGGCAGATTGGGGCTGGCCTGGAGATATCTGGGAAGTCAGCAAATGGGAGGTGGGGGGGGGGTGGATTGGAGGGGCAGTGATGGGGGTACTATGCTGGCCAGTGATCAGGAAACCAGCAGTGTGGGGCTACAGAGCATGCGCCAATCTCCACAATGACAGATCAGCACACGCGCAGTGGCCTGCTCAGCCCTATGCTGCCAGCCTCTCTAGTGGGAATGGGCCCGTCACCTGATTTTCAGCGTGAATCTCTCTGAGGCACTCACTGACATGCAGGGTATGGGAGATTCATTCTGCAACTCCCACTAAAAAAAATGTAAAGTTACTCCTATTTTTATACAAATTTGGCACTTAGAATTATAACTTCCAAAAGGCAACTGTTAAATACTTGGGAAAGAGAAATGTGAAAGGTTTAGGAGCAAAAGCAGGAGAGTGGATCAAACTGGACAATGGGAGGGGACAGAGCTGTCTCTGACAATGCTGTTTGATTCTATGATTTTGTGCAATGACGAGGAATGGTGCAAATCCTTCCTGAAGAGTTCCTGTATCTAGCTGGTTTACAGAGGAAATATTTGTCTTACAAATTGTGCTTTGCCAGGTTCTACACAAAAGACTGGAAGCAAACCCAGTTTCCAATGCACCTGCTGAAAGACAGGCAGTGCATTGTGAAATTTGCTAGCTGACTTACTTTGCCCGACTCCATTTCTAAGTAATTGGTTTTGTTGCAGATGTCCTCTGGTACATCAGACTGGGAAATTGCACTAAAGGTCAGCTTTCTTTTGCATTGCCAAAATGAAGGTCAACTTGGCTGCTTACATTATTGCAGACAGGATGTTTCGCACCAGGATTGTTCAATTATTTTTTGACTACTGTGAAATTATGTTAAATGCCCAGGGCCCAAATTCTAAGACACTGCAAATATTAGATGGAATAAAATAGAAGATAATATAAGTGACAAACAGCAGCAGCATTATTGGCCAAGCTGTTCCAGTATAGCTACTACATTGGCATCTATCTGATAGAAAATTGCCCAGGTTTGTCCTCTCCATAAAAAGCAGAACAGATCCAACCCGGCCAGTTACCATCCTGTCAATCTAATCTTGACTATCAATAAAGTGACAGAAGGTGTCATTGACAGTGCTATCAAGCAGCACTTGTTCAGTAATAACCTGCACATTGACGCTCAGTTTGGGTTCTGCCAGTGTCACTCAGCTCCTGATTAGAACCTAAGTTCAAACACGGACAAAACAGCTGAACTCCAGAAATGAGGTGAGAGTAACTGCCTTTGACATCAAGGCAGCATTTGACTGAGTACGGCCTAGCAAAACTGAAATCATTGGCATTGGAGGGGGGAAACTCTCTGCTGGTTGTATTTATATCTGGCACAAAGGATGATGGTTGTAGTGATTGGAAGTCAATCATCTCAGCTCCAAGACATGACTGCAGGAGTTCCTCAGGGTAGTGTCCGAGGCCCAGCTGCTTCATCAACAAACATTCTTCCATCATCAGGCCAGAAGTGGGGGCGTTCGCTGATGACTGCACAATGTTCAGCATCATTCCCAACTCCTCAGATACTGAAGCTGTTCATGTCCAAATGCAACAAGCCGGCCCTTCTTCCTACACGAGCTTCCATCCCCATTGAAATCAGTGAAGGTTTAAACAACTCGCCAGCCCAGTTTCCAGCGCCACCCCACACGATGGGGATCCAGGATTCCACCCTGGATAATATCCAGACTTGGGCTGATGTCTGACAAAATAACATTCGCTTCACACAAGTGCCAGGCAATGACCATCTCCACCAAGAGAGGATCTAAACATCACCCCTTGACATTCAATGGTATTACCGTCATTGAATCCCCCACTATCAATAGCATGGGGGTTACCATTGACCAAAAGTTGAACTGGACTAGCCATTTAAATATTGTGGCTACCATAGCAGGTCAAAGAACAGGAATCCTGCAGTGAGTAATTCACTTTCTGACTCACTAAAGCCTGACCACCGTTGCCAAGGCACAAGTCAAGTGAATGATGGAATACTCTCCACTTAACTGGATGGGTGCTGTTCTAATAACACTCAAGAAGCTTGACACCATCCAAGACAAAAGTCCATTGGCACCCCTTTCACAAACATTCACTCCCTCCACCACCAACGAACAGTGGCAGTTGTGTGTACCATCAACAAAATGCATTGTAGGAACTCACCAAGGCTCCTTAGACTGCACCTCCCAAACCTGTGACCTCTACCATCTGGGACAACACAGGCAGAGATGCCTGGGACTTCCCATTCAAGTAACCCACCTGCCTGACTTGGAATTATGTGATGAATTTTACCAATCCTTCGTTGAATGGCTGGGAGGTAGGAAGGCTGATAAAATGGGGTCAGGTGGTGTCTTCATGCCACTCTGCTACTTTGCCGATAGCAGGAAGGGTAGCAGTCAGCTACTCACCATGGTGCACAACTGAGCACCACAAGTAGCTAATCACAGGCCAATATCTCCAGAGGTAGGACAGGTTTGGATCTTAAAGAGGTTCAAGATTGGTTGAGGGGAAAAGGGGCAAAGAAGTGAATGCAGCCCCTGGGGAGAAAATGGAAAAAAGAAGGAAGATGAAGGAGTTCCAAAATGAAATGGTGAGACTAAGAATATTGATAGATGAAGGAATTGTGTTGAGTCTTTAAGATCCTGGATGTCTTGGATTTGCAAGATTCAAACTCTTTGGACACTTGAAAAAAGCTAGGAATTCTCTGATGGACAATAGATTTGAGTTTATTTATTAGTCACAAGCAGGCTTACATTAACATTGCAATGGAGTTACTGTGAAAATTCCCTGGTTGCCACACTCCGTCGCCTGTTCAGGTACACTGATTTAGCATGGCCAATCCACCTAATTTACACATCTTTGGAGTGTGGGAGGAAACCAGAGCACCCAGTGGAAGCCCACACCAACATGGGGAGAGTGTATAGACTCTGCACGTACATAATTACCCAAGCCAGGACTCGAACCTAGGTTCCTGGTGCTGTGAGGCAGCAGTGATAACTACTGTGCCACTGTGAGGAAGTCAAAATGTGATGAATCAGTCATTTTGAGGCCAAATGGCTGGAGGCTGTGTGAATACTATTTATTCTAAAGGGTGTTAATGGAATCTCCAGCAACAGACGGGGGATTTTCAGATGCTGAGCTGAAAGGTTAATCTTTTCCCGCCCAACGTCAATATGTAGGCTGTTAAGTGCATGGCAAATAGTGGGGGCAAACCCAATAATGAACAAAGTTTGATGTTAGGCAGGGACATCAGGGGAGGCTGCCTCCATCAGAAGCCTCCTCTGATTGAAGCTCTGACATCCATCATTATAGTGTGCTTTGAAAGGTTGGTCATGGCATGAATTAATAGCAGCCTCCTGGACTACCTGTGAAAATTCTCTAGTCGCCACACTCCTCAGGAATGCCTGGGGAGGGGAGGTCTCTGCGAATTGGCCAGGAAGGGAAGGAAGTCATTACTGGGCCATAACAGGTAATTGCCCCCAACTTGATTTGATTCGATTTGATTTATTATTGTCACATGTATTAATATACAGTGAAGAGTATTGTTTCTTATGCACTATACAAACAAAACATACCATTCATAGAGAAGGAAATGAGAGAGTGCAGAATGTAGCATTCCCTCCCGTTCTGGAAGCATTACTTACCTCTCCTATGGTTCCCAAGGTGTAGTTGCACACAACTCCTTGCAGTGCCTCTTCCGGTCACTGAAACACTGTTCATAGAAGGACTGGAGATCTGCAGCCAATCAATACTCTTCACAGGGAATGGCATCGGGCTTGCTCCAATAAAGATGTGTTACAAACACAAATTATTAACAGTTATTTCATTGCTAAACTTCATGCCTTCAAGTTAGACTCTGCCAACAGGACACACCTAGTCATTATTAATGAGCATATCAGTCCTAGGATCTTGCCTCCTCAAATAAGCTTCTGAAAGGGAGATTGGTGTTGAAGTTGGTATTAAAAGTGAGGGTTTTGCATTTAGATGTCTGATTTGCTCCACTAGTTGGTTTTGTTAAGTAGTTGCCAAATTTTCAGCTTTCCTTATTAATCTTGGCAGTAGCTGTCAAAGCAGTGGAGCATCAAGAATTCATCTGGGAACCTCAGAGTGCTGAGATAATGGACAATGAGTTCATACAAATATTCAGAGAAGGCTGTCAATTCAGCTTTGCTGATTCAGAGCTAGTGCAGCCCACATACAGCACCAAGATTCCTCCCATTGCCACTGTAATAATACATGCTACAGATATACACTACCACTGGCTGCTCCAGTCCCTACGTGTCTTCCACATGTCTCCAGACTGTTTTCTGTCCACTCCCTGGGGTGATTATCCACGCTCAGTCCCAATTGGTCCCTCAAGCCAGGTGACCCCTTTCTGCTGCTGCCTTTAAACAAACACTACAGCCAGTCATAAGAACATAAGAACACAAGAAATAGGAGCAGGAGTAGGCCATCTAGCCCTTCGAGCCTGCCCCACCATTCAATAAGATCATGCTGATCTGTCGTGGCTCAGTTCCACTTTCCCACCCTCTCCCCATAACCTTTAATCCCCTTGCCTATCAAAAAGTTATCAACCCGCGTCTTAAATATATTTAGCGAGGCAGCCTCCACCACTTCAACAGGCAGAGAATTCCAGAGATTCACCACCCTTTGAGTGAAGAAGTTCCTCCTCAACTCCGTTCTAAACCGCCCCCCCTTTATCTTGAGGCTGTGCCCTCTAGTCCTACTGTCCCTTCTGAGCGGGAAGAGCTTCTCCATCTCTATCCTATCCATCCCATTCATCATCTTATATGTCTCAACGAGATCTCCCCTCATTCTTCTAAACTCTAACGAGTACAAGCCTGGTTTATTCAGCCTCTCCCCATAGTTCAACCCCCTCAACTCCGGTATCAGTCAAACTCAGCCTCCTGCAATCTGCTCAGAGTGGCAAAAACAAAGACAAAATATACCTTATATTGTAACTACCACCCCCAACCTTTAACAACTTGTGATGTCTTTTGGTACAAGAAACTAGTCTGATCTTTTCAAAGGCCTGCCATGAACCCATACTCATTACAGATTCTGGTCATCTGTTCCATAGCTAGGTGACTCTCTTCAAACAGGTGTTTGTGTATTTTACACTAGTAGCCCCTTGTTTGCCTCCTCCCTATTCACTCATTAAATCCCATCCCCTCAAACTGAAATGATTCCCATTTATCAATTTAAAACCTGAATCATATCTCTTGTTTCCCGAGTGAAAATAATTGCCAGTTTTTTAAGCCTGTCCTGATAATGAAGAACACTTAAGCGTCATTCTGATAGTTGTCCTCTGGATCACTAGGCCCCATCCTGGGAAGAGGTCAAAAGATGCCATCAAATTTCAGGTGCACAATGCACCCAGGTATTTGTGGAAGACAATTCGAGTTTTGTAGTGAGCTGAACCAGTGACATAGATTCAAGCCAAGGTTGTAGAGGGGACATGAGGAACAACTTTTTTATGCCAGAGGACGGTGGGTGTCTGGAATTCGCTCCAAGAGTTGGTGGTGGAGGCAGAGATCTGAATCTCTTTTAAAAAGTACCTGGAACTGCACCTTAAGTGTTATAAGCTACAAGACTATGAGCTAGGCGCAGGAAGGTGGAGTTAGAAAGGGCACCTGGGTGCCCTTAGGCTGGCATGGACAAGATGAGTCAAATAGCCCCCTTCTGTGCTGTAACTTTTCTTTCGTTCTACGGTGACAAAACTTTCCCTCTGATTTGATGATACTGGTAAGCAAGTTTTGCCAAATTTGACCCTTTGCTTTTCCTCCTCAGTCTTGAGCAGTTCTACACAGCACACCTGTGTAGCTATTTCCCCAGTGTCACTGGTTAAACCTGCACACATTTACATTTCCAACACTTGCACACATCCTTGTGTCCTCGGGAACAATACTTAAGAATTGTTCCCTCGACATCTTTATCAAAGTCACTGATGTACAAATATAAGGCAACAGCACCAATGACAGGACAGCAATTGCAGAAGGAACTAATCCAGAGATGATATGTCTGCACCTGTCCCACCCTGGAACCTTCCACTTAGAGATTGCTGCCCATATATTTGGATGCATTACAGAACTGCCTTCACCAGCTCTGATTCACATGACAGACTGTCATACCATCTGCTGCAGGATGACCTGAAGCCAACATTCAGAACATAAACACCTCCAAGGTTACAACAGCATGAAGCTTTCATGTTAGCAGCTTCTAACAAATCATCGCAGAGAACTTCTGTCACATCAGGTTATCTGCAATGTGTATTCGTATCATAGCAAGTCCAATCTCTACAGGGACAGAAAGGGTTTGCACTTAAATATGGTTTTGTTATAATCTGGCCACAGAAACAGAAGTATGAGGTGAAAATCCATTCCATTTTCACCAGCTTTTTAATACTGGGTCCAATGTTTCTTCCAACATTGTCATGTTGCCACTTTGAACTTCTTTTGTCACTGTTTCTTCCTTCTTTATTAAAACATGTAAGATCCTGAGGGAACATGAAAGGGTGAATGCTGAGAAGATATTTCCCCTTCTAGGGGAGTCCAGAACTGAGATTAAAAAGCAAGGGGTCTCCCATTTAAGACGGAGATGAGGAGAATTTGTTTTTTCTCCCAGGGATCATTAGTCTGTGGAATTCTCTTCCTCAGGGAACAGTGGATGCTGAGTTATTGGGTATATTCAGACTGCTCGTGACTTTTGCGTCATAAAAGCCAAATGCTGTAGGTGCTGGAAATCTAAAATAAAAACTGAAAATGCTGGAAGAAGCTCTGCAGGTCTGGCAGCATCTGTGGAGAGAGGAACAGAGCCAACATTTAATATGACTTTTCTTCAGAGCTGGGAATGGTAGAAACACATTGAGTTTTATGCTGCTGAATATGAGGGGAGGGACAAGTGGAGCAAAATAGATTGTGAGAGATAAGTTGAAGGTCAGCAGGGATTAAATGACAAAAGTGCCATGGAACATAAGGCAAAGAGAATGGTAATGATAGCATTAAAGACTAAAGCAGATATTAATAGCAGAATAAAGGTACTGTCTGAAAGCAAAGTAGCAGAATGTGTTAATAGCAGAAAAAGCATTACTGCTAAAGCAAAACATGGCAACGAGAATATAGGCTGGTACTTGAGGGGTGGGGAAATCAAAATGGAGTATAAAGTTTATAGTGTGAAGTTGTTGAACTCGAGGTTGAGTCCAGAAGGCTGTAAGGTGAGGTGCTGTTCCTCCAGCTTTCGTTGAACTTCACTGGAAAACTGTAGCACTAGAAAACTGGCTGAGGACACAAATGTGAACATGAGAGCAGGTTTTGTGTCATGTTTGACCCTGAGATGAGCTTGTGATCATATATTCACAGCATCACTAAGAATGCCTATGTTCACCTTCATAACATTGCGTGACTTCACCTCTGCTTCAGTTTCTCTGCAGTTGAAACCCTTCATACATGTGTGTGAAGTTGTGCAAAAAAATTTAAAGGCACCACACACTTAATAGATCATGCACACAATTCCAAAATACACTAGAGTAAAGCTTGCCTATGACACTCTGGGATCTCTACTTATCTTTAATCTGAGCATCCACAATTTTAATTGCTGCACAATTGGCAGTTATAGTGTCAGATGTCTAGGCTGTGGAATTCCTACCCTAAATCACTCCATCTATTATTTTCCCCTCATTAAAGACACTCAAAACTTACCTCTTCCTCAACCCTATTATCTCCTTACATGATTCACAATCAAATTCTAATTGGTAATGTTCCTGCAAAATTCCCTCGGGCTTTTTTTCAAACTACCTTAGAGGTGCCATACAAATGCAAGTCAATGCTGTTGCCCTGCTGCGCATTCAGCACACAAAACGGTGATGTGAGAGACATGCAGAGCTGAAGAAGAGAGCAAATGTTTGGAAAGCTATAGGAAGGAAAGACGTAGCTTCCTCAGTGCGTGAATGCTACGGGTTGCTGAAGAGGAGCAGACACCAAAGGGAAAGGCTCAACCTGTCCTCTACCAAAAGCAAACAGCAAAGACAAGGTTGTTTTATGTGTCCTTCTGAAATATTGATAACTTTTTTCTGACTCAGTGCTTTTTAAGATTCAAGAGTTAATGGACTCTTTACTGAAATCATGTTTAAAATTTTAAAAGCTTTGACTGTACGCAATCTGTTCCAGTAGAAAATCACATTGCCCTCATCTTTTACGTAAAACGAACTATTTTAAGTGTTCGATGTCTGCAGCATTGTGAGCTAGATTGCAGTGAGGCCTGTCACGTACAGCAATGTGACAGAGGGAGACAATTCTGTGAGACAGGGTAATTACAGTGAAAATGATCTCGGGTAGTTCAGCCTTTTATGAGCGTTTCAAGCGTTGAGTTTTGAGTAATCGCATTTGCTTGTTTAAAAGGGTAACTCTGTCCTTGCTTTGCAATCATTAAGCATTTGTCAGGTATTGATTCGATCTGCACTCGCTTGCCTAGCACTCCCATGCACTCACATTGTAAAAACAGGTTTCAAAAACTAGGATTGCATTTCCTGGAATTTAGAAGTTTCAGGGTCATTTGGTTGAAGTTTTCGGGGTGCTAATAAGAGATAATAGAGTCAAGAGAGGGAATTTTTGTGGAGTCTAGGACTCAGAGGCATAGGCTGGCATTTTCCACTCCCGCCTGTGGTTGACATCATGGCGAGCGGGAGCGGAAAATACCACAACAGCAAATCAGTCTCACATAAGCGGGAAAATAGATTGTAATGATCTGCTCCTGACTTCAATGGCAGTGTGCATGTTTCACCGCATCACATTTAACACAAGAATGCACAAGGACACAAGAAATAGAAGCAGGAATAGACCACCAGGCCCTTCAAGCCTGCTCTGCCATTCAATGTGACCATGACTGATCGATGCCAGCCTCAGCTCCTTTTCTGTGCCATTTCCCCATACCCCTCTATTCCACAATCTATCAAGTATTTATCCAGCTCCTAAATACTTCTAATGATCCAGCCTCCACCACCCTTTGTGGCAGAGAGTTCCAGAGATTCACCTCTATGAGAAGGAATTTCTACATACCTCAGTTTTAAATGACTAGCTTTTTATCATGTAACTATGTCCCCTGGGTGAAAACATCTCACCATCTACCCTGTCAAGCCCCTCAGGATCTCACATGTTTGAATAAGATCACTCTCACTCTTTGACACTCCAAGAAAACAGATCCTGGTTACTTAGTCTCTCTTGATAGGAGAAACCTCTCATCCCAGGAATAAGGCTGGTGAACCTCCTTTGGACTGCTTCCAATGTTACCATATCCTTTTTAAGATAAGAAAACCAAAACTGTGTGCAGGTGAGGCCTCATCAACGTCCTGTACAATTTCAACAAAACCTCCCTACTTTTAAACTCCAACCTTTTAGGCCAAAATGCTGTTTGCCCTCTTAACTACTTGTTAGACCTACCTGCTAGCTTTTTGTGATTCATGCAGTAGAACACCTAGATCCCTCTGCACTTCACACACTGGAAGTCTCTGTCTCCATTTAGATAATAATCTGCCTTTTAATTCCTCCTACAAAAGTGCACAATCTCAAAACACCCCCATATTAAATTCCATTTGCCAGGTTTGTGCCTGGAATGTCATTTCAACATATTTGAATATCATGCAAACTCATTATACTGACTGCTTGCTGGAATGCTCTGTCCACGCTGAATCAATAGACAACCAATCAGACCGGCACACTTTACCACCGTATATAAGAGGTGTGCAGCTACCAACCTGCAGATTGTTTGTGACTTTGAGGCTCATTCACCAGTCTTTTGTATTGCACATCATTAATGGGACCTCAGTAGCAGTGACAGACTCTGCAGGCAGCTACCACATGGCTTTCAGCAGGGGGACATCATCACAGACAGGCAGGTTTCTACCTACTAGACCCATGGTAATGTGGGGTGGCTCATAATGTGTCGCAGGGTAAGGGCTCAGTAGAGGGAAATGGAGAAAATGGACAGAAACAAGGGAAGATACTGCAGGGGAGGGTGAAAATGGCAAAAGTTGCCTGGGTAGTGAGAAAGGGGGTGGGGGAAAGGGTGAGCGGTGGAAGTATCCTTTGGGCCTAAATGGGGAAGACTCTCTTACAGAGAGACATAAAGGAGTTGGAGCCAGAATGGGAGGATGGCAAAGTAAAAACCATCCTTGTTTGTACATCAGTCCAGTGTTGGTTATTCCCACATATTGTGTGCAGGGAATAATTGAAATATCGGGAGCGTAGATCAGGCGTTTTTCTGGGATGATACTGGGCAGCAGATAGCAGCCAGGAGAGCCCTCTGCAGCCTACAGATGTGGAAATGCAGAGGGGCATTCAAAAGTCACAGCAAGGGTGGGTCTCTCTATATTTCACTGTGTACTAGGCTGCAATGTGGAGAGAGGTAAGGTCTACATGCAACATGGACACATGGACACATCCACCTCAAATGATTCAGGGATGTCCACCACAGTCGCAATGGGATCAAGAATTAGAGGGGGAGGCTTGGGTGGGGTTATTGATGGAGGAGGGCATGGCCTTCCAGGAGGATGGAAGCGATTGCCACAGTTAAACAAAGAGGATCCAGGCTGGTCCGGTAGTAAGATCTTTGTGTCCCATCTTGCAACCTGGAGTGATGATGCATACAAAACTAAACTGAGGAAAAATTCAGCTAAAGGGGGCTGTGAAGACCATTTGGAGGTTGGTGTACTGCACCAGGGAGCCAATTGAAGGGGGATCCAACTGAATGTTTTTTTCCCCAATTTTTAATTATTATTTATTTACAGGATGTGATCATCGCTGGCTAGGCCAGCGTTTATTGACCATCCCTAATTGCCCTTGAGACGAGATGTACATCTGAGACATGTTAGGAGCCTTTCAGTGACAATGCGGGGAATGAGAAGGGTAAAACAAATAAACAATTTCATGAATAGTGGCATTAAATGATAACCTTGCATTAATCCTTTATTCCCAGTGTCGATATTCCCCAGAGCGATACCAAGGTCAGGAGCAATTGGGCAATTAGACAAGCTGCAGATGTGTGTTAAAGGCAGTAGCTCAGAATCTTGGCACTGGCAGGTTCAAGTATCACATTCCACCCCCTTCCCCCCAACCCACCCCAAACTCAAATAATCTCAGTTCCTCATTACACATGAGTCCTCATGTTTATTCCAAGTATTGTGGTGTTCAAGTGCAATGAATGAGGATCCCAGACTGAACACAGCACATCCAAGCATCTCAAAGCAGTTGGTCATTTGAGGAGTGGTGGAGGAAGAGAGGTGTGTGTGGGGAGCACCTTGATGCATTTATTGCTCTGACCAGGATTTCAATGGTGAATAGGTGCCGATGCTGGAAAGGCCTTGAAGCCACAGACAATTAGCAGTCTCTTGGCTATTGTGGACCATGCTGACTCTAGTCTCTCATTGCTGCAGCAGAGAGGAGACCTTCAGAAAGATGGAGGCTGGATTTATTGCATACAGCAAAGAGAGAGGGTGGGTAAGATTATGACAGTAGCACAAAGGTCACCAAAGGGAGGAGATTCACTTTCATGAACAAGGGGCAACAGGGCACCCCCCCCCCTTTGATGTACAAAAATGACTTATGTATGTTGCTCTCAAGACCCAAGGTGTACACAACACATATTGGAAGAGGTAGCGCCGCTCACCTTTCCACATTCCCAGGGATCGAATGGCTTACATTTTCCACATTCTGCAGGAGGTGACGCCACAAGGACTTGGACTCACTCATTCCCACTGGTTCTGAAAGTCACCACTGCTCTTATTTTCAATGTGAGTGGCTCTTTCCAGGTCTCCATTGGGGATCTCAATGGGATCTTTCAAGCTTTCCCACACAAGTACATTCATGAGGCAGCTTTTTGCCCAAGCCTCACAATTATGTTGAGTTCTCTAGAGATCAGGCAAGCTAAGATGCCAGAGCACTGGGCTTTGCTGTAACTTCCAGCAGTGACACCTGTGCGGCAGCCACAAATCCAGCTGAGGGAAGGTACAATGAAACTCATCACTACCCGAACATTGGTGGAGTTCACCATTGGCATCTTGAAGATGTAACTGATACCTTGACAAAAATGGTGGAGCAATCCACTACACTCCCCACACAATTACCGGATCATCATGTTGTGCTGTGCAGTGTACAATCTGATTCTGCAGAGGGGGGAGGACTTGCCAGATGCTGACATTGAGGAGCTGCGTGCCTTCTCCAATGGGGAGGACATTCAAAATGATGAGAGTGTTGAGGTCAAGGAAGCTAGTGAAGAGGCCATAACCTGAGCCAGATGAGGCAGGCAGCAACGTGAGGCCTTCATAGCCACCAGATTCCATGAGGAATGTGACAGGTTACAGTAAGCATCCTGTTGGACAAGTGCCTTCTATTATGGGCGTACATGAACACCAGCATTTCAACCATGCTTCTCATAGTACCTATACATTAGGCTCACCTTGTATGGACCTTTAAAAGGATGATGAAGCCTCAGGACCTTATGTCTTTGCAGAAGTGGGATGCTAACTGGAGGAGAGAGTCCTAGCATCAAGCATCAGAAAGTGTTTCCTCTTCGAGTGTCTCTCTAGCATCCCGGTCTTTGCAATGGACTCGTAGAGATAAGAGTTATTCTACAATCTGAACTGTATACCTTCAGTCTGACAAAGCTCCTCAAGGAGATCCACATCCAGAAACAAGTCAATGCATTCTTTGGAACCTCGATGGTCATGCTTGGGAGCAGGCAGCCGAGGAGACTATGCAGGTGTTAATCCATTTTGAGATCACTCAGTGTGACCCCCACTCCATTACGTTGACATCCAGCACTCTCAATCAGGGTTGTGGACCTGATCCTTCAATGGAGGTGGGACACTTGAGGATTAGAATGCTCACACACTTGTCTGCCAGACATTACAAAGCCTGTTCTTTCACAAAGACAGCCTATCCTCATGGCCAGGCCCTGCAAACTCCAAAATGCAAAGACAGCAAGGATATGCTTCATTGATAATAAAGAGCACACATCAACTTCACTACATCCTTTCCCCTATCCCATTGCAGCTCTCAACATAAGAGTGGGCATGCACTGCGGTGATGTGGAAGCAGACAACACTAACCAGAGGCCCGTGGTAATGACATCTGTGATACATTGCGGGGAGGCAAGAACCATGGTGTCACACCTGATTGACAACAACATGACTCATCATGAAAAGGAGGCATACACAAGAGGAGATGTGAAATGGGTGTGTCTATCTACACTGTTGAACATGTTATACATGTGAGTTGCCTCCATGCCATCATCAAAGCCCTAATATTTCTTAAAGTTCCTAACCCTGGTGCTACATCTTTGTTCTTCCTCAATATCCACAGTGGAGGTGGAGGCTGCCTGCTAACCACAATGCCTTGTTGTGTGTGATGAGTTTGGAGGGCTGAGACCTGAGAGGGACCCTCGCTAAAATTGGGTGTCCTGATGTGGGGCAGGTACACCCTCCACGGCCTATGGGGGTGGAGCTGAACACTCCAGGAGTCACGTGGGTGGATGGCACCAAGATGTCCAGCTGCTGCTCCTCATCCCTAAGGGACCCAGGCTAGGTGCTTGAGGAGAAGGGGCAGCTGGAGTGAGATCAAGTCGCACCACCCCACACCTCTCACATAGCCACTGATGGATGCCACCAATGTCTGTACCAATGGAGTGCAGCTTCTGGCGTAGTGCAGGACCACTGTCCTGGCCTACGATCGCCATGGCATCTGGCATCCTACCAGTGTTGACCTCAGTGCATTGCCATGCCAACACCTCAAACTTCCATTGTATGTTAATGCCTGAGGAAAGCAGACATCATTTCCTGATGGTCCGATGGTTGTTCGCCGTCTGACTCATACACAGCAAAATCCTGGCCTCCAGCAATCTTCCAAGTACCATGTGACCTCAGATGTCCCTGCCTCCACCTGCCGTGACCCCGCGACTGCTTAAGAACTGGACTCCATTGAAGTATGTGTCTCTGCACTGGTGGAGGGGGCAGGGGAGCACTGCGACAGGTCTTATGGTGCTATCCTTTGGTTCCCCACCTGATGGTTGGTAGGAAAGTAGCAGCCTGCTGGAACTGAATCGAGGCAGTCCCTCCTTCTAGGAATTTCAGAATGCCCTTCAAGGGACAGTGTCCTGGGAAATAAAGTAGCATTTAAATGTGTTTAGCCCATTGGACGCCCAACTCCCCCAGCTCCCAGGAACTTCCAACCCTCGGGCCCAGCGAGAATCACTGCTGGTCTCCATTAGTAGATGGGCATGCCGGGGAGAGGTGGGGGGGTGCGGGGGAGGGGGGATCTCAGACGCCATTAAAGCCCCTGTGTCATTGGGGACATGGTCAGGCTGTGCCCATCTGGCAGTGCCCATCCTCACATTGCCAGTTGGGCACTACCAGCGTGCTGGGGTAGGGCCAGAGTGAGGGCTATGATGGGGAATCGTGAAGGGGTGAGTATGAAGGAGGGATGTCAGAGGACATGAACAGACAGCATGTAAGGATCATAAAGAACGACCCACTGGGAGGGCCCCACTGCTGATGATCAGGCAGTCGGTCAGAAAATATGTCACTGATAAGGTGGGGGAGGGGGGCATGTGGGGTGTGTCCTGATATCTGTGGGAGGAGGGAGGAGGTCTCTCAGTGCACTGTAAGATCTGGGCAACATTTCAAAATGGTGCACAATCTCTTTGCAGCCAGGCTCACCTGCGTGCTTAGGCCCTACCCCTCCCAGAACTAGTGTGCAATTCACTACATGCCCAAAAATGGTTAAGCGTGGGACGATTGCAGTCTGGACTGTGCCAAACAGACTGGCGTGGCTCACTCCGGTTTTCTCGCTGTTATGACATTTAATCATTTTTTTGGGAAAATCGCAGTCCTAGTTCATACTGAAGGGCCCTCTCCTGTTCCAAAGACATAAAGGGACAACCTCGATGATAAATTGGCTAGAAACCAAGAAGTTTATTTATGGAGTTGCCAACCCACCTGGAGCCTCCGGGAATTAAAGATCAATTTCCAGGACATTGCAGTGTGTGACCCTGGAGAAAAATCATCCACGCATTAAAAAAGGGACTTCTTTTTATCATTCTTTGATCATTTCTCTTCACTAGATATGAAGATATTAAAAAGTGGACAAGGGAGGCAGGGGATGGAGGGAAAGGCTTTTTAACTGACAGTCAAGCACCATCCAATTGGCTATTGAGTATTTTTGATTTTCAACTGGTTCAGGAGAAATTGCATGATAAGGATGGATAGCTGGCCAAATAATGGCCGGACCGTGTGTTGGGGGTTGGACAAGTTATGTGATGAAACCTCCAGGAATACACTTACTCATCATTGGCAACCTTACTTAGGCTCTGACAAAGGGTCATCTCGGCTCGAACTGTGAACTCCATTCTCTCTCCACAGATGCTGTCAGACCAACCGAGATTTTCCAGTGTTCTCTGTTTTTGTTATTTAGCTATGAATGTACAGACACAATGACGGAACAGCACTGTACGTAACTGCCCTCCCCCACCGCCACCACCGCCCCCCCCCCTCCCCAGCCATTTAAGCTGTTAAAGGACAGATGCAATGGCATGAACATACAAAGAAGAACAAAGAACAAAATCAGCCCGGGAAACAGGCCGTTCGGCCCAACGAGCCCGCGCCGCCATCTCAACACCACCAGTCCCCCTCTCCACCCACGACCCCTGTCTAATGTCTTATGACCATCCAGATTGAGGGAAACTGATTTAGGGACAATTTATTCCTGCCAATCAGCCTAACAGCACATCTTTGGGGTGTGGGAGGAAACCAGAGCACCCGGAGAAAACCCACGCAAGCACGGGGAGAATGCGCAAACTCCCACAGACACCGGCTCAAATCCATGTGTCTGCACAGCAATCAGCGATAGTCACTGAGCTGTCGTCTTGCCCAGTATCTGGTCCAGTTTAGGCACACACTAACGACATGAAGCACTAGGCCAATCTCGAACAACCAAGAGCAGCCCCAGTACGACCCATCGCGTGTATGCCCCTCGTTGGACACGAGGTGGACCGACTTAAAACCTGTGAATGAAAAGAGAAAAAACATTATTATCATACCATACCCATTTACATTACCAGGGACGCCCCAATGCTAATGACCCTTATTTAAAAGGTTCTCTTATATCCACCCATCTCCAACCCAGTCATGTGCCTGTCTAAGTTACTCTTAAATGACTCTAGTGTGTTTGCCTCCACCACTTTACTTGGCAGAGCATTCCATACCCCCACTACCCTCTGTGTGAAAAACCTCCCTCTAATATCTGTGTTGTACCTCTCCCCTCTCACCTTAAGTCCATGGCCCCTTGTCCTACGTGTCTCTATTATAGGAAATAGCTTACCTCTGTTTACTCTATCTATTTCCACGACACTGTTCCCTGAAAGGCATTCTGAAATTCCTGGAAGGAGGGACTGCCTCGATTCAGTTCCAGCAGGTTGCTACTTTCCCTCCATCCATCATTCCTGTGTTGCTCTGCTTGGCAGCAGAAGCACAAATCAACGTGGTCTCTGCCAGTTGGGTGTGCCAGAGCCTCAATAAATGGCCAGTGGCACCTTGCTGGGTATCCTCAGTCAGGTACTGCAGTACCAAGGAAAGTGTGACAGCCTTTAAATGGCTGTTTCTGATGGGGCCACCCTGCACAATAGTCACTGAGGTGTTAACAGATCATGTTCAGGGTGATTCAGCAATATCTTTGCAGCTTGATTTGAGAAGAGGAGCTGTTGGTGGCACTGCTTCTTTCAAGCTGAGTGTGTCACCTCTCTCTGCAGATGTGGGTGTCTACGGGTGCTGGCATGAGGGTGTGTCAAGGCTTGCAGGTAATCCCAGGTAAGTCCTACTCTTTGTAAAACACTTGGAAATTCCCGTTGGTGCCTAGGATGATTTTGGGGCCAAAAAGACAAGTATTTCCTCCAAAAAACCAGCATGAACAATGTTCCTCATGTTTCTAAGACTGGTAACTGCATTGTTCTCATTGCCATTACCAGCACTATGTTGCCCTTGGCTGGCCTGGAACACTCATGCCGGTGGCACACAGAGATCGCAATGTCTAACACAGCACCACAATGTCACTTTTTTATGTGGGTTACGGGCGTCACTGGCTAGTCCAACATTTATTGTGCATCCCTAATTGCCCTTGAGAAGGTGGTGGTGAGCTGCCCAGTGACAGTGAAGGAATGGTTATACATTGCCATGTCAGGATGGTGTGTGACTTGGAGGGGAACGTCCAGCTGCTTATGTGCCCATGTGCCGTTGGCATGAGACACACAGAGACTGCAATGCCTATCACAGCACCAGCAACATCACTGCAAAGAGCTCTCAGCCTGGAGTATTAGCAGCCAGATATGTCTCAGAGATAGAAAGTAGTTTCTCAGTGGTGGCAAGAAAGGATAAAGTGAGGATATATCAGGTGTGGAAATGGGGTTACCAACCACCCAGGAACATGTCCTGGTATTTCTTGATTTAAAGTTTAACCTGGACTCTGTCGTGTAGAAGGATTGCTGGAGCATAAAACTATTGGAGTGGATTTTACCTGTCCTCTGGGTTGGGAGGTGGGCAGGTCTAATGAAATAGTAAGGGTGGAAGGAGGAGGAGTACCCAGCGGGGAAGGTGGAGAGTGGGTCTCGCAAACAGATATTAATTGAGCCCTTAAATGACCAACTAAGGGCCTCTTCCCACTGCCAGTGATGATGGAGCCACTCTGTCTCATGGGGAAACAAACATCTCCCACCCATTTAACATGGCAATGCCTGCCCCCACAGCAAAGGCTCCTCCAAAACTCACCAACCACCACCTTTTCTCCCCACACTCCCCCTCCTACCTGACTGATTCATTAATTTCCCCCAGGCTCGACTGAGCTGCCAAGACATCCATTTCCTCCAGGTGCAGTCCCATCAGTGACCACCACTCCTGGTGGCACTGCTGAGACTGCTGCTCACCCAACCTCTCCAATTGGCTGGCAGTTCCTGGGCACAGGTGGCAATCCTTTAAAGGGACAACAGGCCTGATGGCAACCAATCAGTTGCTGAACCCTGTAAAAGTGGCCGTGGGTCTCACTCTTTCTCTCTCTACACTCCTCAGTAAATGCTGGAAGTTTCCTCCTTCACTAGCTGACTCTGCCATCTAAGCTCACTCAGCTTGTCATTAAATTAAACTTGCAATGAATTTAAACTCCGAACTCCTCGCAGCACACAGGTTGTCCACAATATTTTTTATATTTTTCATGGCATGTGGGCATCACTGGCTAGCCCAGCATTTATTACCCATCCACAATTGCTCTTGAGACGGTGGTGAGCTGCCTTCTTGAACCGCTGCAGTCCACATGGTGTAGATACACCCAAAGTGTTGTTAGGGAGGAAGTTCCAGGATTTTGACCTAGTGACGGTGAAGGAACAATGATGTATTTCCAAGTCAGGATGGTGAACAACTTGGAGAGGAACTTCCAGGTGGTGGTGTTCCCATGTGCCTGCACTTGCCCCTCAAGGTATTGGAAGTCACGCATTTAGAAGGTGCTGTCAAAGGAGGCTTGATGAATTCCTGCAATACATCGTGTGGATGGTACACATTGCTGCCACTGTTTGTTGATAGTGGAGGGAGTGAACATTTGTGGGTGGCGGGCTGCTTTGTCCTGAACGGTGTCAAGTTTCTTGAGTGTTGTTGGAGCTGTGCTTATCCAGGCAAGTAGAGAGAATTCCATCACACTCCTGACTTGAACTTTGCCGACAGTGGACAGGCTTCAGGGAGTCAGGGAGGTGAGTTATAGCCACAGGATTCCCAGCC
The DNA here is from genome assembly GCF_965287045.1 of Carcharhinus amblyrhynchos. NCBI lineage: Eukaryota > Metazoa > Chordata > Chondrichthyes > Carcharhiniformes > Carcharhinidae > Carcharhinus > Carcharhinus amblyrhynchos. The sequence goes on along the minus strand of NC_137327.1, from coordinate 57,870,991 downwards.
TCTGACTATTATAGCCACAATATTTTTCTGGCTAATGGGAGGTCCACCTTGAGATGCTGCTTGGTGCCATGAATATTGCAGTTGTGGGTGAGGCACCAACATCCCCTATATAAGGGGGGTGACAGGAGAATTCCTTTTCCATTTTTCCAGCATCCCGGACCTGTGGTGTTACTTGAGCCAGATGGTCCCAGGCACACGCAGTCCAGCACTCCCAATGGGAATATTGATTTTCAGCACAAATGTCTTGAGGAAAGTTGTAAAGAAATTATATTACTCATTCCTTTCTCCCCTGTAACCTGCAACCTAATGCAATCACTTTACTAGAGATCTCATCTATCTGCTGCCTATTTGAGCAATATCTCCCCCACACTCCCCTTCAAATTACCATTAGGCTATGGTCCCCCTGCATCAACCTACTCAGGCGTGGCATAACTTTACAACTTCAGACAGGGAAATGAGGGGATGAGCAGAGGTGGTGGTTGGTGTGTGAGGGAGAGTATTGTGTAGGTGGAGGGTGGGATGGTTCTTCTGACCTGATGCGGAAAAGCATGTTGGCTTTTCTCGGCAAGTAACAAAGCTGGCCTGGCTGAAGAGTTCTCAATTCTAACGTTGCCAGCCACTGTTAACATGATTCAAATGATTAAAGTCACATCACAGAAGGAAACCATTCAGCCTGTCAAACCCATGCTGTCTCTCTGTAAGGGTAGTTTTTAGCCCCACTCCCTCTCCTTTCCCCCATGTCCTTCCACATTTTTTTTTAATAAAGTCCTTTTTGAAAGCGATGATTGTGGCTACCTTACTTCACTCTCAATATTCGCCAGATACTAACCACAGACAGAATAAAAACATTTTCCTCATGTCATGTTTCGTTCTTTTGCCAATCATCCTATGGGTCTTCATCTGGTTCTTAAGCTTCCTGCCAATGGGAATGGTTTCTCCCTAACAAGACACCTCATGATCTCAAACACCCCCATTAAATCTCTTCTCCACCTTCTCTTAGCAAAGACCAATCCCAGTTTCTCTAATCTATACATGTAACCAAAGTCTTTCATCCCTGGAGCCATTTTCTGCCCTTTCTAAAGCCCTCACATCCTTCCTAAGTGCTAGCACCCATGACTGAAAGCAATATATTAGTTGTGACTGTACCAGTATTTTCTTAAATTTCATAACCTCTTTGCTTTTATAATCTGCCGTGATTTATAAAGCCTAGGATTCTGGATACTTCGTGAGCTATTTCCTTAACCTGTCCTGCTACCTGCACTGGTTTGTGGACATATACTTCAGGTTACTCTGTTCCTGCACCCTTTTCAGAATCTAGAATAATTGAGACAGTGTAACTCCTGACACTGAGCTGGAGGAATTATGCATGTGCAATCTGTACCTAATGTGTCCATCATTGCAGGCGTGGTTTACCCATTTCAGAAATCGTTGGTACTCACAACAAGTGGCTGCGGTGGAGTAGTCAATCCAGACTGGTCTTTCAGATTCAGGCCAGCTTAATGCAAGACACTTCCTCAGTGTTACTAATCTACAAGCCCTCCATGCAAACTGTTCCAGCTGTCTCTATTTATAGGACAATCAATGTCACATGTTTAACTGGTGATTCCTTTAACAGAATATTTGGGACGGCACGGTGGCACAGCGGTTAGCACTACCGCCTCACAGCGCCAGGTGGCTGGGTTCAATTCCCAGCTTGTATCACTGTCTGGGTGGAGTTTGCATATTCTCCCCGTATCTGGGTTTCCTCTGCGTGCTCTGGTTTCTCCCACAGTCCAAAGATATGGGGGTTTGGTGGTTTGGCCATGCTAAATTGACCCTAAGTGTCAGGGGGACTAGCTCGGATAAATGCATGAAGTTATGGGGATAAGGCCTCGGTAGGAGTGTGGTTGGTGCAGACTCAATGGGCCAAATGGTCTCCTTCTGCACTGTAGGGCTGTATGATTCTTACCATATACTGTGATTAATTTTACATTTACAGATTCCCCTCATTTCTTTTTTTTAAAATTAAAGCTTTGAAAGAAAATTTTAAAAAATTAAAAAAAATCCCTTCAAATTGAAAGAGGAATAAATGATCTCACATTTCCATGTCAATGAATGCCATAATTTCTTTACCAAATATAAATAAGCCGTTATAAAAACAGAAATTAGTTTTCCATTTCAACATTGTAAGACCTTCTTCTAAACATTGAATAATTTCTTAGAGCAGATACTTCTTTTTGTAAAACAGTCTGACAGCTGGTGATTTGTGTTAACTCACTGTTTTGGAGATTTCCCTTCTCTCCAATATTTCTTTTATGTCAGCTAGTTCTAATCTTAGCCTTTCCTCAGTTAAATTCTTTGTTGAATGAAACAGGTTTTCTACATAATGTTGAATGTGTAAACATTCCCTCTTGTATGAAATTTCTGATAATATCTTGGAGAAATAAACCCCCATATCCAGTGCTTCAATTCCAGTGTTTCAGCAGCTAATGTGCTTTTAATGGCTCTTCTTACTTTCTTGGACTCCCAAACCAATGGACAACACTTCTCATTTTTTTCCCACTAAGAATACGATAAACCCTTGCTGTGCTAGTACACCCATCTGGGGAGGTTGGCACGAATAACTTCACTAAAAATAACCAACCTCATATCTTCTGGCTCACCCACGGCTGGGAACTTGAGCACGCATCTTTCTGAGCATAAGTTCTTTCATGTTTTATTTGCTCTCAGAACTTCAGCAACTGAAGCATGTTTCACCTTACTGCTTAGCTCTAACACTTCATAGCTAGTGTCAGGTCAACCTTCAGTTGTGCTATCAAACTTCTGAGTCGTTCCATTTTTCCCTTGGTAGCTGGCTCCTCTTTTTTTGTGAGGATCTATCCCAAGTTATGGGGATGTGTTAACACTTTCTAGATAAGGCTGATGATTCAGTGTCACTCCTAAGTGTTTTGCTTAATGTCTAAACCAATGTATTTTAAAGGCCCCTGAAATCTAGCTTCCTTCCTTGAATTCCTTCTTTATCTTCTTGATTGCCCTATTCCTCAAATCAAACAGAACCTCCCCACAGGAAATTATAAACATGCATGATGAAAATTCCAGTTAGTTTCTCCTTATAGTACCTGTAGAACATTGTGGAGTCTGCCTTTAACTGAATGCAATCAGTCCTCAATAGCACAGACCTGGAGAAAAATAATATATTTGTTCAATCATAAGCACACTTATTGAATTTCCACCGCTTTCCATCACTAGCTTCTTTGGACAGTTTTTAAGAACTTTGAAATTTTTCACCTTGTAAACATACAGCCTTTATGTCGGTCAATTTATTCTCCCAGGAATATGATACCAAAATAGCCAAGTAAGCCCTCAAACTTACTTTCCCTGCAGTAGGTGAGTCTGCTCGAACATCCTGATCCCCTAATCAGACTTCAAAGCCTCGAGCTACTAATTTTGCTTCAGTCTTGCCTGGGGGTACCATTTTTATGCAGATCCACCAGTGAGATAAAGCTGGCACCCCCTGTCAGTATATACTCCAAATTCCTTCCAACTTTCTAACTCTCTGTTTTCTTAGCTTATTTTCCAGTTTATTAGCAGCTATCAAAATCGCTCGATTATGAGGATTTTTTCTGAGATTGCTAGTTTACTGTCTGGGCCTCATTCATGTCAAACTATAGCTTCTACTTTCATTCCTGTCCCTTTCTGGATATGACCTTTCTCCCATATGAGAAGAAGTTAGTTCACAATTTATGTTTTTTTCTGGGAACACAGCAACTTTCTGGTTCAACATCACAACTGATACTATGCTTTTTGGGTTTTCACATCTTTACCTCATTTTCCCAATCTATAGATTTTGTGTCTTGTCCTTCATCCTGCATGTTGAGCCAGTTTTTGTATTTACCAGAGGCTTTTCCTGCTCTCCAAGTATAGTAGCATCCCTCCACACACTGCTCCCTCCTGGCATGTATACTACCATTGTGCCCACTTTAGGTAGTTGCCCTTTTGAACAAGCAGCATTATCCTGTGCCTCAGTATTATGTTATTCATAGTCTGCCAACTTTGTTTCTTCCATCATCTGCTCCCCAGAACTACCCAGTGCACGCGTATGTGAGGTACAAGGTGCTTCCTCATTTTCAATGTGCAGTTCAGGACCTGTGAATGTATAGTCGCTACCAATCAATCATGAAGAATGTACCCAAACAATCTGATTGCCATATTGCACGGATACTACTTGTACATTATTCCCTATTCCCTTGCCAGAATCTTGCTATCCTTTTGGCCTTCCCATACTGAACTGTGTTCACATTTCCCATGTTGATAGTCTTTTGATACTAACAGGGGTTCAATTCTGGGCGAAGGATTCTTGCTATCCACTTGCTACCCCCACCATCATCACCACATCCTACCGACTGGCTCACACCCACTGGCTCCCACTCACTGCGACCAACTCACTGGCGTCATGGTTCTGCATTTCAAAGTGGGTGGTGAGATACGACCTTTCTCAGTAACCAGATAAGCAGCCAGAGTCAGGTTTAAATAGCTACCATCAGGAAACAGCTTACCTAGATGACTAAGAGAACAGTGGAGGTATATAGATTTTAATTCCAAGAGTCATAGAGCACGAGAGATGCAGGCAGCCCAAATACACAAAGGGGAAATCAGAGAGGAACGTGGGTGTAATTGCCAGCGCCTGCAAAAGCAATCAGGCTAGTTTAACATCTCACAGCTGGTGGCCAGTTTAACACTAACAGCCAAGAACACATTGTAACATTTAAGAGCTTAGAGCCAGGTGGCTCCTCACACCATTTCAAATCAAAATTATACTAAACTGTGCTGTTTCAAGTTGAGACACCCTCGCAGATAACATTTGCATTATTCATGACACTGGCTCATTGCTGCCTACCCTCTTGCCATTTGCGCACTATGTCCTGCTTGCTCATTGTCTCCAATTTGGCACCGCTCTCCCCATGTGGTGGTGTGGGCAGCAAGTGGGTGGCAAGGGCTCAGGTCAGCATCAGACATTAAATATAAAACAAACCGGTTTCAAACCTCCTGTAGTTAATCCCGTCTCTGTATAGGAATTTTAATCTAATTTGGTTGGCCTTGAAATTGAACCACCATTGAATCCTCTATTCTCAATTTCACAGCATTTTTATTTGCATTTGCCAAGAGAGTGACTGGGAATGACTGTTTTCCAGAATTTCTTTTAAGGCTGCAGCCATTTGATCTCTGCCACAGTCTCCCCCTCACTGCTGCTCTCCTGCGCAGTCATTCTCCCCGTCACTGCCGCTCTCCTGAAAAATAATAGTGTCCCCTTCACTGCCCCTCTCCTGTACAGTCACAGTCTCCCCCTCACTGCCCCTGTCCTGTACAGTCACAGTCTCCCCCTCACTGCACCTCTCCTACACAGTCTCCCCCTCACTGCCCCTCTCCTGCGCAGTCACAGTCTCCCCCTCACTGCCCCTCTCCTGTACAGTCACAGTCTCCCCCTCACTGCCTCTCTCCTGTGCAGTCACAGTCTCCCCCTCACTGCCCCTGTCCTGTGCAGTCACAGTCTCCCCCTCACTGCCCCTCTCCTGTACAGTCACAGTCTCCCCCTCACTGCCCCTCTCCTGTACAGTCACAGTCTCCCCCTCACTGCCCCTGTCCTGTACAGTCACAGTCTCCCCCTCACTGCCCCTCTCCTGTACAGTCACAGTCTCCCCCTCACTGCCCCTCTCCTGTACAGTCACAGTCTCCCCCTCACTGCCCCTCTCCTGTACAGTCACAGTCTCCCCCTCACTGCACCTCTCCTGTACAGTCACAGTCTCCCCCTCACTGCCCCTCTCCTGTACAGTCACAGTCTCCCCCTCACTGCCCCTCCCCTGTACAGTCACAGTCTCCCCCTCACTGCCCCTGTCCTGTACAGTCACAGTCTCCCCCTCACTGCACCTCTCCTACACAGTCTCCCCCTCACTGCCCCTCCCCTGTACAGTCACAGTCTCCCCCTCACTGCCCCTCCCCTGTACAGTCACAGTCTCCCCCTCACTGCCCCTCTCCTGTACAGTCACAGTCTCCCCCTCACTGCCTCTCTCCTGTGCAGTCACAGTCTCCCCCTCACTGCCCCTCCCCTGTACAGTCACAGTCTCCCCCTCACTGCCTCTCTCCTGTGCAGTCACAGTCTCCCCCTCACTGCCTCTCTCCTGTGCAGTCACAGTCTCCCCCTCACTGCCCCTCTCCTGTACAGTCACAGTCTCCCCCTCACTGCCCCTCTCCTGTACAGTCACAGTCTCCCCCTCACTGCCTCTCTCCTGTGCAGTCACAGTCTCCCCCTCACTGCCCCTGTCCTGTGCAGTCACAGTCTCCCCCTCACTGCCCCTCTCCTGTACAGTCACAGTCTCCCCCTCACTGCCCCTGTCCTGTACAGTCACAGTCTCCCCCTCACTGCCCCTCTCCTGTACAGTCACAGTCTCCCCCTCACTGCCCCTCTCCTGTACAGTCACAGTCTCCCCCTCACTGCCCCTCTCCTGTGCAGTCACAGTCTCCCCCTCACTGCCCCTCTCCTGCGCAGTCACAGTCTCCCCCTTACTGCCCCTCTCCTACACAGTCTTCCCCTCACTGCCCCTCTCCTGTACAGACACAGTCTTCCCCTCACTGCCCCTCTCCTGTGCAGTCACAGTCTTCCCCTCACTGCCCCTCTCCTGTGCAGTCACAGTCTCCCCCTGACTACCCCTCTCCTGTGCAGTCAGTCTCCCCCTCACTGCCCCTCTCCTGTACAGTCAGTCTCCCCCTCACTGCCCCTCTCCCACACAGTCGCTAGCCCCCACTCTCTGGCTCCTGCTCCCTGGTTCCTGCTCACTGATTCTGGCTCACTACTGCCTACCCTCTTGCCATCTGCTCACTGTCTCCTACTTGTTCATTGTCTCCGTTTTGCCACCCCTCTCCTGCGCGATCACAGTCTGCCGCTCACTACTCCTCCCCTGAGCTGTTTCTGCCTCCTTAAATGCACTTTGTTCTCAATCACAGTCGCCCACCCACAAATCTTCTACCAAGCTGTCGCTTTCTCCTGTCCAAGCCCTCACTTGCTGTTCCTCTCCCGCACTTATAACATAAGTTACTCACAGAGGACCCAGTAGACTCTCCCATTTCACAGGAATGCAATACAACATAGAACACTGGAATAGGAATTCTAGACTCAGACCAAGGCATTGAAGATGGATTCAAACCATCGCAGATGGTGGAATTCCAATTAAATTAATAAAATCTGGAATTGAAAGCTAGTTTCTATGGTGACTGTGAAACCATCATTGATTGTCTTAAAGAAAAATCTGGTTCACTAATGTCCTTTAAGGAAGGAAATTTGCATCCTTATCTGGTCTGGCTTACATGTGATGCACAGAAGTGTGGTTGACTCTTAACTGGTCTCTGCACTGGGCAAGCAAGCTATTCAGTTCCAGGGCACTATGGATGGGCATCAAAAGCTGGCCCAGCCAGTGATGCCCACACTTCATGAAAAAATAAAAAAAAGGATAAAGGAAAGCAGAACATTGTCTAATTAAATTGTTAAAAGATCTCCCATCAGATCAGGGAAGTACTGCCATGACAGTCACATCTCGAAACAATTGTCTCAGGAACTGTCCCAATTTCCTGCAATGATTTTCTGACACAAGCTGATTAGATATAATCGTGTTGCTAATAAAAGGATGGGTGTTTTTTGTGGAAGAACTCGCGTTGTCTGCAGTTTCCAGTTCAAGGTGCAATTCCTTTCAGGCTGTCTTAATCTATGTCATATTTGATGTAGGTAACTGCCTGGGAAGTCCCAGGCACTACAACTATATGGGGAATGCACCCCTTATCGCCGCAGCATTGCCAAACTCAGCTGGAATTCTCCAACCTCGCCAGCAGCTAGGATTCTCCAGTCCTGCCGCAGTGAATGGAGTTTTGGCTGAGAGCCAAATTCTCCATTCTCACCGGCAGTGGTAGCAGGGCGAGCAAGATTGGAGAATCCCGCCTCAATCTTTCAAACAAAATAAATCTCTGTGTATTTCTCTGCATTAAATCTCATCTGTTTTGTGTCTGCCCTTTTAATCAGCTTCTCTATGTCCTCTGAAAGTCAGTCACTATCCTTATTGTTCAAATGTGTTTCCATTTTCTGGGTGAACTGCATTTTTTGAAATTGTACCCTGTACACTCAAGTCTAGCCATGAATATATTTCAAGGAAAGCCAGCCCCCACTGTACATTTCCTCCAGCCTGATAAACAACTATTTACCATACTTCTCAGTTCCTCATCACTCAGCCAACTCTGTATCCATGCTGCCATTGTCCCTTTCATTCTATCACCATAATGATCAGTCTAGGCTAGTAAATGGATGGCACGAGTGGCCCTCCTTCATCTCAGTGGGCTGCAAGATTGAAATCAGGCTTGTTCAGTAACCATGACCCCATGAATAAGATGAAATGTATTTAATACATGCTGAATATTGCTTAACGAGTTATAAAAAATGCTAATTATTCATATATCAATAGAAATGTAATCAACTTCAAATGGTAAAGACAAAAGAAATATTCACACTTGATTGGACACAGAGGGAGTGCATGGCTGTCAGAGTCAACATTGTGAGCAATCAGTACACACCTCACCTTACACGTGTAACACTTACGTCATTCCGGTAGGAAAAAAAGCTACGTGGATGGAAATCAACAGAATGTGATAACCCTGCATGTGAGTAACAGTCAACAGAATGTCACATGGCCACACTCAGAATCCAGATTGGCCACAGGATGCCCTCGGGCTGCAGGTTGTCCACTGTTCTACAGGCTTCAACATTGCTGCTTAATAATGTGGGACTTTATTTAGTGCTTTTATTAAGTCCATGTATACCACATCAATAGCATTACCCTCACCAGCCCTCTCTCTTACCTCATTAAAAACCTCAATCAACTTGGCTAAACACAATCTGCCTTTAACAAATCCATACGGCTTTTCTTTAATTAAGCCACATATCTAAGTGCTGAAAAAATACACTGAAAAACAAAATCTGAAAATTTCAAATTCCTAGCTTGGTTCCAGTTGTCAGAAACATTTTTTTCCCAACTATTCTTGGGATGTGGATGTCACTGGCAAGAGCAGCATTTATGATCCGTCTTTAGTCAGTGGAGAAGATTTTCAACTGTGCAAGTTAAAAAGTTTAAAGTTTATTTTATTAGCGTCACAAGTTGGTTTGCACAACACCGCAGTTACTGTGAAAATCTTGTGAAAGTCACTGCAGGTTGGCAGTAAGCAATTTGCTTTGAGATTGGATTCACACACAGACCAGACGGGACGGCAGGTTTACGTCACTACAAGGAAGTTAATGAACCACTTGGGGTTTTACACTGAACTTTACAGCATGGAAATGATATTTGCCAGTGTTTATGCTCCACAGAAACCCTTACTTCATCTAACACTATCAGCATATCATTCGATTCCTCTTTCCTTTATGTACTTAACTAACATCCCCTTAACTGCATATATGCATTTATAAGGATCCAATAGCTACATAGATACTTTTACTATGCAAGTTTCTTGTTGCCGATTAACTTTTAAATCTAAATTTTAAAGCTCAGCCTGGGACACTGAGTTTTAAACTCACAATCTCTCAATTATTAATTCAGTGTCAGAACCACTGTACCCAGTTAAAATTAATAACCTGGAGATTCCACCAAGAGATGGGAGCACTTGATGAGGGGAGTATCATTACCATATTTTCTTCACTTGCTCTTCCTTGCTGATTTTTTTTTTGTCCTTGCATTGTTACATGTGGTTCAATGTCTTTAAAACCTCCATTATTTCCAAAAGAGACCACAGAGCACATCCATCTATCACTGGGGCTGCTTTCTGAGGCAGAATTGCTGCAAAATAATTTGTCTCTGTGGCCTTGAGCAGCCCTGGGCTCAGTCCTGCGTAGTGCCAGCTCATTCAGTCTGCCCCATCAATCCTCCAAACCGGGCACCTCTGCTCAAGAGAGGCAGCTGAAATTTTTTTTTTGCAGAGCCGGTTAAGCTAAAATTGCGTGGGTATAAGTAGACGTGAATGATGCATCCCATATTTCATTAAAATGCACATTAAAATTTAAAAACATGATTTGGCTTTTCCTGCTGCATAATCAGGTCTCTGAAGTGGATTCCGACTGAAAATAAATGAACATATTTTCCAGTCAAAGATGAGAGCAGTTTTTTTTTCATGTTATTACAAGATTGATTTTTCTCTATTAAAGTGAAGGCCAGGTTATCAATAATTAATTGGGAATTTAGTTGGGATTATTCAGCAGTGTGGTGCTTCTTGCATCACCCCCACTTTGCAAGACGGGTGAATTAATTTGTTCACAAGAAGGGAAATAATATCTGGGATAAAAGGATACCAGTCCAAATAAAAGGGACAGTTGAAGGGCACAGGGTACTTACTCAATCTAGTTTCCTGAGGCCTCTCATGCTGAGAATAAAGCCCTGGCCATAACCTCTTTCTAACATTTGTTACGATTCATATAAACGGCACGGTTAATAACAAGCATTCCTGTTCTCCTCCCACACCTAGTGGAGCACTGAGCCCCAAACAGGTCGTCAATCTGTTGCCAGGAGTTTGTAGCTTGAGGGGCGCCACTCCATATCAAGCATAGCTGACTAGGACTCTTTCCCGCCCTTACCACCAGCCATTGGCGTGTTTGGAAGCATTTACAGGTTGACACTCAATCTGTTTGACCACGTTACGAATGCACCTTCCTTTGCCATGAATTTCCAATTGAGACTTGAACCCGGAGCTCCTGGCTCAGAGGCAGGGGCTCCAACCATTGTACCAAAAGACCTCCCCCATCATATCATATTTTTAATATTTTGCATTTGTAGAGGTAAGTATGAGCTTAGGAGGTTTGGTAGTCAGATTAAGGTGTTTAAAAATGTCTAAAGGATTCAATCAAGTTGAGGATGATAGCACAGTGGTTAGCACTGCTGCTTCACAGCTCCAGAGACCTGGGTTCGATTCCTGGCTTCAGTGACTGTCTGTCACATTCTCCTTGTGTCTGCGTGGGTTTCCTCCGGGTCCTCCGGTTTCCTCCCACATGTCCAAAGATGTGCCGGTTAGGTTGATTGGCCATGCTAAAATTGCCCCAATGTCCTGAGATGCACAGGTTAGAGAGAATAATGGGAAATATGTAGGGATATGGGGGTAGGGCCTAGGTCAGGATTGTGCTCGGTGCAGACTCGATGGGCCAAATGGCCTCTTTCTGCACTGTGGGGTTTCTATGAAAGAAATTCTACGAGGTGGAGGAATTGTTTCCTCTGGTGGATTGGTCAAGATTGAAAGCCTGGGGACAGAAAAATCAAATGACAGCCAGATCATTCACGAGGAAAATCTGGAAGCAGAGTTCACTGGAAGATGGGGCTCCTCCAGTCAAAGAAGCACTGGGACACTTGGAGCTTTCAAGTCGATGATTTGAAGGATTGTTATCAGGTGAAGACATCACGGAAAAGGAAACAAAGTGTGTGGAACAGCACAGCCACATTTCGGCTGATTGGCAGTGCATCTTGAGGGGCTAAATGACCTTCTGTTCCCATGGCATTTTCCTTCTGTCTAAGCCCCACCCCTCTGTCTTGTTTTGCCAAGTCAGGAAGGGGTTTATATTGGCAACTTAAAGGCTTCAATAGGCCTAAGGGTGGCTGATGTACCCTATAACATAGGGTATGGTCTGGAGGTGGACAGGAAGGCATTAGGATAGCCACCACTTTATTTTACATGTTCCCCACCCCCTTCAAATATACCTACAGGGGACCTTAGAATTCATCCCTTGGTAACTTGCATTCATATCTTGTTACTGTATTGAATTGTGGTTATAGATAGTAGGAGGGACTGGATTTTATGAGGAGTTGGGCTATCTGCTCCTTGTGACTGGTCAAGGCTAAGCTGTGAATTGCTGGCTATGATATGCCCATCCATCACTCCTCAGTGCTAATGATAATGGTAGTTTAAGAGCTGCTGGCTCTGCCTCATTGAGAATATTCTGAGTTATAAAGTTTGTAATGTGAGGGAGAAGAGACTTGCTCCATTCACACTCCAATGATGATTAGAACTAAACTCCCTCTTGTCCATAACTAACCATACCAAGATTGCTATTCCTTCCTGCCCCATTAATCTAGACAGTCTATGCATTGCCCACACTCTAACCACTGAGCCACCCTGGATTTATCCTCATTATGTTGACTCTTAACAATGATTTATTTATTTAAAAAATAGTCAGGAATTTGTAGCTGCATTTTACTCCTTCCCAACTTTGATCTAAGTTTCCAGTTTCCTTGCTTCTTTTGCTGTCCAAGTGAATTGTATCCTATCAGCACACAATATTTGTTATATAACAGCCAATGGCCCATGGCATTGTACACCTTCCATGGCCTCTGACCACGAGCTTTAGAGTGGGGAATGACAGTCAAAGCTTTGGAAAACAGACAGGAGAGTGGGGTCGTGGCCAAGGCAAGATCAGCCATGATTGTAAAGAATGACGGAGCAGGCTCAAGGGGAAGAATTGCCTACTCCTGCAACTAGTTCACATGCTTTTATGGTCTTTGGTGCTCTGTTACCCTGTAGCTAATCTCTTTTTTTATTCATTCACGGAACATGAGCTTCACTGGATGGCCAGCATTTATTGCCCATCCCTAGTTGCCCGAAGGCAGTTGAGAGTCAACCACATTGCTGTAGCTCTGGAGTCACATGTAGGCCAGATCAGGCAAGGACAGCAGGTTTCCTTCCCTAAAGAACATTAGTGAACCAGATGGGTTTTTCTGACAATCAACAATGATTTTATGGTCATCAGGAGCTTCTTAATTCCAGGTTTTTTTATTGAACTCAAATTCCACCAGCTGACGTGGCAGGATTCGAACCTGGATCCCCAGAACATGAACTCAGTTTCTGGATTAATAGTCTAGCAATAATACCACTAGGCCATAACTTCTCTCTTGTCCATGAGGAAGATTGCAATAAAAAGAGAAGCATTTTTAACCACCATCACACAGCCACTGCCCGAGCAGACAGAACCCGCCAAGGCCTATGTGCTTCCTCCATTCTAGGCTCCTATTCATCCCTGACTTTCAGCACTCTGCCGTTGGTGACTGGGCCTTCAGGTACTCAGACTCCCTCATGCCCAAGCATCCTCCACCTCTTTACCCCCATATCTGACCTCCTCTTCAAAACTTAGCTCTTAGATACAGCTTTTGGTCATGGCCGGGCAGTGGGTGATTGTACATAAGGCTGTGAGGAACAGATCATTTGCAGGGGAAGGCTGGGAGTGTAAAACACCCCATTGCTGCCTCCTCAGTATTGATCAGGCAGTCAATACAATGTCAAGGGGAGTACAGTGTAAATCAGAAATGCTTAACACTGTGCATGCTAGGAAATTGTGGGTGCCTTGCCTAGGATTCTCTCTGCCCAGTGTCTATTGGCACCGACTGCCCTGACTCCCCAAAATCTCTTCCCTGCCAACTGCCTTTCCATAGCAGATATTTTTCCTTTGACAATATCTTTCCAATTTGCCAGAAATAATTTTTCTGTGAGTTTGTCTCTTTAATTGGCCGGAGACCTTTAAATCAGGTCCTCCAGAGGTAGGTGGTGATTTTGGGAGATAGCACTGAGCTGGGGAACTGCTTGGACCTTCCCTGCAGCGTACAATATTCTTGACAAGCTCAGGGGGCAGAGCCAGATGCTGGGAGGTGAGGGCGAAAGGAATAAGGATATAGTCAGAACTTGTGAGTGGCAGGAGCTGAGGGCAGCTAAAGTGCTAGGAAGTGAATTGGAAACACACTCAAACTGATTGGCAACACCCCGGAATCTGAGAAGCTGTATGGGAGAGGGAGTCAGTGAAGGAACAGCTCTGCAGCCAGGAACTGGGTAGTAAAATAAAGTCCGGCGAGTGACTGCATTGAGGATTCCAAACTGCTCCAGCATTCCTTTGGTTTGTATTTCAGTTTTCCAGCATCCACAGTATTTTGCTTTTACTAATCTGGAAGATCAATTCTATTTCTCTCCACAGATTCTGCCTGACCTGCTGAGTAATTCTACCTTTTGTTTTGTTTTTATTTCCGTTTTCCTTCATCCACAGTTTTTTGCTTTTATCCTGCTCTTCCTGCCTTCCTCTTTCCAATAGAGACAAGCTCCTGCAATCTATCCACGTAACTGAAGTCCCTCACCTCTGGAGTCATCCTTGGAAGCTGTCTCTGCATCCTCCTATGAAATGGTCACTTCCTTCCTGAGTAGCGGTGCACTTCAGTCTAGTTTATGGATAATATAGAAAAAACACTTGCTGATACCAGAGGGCTTGGTGCCAAAGGGAAGAGAACATTGAAAGATTAATAGATCCATACATAAGAAAATGGACTGAGGAAAAGTAAACAGCCATTACTCCAACAAGAACCTATGATTGCAAGTGGGAACAGGAAGTGTTTGAAAATACGAAAGTATTCAATCCGCCAAGTTAGTTATGCTCTGGTAAAAATCCAAGCAGAGTTTGTCAATAATTTGAAATCAGCTATTTCCATCTTTATGTTGATCAATGATAATAGGAACTGTCTTGTAATTAGCATTCGATGTCATTTCTTTTTCTAAGAGCAAGAGAATTGGAATTTATTGAAGTATATCCTTATCTAAGTAAGAATGAGATGGCAGTGGGCATTGGACTGGGATGGGCACAGTAAGAAGCCTCACAGTACCAGGTTAAAGTACAACAGGTTTATTTGGACTCACGAGCTTTCGGAGGCTGCTCCTTCATCAGGTAAGTCTTTGGAATCATGAGTTATCGGAGCACTGTTCCTTCATCAAGCGTGTAACCTGATGAAAGAGCAGCACTCCAAAAGCTCGTGATTCCAAATAAACCAGCTGGAATTTAACCTGGTGTTGTAAGACTTCTTACTAAGTAAGGACGTACTTGCTGTAGAGGGAATCCAGCGAAAGTTCACCAGCCTAATTCCTGGGATGGCAGGATTGTTGTACAAGGAGAGAAGACTGGGCCTGTATTCACTGGAGTTTTGAAGAATGAGAGGGGATCTCATTGAAATAATTCTGACGGGGCTGGACTGACTGGATGCAGGGATGCTGTTTCTTCTGACCTGGCAGGAGTTCTAAAACAAGAGGTCACTGTCTCAGGATATAGGGTAAGCTATTTAGAACTGAGATGATGTGAAATTTCTTCACTCAGAGGCTGGTAAACTTGTGAAATTCTCTACCACAGAAGGCTGTATAGGCCAACTCAGTGAATATATTTAAGGAAATTGATTTCTAGACACTAAAGGCGGCAAGGAAAATGGGCAACATAGAATCACAGAAATCCTACAATACAGAAAGAGGCCAATCAGCCCATCACATCTCCACCAACCACAATCTCACCCAGGCCCTACCCCCATATCTCTACTTATTTACCTACTCATCCCTCTAACTTACGCACTTCAAGACACTAAGCACAACTTTTTTTAGTAGAGCCAATCAACCTAACCTGCACATCTTTGGACTATGGGAGGAAACCAGAGCACCTGGAGGAAACCCACGCAGACACAAGGAGAATGTGCAAACTCCCACACAGACAGTGACCCAAGCCGGGAATTGAACCCAGGTCCCTGGAGCTATGAAGCAGCAGTGCTAACCACTGTGCTACCGTGCCACTCCATGGTGTTGAAATATAGGATTGGCCATGCTCATACTGAATGGCAGAGTAGACTCAAAGGGCTGAATAGCCAACAACTATTTTCTATGTTCCTCATGGCCTCAGAATGTCTCAAGAGT
The DNA here is from genome assembly GCF_965287045.1 of Carcharhinus amblyrhynchos. Classification (NCBI taxonomy): domain Eukaryota; kingdom Metazoa; phylum Chordata; class Chondrichthyes; order Carcharhiniformes; family Carcharhinidae; genus Carcharhinus; species Carcharhinus amblyrhynchos. Next base: position 57,855,244 of record NC_137327.1, on the reverse strand, counting down.
ATTTTACAGCCAGTAAGGTACTTTTGAAGTGTAGTTACTGTACAACATAGGAAATGTGATAGCTAATTTGTGCACTTCAGCCTCGTCAAACTGCAATGCACTAAAGATAGTGGTTCAGGGATGAATATTGATGAGGACACCATGGAGAACTTCTTAGCAACTGGCCATCCATTTGCCTGTTCCTCATGAACTGGTATTCAATAGTTATTGCTCCTTATTGGGCCTGAAATTCTGTAGACCTACAATACAAAGAGTTTTTTTTCCAAAGCGTTGTCCTTTTCTTTGGAGGTCTGGGTTAGAACCCTTGGTGTGCCATTCCACTTGGACCATCCCAGAGTATACCCATTTGGTGTGTTATACTGTTATCCAGGCATGTGGTGGGTCAATTTGGGCTAAATAAGTTATAGAATCCTGACAGTGCAGAAGGAGGCCATTTGGCCCATTGAGCTGCACTGAAATAACATTCTACCCAGGCTCAATCCCCATAAACCCACATATTTACCCTGATTCCCCCTGACAGTAAGGGGCAATTTAGCTTAGCCAATCAACCCAATGTTGGGCAGAGAGATGGCAGATGGAGTTTAATCCGGACAGATGTGAGGTACTGCATTTTGGAAGGTCTAATACAGATAGGAAATATACAGTCAATGGCAGAACCCTTAAGAGTGCTGATAGGCAAAGGGATCTGGGTGTACAGGTACACAGGTCACTGAAAGTGGCAATGCAGGTGGAGAAGGTAGTCAAGAAGGCATGAGGCGTGCTGGCCATCATCGACCAGGGCATTGAGTTTAAAATTGGCAAGTCATGTTGCAGCTTTATAGAACCTTAGTTAGGCCGCACTTGGAATATAGGGCCTTATTTAAAGGTGGGTGTGAGACCATTATCGCGATCCTGAGACACTGAGGCTCATCAGGGGGAGAGAGGGTGCCATTGTCAATGGGGTGCAAGTGACATCCACCCTCCCTAGACTGGCTAACACTAAAGGTCAGGAACAAGAGGGGGCTGCTGAGCGGAGGAAGGGGGGTGGGGAGTGGAGGAAGGGGGGTGGGGACCGGAGGAAGGGGGGTGGGGAGCGGAGGCCTCAGCCTCTCAATCTGCATAACAGGTTTGAGGTTCTTGTTTCCAGTCTGGAAGAGGACGAGGCAGGTGAGGTTGGTGAGCAAACTGCAGACGGTACAGTGATGCAGCAGGCCATAGGCAAAGAGAAGGTGAAAAGGAACATAGTAGTAATTGGGGATAGTGGGGTGAAGGGTATTGACACTGTCCTTTGTCACGATGACAAAGTGCACAGAAGGGTGTGTTGTCTGCCTGGTGCTCGGGTCCGGGATGTCGCATCTGGGCTGCAGAGGAACCTGGAGTGGGAGGGTGAGAATCCGGTTGTTGTGGTACATGTGGGTGCCAACGACGTAGGCAAAATGCGAACTGAGGATCTGGAGAGGGAGTATGAAAAGCTGGGAATGGAATTAAAAAGTAGAACCGACAAGGTGGTTATCCCTGGGCTACTGCCTGAACCGAGTGCAGACGGGCGTAGGGTTGATAGGATTAAGGAAGTGAATGGGTGGCTCAGGGATTGGTGTGGGAGGAATGGGTTTGTATTTATGGGGCATTGGCATCAGTATTGGGGTCGGTGGGACCTGTTCGGGCGGGATGGGGTTGGTCTGAACAGTGCTGGGACCAGAGTGCTGGCGAATCGAGTAAATAGGACTGTAGACAGGGCTTTAAACTAATTAGGGGGGGGAAGGAGCGAGGGTAGGTGACATTACGGGGTCTAAAGTTAAGGAGAGGGTACAGGTAAGGGAAGAGGCCGAGGATGTCCCAATAATAAAGGGAGTAGGGGGCGTGAGTATGGTTGGTGGCATTCTGGCAAATAGGGTCCAGGTGAAGGCTGGGATGAAGGCACTTTATCTGAATGCACGAAGCATTCGGAATAAAGTGGATGAGTTGGTGGCGCAGATCGACACAAATGGATACGATCTGGTGGCCATTACAGAGACGTGGCTGCAAGGTGACAGGGACTGGGAGCTGAATGTCCAGGGGTATCAAGTGTTTAGGAAGGATAGGCAGGAGGGAAAAGGGGGGGGAGCGTAGCTCTGCTGATTAAGGATAGCATCAAGGTGGTAGCAAGGGATGATATTGGAGCCAAGGAGCAGAACGTGGAATCGTTGTGGGTGGAGATTAGGAACAGCAAAGGGAGGAAGACGCTGGTGGGTGTCGTCTATAGGCCCCCGAATAATGATCTGGAGATGGGGTGGGCTGTTAACGCGCAAATAAGTGCGGCGTGCAGGAATGGGACGGCCGTAATTATGGGAGATTTCAATCTGCATATTGATTGGTCGACCCATGTTGGACGCGGTGGGCTCGTGGAGGAGTTCTTGGAATGCTGCCGGGATAGTTTCCTGGAACAGTGCGTGTTGGAGCCGACGAGGGAGCGAGCTATCTTGGATCTGGTGCTATGTAATGAGGCGGGTAGAATTAGGGACCTTGCGGTGAAGTATCCTCTTGGGGAGAGTGATCATTGTATGGTGGAGTTTCTGGTGCAGATGGAGGAGGAGAAAGTGGGTTCCCGGACACGCGTCCTTTGTTTGAACAGAGGGGAGTACGGTAGGATGAGAGAAGAATTGGCGAATGTGGACTGGGGGAGCGTGTTGGAAGGTAGGTCTGCTGAGGAGCAGTGGAGGATCTTTAAGGAGATCTTTCTTGGTGCGCAGCAGAAATTTATTCCGATGGTTAAAAAGGACCGTAGGAGGAGAGGTAATAAGCCGTGGATAACGAAGGAGGTGAAGGAAAGTGTTAAATTAAAAGCGGAGGCGTTTAGAGTAGCTAAGAGTAGTGGGCGAGATGAGGATTGGGAGAGGTTTAAATGTCAACAAAGATTGACAAAGAAGTTGATCCAGAAGGGTAGGAGAAACTATGAAGCTCGGCTAGCGCTTAATATAAAAAAGGATAGCAAGAGTTTTTATAAATATATAAAAAGGAAGAGGCTGGCTGGGGTGAACATTGGACCCTTAGAAGATGAGAGGGGGGACTTAGTGGTAGGGGATGGGGAAATGGCTGAGGTCTTGAATAACTTTTTTGTTTCGGTCTTCACGGAGGAGGACGTGAATAATTTGCCGGGTGTTAGAGATGGAAAGGTGGTAGGACTGGAGGGTCTCGATGACATTATTGTTACTAGAGAGGCGGTGCTCGACAGACTGGAGGGGCTGATTGTGGACAAGTCCCCAGGACCGGATGGAATGCATCCAAGGGTTCTGAAAGAAATTGCGGAGGTGATAGTGGATGCCTTGGTGGTTATTTTCCAGACGTCGCTGGATTCCGGGGAAGTGCCGGAAGATTGGAAAACGGCTAATGTTACGCCGTTGTTTAAGAAGGGTGCCAGGCAAAAGGCAGGGAATTATAGGCCGGTTAGTTTAACGTCTGTTGTGGGTAAAATGTTAGAATCCGTCATCAAGGAGGAAATAGCAAGGCATCTTGAAGGGAATGGCTTGATAGAGCAGACGCAGCATGGTTTCGTTAAGAGGAAGTCGTGTCTAACAAATTTATTGGAGTTCTATGAGGATGTGTCTAGGGCGGTGGATAGAGGAGAGCCGGTGGATGTGGTCTTTCTTGATTTTCAGAAGGCGTTTGACAAGGTGCCTCACAAGAGGTTATTGCAGAAGGTCAGGGGGCATGGAGTTGGGGGTAGGGTGTTAGCGTGGATAGAGGATTTGTTGTCAAATGGGAGACAGAGAGTGGGGGTTAATGGGTGCTATTCGGATTGGCGGATGGTGACTAGTGGAGTGCCCCAGGGGTCAGTGCTGGGGCCTCAGCTATTTACCATTTATATAGATGATCTGGAGGAGGGAACCGAGTGTAGGGTGTCGAAATTTGCTGATGACACCAAGATTGGTGGAACGGCAAATTGTGCGGAGGGTGTGGAGAGTCTGCAGAAGGATCTAGATAGGCTGGGCGAATGGGCCAGGAAATGGCAAATGGAATTTAATGTTGGCAAGTGCGAGGTGGTCAACTTTGGCAGGAATAATGGTAGGAAGGACTATTACTTACGGGGCGAAAAACTGCAGCAGGCGACAGTGCAGAGGGACCTCGGGGTCCTTGTGCATGAGTTGCAAAAACCCAGCCTGCAGGTGCAGCAGGTGGTCAGGAAGGCGAATGGGATGCTGGCCTTCATAGCGAGGGGGATTGAATATAAAAGTAGGGAGGTCTTGCTGCAGCAGTATAGGGCACTGGTGAGGCCACAGCTGGAGTACTGTGTGCAGTTTTGGTCGCTGTACTTACGCAAGGATATTTTGGCCTTGGAGGGAGTGCAGAGGAGGTTTAATAGGCTGATGCCGGAGTTGAGGGGGTTGAGCTATGAGGAGAGGCTGAATAAACTAGGCTTGTACTCGTTAGAGTTTAGAAGAATGAGGGGAGATCTCATTGAGACGTATAAGATGATGAATGGGATGGATAGGATAGAGGTGGAGAGACTCTTCCCGCTCAGAAAGGACAGTAGGATTAGGGGGCACAGCCTCAAGATAAAGGGGGGGCGGTTTAGAACGGAGTTGAGGAGGAACTTCTTCACTCAAAGGGTGGTGAATCTCTGGAATTCTCAGCCCGTTGAAGTGGTGGAGGCTGCCTCGCTAAATATTTTTAAGACGCGGGTTGATGGGTTTTTGATAGGCAAGGGGATTAAGGGTTATGGGGAGAGGGCGGGAAAGTGGAACTGAGCCACGACAGATCAGCCATGATCTTATTGAATGGCGGGGCAGGCTCAAGGGGCTAGATGGCCTACTCCTGCTCCTATTTCTTATGTTCTTATGATCCGCACCTGCGTCTGCACAGATTGCCACTTTACTGAAACTCGGGAACGGCGGCGATCTGCTTTGCGCCCAGAACAGGCACAACGGCGATTTAAATGTGTATGCATATATTTAAATTGAATTAATGAATTGCCTGCCCAACTCAATCAGCATTTCCCCCTTTGCCACCATGTTTGCCAATCTGGAACTGCGCCATAATGGAGCTGCTAAATAAAAGTCTGAATCAGGCACTCCAGCTGCTGAAGAGGGTATTCAGAGCTTCCAACGGCTCTCTGACTCAGATCAGTGGAGAGGAGGAGGGAGGTGGGTCAGGTCATTCTCTGATTGGGGGGTGAGGGGAGTGAGGCCAAATTGTTGTCTGGTTTGGAGCAGGGGAGGAGGAAGAGGGGGGTCAGATGTATCCCTGGAGGGGGAGAGGTAATGAGGCCAGACCATTCTCTGGAGGTGGAGGGGGGGGTTAGTGAGGCTAGATCATTGTAGGGGGGAGGCCCGATCGCTCATTGGTTTGGGTCGGGGGGGAGGCAGATGGATCTCTTGTGAGGGAAGGGGGGGGCAGGGAGGTCCGCTGCCATTCTGCAGGTGATCGGAAGGGAGGGGGCAGGGGTGGCAATCGGTCTGGGTAGTGGGGGAGTGGATAAGGGGGACAGTGATGTGTGTGGGTAGTGGAGGGGTGGATAAGGGGGACAGTGATGTGTGTGGGTAGTGGAGGGGTGGATAAGGGGGACAGTGATGTGTGTGGGTAGTGGGGGGGTGGATAAGGGGGACAGTGATGTGTGTGGGTAGTGGAGGGGTGGATAAGGGGGACAGTGATGTGTGTGGGTAGTGGGGGGGTGGATAAGGGGGACAGTGATGTGTGTGGGTGATGGCGGGGTGGATAAGGGGGACAGTGATGTGTGTGGGTAGTGGAGGGGTGGATAAGGGGGATAGTGATGTGTGTGGGTAGTGGGGGGGTGTATAAGGGGGACAGTGATGTGTGTGGGTGATGGTGGGTTGGATAAGGGGGACAGTGATGTGTGTGGGTGATGGTGGGGTGGATAAGGGGGACAGTGATGTGTGTGGGTAGTGGAGGGGTGGATAAGGGGACAGTGATGCGTGTGGGTAGTGGAGGGGTGGATAAGGGGACAGTGATGCGTGTGGGTAGTGGAGGGGTGGATAAGGGGGACAGTGATGTGTGTGAGTAGTGGGGGGGTGGATAAGGGGGACAGTGATGTGTGTGGGTAGTGGGGGGGTGGATAAGGGGGACAGTGATGTGTGTGGGTAGTGGAGGGGTGGGTGGATAAGGGGGACAGTGATGTGTGTGGGTAGTGGGGGAGTGGATAAGGGGGACAGTGATGCGTGTGGGTAGTGGAGGGGTGGATTAGGGAGACAGTGACGTGTGTGGGGGCCATCGCTCCTGCTTTTCGCTCCTCGGCCGCTTTCTGCGGTTTGGGAGCGATCTGACAAGGGCGCACTTTTTCAAATTCTTTTCGAACTGTGCGTGTGCAGTTCAGAGCTCCGATCGTTTCAGCTGCACTAAGCCCCACCCACAGCGTGAATGGGACTGGAGATGGCTGGGTGTGTATAGGGGAGCCTGAAAGCAGATTTCTAAGTCGGATCTGCATTACGCCCAGATTCAGCACTGAGAATGAAAATGGTAACACCAGGCCCACAGTGTTCAATTCTGGTCGCCACACTACCAGAAGAATGTGGAGGCTTTGGTGAGGGTACAGAAAAGATTTACCAGGATGTTTCCTAGTATGGAGGGCATTAGCTCTGAGGTGAGATTGGAGAAACTTGATTTGTTCTCACTGGAGCGACGGAGGTTGAACCTGATAAAAGTCTACAAGATTATGAGAGGCAGAGTGGATAGTCAGAAGCTTTTTCCCAGGGTGGAAGAGTCAATTACTAGGGGGCACAGGTTTAAGGTGCAAGGGGCGATGGTTAAAGGAGATGTACAAGGCAGATTTTTTACAGAGTGGTGGGTGTCTGGGTCTCGTTGCTGGGGGAGATAGTGGAAGCGGATACATTAGTGACTTTTAAGGGGCCTGTTGACAAATACATGAATGGGATGGGAATAGAGGGATATGGTCCCCAGAAGAGTAGGGGGTTTTAGTTAAGTCATGCAGCAGTCTTGGAGGGCCAAAGGGTCTGTTCTTGTGCTGTAATTTTCTTTGTTCTTTGGTGCTGCTGGGACCAAACATCTACCCATCATTTGATTGGCTGGCAGTTTCTGGGACTCCTTTCCCAGTGGGGCGGATATCCCACGTCAAGCTAATTAACCAGCATGCTGGCTGTGGGGGAGCCCAGCTCCCCACCCCTGCTTAAAATTTCACTCCATAAAAAAACTCAAAGCTGACACTCCAGTATAACCCCGAGGAGAATATTCTTTCAAAGGGTCAGTGCAGACTCGATGGGCCGAATGGCCGCCTCGCACACTATGGAGTGCTGCATTGGCATTATTTTGCTGCGTTCTCCCTGGTGTCCCAATATTTATCATTCAACTAATAACACTAAAAAACAGATGATCTGTTCAGTAATTCATTGCTTGTGGCTGCTGCATCCCTTGAATTATATTAGGGACTATATTTCAGTTGCTGTAAAGAACTAAAGGACACCCTGAGGTCATGAAATGTGCAATAGAAATGCAAGTCTTTCATATTTTCCTTTCTATACTTGAATTTTAGCCTCTGCCCCTTACACATTCAGTGAAAACAATCTGCAGTATTTTGCTTTCGCAAGTAATCTTAATTCATGTTAGTTGTGTTTGGGGGAGAGGTGACTTGTAGTAACTGAGTGCAACCTCGCAGTTGAACCCTGTTATACCTAAACGTGAAGTGTTGATGTGTACAAAGTCCTGGGTCCTCAGTCCTCACACTCCTCACCTTGAGGAGCACAGACGGTGCTCTTCCCTTATTGCAAGTTCTTGCAGGTCCTGTCACTTTGACAGAAGGTTGATTGAAAAAGAAAGAAGATGACTTCTTCAGCGGAAGGCAGGAAGCACAGCTCGGGTAACACGTGCCTGTGTGTGTAGAGAGAAGCTGGAAACGTGATGTGCCTAACAGTCAACAAATAAGCTGAGGATCTGAGGGAATATTACATTCAAAACCATACCCAAACAAAAGTAGAACCAATTGACAATTATTTGTTCGAGATGAAGAATGGAAAGATATTTACTCTGCTCCTGGCACAGAGGCTCTGCTTGCATAACAGTCACTTCATATCAAACATAGTGTGAGGTGTTTGAGACACTACAGTGTGAAAAAGCACAGTGGCAGTCCAGGCTTTGATATACATAATGGTATTAGTTGGAAAAAGTCATCCTCTGACCTGTCAGAATTTACTAGGCTGCCCTGAATTTCAACATATCAAATTGAAGAAAAAGATGAAAAGGAAGAATGATCAAATATTTTGCAAGTCTAAGATTACAGTGACAATTTTGCCATTGTAAACAGACTTGGATAACACTCTGCAGTGGTTTAGAACACAGGAAAGTGTAACAATATAATCATCAGTTTGAAGATATTACACTGAGGATTAGTTCCACTATTTTCAAATATTTTTACCCCTTTACCATTTGAAAAGCAGTTTGACTTCCACTAGAGGACAGGACCATGCTTGTTAGCATGCCAAGTTTCAACTTACTATCTATAGTAACTTGAGGTGGCAAGTAACAAACCAAAGGAATTATTGATGAAGAGAACTATGTAAATCAAGAGTTTAACAACACAACTACACAAGTCCATTCCTGACAACGCCCTGATTCCAACTGAGGCCACAGCCCTGGGAATGCATGCCCTCACTCCCCATTGGCACAGGTTCATGCTCCATTGGTTCTGGCCCAGTCACATGACCCATGAAAGATCACCCATTAAAGGCTATCCTTTTGGTATTGTTAAGCTGGAATTTAAGTTCATTATGATAACCAGTGAACTATACTATAGAGGTCAATCAAGTACATTTAACCAAAAGCTTTGTACAGCATTGTGGGAGAATTTGAAGTCTTGCTGAGCAATCAAGGACGATAGTGACTGAGGGAGGCTGAAAGTCAATGTAGATGTGCACTGCTGCTGCATTAAGTAAAATAAACTATTGATTAAGGGTGTTAGTTGAAAGGAGCAGAGCTACAGCGAGAAGCTTTCACTTTTATATGAGAAAACTTACACTTGCTTGAAGCCTTAATGTATTCTCAGAGTGCCCCAAAATGTTTTGCAACCTTTTAAAAGTGCATCATCGTTGCCACATAGACACATTTTGGAGCTCATTTATCCTCACACAGCAAATGAGATGCATACAGCTAACAGACAAGGGGTGGGGTGGATTCCCCATCCCCCTCTAACCCACCCTCATATCTTACTATGGCAGATTCGGCTCACCATTAGTCACCAGTGGGATCTTCCAATGTCTATACGATTTAGCATGGATCAACCATTCTCCTCACCAGACTGGAAGATCCCACTGGCAGGGAGGGCTGGAAAATCCCACCCAAGGCCTCAGTTTAAGTATTTGTACAAAAGGTGAAGCCTGCCTTCTGAACAGCACTGCCTCAGTGTTAGATTCTAGTTTGTAGCTTAAACATATAACCTTCTGACCTATGGCTAAGATTGACACTGAGTCCACTTAATTAAGCCAGTTTCAAGAAACTGAGATCTAAAACATTGTTTCCAACTAATGTTTGAACTGGGGTTGATTTGACAAGCTGTTGTAATTGGAAATATTGATTCCTGTAATTCTTTTACTGCTATCCCATCGTGTTTATCCCCATGATTTACAAGGGGAATCTAGAGTAGACTTCCCAGTTGGGCTCATTGAATATGAGCTCCCTTGGGATTTGTAATAAGCCAACCAGGTGGAGCTCATATACTGAAGCTTTTATAAAGCAAGACCCTGAGAGGGTCCATTAACCTTTTAGTTATTGTTGGGACCTGTTGTGTTCACCACAAGCTTGTGATTATTGTTTTCATTTTGTAAATAAAAGCACAATTCCTTCACAGCATCTCCTGGGGTTATTATACCCATAAAGGAATATAATCTATCAGCTTCTCTGCACAGTAGCTGCACATTTGTGGATAGTGAGGATAAAGTTACCCTCCAACCCTGGCTCATAACCATTCTGAGCAGCCATGAAAAGAAGCCATCTAACATAGTTCTCGGAAAGTGATTAGTGTGCATGGATGGGGACTATTTTATTATTGCCTGCCGATTCCTACTCATGGAGATTTCTATGTTCTTGTTTGATCTCCACTCCTTTTAGATGTTCCTCCATGGGTGAAATTAGCTAACTGATGGGTGTCAGTGAGAGCCTTGTGGAATGGGAGATTACCCTCTGTCTGATTGTGTTGCCTTTGGTACGGATTCAACCAGTTCATTTACACCAATAAGTACCTGGGCCTGGCCACTTCCTGCCACATTCAGTGGCGAGTTGGGAGGTGATAAACACAGTGTTGCCTTGGGAGACAACGGCTTCCTCCAAGCCTGTTCCAGTCACATCCAGGAATCTGTGTGGAATCTGTCAGCTGAACTCTACTGAAAAGGGTACGGCATTTCAAGATTACTCTCTCCACCTGATCTCGGATATATTGAAGAGAGGCAGGGTGTTCTGTTGGATACTGGAACCTGAGCTCTCCATAAGTACATTGTTGACCTTGCCTCAGTGCTTTGTACTCTGAACTGTTTACTTGAGGGAAGTGTCTGTGATGTTTACCTCTAGGAAGTGCCCATGGTATATCATTTTTGCAACATGGAGATCTGTGCTTGGAAAGCTGGATATAAAATTTTTTAAAAGTTTAAAGTTTATTTATTAGTCACAAGTAAGGCTTAATTTAACACTGTAGTGAAGTTACTGTGAAATTCCCCTCGTTGTCACAGTCTGGCATCTGTTCGGGTCAATGCACCCAACCAGCATGTCTTTCAGAATGTGGGAGGAAACCCTTATAGACACAAGGAGAATGTACAAAATCGACACAGTCACCCAAGCCGGGAATCGAACCCAGATCCCTGGCACTGTGAAGCAGCAGTATTAACCACGATGCCATTATGTCACCCATTTTGACATTCCCTTGATTGCAAGGACTTTCATGGACTCAAGATGATGTAATAAAATCTTGCCAAGACTTCCATTGAATGTAAACTGTGATCGAGGTGAAACTCTCAGTCTTTCAACATTTTAGTTCTGGCATCATGCTGTCGCTGATAACATTCACAGCTCCGATTATTCAAACACTACTCGGGACTACCTTTCATCCAGTACAATATGGATAGGGAACAGACAAACAGACTGATGTGAATATTCTGTTTCAGCAATTATAGTGTTTGAATTAAAAGAATCAAAAGCTTATTGGATTTTTCTTGGGATTTTATCTTGAAAGTAAAAGAAATTGGATGTCATAATGGATGGAATTAACTTTATATGCATCACATTTTCTTTCAAGAGCATAATAATGAATGACAATGCTCTCAAGCCAACCATTTTCTTCAATTAGTCAAACCCTTCACAGGATTTCACGTCTATATTATAATGATTATCCATCTCAGTTACAGGAATTAGACTGATCAGTACAGGCTGCTAAATTACAAAATGGTTGGGTCTTTTTTCCATTCAAAGAAAGAACCCTCTTGAGCTCCCTTTTATACCTGTATACTTTTGAAAGAACACTTACAATGTTCTGAAGTACAGAGTCCTGCCCTGCAATAGCCTGTGCCAGTGTGTGAGATGGCAGCAAGAGGCAGAAGACCTCTTGTGGTCACAACCTTGTGATCATTATGTTATCAGTCGTGACATTAATATGTAACATTCATTATTAAGCTGATGATAGAGATATGTGGGGATGTGTGTAGAAACTGGAGTTTGAGTGCGAAGGCCTAATCAGCCAGAAAGGAAAGCTGTCAAGGATACCGAATTAAGTCAATATGAAAAGCACTGATTAACTAGCCCAAAGAAAGAATTTATCAGGTAGACGATACAATGATCCCCATCGATGAGTAAAAAAGATGCTGATATTAATGCTCGCTGAATCATAACACTCTGTTGATAAAGCTAGTTGCCATATATGTCCACCAGCATTCAAAATGAATGGCAAATTGTCAGAAGACCCCACCGGGCAGTTTTAGCTCTTGGTGACATTTAGGCAAATTGAAACGCAATTGTGGGTTGGGACTGGACTAGAACCTCATTTTAAACAATAATAGCAGCATAAGAACCAACTTCTTTTGTTGCAGCTTCAGAACATGCCAGCCTGCAGCTATGGCAATAGCAGCTGAAATAACAACACATGCAATCGCAAACAACCATCATTTGAAATACAATCCCTTTACGTGGGAGCAAGATACAGACAGTAACCAGTGACCAAAGTCCCTCACTTAGTGAGAGTGACTTGTGAGTGCTTACACTACTACTAGAAGAAAGGAAGATTTGTATTTATGTGGAATCTTTCAGGATATTGGTTGTGTGTGTGTGTGTGTGTGTGTGTGTGTGTGTGTGTGTGTGTGTGTGTGTGTGTGTGTGTGTGTGTGTTGGGGGGTGGGGTGGGAGGAGGGAGGGGCAGGTGGTGAGAGTGGGAGGCAAGATATTCTGAAGCCAATGAAATGGGGTCACTATTATGTAGTATGGCAAACTACCACAGGATATAAATAATGCCCAGATGATCAGTTCTTGGTGCTGATTAAGGGTTAAACATTTGCCAGGAAGTTGGGAGAATTGGCCTGCCCATCTTCGGAATGCTGCCATTGGATCTTTAGAGGCCAGGCTGGGCTTCCGTTTAATATCTCACCCTAAAGATGGTTCCTCTGACAGTGCAGCTCTCCCTCAGTACTGCATCAACCTAAATTTTGGAAGAATTCTATGACAAAAGTTTTAAGTGCTGAACAAGCCAGAAAACCAGAGTTTCAGACTTGTCTTTTGGATGAGTTTAAAAAGCAATTTTATGGCACGTAATCAAAAGAAAGCAGTAGGATGCGATTCTTGCCAGTAGGGGAGGTGTGGAGGCTGATCTCGCTGGGGAACCGGCTGCTGAACTCCAGGAGCACCTCAATCTTCCAGTATACAGGGAGATCTTCTGTCAATCCCCCTACCCCCACAGACAGCGGAACCCACCTTCAATCGTTCCCTGTACTGGTGTCCCCCCTCCAGCCACCAGCCCCACCTGATCACTACCCCAACACTTTGGCATACCAGGATACCAGACTGGCACTAAGGGACACTGCCCAAGTCTTCCCCAACAACCCAGGGGTTTCAGTGTCTAATGGCCCCACCGATGAGGCCATCATGTTTGGTTCAATGATGAAGACTGTATGTGATCCTTACTGATGAGGACCTCAGCCGGTGAGGAGGTAAGTTCAAGTGAATCCAGACAATAGTATCCAGGGTTCAGTATGTCATAAATATTGAAATTGACCTTACGCCCTTTCTGATTACGAAGCTGATTTTGTTGGCAAATCAGTGCAGGTAACGTCGCGACAGGTGAGAAACCAGTTGCAATCCTGATTTTTCGCCTAATCTTACCGGTTGGCCTAGCCAATCAACCAGTGGGAGAAGCCAGTAAGATCGCTACCTCCTATGTGTTTGAGTCTCTGGAGTGGGGATTTGGACACCCCAATTTCTGATTTGGAGGTGAAACAGCAAAAGCACATGGCTACTCATGCAGTTTGAATACAAAGCCATGGAAACTTACTTGAAATAGGACTAACCAAAAGCTGTGTGCCACATGACGGTTCCTTTGCAATTGGGGCTATGCATGTGCTGTGCAGATATACACTACAGTTCCTGGATATATGTTGTATGTTTTTACTTCATCTTCATTTAGCATCTTAAGGGAAACTTTGCTGAAATGTTTGTTAGGAAATTACATATTAAAATAATCTCAGCATATACTTATTAAACAGAAAATGGTTCTGTCTAGTTTTCATTGCTATGATTCTGGCTAATGTTCCAACCAACAGGTCAATATCCAGGGTGGATCCCAGTCTGATGAATCTTAACTTTTTTACTTTTTATCTAGGTATGTGTAGGGTGGCTATTGAACAGAATCACAGGTATCTACTCATTCACTTTTAGCAAAAGGATGAACCATTTATTATTACTCCTTCACCCCAACTACACCTTTATAGATATATGAAGATTTGTAAGGCTAACACCAGTTATAAAATCTACCTTGTACTCTAATGTTCATACTAAGTATACAGGCCACGTAAACCAACAGGTGACTTGTGGTCAGACATCCCACATTTTCAAACCAAGTGATAGATGCCACCCAAAACAACTTCTATGAATTTCTCATCAGATGTCTTCAACCTCTCCTTCTAATGTTCCTCTCCCCTGGATCACTATGTGCATTCAGGCTTCACCTTCCACGCACTCTCAGATACTCATTTGCCAACCGTACACCATGTCTTTACATGTAAGGTACAGTAACAAGTTACAAATCTTCAGCTGTCTGCTTGGATCTTAGCTCTTGCAGGCCTATTTTGCTTCCCATCTGCCTTGTACAGCTTTGTCTCTTTAAACTTGAAGCCTTTCTCTGCTCCTCACTCTTAATTTCATTTAACATGGCCTCTTCCAAGATGCATGTTTTTATTTACCTTTATCTTGAAGGTCTTCTTGGAACAATTTTCGTGTTGCACCCCCTGATATTAGCTTCTCCTTTAGTTTGGGACTTACTATCTGGCCTCTCCTGCCCTACTTCTCTTGGCAACTCCTTTCAAATGAACTGAGATTACAATGCTGCTTTTTTCTGCCTCTGTATATCCCTCGCTCTGGTTCCTGTTGCTATGCAACAGCACAGTTCTTTTTTGACCGTGTGTGTTTTAATACCCCTTAAAGAGCTGTAAGTCCTCAGTAAAATGCAGATATGCAAACAGCTGCTGTTTGTAAAATGAAACTCGACCCAGATTTCACATTTGTAAGCCACAAATAGAAAAACATAAAGTAAACAGGAACTTAAAGTTATTGCTTATTCATAACACCCATAAACACAATTTACTTCAGAGGTCTGTAATTTTTTTAAATCTGTTTTTGAAATGACACTTGATAGTCTTTTTTCGATGGGCCAGTTTTAGCTGTATTCATAAAACTGCAGCAGGTTATCTCTCTGGAATACATTCAGGTGTATTTTTTAATGCAGAAGAAGGAGTCAGTTACATTTTAAAATGCTGCCCGTTACACGGGTCTGTGGAAGATTTTACAATTCTGCACTATGCAAAAGAATTGGAACAAATTAAGAAAAGCAACAGTTCAGTAATATAGCACAAATGTGAATGTAATTTGAATCCAGATTGATAACTGTGCCCACGGTATTTTATCTACCATACTGGAGGAACTTATTTGTCTCTGGCCTTGTGTGCATCCTTCACTTTCTTTGAGGGTTGTACCTCAGTGTAAGATCTGGATTTATTTTTCATAAATCTCTTCAGCTTTCTCTTCCGCTTTAAAACCCTCCTTAAATCTCTCTGGTCTAGCTTTTAGACATCCTTTACTAATATTTCTTTCTCAACTCAGAGTTCTTTCCTGTGATGCACGTTGGAATGTTGTCCTATACTCAAGGCTCTGTGTAATTGCAAGTTCTCTCATGCTCTGTACCTTAACAGGGAAAGGTGGTCTGAGCTCCACGTCCTCAGGATGTTGCATGCCCTATATTACTCTGCGTAACTTCCGTAGAACAAGCTGCCACAGTCAGCAGGGAAAAATTGCAATGTTTTGTGTCAACTGAGGGATAGATGTTGATCAGATCATGAAGACGTCTCTCCTCCACTTCTTTAAATAATATCAAGGGATCTTAAGAGTCCATTTCAGAGGAAATAAGTATCTTCAGATTCATATCTTTTCTGAAGGATGTTATTTCTGACAGTAGAATACTCTCTCAACGGAGCTCTGAAGTCTCATCAAGATCATTTACTGCTGGAATAAGGTTTGAGCCCACTGCCTTTGAGCTCCAGTGGAGAAATGCCACTGAGCTGCTGATTTTCCCAGTGGTACATGGTCACTAGTTAGTCAGCCGATCAAGCACACTATAAGGCATTCAGGTATATGAGCATATCTTACAAATATCAAATGATCACCACACAGATGTGCTTTATTAATTATCAGCTAGAGAGTTCAATACACAATCCAATCAGAACGTTTGTTTTTTTTGAGTCCCCGCACATATCCGTCATTTACTGCTGAGTCAGTCCAATCTACCTGTCTTCACAGAGCTTGTTATTCAGTTTGAATACAGAAATTTGGACTGGCAACTAACCCTACTGGAAAATTCCACATACTCCCCTTCCTTACTTACACTGAGTCCAGATCGTGTCAATGAAAGACTACATGGGCCTAAGATTCCGCAGAGTGACGATCCGAGTTAGAATGCCACCGTACTCTGAATTTCTTGGCTGGAAATCTCCTCGACCTTGTCTCGCCCAACCTTCGGACTCGAGCTGGGTGTGAGCTGCACTGGGCAGTGTGCTCCTGAGGTTTCCTAGCACTGCAGAATCAGACGGTAGGAGGCTATGCCCCCTTATGTATGACATCGGCTGCCAAAAATTAGGTGAGTTTAAATGTCCAGACACTTTCAAACCAGGGAGAAGCTCAATTTGTCACACAACTGAAATTGGAGTGGGTCAGACAGTTCATGGAATTATAGAATCCCTATGGTATAGAAGGAGGCCATTTGGCCCATCAAGCCTGCACAGACAGCAATCCTACCCAGGCCCCATCCCCATAACCCCATGTATTTATCCTAGCTAGTCCACCGACACTAAGGAGCAATTTAGCATGGTCAATCCACCTCACCCACGTATCTTTGGACTGTGGGAGGAAACCAGAGCACTCAGAGGAGACCTGGGGAGAATGTGTGAACCCCACATTGACAGTGACCTGAGGCCAGAATTGAACCCAGGTCCCTGGCGCTGTGAGGCAGTGGTGCTAACCGCAGTGCCACTGTTGCGGGAGGGGGGGGAAAAATCAGAAAATTAAGAAGGGAGGTTGAATAGTTGGTTAGGATCAGATAGTTGTGTGGATTGGGGCCAGGTCAGATAGTGGGGGCTGGGAGGAAGTCAAACAGTTGGGAGGTGGGAGGAGGCTTGACAGTTGGGTGGGAGTCAGACTGTTTAGTGAGTTGGGGGAGGGGTCAAATAGCCATATGGGGTGCAGACAGGTCAGACAATTGGGATAGGGGGTCAGTAGGGGTGCAGCAGTATAGTCGTGCTGTTTTGCACCTGGCAAGAATCATTGGGGGTAATCCCAGAATGTGGTAGTCAGGGATGGAGCCCCCCGTGGTGGTTGGTGGTTAGAGATTGAAGTGAAGTTAGTATGGGTCTGTACAATAGTTCCCTAAAGGCTGGATGTGGTTTTAATGCTTACTTTTTCTGGGTAATTCTTGGTGTAAACCAGTCTGGAGTTTGTAATTTAAATCACAATTCTAGGTGATTCCCAATGCATCAAATGTTTGTAATTCCTGGACAACTATCATGTCAACCCTTACCTGGGAATCTCCAGGGCAGGCGCAGAGGCAAGAGGCACCCCACCCCATTTTTGGGGTATCCCCACCCCAGTTACACTGTCCAGGAGCCCGGATATTATGACCTATTGTGCTTGTCTGATCTCTTACTCTAATTTTCTGTACATATTACCAAACTTGCAGCAATGATTTTTATTTTAGAACAAGTTTCACCACCCTGTAACAAGACTCTGAAGAGCCTATCAGATTGTATGGAAAGTCAGGCCTGTGAATACTCTAGTGAACACTTGGGGTAGATTCTGTGTTAACACATTTAGGAGGCCCTTTACAATGCAGGAACGAGGCTGTAGCCTCTGAATTGAAGGAAGAACTCTGTTCCTGAAAGCTTGTCCACCTGGTGATGTCAGCTGCATTAGGCTTGGTTCTTTTGTGTATTCGTGCACATGTATTATTTTTATTCTGCTGCAGGATATTATCTTTCTGTGACCCACTGCTCCAACAACAATATTTTTCTTGCCCCTAGTTAATATGGAATCCCTATGGTGCATGAGGAGGTCGTACAGCCCATTGAGTTTGAACTGACTCTCAGAAAGAGCATCTTACTCAGCTCCTATCCCTGTAAACCCACATGATTAATTCCCCTAACCCAAACATCTTTAGAGTGTGGGAGAAAACCAGAGCACCCGAAGGAAACCCACACAGACATGGGGACAACGTGCAGTCTCCGCACAGACAGTCACTTAAGGAGAGACCATGCTATGTCCACCAGTACAAGACCAGGACCAGTGGGTGCCACAGGGACTACACTGCTCCTTCAGCCCTGATAAGATCATTTTAATTTAATTTGATAAGTTTTAGTTGTTGTTCCAGCACCCCTTTCAAAGCTGGTTCTTTAGTTAACTAATTTATTTGAGGTTACTGAAAAGAAGGAGTATAAAGAAAGGAGAACTTGCCCATTTCAGGGTTTAGCTTATTGGTTTATTTTGTAAATTTGGAATATTCAAAAGAGTATAAAGAGGGATTGTGCACCAATGCACTTGAGGCATTGATCAGTGAGGTTAATGTGCATCATTACCCCTCAGACATGGTAAGTCCCCATTAAAGTTTTAGTTACAGTAATGTTAAGGTGTCTCTTTCTAAGAGGTTGATTATTTGTTTAAAGCAGAGTATGAACAGAGTCTGCTGGCACATTGGGTTAGCGTATGGAGATGTGTATGTGAAGCTACATTCTGTAAATAGACAGGCTATCAAACGTTTGGGCCTAGTTTCAGACTTTAACTTAGGATCCATTTATCAAGGCTCTCTCTTCAGTGAAGGAGAAGTCTATCATACTGCTCCAGCTAATTTCAGGACTGAAAGTAAGTCCTGAAAACAAACTTTAAGTGTCGCTTCATTGATGGTTCCTTGCCGCCTTCTTCCCCCACCCCACCCGCTCTCCCCCACCCCCCATCTTCCCCCAGCTTCGCGTATCAGAGTTAATGATTGCCTGCAGTGGGGATGCTTTCAGAAGGAAGCATGTCTTGTATTTATTGTGGAATCGATAGAGCTTTCAAGGGAAAGAAAAGAATCTCTGGAATTGATTTAATCACAAGTTCCACAAAGAATGTCTGCTTTGTTGACCAATCACAGTTTGACCCAAACTGCAGCAATTGCTGCAATGTCTCTGTTTGCCAACAAAATGGCAGCATTACAAGTATTGTTAACTTTAAAAGCGTGCTCTGTCTGGGAACATTTCTCCTTGCTGAGTTGTTTCACTCATCATGACATAATAATGACCAGATACTCTATGGAGGGGGGCAATTTGCAGTCCATCTTTGAAACAGTGTTGAAAGACCTTTTATATTCACCCAAGATGGCCGACAGGTCCTTGGGCTTTACATCTCATCTCTAAAACAGCACATTCAACAAATATAGCACTGTAATGCCAGCCAAGAATTTGTGATTAGGATTGGATTTCACAGAATCAGGAAGGCTCTGTGAACGTTTAAAAGTGGCCAATGGTACCTGGATGTGGCAGCCTCCCCTCCATTTCCAACAGATCCTGGCAGGGGCAAGGGGGCAGAGACCCAAACTCAGCAAGCCAATTTGAACCCCGTTCTGGCTGTTGCAATGGCTTAAAACCATGGCGCAGGAGTCACAAATTGAATAGATGTAAATGCTCTTGAAGGGAAGATAAGGTCTGCTTGAGTGTCATAATCTGAGGTTTTATTAAATATCCACCAGTTAAATACTGTGAAACAGACTAAAGCAGTCAGCGAGAGTTCAAAAATCCCTCTGCTGTACTGCTCTAACTGATGGGCTATCTGATGTGGTTTAGGAGAGAAATATCACCAGCTGGCCATGCTGTTTCAATAAAGTTCCTTGTTGACATTTTCCAAGGACTGTTATAATATCATTATCAATGCTTGGCTGAGTTTCAAAAGTCACAATATCTCTTTAGTTCCCAACTTTTTCAGTAAAACTGCACACTTCACGTAAACAAACAATTCTTTGGCACACAAGCTCTTTTCTGCTGAAACAGTTGGTCATAAATAACACGTTTATGTATGTTTATTGTGATTGTGGTTTTACCAGAGAGGTTTGCAACATACAATTGAAATTCAGTGGATCAGATCAAAACGCAAAATTAAGTTTACCAGTTAGTAGGAAACCTGGGACTGCCAGTGTGCGCAAAGCCTTTTGATCTGGGGAGGAATTGATGAGAGGACCACAACTGCAAATCTTGCTCAACTGACAGGCATCCATTCTATTGTTTTTCATGTATGCCATGTTGAAAATGGGGCTGACTTAAGGGGCTGAATTGCATTCTCCTATTTCTTATGTTAATGTACCCAATGAACTCATATCCCTAATTGCAGCTTTATGTCATATTTTGCTTTATAATGTTCATCTAGAGCTCCCTGGGATGTTTCATTAACTCAATGGCACTATATAAATAATAAAAAAGAAACTAAATTATTTTCAAATTATGGATGAACATCGGTTGGGACAAGGCATTGTTATCATGTCTTGCTTGGTGTCTACCTCACTGGACAAACTTAATTGTAAAAAATGGCTCACTGGAGAAAGAAGTCTATCTTCAGAAGACTGAGAGCAGTGTTTGGTTTGAAGATTGAGCTTGTCTGTTTGATGAGCCGATTTTTAGTCTCCTGCCTAATGAATTCTGCTTGTATTACCACAGATCAGTGCAACTTTAAATATTCCTTCCCTCATAAAGCACTATTCAAAGGGTATGCACCAGTGTGTCAGATATCCCTCTAGCACTGGACAGTCAAAATTTTGAGTGCTTTGTGGGGATAGTGTCTAAGTGCTATTAAAATGTACAATGGTATTAAGAGACGACATCTAAGAACATAAGAACATAAGAAATAGGAGCAGGAGTAGGCCATCTAGCCCTTCGAGCCTGCCCCGCCATTCAATAAGATCATGGCTGATCTGTCGTGGCTCAGTTCCACTTTCCCGCCCTCTCCCCATAACCCTTAATCCCTTCTCTTATCAAAAACCCATCAACCCGCTTCTTAAAAATATTTAGCGAGGCAGCCTCCACCACTTCAACGGGCAGAGAATTCCAGAGATTCACCACCCTTTGAGTGAAGAAGTTCCTCCTCAACTCCGTTCTAAACCGCCTCCCCTTTATCTTGAGGCTGTGCCCCCTAGTCCTACTGTCTTTTTTGAGCGGGAAGAGTCTCTCCACCTCTATCCTATCCATCCCATTCATCATCTTATACGTCTCAATGAGATCTCCCCTCATTCTTCTAAACTCTAACGAGTACAAGCCTAGTTTATTCAGCCTCTCCTCATAGCTCAATCCCCTCAACTCCGGTATCAGCCTAGTAAACCTCCTCTGCACTCCCTCCAGGGCCAAAATATCCTTGCGCAGGTGCGGCGCCCAAAACTGCACACAGTACTCCAGCTGCGGCCTCACCAATGCCCTATACAGCTGCAGCAAGACCTCCCTACTTTTATATTCAATCCCCTTGAGTTTTTTTAAAGCTTTAAAATCTTTTAACATTTGTTTATTAGTGTCACAAGTAGGCTTACATTAACATTGCAATGAAGTTACTGTGAAAATCCCGTAGTCGCTACACTCCAGTGCCTGTTCGGGCACACTGAGGGAGAATTTAGCATGGCACCTAACTAACAGATCTTGCAGATTGTGGGAGGAAACGAGAGCACCCGGAGCAAACCCACGCACACACGGGGAGAACATGTAGACTCTGCACAGACAGTAGCCCAAGCTGGGTATTGAACCCGGGTTCCTGGTGCTGTGAGGTAGCTGTGCTAACCACTATGCTGCCCTGATGTGTATGTGCTCAGCTGAGGAATAGTGGTGATGCCTTTCATAGAGGAATAGCCAGAATGAGGAATTTTTGCTTGGGACAGGCACCTCTTGCACAACACGTAGAACTGCCCCAGGGGCCAAGGGTGTGTGTTTGACCCAGCCTGGGGAGTAGCAATGCAGTTTCAGTGAATGAGGCCAATAAATAGCAGGTTCTGTGCCTGGGCTGCTGCTATTGAGTTCAAGCTTCCAGGCTGCTCACTGTTTAAATGCTGGGTATTACAGGGCAGAGACTAGCTATGGTACCAGCTGTCTCTGGATTGCTTTTTCCCCACTCAGGCTGTTTTTTTTCATGCATCTGTATTGTTTGTACTCGCCCGCATCTAATCTTTTTGCTGATATGTGAACATTTAATTCTGGGACCTTTATAGCATCCGCATCACTGAGGCTTTGAGCAACTGCAGAGATCGGCAGCATCATAGGGACACAGACCTGGAGAGCCATCTGAACAGAGATGAGTAGTTGAGGGGAACAGTCTTAGCCAGTCTTGAGGACTTCGAGTCTGTTACTTGCTTGTATGTCTTCACAATGTACTTTCATATGGAAACAATAACAGTTTGAAAAATTGTATTCCGAAATGATGCTTGCCTGACCCTGCACTCACCAAAATATTCCTGCGGAAGGTCACAATACACTTGTAAGCTTCCCGTGGTGCAGCGGTTGAGGACAGCTGATATCGGGTTCTGAGTTCACAGTTCGATAGACAGTTCAAAGAGGCTATTAAAGGATTAGGTACTTTTGATGTGGGATCTGAGAGAAGTTAATCTGTCTTTATACGAGATTAACTTGAAGTGATTTCAAGACTTTGAATGGGTTTCTTGAATAGGAATAGTTTTCACTACCAAGTGTGTCTGAGCAAGATCTGTATTAGATTGTTAAGCCAGTTCTTTTATATGGAAGATACAGCTCCACCAGCCAACAAAGAATTGTTTCTATTGTAGTGATAATTAAGAGAGTAGCTATGGATGATCTTTCACTTGATGAGTGTGACTGGCCTGACTGGTGAAAGTAGATTGAATTCCTACATCTATTAAGTCTAAAATATACGGCATCGACCAGCATCAAATGATCCCATCAACATCTTTCCTATTGAGGCAGTTATAGAACACTTTTTTTATTGATTTTTTTCTTCCCTCTTTCTGTAGGGATTGATATTCTAACGTAGCTCCTGATTTATGATTCAGACCTGTAGGAATGTCAGCAAAACAGATAGCAAAACCTGCCACTTGATATCCCTGTCGATGAAGAATAGTCCTCAGCATTGCTGGAATTTGTATAGAAAATCCAAACCATTCTTCACCTCTGACAATCAAGTTGAACAGGCGACTTGTTGAACATTATATTCGATGTGTATGACTAAAGAAATGGGAAGGTTATTTGCTTCAGGAAACCTAAATCCTGGAGAAGAAAATGACCCCGATAGCCTGTTAAGAATAAATCTTGCCTTAAGGCTGCTATTCAAAATCTACCTCTACATCAAATTAGTGACACCACACCAAGCTGAATTTTTCATCCATTTAGGTCAGCTAGTAGTTGGGACATTCCATTTTCCTCCTGACCATAAGACTGTTATCATTAAATAGACTAAGGCCCAGATTTTTGCAATGGTGTTGAGGACCTCCACCATTGCAAAAATAGCACAAGAGGCAGTAATCCAGAAGTCCTGCTTCAACCATAGAACCTATTATTCTCCTGGGGGTGGGAATGGGCTGAGTCAGGATTTGCACATACAGATTTCATGGAGGCGGTGGCTATTTCCAGAGCTGTGTGATATTTATCGTCCAGGAGTGGGAAACACAACATGCACAGGTCAGACCTGGTAGATGTCGGTCTAAACTTTTGGAATAACCTTTGGAAAAGTAGGATGTCCCCTTTGGATATGGTCCTGGACTATATTTGGGCGAGATCAGATACTCTTTAATAGAGGTAAGGTGCCCTTGAGATTGTTAAAAATGAGCATGAGTATGTACAAAAAATCGCATTGACTCATTGGACCTGTCAATGCCACTGTCAAAAGGAACTCTCAAAAGCAATGATCAGAAGTGATGGCAAGATGTTAAAGCATTTAAAACCCCTGTCCTTTAAATCTTTATGAAATCTGCGCAGTGTTTAAAAAAACTGCTCGATTTTCACTGTCTGTTGACATAAGCTTGAGGGCTGCCATTGCTGGATATGTGCTGCATAACTGTTTTCACAGTTTTCCATTATTACAGTGGGGTGTCTGCCTTTTCACAGTTTGATTATCAGCTACAAGTGGTTATCAATTCTTTGAAGTGGGACTATGAATTACAATTTTTTTTCAGAAGAGATTAAGCACTTGAATGAAATGTTTGTTTTATGAGGAATTGTGTAGTTGAAGGAATATAATTGTAGTGAATAGGTTGTTTGTGAATGAGCATGTTTTCTTTTAAATAAAGAACTTTGCTCTCATCCCAGCATGGATCCAAAGCTTTGTTTATTGTGGATACTGGGTGGATTAGCATGGTGGATAATGACCATGGGAAGAGTCAACAGGGTACATGGTCTGGAACTAAGTTGCACAGAGGCTATAAAGGACCATGTCAGGTGGGAGGAAGCATAGTTTTGCACGGAAAGTTTGAGGGCCACGATTGGGTGGACGGGGTAAAGCTGTCATGGAGGATATTAGGAACCATGGGGTGCGAGTGAAGATCAAGAGTTGGTATGGATGTGGCATGGGGAGGTGATGAGGGGTGAGGGTTGTGGAACTTTTTCTTTACATATGCTGGTACACCAGTCAGGTCTTCCACCTAGGCCACCTCAATATTTAGAATCATGGAATCCTACAGTGCTGGAGGAGGCCATTCAGCCCATTGAGGCTGCACCAAGCACAATCCCACTCAGTCCCTATCCCCATAACCCCATGCATTTAACCTAGCTAGTCCCCCTGACATTAAGGAGCAATTTAACATGGCCAATCCACCTAACCCGCACACCTTTGGACTGTGGGAGGAAACCAGAGAACCTGGAGGAAACCCACACAGACACAGGGAGAATGTGCAAACTCCACAGACAGTAACTTAAACGAGGCTTGAAACCAGGCCCCTGGCGCTGTGAAACAGCAATGCCAACCATTGTGCCACTGTGCCGGTGACCCGCTGTGACTCCTATTTTCACCTACCGACACCCTACCCCATGTCTCCTGGACTAAAAACTTTCCTCAGACTTCCTAAGATGGAAAAGGATCTGTGCCACTCAAATTTCCCCCATTACATCCTGGAATTGCTCCTGGAAGTGATAGTGGCTACACAGTAGATCTGCCTATGTAGGAAGAGGAGTATTTTAATTGTATGGAGGCAAAAAGGAGCTCTCACCCTCATTGAGTTCTTGGCCAAGGTTATCCATGCTGCCTTCTACTTGATGTTTATTTGAATGAAATCCAAGCCTTCAAGTCTCAGGAACACTGTCCACCTCGCTCATGCTCATCCTTAACTGTGTCTTGAATGATATTTTGTTCATAATTCCATGGGTGTTCAGGTCACAGAGCCAATTCAAGAGGGCTGTATATCCATGAATATAAATATTACATGACCTAGGTGGAGACACCAACATCTTTCCAGACTCTTAACTGCCCCACTGAAATGTCAAGCAAACTATTCTGTTCAAGGAGCACTGTAGGGATTCTTTGATCTGTGGCAGCATGGTGGTACAGTGGTTAGCACTGCTGCTTCACAGTGCCATGGACCCAGGTTCAATTCCAGCCTCGGATGACTGTCTTGTATAACAGTGTAAATATGTGGGGTTACTAGTGCCCAATTACCAGGCCCATTATCTGGACTTGTAGAATTTTCCAACCTGGGTAGGATTGTGACCATGAAGCTATCATCAATTGTCACAAAAACCCATCAGGTTCATTAATGTCTTTTACGGAAGGAAATCTGCCGTTTTTATTCAGTCTGGCCTACATGTGACTCCAGACCCACAGCAATGTGATTGACTCTTAACTACCCCAGTGAAATGGCCAAGCAAAGCACTCAGTTCAAGGGGCAATTAGGGATGGGTAATAAATGCTTACTTTGACAGAAACATCCCAACAAAGAATATTTTTTTCAAATGCAGTTGGAAAATTCTATAAGTCCAGGTAATGGGCAGTGTTCACATTGCAATTGGGCACTAGGCAGGCGAATTAAGATGCCAGAGGGTGAATTTTAATGGCCTCGATATCCTGTTCTAGCCCTTGGCTGTTCTTAAGTATCTAACCCAATAGATGAGTGTCTTGCTGAATGTTTGTAAGAAAGCTCGGTTATCATGTGAGTTTGTAAGGTCATTTGGAAAAGTGTGGGTGGTGATGAGTGGAACTCTGGAAACTCCAGTTTCCATTGCATAGAATTACTAGGACTAGCTAAGGATGATAGCAATTGTGCAGACAGCCTGTAATTTTTGAGATGTTCTTGCTTTGAGTGATTTTCACTTCAGTCATTTTCAATGCAGACTCATTGAATGTGTGGGTTAGGTTGCTTGACTATACTAAACTGCCCCTCAGTATAAGGAGAATTAGTAGGGTAAATACTTGGGGTTACAGGGATAGGGCCTGGGTGGAATTGTTGTCAGTGCAGGCTCAATTGGGCCAAATAGCCTCCTTCCGCACTGTGATTCTACAATTCCGTGGATTGCTGCTCATCTCTGTTCCCAGTTCGAAGATTGCAAAGTGACGTGTTTGAGGAAGTCCAGTTACCAATAGAATGACTCTGCAGTACTGGTGTGCCCACACTTCAGTACAGATTGGTAGTCCCATACAGGGAGGCCAAGGGCAGGCCATGTGGGAAGTGTAAACATTAGCCTGTAATTGAGGATAGCCTTCTGAGAGAGAGCATCTTTGGTATTCACTTACACTGTACCAGAGTCCAGTGGTTCAATCCTCAACGCTGACTCTGATTACCTGCAAGATCAATAAAGGAGTGGTGAAACTACTGGCAAGATTTCCCCTTTAGCAGTTTTCAAGGAATCCATGCAAGTGTGATTCCATCTTGTGTCCATCCCCAAGCCCAGCCTAGTCTTCCGGAACACTCCAAAATCAATGCATTTGAGCTGCAAAGTAATTTAGTTAATAAAAGTTAATAAGTGTTCAATAGTGAAGTATCTGCCGGATTTAGATTTTCCAAATTTGATTGAAAGGACTTATCAAGAAGAAGATGAGCTTCATTTCAACAATTCCCTCCCTCAATCCATCCTGTTAAGAAAAGGATTATTTACATTCAAAATTATCAGGGTGTTGGGGAACCAGTGGAACTGCTTTGTTTGACTGTGCTATGTTTTTGGAATCAGCATTGTTCCATAATACTTTATCTCCTCGCTCTATACAAATTGTTTCCTACCACCACTCTGTTGAGGTCTATAAATGCAGAATAATAATTTGAAAGTGAAAAAAAGCAAATATAATTTATCAATCTTGGAGCATGTAAAGTCCAGGGAGCTGCTTCTGATCTGATGCATACAGCGATGAGTGTTGATAATTTGCATAAGCAGGTTTTTCAGATACTGAGCTATAGTAATGACCCAGGGTTATCTGTGTTAGTATAGAGTAAGATGAATGACCCCATTTTACAGAGAAAATATGCATTGCATTTGTGTTCAAAATGTCAAGCCAGTTCCCTTAGCTTTCCCCATCATTTTATTAGCCATCAATTCTATGCTCCTCATCTAAAGCACCTACACAAAAAAAATAGATTCTGGCTTCTCCTAACACTTTCAACCATGGCTCCACAGGTAGAACTTTCATCCCTTGTGGCTTCTTGTCCGACTCCAGAAACTTCAGGCTGACATTTCATTACAATACCAAAGGTGAGCTGCACTGTTGCTGGTGCCATCTTTCAGATGAGATGTTACACAAGGACATCATTGGTCCTCTCAAGTAAAGACTGAGATGGTCTCCCAGTGTAGCCAAAATGGCGCCAAAGCCCCATTTCCAGAAGTCCTGCCCCTGAACCTGGCGCCTACTATTTTCACCAGGGCCGTACAGGGGTGGGTTTCAATTTGCATATCCATAGTTCACCATGGCAGCTGCACATGTTGGGGAGACACGTTTGGGACAGTTGAAATGCCTTTTGGAAAAGGTCAAGCTCTCTTTGGGATTGTTCAAAATAGACATGAACGTATGTAAAAAAAATGGATAAACTCATTGTAACTGTGAAAAAAACTGTCGGTCTCTCAAGACATTTAAACAAGCAATTGAAAGGTGTTGTAGCTGTTAATTCTCAGATACTTTTGACCAGTTTGCTTTAAGTTTTATCCCGGTGCCCTTATTTGCAAGATGGACAAAGGACAAACACGAATAAAGATTCAACAAGTTTATTAATAATAACACCATTAACGCTTAAATTACCCACATAAAACAAGAGGATACCCCAGATCCAAGTATACTACCCACAAAGATGGTTTGGTTAAACTGCAGGCTCGATTCTCTGAGTCCCTCTGGTCTGTTGTCATGAAGGTGAATCTCGATGGCAACTTCTTCCTTCCTTCCTTCTCTGGCCAGTCTTTCAAATGGTCAAGTTCACCTCCTTTGTCGAGTCTTCTCTGCTGGTGTGTCTGAAAATTTGTCCCTTAATCCCCTTGTCTGCTTGCCTTTCCAGAAACTTCTCTGGCTTTCGGCCAATGAAGTCCCAGGAGGGTGTTCCAATATCAAGTGGGTTTCTTGATGTCTGCCAGACAGGACACCAGGGTCTACTGCTGTTTGCTTACATGTAACCTATTATCAGATACAGTGACAGAAAGTCTGGCCCGATCTGGGCTTCTAACAATAGGCCGGTGCATTTCAATGGGGCGTGATGATCTCTAAGTATCAGTAGGGTGCAACGACCTTTGGTGGGTGATTGATGGGTCCGGCCCAGACATGTTTGTGTATTGTACAACTGGCCTGCCCGAGGTTTGACTGTGTTTGATTTTAATACGCCCAATTCTTCAATTTAGGATATCCAATTTTATCAGCCTTAAAACTAGGCCCTGTTTATATTATCACATTCCCTCCTGTTGATCCAGTGAGTGTCAGCGAACCAGATCACACAATTCTCACCAAACCATCTCGACAAGCAGGTACCCCGAATCTGGGGTTGATAATATCATCCCTAACCCACAATAGTACCAACAAATTTAAATGAAGTAAAATAATTTTAAAAAACATAAGAAGCAATACATCAATCGAGTATATACAAAATAAAGCAATAAACAGTACAAAATGACAAGTGACTGTATATATTAAATATACAAGCGAGAGTATCAAGGCTCTTGATTGTAGAGCCTCTCCTGATGTTGGATGGCCCTTGCTGAGTCCAAATTTTGCAGAAATTCCTTCTTCCATCGGGTGAATTTAAATGTGAGGATGGTTAGGTACACTGCCATAAGTAGGATTCCTATTACGGCCAAGTGTGACAGAATGCGGACCCATGGGTGGAATTGGACATTTGAACCCTAATCCCAGAGGTCCTCCCATCATGTAGTGACTCTAATCTCTAATGTTCTTTTCTATTTCCCCTGTTTGTTGCACCACCTTGACAAAGGTCTTGTGTGCTATGATTAATTGTGTGCGAATTTGTTGAAGTTTCTTGGGGGGAAGTGTTATCCTAGTACCAAATTTTTCAAAATAGTCTCCCAAGTTTGTCTCAATTTCTTGCTAACATTCATTAGTGTTTTCTCTCTTCTGTGTATGTCTACTATCTCAATTAATCCTATCCTAGAGGGAATCTGTGGTTTAATGCAAAAGGTAGTGTTATGGATGTTACAAATGGCTGCCCCATACTGGTAATTTTCTAGCGAGGTTGTAATACAATATTCTCCCTTCCTCCTGTAAGCTACCTGGGTGACATCTCTTTCCAAATTTCAAATTTCCAGTGTACAATTTAGATTAGTGGTTGACTGAATCCACACCGGACATGTTCATTTTCATACACCGGATATGGGCACACAACCATTTTGTCTGTGTGTTCACATTTCTCCAGACTGGTGCCTATGAGCTTCCTTCCTTTCTCAACCACATACAGTAGAGTTCCCTGGTATCCCATCCACATCCCTCCTTTAATGATCCTTATATTTTCAGCTTCAAAAAGTCTCAACCCGACCTTATCTTTTAAAATTACTGGGATCCCAAACACCATTCCTAGTGCAGTCCCCAGGGTTCCTCTACAACAATCATTAGACCAGACGTTGGTCAGTTGCTGTAACTGGCAGTTAGTGACATTGGGGTGCCTTTTTCCCTGGTACAGGTGTTCAATCTGCTCATCACTGATGCAGGACAGAACTTTCCCCCGCTAACCTGGTTGAGATTCTCTTTTAACTGTGCGACCATCCATTGCCCATAGATGCTACGTAGAGTTCGGTTCTGTTGCCTGGCATCATCTTCCACCCTCTCTTGGGTGATCTGATTAATAGTTTGGGCATGTCCTTCTAGTTCAGTAACCATAAGGCTACTAGCCCTGTCCTCAGCCAAATCTCCCGAACATTTTCATTTAAGCTGTCCGAGTTCTGTTTAACTTGTCGGATTAGGACTCTGAGTTTATTATCCAAATCAGCCAGATCCAGTGCATTAATGGTGGAAAACCCCGCTCCGTATGCAGTCGCCAGATCATTCAGGATTTCCCTCCTCTTGTGCCCCTTTGACCTGGGCATCTCCTCCCTGTGCGTGTCCCAGTCTTTCGGCTTAGCAGCCTCTGGGTCAAGTGTAGGTATAATTTTCTACGTGGGGAGGGACACCAGTCTGGTAATTGTGGTACCAATTCATAGTGTGTGTTGTCGAATAATATTTTCCCTGTGTGTTTTAGTATCAACCCATTTTGGGGCCCTGGGGTGGTTTTGGGACAAGTGGGGATGGGTATGTTAACAGTTGGTCTTAACCCATTCTTCATTTCATAGTATAGTGTATGTACTTGTTCTGAATAACCTTACTGGGGCACTTCTTTCCTGATTCCAGCCTTTTTCTGGGCAATGGGCTAGGCAGGCTAGTTCCATGCACCCGTGATTAGTGTATGCCCACCAGTCACTAGTGAGGGTCGTCCTTAGGGAGCAGTAATCAGAGCTCCCATTATCTTTCCTGTACACCACTCTTTGGTTATTACACCCATGGGTGATACTCTTATTGGGGTGTATCATATAATATGCCAACATCACATTTGCCTGCATCTGATGGGATGAACCACATATATCCGGGGTATCGTAGGCTGCTCTTCTGATCTTTGGTTGAGGTGGTCTCTGTGGTTCGGTCTGAGATGAGGAGTCTTAGATGGCAGAGAAGTATGTAGTTCATTCTGGGGGAGATCAAGGTGGCACCTGTTAATTCTTATTAATACCTGACTCTCTTTTGTGGGGGTGCATATCTGGGATCGATTTTATCGTTCCCTGTACCTGGGGTTGGGAATATATCGGGTCCTGCGTGGTGCTGCGGTCTTCAGTATCAATGATTGGCAGGGGTATATGGGGGTGAGTTTCCCTGTTCCGTATTTCCACTTCCCCCTTTGTTACGCCAAACCAGAGCCAAGGCTGTGTGGATCGGGCTCATCAATCCGTGTTTTGTGGACTTGGGGGGGTGTCTGTTTGTCTGACTTCCCGTTCCCACACGCGAGTCATTTTGCAGATGACTCAGGTTTCTGTGTATGTTTTATCATCAGAGTCAAAACCCTCTACCTGTTGCAGCGCATCCTCTCTCTCACTGACAGTGCACTGTGCCTTTTCGTAGGCTTTATCACATTGAGCCTGGAATTGACTCATGTATCATATCATCAGGGTCAAAAGGCTTTCCGACTGCCCTCAGTGGAGTGTGCTATCAGGGTCTGGATCCATGTGGACCAGTGGTGTGCGTTTAATTGGACTCGATTTAATTGGCTGTAAACCGCAATTTTCCATAGTTGGCCAGCATATGCTGTTGGGTGCTCCCCTCTCTTTTGTTGGCAGTTGTTTAAGCCTTGTACCGGGTCATCCCTATTGTAGGCAATGGCAGCCTTCATTTCTGGTAGGGTTCCCCCAGCCACGTTTTGGGGTTCGGGGAGAGCAGGACTTAAACATAACAGAATAAGTTTAACCTCTTCTGCCTCATCTAGGCCGTTTAAAACACGATATTGGGTGACCTAGTCAGAGAGAGCATGTGGATCCCCGGAGGGTTCAAATACTCCAATCGCTTTAGCTGTGTCAGTGAGCCGTGTCATAGTGTATGGAGTTATGTAAGTCACATTGTGGTTCTGTTCGTCCTGTCATCAGGTAGTGACCGGATTCATGGGTACAGGAACCGGGTTAGTGACTGGACTTATTGGGATGGTAATAGGACAAGGGGCTGAGACTGAGTTTTCCGAGATGGGGGCTGGATTAGGTGGTGCCATTGGTTCCATTACCGGGAAGGGAGGTGGGAGTCTCCAGTCGGCAGTGACACTAGCTGTTGCATAATGGCAGGCATCCTCTTCTAAATCCCCCCACTCTAGCCCTGGGTCACTATCCCCTGTTTCAGTCGTGTATGCACACATTATACCCCTTTATAGGGCGAATTGTGATTATAAATCTGCAATATCATACAGGCATTTGGAGTGGTCTATTGGACGGGATGTATTTGCTTTTCCTGCTTGGTGCAAAATTTTTACTGCAGTCTGCAGGTCGCTGCATTTACGTTTAAATTCCTCTACCTGTTGCAGCGCAGCCTGTCTCTCACTGACAGCACACTGTACCTTTTGGTAAGCTTTATCACATTGAGCCTGGAACTGGCTCACGTGTATCACATTGATTTGGTTCCTTTTCTCTCGCGTGTCTACCTCCGTTTCCAGTTGTTGTATGCGCGCGGTAGCACTCATTAAGTCCTGTTTTAGTTGGATTACTTGGGCCTCTGTCCCATTTAACCTGGATAATCTCCGTTTCTCTGTTCTAGACAACTGATGATTGCAATCGCCTTCCTAAGCTTGGGAGCCCTATTACCCACTTCCTTATGGGCACAACTCCAACAATTCTCTCCCTCGGATCCCAGATCCAGTTTTGGGACAAAACCCCAGTGTACCCATTTGGGCCACTTATGGTTCAAATTTAATAGAGGGCTTCCTCTCATTCGGCAAGACTGGCCATAATTATTTCCTTTTCGGATTTGTCACTTGAGTATAGGTAAGGGATCGGTGTAGGGGCCTAGTTTTCACTAAGTTCCCTCCCATAGATTTTACCCAAATTTCCTAGACTGTTCTAGTTCTAACTACACAGTTTGTCCACCTTGTGTTACGGACACCAGGTTTATGGCCCATTTACTGGTCGAATCTGTATTAGTCCTTCACTCACTTAAGACTGGCCGTCACATGGGGTAACCTGCCCTCTTAATTCAGGCTCAGACGGAGTGTTGGAGAATACCGGGTTGAAGGTTCGACTTCGGAGCAATGTATCACTTCTTATCAAAGGACTGTCTGGGGTGCCAATGTTGTACCAACTAATTCTCAGATACTTTCAACCAGTTTCTTTACTCTAAGGTTTTATCCTGGTGCCCTTATTTGCCAGATAGACAAAGGACAAACACAAGATTCAACAAGTTTATTAATAATAACACTATTAACCCTTAAATTACTCGCATAAAACAAGAGGATACCCCAAATTCAAGTGTACTACGCACAAAGATGGTTTGGTTAAAACTGCAGCCTTGATTCTCTGAGTTTCTCTGGTCTGTCATCATGAAGGTGAATCTCGATGTCAGCTTCTTCCTTCCTTCCCTGGTTCTTCCGGATTGTCAAGTTCGCCTCCTTTGTCAAGTCTTTGCTGCTGGTGTCTGAAAATGTGTTCCTTAATCACCTTGCCTGCTTGCCTTTCCAGAAACTTCTCTGGCTTTCGGCCAATGAGGTCCCAAGAGGGGGTTCCAATACCCAGCGGGTTTCTTGATGTCTGCCTGACAGGATACCAGGGTCCATCCCCAAGTGTCCATCTCCATGCCATTGCTTACACGTAACCTGTTATCAGATATGGTGACAGAAAGCTTGGCCCGACCTGAGCTTCTAACAATAGGCTGGTGCATTTCAATGAGGTGCAATGATCTCCGCTAAGTATCAGTAGGGTGCAATGACTTTTGATGCGTAATTGATGGGTCCGGCCCAGACATGTTTGTGTATTGTACAATTGGCCTGCACGAGGTTTGACTGTGTTTGATTTTAATGTGCCCAATTCTTTAATTTAGGATATCCAATTTTATCAGCCTTAAAACCACAAAGGAAATCTGTGCATGTCATTTCATTTTGTTGGCATCATCCTGAGGGATATAATTGTGGGATTTGTAGTGCATGGCTGATTCCACAAACTATGGTAATTGTTATGTTGGCTTTGATTGCAAGATGATTTTGGAATAGGGATGTTTTACTGCAATTGTATAGGTTATTGGTGAGGCAATACCTGGAGTATTGTGTGCACATTTATCTGAGGAAGGATAACCTTGCAGTAGAGGGAGTGCAATGAAGTTTACCAGGCTGCAGAACTGTCATGAGGAGAGACTAAGTCAGTTAGGATGTTATCTAGAGTTTAGGAGAGTGAGAAAGGATCTGAGAGAAAATTATTACACAGGGTAGATTCAGAAAGAATGTTCCTGATGGTGGGGGTGGGGGCGGGGGGGTAGAGAGAGAGCCCAGAACTGGGGGTTGTAGTTTGAGGAAAAAGGTAAATGTTTTAGAAATGAGGTGAGGAGAAATTTCTTCACTTCTTCATTCCTTGAATGTGTGGAATCCATTACCACAGAAAATAGTTGAAGTCAAAACATCTGTGTGGTTTCAAGGAGGAATTAGATATAGCTTTTGGGCTAAAAGGATATGAGGGGAAAACGGGATCAAGATATTGATTCTGATGATCAGCCATGATCATAATGAATGGTGGAGTAGGCTCGAAGGGCCGAATAGCCTATTCCTGCTTCTATTTTCTATATTTCTATCATTGTCACAGTGGGGTACCTGTTAGCTCACTGTTTGCTCGACAGTTCCAAGTAGTAATATGCTATTTGATGTGGAGCTATGAATACAGATATTTGTTTTTTTTTTGAGAGATTGTATAGTTGAAGTAATGTAAGTACAGTGAACGGGTTTTTATGATTTTCTTTGATGTAGCAAAGTCATCAATAGACAATCAGAACTTTATCTTTTTATTCCATTTCAGCATGGATAAATGATGTCTGTCCATGATGCTGTAACTGTAAGAGTTGGCATAGAAGATGTAAGGACTGGTGGGTGGGGTGCATAGGTTGACCTTAAATTGGCATTGGACTATAAAGGGTCATGGGGCTCGGTAGAAGAGCTTACATAGGTATCGAGTGTGAAGGGTAATGAGGGTGGTAAAGGGGTAGAGTTTGCTACGTGTTGCAATTTGTTTTTAAGGGATTGCAGTATAACATCAGTAGAAAGCAAGTGATCCAGTTTTTGTTTCACTTTTGGTTTTAAGCAAAGCACGTGCGCGCGTGTGCGCGCGCACACACACACACACACACACACACACACACACACACACACACACACACACACACACACACACACACACACACACACACACACACCTCTGCAGCTCTAATGTCATCAAGTTTTCAGCCTCTGTCTAAATGTACCTATGCCAGGTCTCAATAGGTGAACCCTTAATGTGTCAGCACAGTCCATTATGAGCACTTAGTGACTTTATATCATCATAAAAATGGGTATGAGTCGTAATTGGGAGGATTAATGAAGGCATCAGGTAGCATGGTTTGACATGGATGGGACATGTGAGGGGGTGCGAGGAGTCAGGCTGGAGGACTACTTTTGGTTTTATTGTTATTCTAATAGCTGTGACTAAGTCCCTTATTACCAAAGTGGGTCCTTTAACTAGGCCACTTCCAACCTCTTTCCAGGTTGGGAAGCACAACACCTATTAACATCCATCCCCACCGGAACAAAATGTGACAGATAGAAAGGTAGGGGAAGATGAGGAAATGTGTTCTCACTTTCCCTCGACTGGGGTCTCCGGAGCCAGGAATTTTCCTGTTTTGCGCTTCTGATTTGGAGGTGAAAAAAAGGCCAAAATGTTCCATATGTTCCAAAATTCCAAAAAACATGCAACAAAGGTGTCCAGATAAACATTTGTTCCTCAACCAACATCTCAATCAAATGATCTCATTTATTGAAGTATTTTCTGTTGAGAGATGTCACATTTCCTGTTCTGCAACAGTGACCACAATACAAAAATAGTAATCAGAAAGTTTACAGCACAGAAAGAAGCTCTTTAGCCCATTGTGTCTGCACTGGCTGTAAAATGAGCCACCCAGCCTAACCGTACTTTCCAACATTTGGTCTATAGCCCTGCAGGTTACAGCACTTGAGGTGCGTATTCAGACACCTTTCTCCTATTATCCTATTGTGTTCAGTTCTGGTCGCCTCATTACAGGAAGGATGTGGAAGTCATAGAAAGGGTGCAGAGGAGATTTACAAGGATGTTGCCTGGATTAGGTGGCATGCCATATGAGGATAGGTTGAGAGAGCTCGGTCTTTTCTCCTTAGAGAGATGAAGGATGAGAGGTGACCTGATAGAAGTGTATAAGGTGTTGAGAGGTATTGATCGGGTGGATTCTCAGAGGCTTTTTCCAAGGGCTGGAATAGTTGCTACAAGAGGACACAGGTTTAAGGTGCTTGGGAGTAGGTACAGAGGAGATGTCAGGGGTAAGTTTTTCACTCAGACGGTTGTGGGTGAGTGGAATCAGCTGCCGTCGGAGGTGGTGGAGGCAAATTCGATAGGGTCTTTCAAGGGACTTCTATATGAGTACATGGAACTTCATAGGATTGAAGGTTATAGGTAAGCCTAGTAGGTATGGATATCACCGGCACAACTTGTGGGCCAAAGGGCCTGGTTGTGATGTAGTTTTTCTATGTTCTATTACCCTTTCAGGCAATGAGTTCCAGACCCCACAATCCTCTAGGTGAAAAAATATCCCCTCTACTTTTTTCTACCAATCATCTTGACAAGGTACCGCATGGTATGTTGTTGCATAAAGTTAAAGCTCACAGGATCCAGGGTGAGTTATGGATCCTGTGAGCTTTAACTTTAAATGGATACAAAGTTGGCTTCTTGACAGAAGCCAGAGGGTGGTTGTGGAGAAGTTTTTCAAACTGGAGACCAGCAGTGTGCCTCAGGCATCAGTGCTGGGCCCACTGTTATTTGTCATTTATATTAATGATTTGGTTGAGAATATAGGGTGTATGGTTAGCAAGTTTGCAGATGATGCTAAGATTGTGGCATAGTGGACAGTGAAGAAAGTTATCTCCAATTGCAACAGGATTTTGATCAATTGGGCCAGTGGGCTGATGAATGGCAGATGGAGTTTAATTTAGACAAATGCAAGGTGATGCATTTTGGTAGATTGAACAGGCAGGACTTACTCAGTTAATGGTAGGCCGTTGGGGAGAGTTACAGAACAGAGAGATCTAGGGGTACATGTTCATATCTCCTTGAAAGTGGAGTCACAGGTGGACAGAGTGGTGAAGAAGGCATTCAGCATGCTTGGTTTCATCGGTCAGAACATTGAATACAGGAGTTGGGACATCTTGTTGAAGTGTACAAAACATTGTTAAGGCCACACTTGGAATACCGTGTGCAATTCTGGTCACCTTATTATAGAAAGGATATTATTAAACTAGACGGAGTGCAGAAAAGATTTACTAGGATGCTACTGGGATTTGATGGATTGACTTATAAGGAAAGTCTGAATATACTGGGACTTTTTTCTCTGGAGCGTAGGAGGCTGAGGAGTGACTTTATAGAGATCTATAAAATAATGAGGAATACAGATCAGCTAGATAATCAATATCTTTTCCCAAAGGTAGGGGAGTCTAAAACTAGAGAGCATAGGTTTAAGGTGAGAGGGAAGAGATACAAAAGTGTGCAGAGGGACAATTTTTCCACACAGGGGATGGTGAGTGTCTAGGACAAACTGCTCGAGGTAGTAATAGAGGTGGGTATAATTTTATCTTTTAAGAAGCATTTAGATAGTTACATGGGTACAATAGGTGTAGAGGGATATGGGCCAAATGCAGGCAATTTGGATTAGCTTAGAGGTTTTAAACAAAAATGGGTGGCATGGACAAGTTGGGCCGAAGTGCCTGTTTCCATGCTGTAAACTTTTATGACTATCTATGAGTTTAAACCTATGCTGCCTAGTCACTGACCTCTCTGCTAAAGTCATCTGTTTTTAAAGCCATCTGTTTTATCCAGGCCCTCACAATGTTGTACACCTCAATCCAAATTCCCTTCAGGCTCCTCTGTTCCAAGGAAAACAATGATGTGGATATGCTGGCGTTGGACTGGGGAAAACACAGTAAAAAGTCTGACAACACCAGGTTTTAGTCCAACCGATTTATTTGATAGTAAACTCACAAGCTTTCGAGGTTAGTCCCTTCGTCAGGTGAATGGAGAGTTCTGGCCTCAGACAGAGCATATAAAGCTCAGACAGTTTACAGATTAGAATGCAAATCTTTACACCTAACCTGCTATTCAAGTCTTAAAGTGGCCGACAATGTGTGTGGAAGGCACATTAAGCACAGGATAAAAAGATGTGTATTGTCTCCAGACAGTACAGTAAGTGAGGTTTTGCAAACCCAGGCAAGTCACGGGGGTTACAGATAGTGCGACATGAACCCAAGATCCCTGTTGAGACCATCCTCATGTGTGCGGAACTTTGCTATCAGTCTCTGTTCAGCGACTCTGCGCTGTCGTGTGTGGTAAAGGCCGCCTTGGAGAATGCTTACCAGAGGCCAAATGCCCGTGACCACTGAAGTGTTCGCCAACAGGAAGGGAACAGTCTTGCCTGGTGATTGTCGAGTGATGTTCATTCATCCGTTGTCATAGCATCTGCATGGTCTCCCCAATGTACCATGCTCAGGACAGCCTTCACGACACACAACAGCGCAGAGTCGCTGAGCAGAGACTGATAGCCAAGTTCCGCACACATGAGGACGGTCTCAACAGGGATCTTGGGTTCATGTCGCACTATCTGTAACCCCCGTGACTTGCCTGGGTTTGCAAAACCTCACTTACTGTGCTGTCTGGAGACAATACACATCTCTTTAACCTGTGATCAGTGCTCCTTCCACACACATTGTCGGCCACTTTAAGACTTGAATGGCAGGTTAGGTGTAAAGATTCACATTCTAATCAGTAATCTGTAAACTGTCTGTGCTTTATATGCTCTGTCCAAGGAAAACAATGCCAGTGTACCCAATCTTTCATCATAGCTGCAATTTTCCAGTCCTGGTAACATCCTCGTAAATCTCCTCTATACCGTCTCTAATGCAATTCCATCTTTTTTGTATTGAGGTGTAGGAACTGCACACAGTACTCAGTTACAGTCTAATTTTTTTTATACTTCCAGCATAACCTCCCTGCTCTTATATTCTTTGCCTTAGCTAATGTATGAAAGGATTCCACTTGCCTTAATCATCTATCATCATGTCCTGCTATATTTGGGGATCTGTGGACATTCAGTCCAAGGTCCCTTACTACCTCGACACTTCTCAGTATTCTCCCATTTTTTCTGTACACCCTTGTCTTGTTTGACCTCTCCAAATGCATCACCTCACACTTCTCTGGGTTTACTTTCATTTGACACTTTTCTGCCCATATGATCATTCCGGTGACATCTTCCTGCAGTTTGCAGCAATTCTCCTCGCTATCGAGAGTGCAAGCAATTTTTGCGTTGTCTGCAAACTTTGTAATCATTGCCCGTAATATTGACTGCAAAATGTAGGGGATCTAGTGCTGAACCCTGCTTTGGAGTGTCATGTGACTGTGAGAGGTGCAAAATAATGGTTTTTATTTGTGCCTCTCTTCTTTCCCAAAAAGAAGGGAAAAGGGTAAATTAGCAACAGAATATGGCCAGTTAAATTCCCGTACTGGTTGCGGTTATCCATGAAGGCCCTGCTTTTTCAACCTTGCTCCTCACTTGAGGTATGGTGATCCTCGGGTTAAATCACAACCAGTTAACTCTCCCCACAAAGGAGAGAGAGCAGTCTATTGATATCTGAGACTGCGGGAACTTTATCTTTATGGTCAGTTCAATCTTTACTTGAATATGAAGATAAAATTATCAGACGTGGGAAGGCCAGATGATCCATCTGGTTGGTCCCCTACAGTTGTGTTGTGGTGTAATCTCCTGTGAAAGATGAAAAATCAAAGCAAAACTCAAAGCTGCTTGAAAAGAGCTGGAAAACTCTTTTTCCACACTTCAGGGCAATCATAACTAGTCCAGGGATTGGCACTGCTCCTGATTTGTGTGCCTAGCTCTTGAATGAGATGGGCTCTCTTTCAGAATCACATCCAGCTCTCTCTCAAGGCTTTATGGAGAATTAAGATTCAGTGAGTAAGATTGCAACCTGTTCTGCAGGTGCCCTAACTCTGAAAAAGAATTACCTGACATCTTACCTACTTTTGATCTTGGGGATCTTCTAACCATAACTTAATTTTCCTGATTCCCTTTTATTATTTCTGCATCATAACTTGAAAAGGTACGTGAAATATAATGTCCATGCCTCTGCCTTCAATGTGCTTCAGCTGTCTACTCCTTGGTTCATAATCAATGCACAAGTTTTAGAAATTTGACTTTTGATTCAAATTTATTCAAGGGCTGGCACAGTAGCACAGTGGTTAGCACTGTTGCTTCACAGCTCCAGAGACCTGGGTTCGATTCCCAGCTTGGGTCACTGTCTGTGTGGAGTTTGCATGCTTTCCTTGTGTCTGTGTGAGTTTCCTCCCATAGTCCAAAGATGTGTGGGTTAGGTTGATTGGCCATGCTAAAATTGCCCCTTAGTGTCCTGAGATGCTTAGATTAGAGGAATTAGTGGGTAAAATATGTAGGGATATGGGGGTAGGGCCTGGGTGGGATTGTGGTCAGTGCAGAGGCAATGGGCCAAATGGCCTCTTTCTGCACTGTAGGGTTTCTATGATTCCTTCTTTACTCTGAAGACAGAGACTTCTTCCCTGGAATTCACCAACCTCAATAACTTACTTAGCTTGTTACTGGTGATGGAAAAAGCTTCTGACTATCCATTCTGTCCATGTCTCTCATAATCTTGTAAATTTCTATCAGGTTGCCCCTCAATCTCTGCCATTCCAGTGAGAACAAACCAAGTTTCTCCAACCTTTCCTCATAGCTAATGCCCTCCATACCAGACAACATCCTGGTAATTTTTTTCTGTAGTTTCTCCAAAGTAATTATGACAAAGAGGGAATGTTGTATAGTAAAACAAACTTTATTTAATGACACAGTTTATGTGTATAACTAACAAAATGAATCAGCTTAAATCTTACCAGTTGTTCAATAGCTAAAAATTAAAGGAAGCAACTTTAATTTCTAATTTGTCACTGTTTCAGTTTCAAGTAAGCAACATCCTGCTTGCAGACTTACAAAATCCACTTTAAATACAGTTAGCACCCATAAATATACTTGCTATAATGAATGTAGTCAGTCCTGAAGCTTTTAAAAAGAGAATGAGTTTTAGCAGCTTGTAGAAAACCTCTGTCTTTAAGCAATTCCCAGCCAGAACTGAAAAGCTGTTTCTCTGCTGGAGCCTATTGCCCCTTTTAACCACATTATCACATGACCCCTGCCAATTTAAATCCATATTCCATTCCAATAATCAAAACCCCAAGGGACCTTTCCTTTTTGCAAATTAAAGTCCATTAGCTCTCTCCTAATGAAACATTACATGGCTAAGATGAGTAATTATTCTGCTCTCCCAGCATCTGTTTGTACTTCTTCCAAACATACTGATTGTCTATAGAAAAAAACTGAACTTTAAAACTTGAACATATGTACATATATATTTCCATAGCAATAGCACACTGTCACCACATATGTCATACGAGTTTAATCAGATATAAAACTAAAAAAAGGGACAGGTGACCAAATACTTGGCCAAAGTAGTAGCTTTTAAAGACCACTCTTGATGGACAAGAGAGGTAGAGGGGTGGAGAAGTTTAATGGGGAATTCAAGAGCTTAGTGCCAAAGCAGCTGATGGCATGAACATAAGAACATAAGAAATAGGAGCAGGAGTAGGCCACCTAGCCCTTCGAGTCTGCCCCGCCATTCAATAAGATCATGGCTGATCTGAAGTAGATCAGTTTCACTTTCCTGCTTTCTCCCCCATAACCCTTAATTCCCTTGTCTATCAAAAACCTATCTACCCGTGACTTAAATATATTTAGTGAGGTAGCCTCCACCACTTCAACGGGCAGAGAATTCCAGAGATTCACCACCCTTTGAATGAAGAAGTTCCTCCTCAACTCTGATTTAAACTGCCCCCCCTCTTATCTTGAGGCTGTGCCCTCTAGTCCTGCTATCCTTTCTAAGCGGGAAGAATCTCTCTACCTCTACCCTATCCATCCCCTTCATTATCTTATACGTCTCTGTAAGATTCCCCCTCACCCTTCTAAACTCCAACGAGTACAGACCCAGTCTGTTTAGTTTCTCTTCATAGGCCAACCCCCTCATCTCCGGTATCAGCCTAGTGAACCTCCTCTGCACTCCCTCCAAGGCCAATATATCCTTGTGCAAGTGCGGCGACCAAAACTGCACACAGTACTCCAGCTGCGGCCTCACCAGTACCCTATACAGTTGCAGCAAGACCTCCCTGCTTTTATATTCTATCCCCCTCGCTATAAAGGCCAACATTCCATTCACCTTCTTGATCACCAATGGCGGTGTGAGGATAGTCAGGATTGGGCTACAGACCAGAGTTGGAGGAATGATTTTCAGGCTGGAAACATTGCAGCCAAAGGGATGCTTGAGCCTATGGAAGATTTGACCACAAGGATGGCCTCATGGATGAACACAGTAAAAAGTCTGACAACACCAGGTTTTAGTCCAACCGATTTATTGATCTTGGGTTCATGCGACATGAACCCAAGATCAATAAATCAGTTGGACTAAAACCTGGTGTTTTCAGACTTTTTGCTGTGTTTACGCCAGTCCAACGCCGGCATTCCCACCTCATGGATGAAGTCAGTGCCATGTTTAGCATTGAATCCAGATATAAAGCACTAGAAGGAAGGGAAAAGGGAGAAGTTGAGGAAGTAGCATAAAATAGCTCAAGTTTCATGGATCCATGTTTGAAATGAATGAACCATAATAGTCTCTTCAACATTTACTGGGATCTGAGAGTTTTACTGTGTACTGCAGCTGGGACTGGCATGAATAGCTCCATAAACTACAGGAAATCAAATACAGGAATAGATTCAAATATCAAGATATGATGACTTGTTTAAACTGATGACTCTGAAGGCACTGTCTGGTGTTACTGACGTGATACCATACAATCATCCTTTGTTACAGGTTATCTAATTAGAATTAACCTTAAGGTTATTGTGCCCAACACTTCCATCTTTACTTGTTTGATTAGTGCCTTTGTATTCTGTTTCAAATATGAATGGTTGCAATTTAGTTGAAGACCTCACCTCATTGTTGTTCTTCTTAAGAAACTTGAAAACAACAAGGAGTACCAAACCCCCCATTTCTGATTCAGATTTCTGTCAGAATTTGGATGAAATTTATCAGCAGTAATCAACAGTTCCCCTTCATAGGAATAGAGAAAAATAGAACACAAGTGGCAGCATCTGTTTGACTTTGAGCTGGTTATTCAGGTTTCTTCTGAACCACAAACAATGCCTGTCTTTTAAATGTCATTTTCAATTGACTTTTGTATTTTGTGATCTGAACATTGCGGAGATTAAATTTTCAGAGATCAAAGAAAAGATCTGATTTCAAGTCATGACATCGCACTCCTTTCGCGTGAGGGAGAAACTCCCTTGTGTAGAGGAGCTGAAGGATTTAAGTAATAGATTTAATGATTTTTTTTAAATTCATAGGATGTGTCACTGGCTAGGCCTACATCTATTGCCCATTCCTAATTGCCCTTATTCAGAGGCCATTTAAAGTGTCAACTATATTGCTATCTGAGTCTGGAGTCACATGAAGGCCAGACCTGGTAAGGACAGCAGATTTCCTTTCCTAAAGGATATTAGTGAACCAGATAGCTTACGACAAACAATGGTTTTGTTGTCATTAGACTTTAAATCCCAATTTTTTTTATTGAATTCAAATTTCAACATATTGCTGCGGTGGGATTTGAACCAGCTCCCCAGAGTATTACACT
The DNA here is from genome assembly GCF_965287045.1 of Carcharhinus amblyrhynchos. Classification (NCBI taxonomy): domain Eukaryota; kingdom Metazoa; phylum Chordata; class Chondrichthyes; order Carcharhiniformes; family Carcharhinidae; genus Carcharhinus; species Carcharhinus amblyrhynchos. The sequence goes on along the minus strand of NC_137327.1, from coordinate 57,811,598 downwards.
GGCTAAAAGCAAATCACTACACATGCTGGAATCTGAAACCAAAAGAGAAAATACTGGAAAATCTCAGCATGTCTGGCAGCATCTGTAAGATGAGAAAAGAGCTGATGTTGAGTCCAGATGACCCTTTGTCATGGCTTCGACAAAAAATCATCTGGACTCAAAACATCAGCTCTTTTCCCTCCTTACGGATGTTGCCAGACATGCTGAGATTTTCCAGCATTTTCTCTTTTGGTTCCCAGGATGTTACCTGTGTGTCTTGATTACCAGACCAGTGATATTCCCCTTGCACACTCTCACACTCCAATTTGTGAGCAACCCTTTAGCGCTCTCTCGTTCTTTAGGACACAACTTAAAACCCACATCTTTACCCAGAGTTTTGTTCATTGTACCCCAATACCTTATTATGTAGTCAAATCTTACTCAATAATAAACCTGTGAAGTATCTTAGGATATTTTATATATTAAAGATGCTATGTGGATGTAAATTGCTGTTGTTGCTTTACAGGTACAAGTAATATTGTTTTAAGTGATTTTTTTTCCACCTTTAAAGGATATTCAATGAACAAAAGCACTATTTATTCAACCTGTGGTCCAGAAATGCCTTGATTGCTGTGTACTGATAAGACTAAAATCACAGTAATTAAAGTTAACATCAGTCAAGGTTAGACTACTCAGCTTCGGGCTCACTGCTTTATATAAACTTGCGTATATCAATGAAAAGTGTTGAGCTGAGCTTCGATATTACATTGGTTTACTTGCTAAAGAGCAAAGGAAAGTTTTTATCAAATCTTTAGTTAGTTTACTAACATGAGTTGACCTAAACCCTGGCAAGACATATTGGTGCAGACATCGTGGGGAAATTTTAACTTGTAACCTACCCGCTGAAACTCTCAGGAGTATGTAGAAAGCCAGTTTTACACCCCAATCCCACTGATCTTACTCTCCTGCTGACCTCGCAATAACACTGTATATTCAGCAAAAATAATCGGTGTGAAGCAAACATGGTAAAGGGAATGGGAGAATTGGGAACGTGTTAAAACTGCCACCAAAGCCATTGAAGGTGCAAAGAGGAAACTGGGTTCAAGACGGCAAAGAATATAATAATAATGAGCTTGGATCTGTATCGTTGAATTCAAACTGTGGTGCAGGAGGATGGAAGAAGTAAAAAATGGAGCAGTAATATATTCAAAACCCAGATAGAAGACCAAGCTTAGTAACTAAACGTCAATCATCCCAACATTGATTGATGGGAAAATTGAGGGAATGAAAGGACAGAATTTCCAAGTCTGCAGCTGATACAAGGCTTGGGAATGTACTAAACAATGAGAAAGATGGTATTATGCTTCAGGAGGATGCAGACAATCTGGTAACGCAGGCGGTGACATAGCAGATGGCATTTAATGCACAGAAGAGTGAAGTGATTCATTTTGGTAGGATGACTGGGGGAGAAGCAATACAAAACCAAGGTAACAATTGTAATGGAGGCACAGGAATATAGCCCAGGATCTTCCAGTCTCACCCATAGCGGGACAAGGAGTTCTCACCACAAGTCAACAGACCTTTCGCTGCTCCATCAGATTTTCCATCCCACCCACAACAATTCCAGCAGTGGGCTGGACCAGAAAATCCCGGCCATAGATTTGGGAATGTGTGTACATGAATCATTGTGGATGGCAGGTCGAGTTGAAAATGCTGTTAAAATGTGAGAGATATCTCATTTTGCTCATAGAGGAATAGAGTACAAAAGCAAGAAAGATGTGCTAAACATTTATAAAATACTGGTTAGGCCTTGGTTGCAAAATTATATTTAAACCTGGGCATCACTTTTGAAAGGACGTCAATTCTTTAGGGAGAGAGGAGATTTACTGGAATGGCGTCAGGCATGAGGAGACTTCAGGTATCTGACAAGATGAAGAAACTGTGATTGTTTGACTTAGAAAAAAGAAGAAAGAAAATTACAGCACAGAAACAGGCCCTTCAGTCCTCCAAGCCAGAACCAACCATGCTGCCCAACTGAACTAAAACTGCCTACCTTTCCATAAAGGAGTTTGAGAAGACATTCAATGGAAGTGTTTCAGGTAGCAGAGTGGCAAAATGGTTAGCTCTGCTGCCTCACAGTTCCAGGGACTTGAGTTCAGTTTGCACGTTCTCCCTGTGTCTGCATGGGTTTCCTCCAGGTGTTCTAGTTTCCTCCCACAGTCCCAAGCTGTGTAGTTAGATGGATTAACTATGGGAAATGTATGAGATTACAGGGATATGTTGGGGTAGAGAGCCTGGGTAAGATATCCTGTCAGAGAGTCGGTGCAGACTCAATGGGCTGAATGACCTCTTTTGCACTGTAGGGATTCTGTGATTCTAAAATTATGAACTGTGTAGATGGGGTATATCAGAAGAAATAACTCTTGTGGTATAATAAAGTATTTTAGACCAAGTCCCATGAAGGGTTGACTATAACAGTCTGTGATATCGTAGACAGGAGTGACAAATGATACACTTCAGGACAGTCTAAGTGAAAGTCAGAAGGAAGCAAGTACACTCAGGAGTGTAAGAATGTTCTCCATAATGTATAAAACATTAAAATAGTTTTTAAGAGTGTTTGTATCTCGCAGTCTTTGGAACTCATTCAAACTATTCTGATCCAGCAACACAATAATATCAGCAGAAAGAATACAATTCTGGAGAAGGAGGAGGGAACCTAGGGGTCTATATGTACAAATCGTTGAAGGTGGGAAGACAGGCTAAGAGTGAGAATAATAAATAATGCAGGATCCTGGGCTTTATAAATGGCAGCAGAGAGTACAAAAACAAGGTGGTTACGTTAAACTTGTCTCAAACACTGGTTCAGTCTCAACTAGAGCATTGGGTCCAATTCTGGGCATCACACTTTATGAAGGATGTAATGGTCCCAGGGATGAGGAATTTCAGTTATGTAAATAGGTCAAAGAACCTGGAGTTCATCTCCTTGGAAAAGAGAAGGTTGAGAGCAGATGTGACCAAAGTGTTGAAAATTTTGAGGGGTCTACACAAAATAGATAGGGAGAAATTTTTCCCATTGGTGTCAGGATGGAGAACTAGCAGGCACCAATTAATAGCAAAAGATGCAATGCCACTTCCTTGTGTCAAGGAAAGCCTTACTTATGCAGATGGTGGTTTGGATCTGGAAGGCATTTCTTGAGAATATGATGGAAGGAGATTCACTTGTGGGTTTCAGCTGAGAAGTGAACCATCATCTAAAGAAGAAAGTTGTGCGAGGCTAACGGGGAAAGGCAGGAAAGGGGGACTCGGTGAATTGTTCTTGCAGAGATGGCTCAGATGTGATAGGCCAAATGGCCTCCCTCAGTCCTGTAACCATCTGATATTTCCATCAGTGCAGTGAGTGTCAGGAGAGAAAGGTATGCTGCTGCTTAGTCTGTAGAGACGGTATCCTGTTGACCTGGTGTGATGCTAATTCCCAATAGTGAGTCCAGCATACCCAATGGAAACTCCAATGTAAGCTTGAGATGAGCCTTTGATGTTACAGCTTCCTAATGGTTTATTACCTGTTTGTTAACGTGTGGAAGGCTGGGTGCAAGACAGTTTGCGAATTGTCAAATCATTATCTGGAAACAGATTTACATTGAGGTATTCCCACAGATTAAAATATCCCTCCTGACAAGAGTCAGTGGCACAAACAGGCTGGGATTTTCAGGCCACAGCCATCTGCCCAAAGTCTGGTCTGTCAAATTTTCCATCTGTCCGTGATGCTTTCCACCACAGGCAAAATCGGAAAATCCCAGCCACCGTTGGACCATGACATCAAAGCAGCTTTGGAATTCTTAAAGGACAAAATGACCAGGAACCCAATGAGTTTTTTTTTACAAGCAGCTATTTGTGGAGATTTGGAAGGGATAGTCAGGAGTGGAGGGCACAATGCCATCCTGCATTGGTGCAGGATGCAGTGAAGATAATAGTAAAGATTGAGAGGAGTGATTGTTCTAAAGAATATGAAACTTGCATTTGCACAGGGAAAAGGTTTCTATTTTGGCAGCGGCAATTCTCATTAATCGTATGATACACATACTCCTTGGAGTGGGCTGGAAGGGGTGATGGGAGTGTAAAGTAGGGATATTGTGCAGTGACAGTGCCTGTCATCTACAAACCTACGATAGTATTTTATGAGGTTGGGTAGATGTCAATGTCATGTTTCCTCCGGGTGCTCCAATTTCCTCCCAAAGTCCAAAGGTGTGCGGGTTAAGGACATTGGCTATGCTTAATGTCCTTGAATGTGTAGGTTAGTGGGATGGGCAGGGAAGTTATCAGAAGTTACGGGGATAGGCCTAGTTGGGATTGTTGTCAGTGCAGACTCAATAGGCCAATGGCCTCCTTCTGTGCTGTAGGATTTCTATGATTCTATGCCAAGCAGGGAGGCTGCCAGGTAAACACTGGGGACTTGGGGATGGTGGGAGTGGCATGTCATGTTTAGATGCCTTATGCCCAGCAGCAGAAAGGGCCACCTCCACTTGAGCTTCCTGATCGCAGCCATCTGCCCCCCACTTTGCTGAGCCTTGGCCTGGCGAGGCCACCCTCCTTTCCTTCCAATCCAGCCACCGCCATTGCTTTTTGCCAGGGTTGGGGGATGGTCACAGTCCCAGCAGTCCCTTCCGGACTGACCAGTTATGCAGGATACCCTCCTGTATGGAGACAAGAGCCACAACCTTGGGCAATTAACTGCCTGACAACTGTAATACCAGTCATGGCTTCCCAGCTTACTTGTGACTTACCCAGCCCTAGATGACATTTTTGAGCAGAGGACACTTTTCTATTGATGCAGTAATTGGGTATCTTCTGAATTGATTTGATCTTTCAGTGGGCTTGTGATAGTTAAATGAACATTAAAACAAAACTCAGCAACCCATTCTTAACAAGCAAGTCCCTGCCCCCTCAATTCATTGAAAACCAATTAGTTGGTCTCCTGTGTCCTGCTTTGTAGAAGTATTGATGCTTGTTTAACAGTATAGAATGCGGATTGAGAGACTAACAGAGCACCAGATACCTCAAAGCCCGATGGAATTGACATCCACAACTACACTGAAATGAAAAGGCATTCATTAGAATGTTATACCTCCAGAGCAGCCTCCCTGTAGGCACTGCTAATGAACGCACTACAGCCTGCTCCACTCAAAATGTCAGCCTGCAAACAACCTCAGGAAAGCGTACAAAGCACTCCTCTGTTAATTGCTGATTTAACATTCTCACTGTAATCAGAATGGTTTTATTGTGATTGGATCCATCAATATCACAAATCCCAGGTGTGAGGTTTTCACACGCAAACCAGAATTATCAACTGACAAGCACATGAGCTGGTTAAAACTGGCACCATGTGATCATCATCTGGGCCGCACGTTAACACCGCAGGAATCACAACCTTTCACTCCCACATTCCCCCCTCCCCAAAAAAAAACACACACGCACACACACCTGAGGAGAGAAAGCAGCCCATGAAAATGGGAAGGGTGGGGAAAGTATGCTGTATCCAAATGCCTGAAAATATACCCTCAACATGTTTTTATTCAGGAATACCATTTCATTCATGAAAAAGAATGAAGTTTAAAATATTGTCCTGCAGGATCCTAAAAGAGATGGATACGTTCACAGACTAGAATTTAATTAGATGGTTTATATGTAGAATAATGGATACCCGAGAGGGAGTTACAGACTGGAATCTAATCAAGGGATTCAAATGGTTTATATATACTTATAGAATAATAGATACCTAGGTATTTCAGATGCTGCCAAACCTGCTGAGATTTTCCAGCATTTTCTCTTTTGGTTTGTCCCAAAACCCACAGAGATCTGTCCTGATAGGGCCATTGGGTCCCATTGAACTTATTTGTTCTTACTTTGATTCCATCCTCATTCTTCTGGTCCATTCCCTCCCCACCTACACCCAGGATTCCTCTGCCCTGCATCATATTGACAGCTTCCAGTTCACAGGCCCTAACCACCTTCTACTTCTCTACCCCTCCATCCCTCTTCACTTCTTTCTTGAAAAGAGGCTTGAATAATTCCCACCCACCAACACTCCCCTCCACCCAGCTGAACTCATTTTCTCCCTCAACAGCTTCTCCTTTAACTCATTCCACTTTCCCCATATCAAAGGTTTCTTGTTCCAGACATAGCTGGGCCCCCTCCCACTGTTTCATCAGGAGGAAATTTTCAAAATACAGCAAATGAAACAACAAAAGACTTACTCTAACTTATAAATCAAAGAAAGGGCTTAATAAAGCACCTTCATTACTCCAAACTTGGACCCTCACTCTGGGCTGTGCCAAGCTACCCACAATGCTACACAGCTTCTTATTTATAGTGAATCAGCTGGTCAGCTGACTATTACATCGCTCTGTGATTGGTTCCATGTTATACTGGTCAGCTGACCCTTACATCTAGTTCTCATTGGTTACATTACACTCAATACAAAGTTGTCACTTGTTACATTCTAACAAATTTCCTTTTTTGAAAATTTTTTTTCAAAATAATTTAAGACAACCATTCTCCAGTATACTTAATAACTTTCCAGTTCCTGCACCATTTTTGTAAAACAGTTAGATACCTGTAGATTTGCACCAGTTAAGTTTGGAAACTTCCTTGTTTTCCAGCATTTATTTAATGCTGGCCAAATCAATTCTTAATCTTTTTTCTGCTGCACTTTTTGTTGAGTGAACATTGCCCCATAAAGACCGATTGTTCACATAACATTCAATGGTACTTTCTTATCCGATGTGCCCATAAAATACAATTCTATTACTGTGTCTGACAAATATATCCCCATATCCAACACCTCCACTAACGCTAGGGTTTCAGCCACCAATGTACTTTTGACTGCCCTTCTTATTTTCCTTGCTTCCCAGGCCAAAGGGCAACATTTTCCTTCCTTACCTACGAGGAATATTATGAATCCAGCACTGCTTGAATATTCATGTGGTAGATTGGCATGTGAAGCACCACTAAACACGACCAACTTTATATCTTCTAGTTCTCCTAGTGCTGAGAATTTAATCACGCACTCTTCTAATATTAACTTTAATGTTTTATTAACCTGCAAGATCTCTCTGACTGTGGCGGTTTTCAACATATTACTGAGCTCTAGGACATTATACCTTCCATCTGGTCTTGTCTGTGTGTATATCCAATTTAGCTATCCTATCATACTCAACAACTGTTTCTTTTTCATTGGTCCGATCCTCTTTTTCCATTGGCCTGTCTCTGATAATGGGAATGGGATCAATATTGTTCAGATATCCCTGTTGACTCATTGTTACACCGGATGTATTTTGTCGGATATCAAGACCAAGATATCGAAAAGTACCAGCTGCTTGACTCCCTACTTTAAATTCTGTTTTCAGATTCTCAATTATCCTTTTCTCAAATTATTCTGTGCCATCCTATAGAAAATCATCCACATGCATTATAAAAATTTCAGCTAATTTTCCTTTAGTCTTCCAGTAAATCATTGCTGGATCCGCTTTTAACCAGACACAACCAGTCTTCAGCAATACAGAACGTACAGGGAAATAACAAACCCTTGATGCATCACTTAACCCATATACACATTTGTTCAATTTCCACAAATATCCCTGTGTATTACCTGCTTCTTGGGTGGCCTCAAAAAAACTTTTCTTTGAAATGTTTCACCCTGCAGAAAGGCTGCTTTGATATCAGTTGATTTACACATCCAATTATGAGATGCTAGAACAGCAAAAAAACATTTCAGTGTCACTTTCCCTACTGTGGGTGCTTTAACCCTAATGTCCCTCCCATCCAAATGTTCCTCAGACCCACAGGCTACTAATCTGGCTTTAGCTTTATACGTTGCAAAACTTTCTCTGTGCAAACCCACCTATGAAACAAAGCAGGCTGGCTTTCATCTGGTATACACCCCAAATTCCTTCCAACTCTCCAGCTCCCTTTGTTTGGCCTTTTATTTCCGCGAGCTCCATTTTGTTTGCAGCTATCAAGATTTCCTCATTATGAGGGCTTCTGCTTCTATTCCTGTCTTTGGTTTGATTCCTATCCTTCCTCATTAAGCTTCAGCCTCTATTGCCATGTCTGTTTCTGTCAGGGCTGCTACTCTCAGATCTCTGTTCGATGTTGACGTACTTTTGGTCACAGATTCGTGACTTTTTCCTGGGTTCACGAACGCTTACCATCTCATTCTCAGGACTCAGGTCTCGCTTTTTTTGTTTCCATCTGTCCACCCCATTTTCCCAATCTATAGCTTTGGCTTCTTGCCCTCGCTCTTGAATGTTGAGCTAGTATTTGTACTTTCCTGAGGCCTTTCTTGCTTTCCCGATTATAGTAGTCTCCCTCCACTCTCTTGACCCTTTAGTTATGTATGATACCACTGGGCAGCTGAATCTTTGAAGTAGCTGCTTCATCTCCTGCTTCACTGGTACTTTGATGATCATCAGATTCCCTCTTATCTATTTTTGACTGTCCCTCATAATAACTCAGGATATGTGCATGTGAGGTACAAGGTGGGTCCTGCACTTCTGCATCTTGCTCAGATGCTTCAAATTCATACTCAAATGCTACTACTCTCGAAGAGTGGACCTGCACTGTCTGGTTACCGTGCTGCAGAATAACTGTCTTGCCGCCCATTCCTGTCACTTTCCTGGACCCTTTCCACTCTTTTTTGTCCTCTCTTTTATAGGAGACCCTATCTGCTTTCTCAAAATATATCCACGATTGTCTTACGTGATGCCTTAGGGCCCTTCTTATCATTGTGAAACCTCAGCCTTAATGAAGGCCTTTCTCCCTGCATGCAGAGCATTTGAGTATGCAGAAAACATGGAGCTACCGCTTGCCCCTTCTAGCACTGGGGGAGCTTCTGTTAACACTGATGGCAACTTTGGATTCCTCCCATATACCAGCTGGTATGGACTATAGCCCCCCACCATTTGTAACAAACTTTTCGTGTGCACTGCTCGTGCTAATGCAGCCTGCAATTTATAGCGCAGTTCATCAGTCAAAATTTTGTGCAACATATCATCTATAACTGTGATTCCTTTCACAGAGGCCATTGCCCAATGGGCTTTCTGCCACAGTGTGCTTTAATGCAATATTTAAATTTTCACACATATCTTGAAACTCATTTGCAAATTCGCCCCCACTGTCCGTCAAAAATTTAGACAGTGCCCCCAAACCTGTTCCAATCCAGTAGGTCATAATTTTATCTATAACGGTCTTTTTACCTTTGCTGTAAATCACTGTGGATATGCGAAACTGGGTGGCCATGTCCACAAAGTGCAATAATAGACGCCTTTGTCCTTGTCCCATATCTTTAGATCCATGGCCACTACATCATTGAAATCATGTGCTAATGTTAGACTCACGATTGGACACAGGGGTGTCCTTCTATATTTTATGCAAATTTCACACTGGTTACATTCTAACACCTACAACTCCTTTACCGATACATCAATGAGTATTTTGGTGCCACTTCATGCTCTCATCCAGACCTGGAAAAATTCATCAACTTCACTTCCACTTTCCATTCCTTCATCACCTTCATCTGGTCCATTCCCTTCCTTGACCTTTCTGTCTCCATTTCCAGCAATAGACTATCTACCAATATCCATTACAAGCCCACTGACTGGACTACAGCTCTTTGTACCCCACATCCTGTAAAGACTCCATCCTTTTCTTTCAGCTCCTTCACATCCATCGCATTTGTTCCGATGATGCCACCTTCCAAAGTGGTGTTTCTGGTATGTGCTCCTTCTTCCTCAGCCAGTGGTTTCTCACCCATAGTTGTCGACAGGTCTCCTAACTGCGTGCGATCCATCTTCCGCACCAAACCCTCCACCCCCCTCCTTCCTCCCAGAACAAGGATAGAGTCCCCTTTTTTTCACATTTCACCCTGCCAGCCTCCGCATGCAAAGCATAATCCTCCGCCATTTTCACCAACCCCAGTTGATGCCACCACCAAACACATCTCTTCACTCCCTCTGTCAGCATTCCACAGAGACTGTTCCCCCTGGGATAACCTAGTCCATTCCTCCACTGTACCCAACACTTCTCCCATCAGTCATGGCACCTTCCCATGCAATCACAGAAGGTGGAACACCTATCCCTTTACCTCTTCCATGCTCACCATCCAAGGCCCAAGACATTCATTCCAGGTTAAGCAGTGTTTCACTTGCACCTCTATCAATTTGGTGTATTGTATTCACTGCTCCCAATGTGGTCTCCTCTATATCGGAGAGACCCAGTGTAGACTGGGTGATCGCTTTGCTGAGCACCTTCAGTCTGTGGGCAATCAGGACCCTGACCTTCCCATTGCTTGCCATTTTAATACACAATCCTGCTCCCATGCCCACATGTCTGTCTTTGGTCTGCTGCAATGTTCCAGTGAAGTTCAATGCAAACTGGAGGAACAGCATCTCACCTTCCGGCTAGGCACTTTACAGCCTTCCGGTCTCAACATCGAATTCAATAACTTCAGACGATTTGCCCTACCCCACCTCGACCTCTTAGTTTTCATTTCATTTTATTTCATTTTTTACTGCTCTCACCCTTCTCTTTCTTTATTGTCCTTCTTTATTTTTCTTCCTCCCCAATCTTTCCCCCATTTTACCATTTTTCCCCTTTGCTTCCCTTTCCCCTTTCTTCCACCCATCCTCCTCCCATCCTTCTGCCGCATCCCCACATCTTTATCTGTCACGATTTACCTTCTGATTTCAGCTTCCCTGTCATTTGGCCATTCACATCTTCTATTCTCTCTAGCGACTGCAATTATCAGTCTTTCCCCTTGTCTTTGTGTCTACGACTCATCTTTCATTCCCTCATACTGCAGTATAACTATCTCTCACTTTCTATGCCTTTTAGCTTTGACAAAGGATCATCGAAATGTCAGCTTTATTCTCTCCCGACTGCCAGGCCTGCTGAGATTTTCCAACATTTTTTCTTTTGGGTCAATAAATACCTGGGAGTGACTTATAGACTGGAATCTAATCAAGGGGTTCAGATAGTTTATATATAAAATAATGGGTACCTGAGAATGAGTTACTGACTGGAATCTAATTTCAGTTTTCAGGTGTTTTACTTATAGAATAATGGATACCTGAGAGTGAGTTACAAACTGGAATCTAATCGAAGGGTTCAGATGGTTTATACATAGAATAATGGATACCCGGGAGTGAGTTACAAACTGGAATCTAATCGAGGGGTTCAGATGGTTTATATATAGAATAACGGATACCCGGGAGTGAGTTACAAACTGGAATCTAATCGAAAGGTTCAGATAGTTTACTTATAGAATAATGGATACCTGAGAGTGAGTTACAAACTGGAATCTAATCGAGGGGTTCAGATGGTTTATACATAGAATAATGGATACCCGGGAGTGAGTTACAAACTGGAATCTAATCGAGGGGTTCAGATGGTTTATACATAGAATAATGGATACCCAGGAGTGAGTTACAAACTGGAATCTAATCGAGGGGTTCAGACGGTTTATAGAATAATGAATACCCAGGAGTGAGTTACTGACTGGAATCTAATCAAGGAGTTCAGATAGTTTATATATAGAATAATGGATCCTCGGGAATGAATTACTGTTTAGAATCTAATCGAGGGGTTCAGATGGTTTATGTATAGAATAATGGATATCCGGGAGTGAGTTACAGACTGGAATCTAATCGAAGGGTTCAGATGGTTTATACATAGAATAATGGATACCCAGGAGTGAGTTACAAACTGGAATCTAATCGAGGGGTTCAGACGGTTTATAGAATAATGAATACCCAGGAGTGAGTTACTGACTGGAATCTAATCAAAGAGTTCAGATGGTTTATATATAGAATAATGAATACCCAGGAGTGAGTTACTGACTGGAATCTAATCAAAGAGTTCAGATAGTTTATATATAGAATAATGGATCCTCGGGAATGAATTACTGTTTAGAATCTAATCGAGGGGTTCAGATGGTTTATGTATAGAATAATGGATATCCGGGAGTGAGTTACAGACTGGAATCTAATTGAGGGGTTCAGATGATTTAAATATAGAATAATAGTTACCCAGGAGTGAGTTACAGACTGCTGTTGCTTATTAAGTCATTTACTATCTGATTATTTTTGACAAGATTAACTAGATCCTTTGAAGGAAACAATTTAGTTCAGATGTAGAGAAGGATATAAATAGAAACTTTTTACCAGAAGCATTTCCAGTTGTGGATGGAATGGCAGAGCATCAACATGAAGGGATCAGATCGATATGCTGAGTGGAAATGATTCTGAAATGGTTTAGACAGGTGCTGAGTTGCTGTGGGATGAAATGAATTCGAACTGCAATGCTGCAACGCTGCAACCTTCTGTACAAAGACTTAAAATGGGAAAAAAGAACAAAGAACAAAGAACAACCCAGCACGGGAAACAGGCCCTTCGGCCCAACGAGCCCGCGCCGCCGCATCGCCCTACACCTATTCTACCCTGCATGTCTACGAATGGGACCCTACTCAGTCAGATTCAGGGAAGAAATAGTGTCAATTTGGTGGAAACCAATTAGCCTAAGAGCACATCTTTGGGGTGTGGGAGGAAACCGGAGCGCCCGGAGGAAACCCACGCAACCACAGGGAGAATGCGCAAACTCCCACAGACACAGGCCCAAATCCATGTATCTGCACAGCTAGCAGTGCTAGTCACTGAGCTGTTGTGGAGCCCGTCTATCGGTCCAGGATCAAGCACACACACCGACATGAAGTACTAGGCCACTCCTGGACTTCCAAGAGCAGCCCACGCACAACCCGCCGTGTGCATGCCCCTCGCTTGACACGAGGTGGACCTCCACCTGTGGAATAAAGACAAAACATATTAGTTATACAGCCTGCCCTTCCGGTGTCTCCCGAGGTTTACCCTATTTAATAGCCCCTACCATATCCCTCCATTCCCGTTTCACTCATATGCCTATCTAACTGCATCTTAAACGAGTCCAACGTGCCTGCCTCCACCACCCTACTCGGTAGCGCATTCCAGACCCCCACAACTCTCTGTGTAAAGAACCTTCCTCTTACCTCCAAATTATACCTCCCCCCCCTCACCCTTAATTGATGACCTCTTGTGTTCGTACCCAGTCTAGGGAGCAGTCTCTCAATATTAACTCTATCTATTCCCTTCAGTATCTTATATACCTCTATCATGTCCCCTCTCAATCTCCTTCTTTCCAAGGAGAATAGCCCCAGTCTCTTCAGTCTCTCCTCGTAACCCAGTCCCCCCATGCCAGGCAACATCCTGGTAAACCTCCTCTGCACCCTTTCCAGAGACTCCACGTCCTTCCGGTAATAAGGTGACCAGAACTGGACGCAGTACTCCAAATGCGGTCTAACCAACGTTCTGTATAACTGAAGCATTAGACGGCAGCTTTTATACTCTAAGCCCCTTCCTATAAAGGCTAACATCCCATAAGCCTTCCTAACAACGTTCTCCACTTGTGACACAACCTTCATGGATTTGTGGACCTGCACTCCCAGGTCTCTCTGTACATCTATACTCCTAATCGGCCTACCTTTTATCACATAACTCCTCTCTGCATTATTCCTTCCAAAATGCATCACCTCGCATTTGTCAGGATTAAATGCCATCTGCCACCTATCTGCCCACTGCACCAACCTATCTATATCCTGTTGTATCACCTGACAATCCAGTTCTGTACCCGCTAACCCTGCCATCTTGGTGTCATCAGCAAACTTGCTGATCACACCACCTACTCCCTCTTCTAAGTCATTTATGTAGACTACAAAGAGGAGAGGTCCCAGTACCGAGCCCTGCGGCACACCACTGGTCACTGGCCTCCAGCCCGACAAGGTACCCTCCACAACTACCCTCTGTCTCCTATTTCCCAACCAGTTCTCAATCCACCTAACTGCCTGGCCTCGTATCCCATGCGCCTTAACCTTTTCTACCAGCCTACCGTGAGGGACTTTGTCAAACGCCTTACTGAAATCCATGTAGATGACATCAACGGCTCTCCCATCGTCAACCGTTCTTGTCACCTCCTCAAAGAATTCCACCAGATTCGTAAGGCAAGACCTCCCTCTAACAAAGCCATGTTGCGTATCCCTAATCAGATCGCAACGCTCCAAATGCTCATACATCCTACCCCTAAGTATTTTTTCCATTAACTTCCCTACCACCGACGTCAAACTCACTGGCCTATAATTCCCAGGGTTATCCCTACTACCTTTTTTGAACAACGGGACCACATTTGCTACCCTCCAGTCTTCTGGGACCTCACCTGTGTCCAAAGAAGAGACAAAGATGTGCGCCAGAGGCCCAGCAATTTCATCTTTCGCCTCCCTAAGCAGCCTGGGATAAATACCATCAGGCCCCGGAGCTTTATCCGTCCTTACGCTACCTAAAAGCCCTAGCACTTCCTCTCTCGTAATAACTATATCCTGCAACTGAACCTCCGCTCCCTCCAAGAGACCGCACGATTCCGAACCCCTCTCCTTCGTGAATACCGACGCAAAGTATTCATTCAGGAGCTCCCCCATTCCCTCCGACTCAATACACAACTCTCCACTCTTGTCCCTAAGAGGACCAATTTTCCCTCTAACTACTCTCTTGCCTCTAATATAGGAATTTGGGGAAAGAAAGGGAGAAAGCAGCCAAATGAATGGGACCTCATGTTATTCAGTATAAATCAAACACCTGTGAAATTACACCTTCTATCCTTTCTAAAAGTGAATAAGTTCCTTCTTGGACTCCTATGGTAAAACAAAAAGAAAAACAGTTAACACATAGGCAGCCAAACATCAATATTACTGGATGGACGCCAGAGAAAAACATTTCATAATGTCAGCGTATCCGGTGACTTCCAGACCCTTGCAGAATACTTCAACTCTATCGGGTGTTCTTTAAGCAGCCAATGACACACAATGCATTAATGGGATGGACGTGTAACTACCAGGCAGTAGGCTCTTGCCAGCTCCTTCCTCTGCCTCAGTCACCAAAGACAGAGGCAGCCTTAGCCTCACCGTGGGCATCTCTTGTTCAGAGGCTGATCCATACAAACTGGGTGTGGGACACACTTGCTTGTACCCTTGAGCTGGCTCGACCCCCTTGTGTAAGTGGTCAATATGCTTCTTTACTCAACAGCCCTGTGCCTCCATTGTACATGAGACTGGACTCACTCCCTCAACATATCCCTGTCACCCAAGCAGCTCTGTCACCAAATTTCCTGAAGAAAATTAGGTTCTCCATGTTAAACAATCTGAGTGTCATGATACTCGTTCTGAGAGGCTTGCCTCGCCTCCAACCTCCTCAACAAATTTGGGAACACTAAGTCCAAACAGGTATGAAGGCACCGATCCGTTAGCAATTTTAAAGACATGACCCCAGTGGAGGTGTGAGGTGTGGTGTTTTAGGACAGCCAAAAACTTGCCAACCGCAACAGCAATGGCCTGTAAGCCTGCTTCTCCATGTAAGGCTTGAACATCTTCATGGCTTGCTCTGGCTGACCCGACATGATGAATACCATTAGACTTAACAAAAGTCTGCAATTTGTCAGCTGTGAATGCCATTCCGTTATCTGATACCAACACTTTGGGAAGACTATGGATCACAAAGATCTGCCTCAGTTTATCAATAGTAGATAAAGCTGTTGTGATCTCATGAGCTAAATGTCCACCCACATGCAATGAGCATCTACTAGGATCAGGAACATGTGCCTCAAAAAACACCCAGCAAAAGCTACATGAAGCTGCAACCACTGACAGCCTGGACATACCCAGGGGTGCACGTTCGCTGGTGATGGTAACGCTTGCTTCCACACTGCCCAACCGTTTGTTCAATTTCTCAAGCCACCAAACATAACATCTGGGCAACAATTTCATTCTGCTCTGGCCAGGATTGGCACCGTGTAACTCTTGGAGCTGGGACCATTACAGAGATGGTACAGTGACATGGATCCCACGCAATAGCACACCATTTTTGCAGGTTGCCTTGTCCCTGTGTTGCAAATAAAACTTCATTGGCTCTATCATGTCAAAGTGCCACCCTGTTACACCATTTTCTTAACTTTCAACAGTAACTGCTCCCTGCCTGTCTGTGACTTAATGTGGGCTGCTGAGACAGACAGGGTCTCCAAAAACTGCACAGCCAATGCTATATCTGCAGAGCAGGCAGTGACAGTATGATCTGTGACAGTGGAGATGGCTTAGTGCATCTGCATTTGAGGTCTGTGTCTATGCTGACATGTATAGCTGTATGATGCCAGTAGCAAGGTCTAGCTCTACATCCTGACTGAGGCAATAGGTGACATTGACCTATCCTCCTGGAAAAGTCCCACCAATGGCCAATTGTCTGACACGATGTTGAAGTGCCATCTGTAGACGTATTGGTGAGATTTCTTCACTACATGGGTGACTGCTAGGCTTTCATTTTTGATTTGTGAATATTTTCTCTCACCTTCTGACAACTTTCTTGAAACCAATACAATTGGACTGTCCGCCCTATCTGCTGTTCTATGGGATAGAAATGCTCCAGCTCCGTCTGGCGAGGCATCACAAATGACTACTAATAGATTGCTTGGGTCAATGTGTACAAACAATGATGACAATTGTAAAAGCTGTTTAACTTTAACAAAAGCTTCTTCCTGTATTCTCCCCACTTCCGTCACTGATGCTTTTTAAAAAGCAAGGGAGGCCAGATTGTTGATCTATTAGGCAGGAAACTTCCATAGTAATTCCAGGGAAAGAATTCAGTTCCATCACATTCCAAGGTCCCTTAATAGCTTTCACCTTATCTTCGAGGGTAAGCAACCCCTTTGCATTCAATTCGAAACCAAGGTATGCCTCCTCATCAACTTGAAAAGTATGTTTCTCATGTTTTAGACATATGCCAGTTTCCTTAAACCTCTCAAGGACCTCTTCTAGGTTTGCACCATGTTCATCAGGAGACGCACCTGGAATTAGAACATGGTCCAAATATACCACCACTCGGGATTCCCTGTAACAGGCTGTCCATAGTGTGCTGAAAAATGGCACAGGCTGACAAGGTACCAAATGACAATCTGGTGTACTGATATCACCCTTTGTGGATATTTATTGTAAATAACTTTCTGGTGTCCTCTTCCAATTCTAGTTGTTGATGATTTAGGTTTAAGTTAGCATGTTTGATGTCCCCTGCTAACTGAACATAGACATTCTCTATCCTCAGAGTGAGGTAACATTCCAGCTGGGTTCTCCTGCAGATCCTTACGGTACGGTCTGGTTTCAGGATGGGGACGGTGGCTGCAGCCTCTTAGAAAACTGCATCCGCTTGATTATGCCCAGGTCTTCCAAACTTCTCAGTTCTGCCTTCACTTTCTGATGTAAGGCATTTGGCATCGGGACGAGCTCTGAAAAATATTGGTGTGGCCTCAGTGTTTAAGTAAATTTTAGCTTTAACTCTTTTTATCAAACCCAATTCTCTCTGGAATGCACCTAATATTTGTACAGGAGCTCTTGCCTCTCCCATCCTGGATATGAAATATTTCAAGCCAGCTCAGTTTTATTTGTTTTAGCCAGTCCCATCCCATGAGAATAGGCCTCTGTCCTTCAATCACCTTGATGGGTAGCTGGCTCCAGCAGGGTACAGGCACAGAGGTTGTCTCCACTATTATTAGTGTCTCTCCAGTGTACATTGCCAGAGTATGACTGAGACTTGAGGGCTGCACTTTTGCATGATAACAAGAGGTCAGGAGTTATAGTGATCCTTCTAAATTGAGTAGCTGGTCGAAGGTTTTTGTGTCTGGAGTTTCAGGTAACATCAAACTCATCACCTGGTTGTAAATCTGTGATCTGCAGCTGATTCACCTTCTGCTTCTCCTTGGCCGCTATTTCATTCGCCAGAAAAAAATACTGCAACCTCTCAATGTACTCTTAATCTCTGCGTTGAATGGCTCTATTTTCTCAAAGAACAGCATCTTTAAAATGGTGTCTATACTCTTTCTCCTTTGAACTTTGAGTAATCACTCTCCTCCCCCTCTAACTCTGCAGTGTGGGCTTTCAATGACTCATTGGGTTTCTCCTCATCGCCAGTGTAGTAACTCGCGCTGACTCAATGGGCAGGATTGTCTGGCCACGCTTGCTCAAAACTGGAAAATCCCACCCGAGGTCAATGGGCCTTTGCATGGGTCCGTGTCCTGCCTGCTACAATTCCCGTGGCAGGCAGGATGGGAAAATTCTACCCAATATGGCAAGTAACAAAGTAAAGGATTTATTGATGAGCAGAACTATATACAACAAAGGGGTTAACAGTGTAACTCTGCAGGTCTACTTCTAACAATGCCTTGACTCTAACTGCAGCGTCCAACCCCAGGATTACATGCCCTCACTCCCAATAGGCCCAAGTTCACACGCTCACACTCCATTGGTTCCAGTCTGGTCAGGTGATCTGTGAGGGATTGCTCATTAAAGAGGTCATGCGACCACAGTTGTGAAATAATTTCTCTCTTGGGCAGAGACACACAGGGTGAACTTTTCAAACCACACCATGAACTATTTGTCCATGCGGGCTGTGGGGCCCACCTACAAAGTTGACAGGTGGTGGCACGTTTAGTTTGAAATCTATCAGAGGCTTTGACTAAACTAGGAAATCTCACTCGCATGGAATTTATTGGGCTCAAGTAATATCCGTGCAACAGACTGACGTGTGGAAGGCAAAGGTAGAGTATAATATTTGAAGTAATCTGAAAGGTGCGAGGTCGATCACTGTGTGTGTGGAGAGCAATCTATGTCTCCCACAACTGGGTTCAGGTATTGGGCTTTGACATTATTCACTGGCTGTCAGTCTTCTCGATGACTTGATGAAGCGTTTATTTGTGTTTTTAATGCTGCTACTAGGTCACATCTGTCTGAGCACAGCACTCATACTGCAGGACTGCCAGCATAGGGAGAAATCTGCTCTGCTTCCTAGGCTAAATAATGGCTCCCACTGGAATTGTAGCACAGGGCACGTATGACAAATTGTGAAAGAAATCCGGAAGGCTGAGAGAGTTGCTGACCACGGCTTCATTGGACACCAGATGATTTATTTATTTCTCATTATAAAAGCAGCAATGTTGGCAGTTTAGAGAGATTTCCCTCTGTGAAAACTCTTGTCTCTTAGAATAGTCCTGCTTCTCCTGCAATATTATTTTTGAACAACCTGCTGAGATTTGTGTTTCGATCGCCCTGGATTTCACTTGTTATCCTGTTGTCATCGAACCATCAAGTAAAAAGAAGCCCTTTGGCCCATTGTTCCTGTGCCTATGGGGATGGCCTTGTCCACACATCCCCACAACCCACTTCTTGCCTTCAAACAACCGCACAACCTCAAACAGACCATTGTCCGCAGAAAACTACCCAGCCTTCAGGAGATCAGTGACCACGACACCACACAACCCTGCCACAGCAACCTCTCATCGACACAGATGCCATCATCTCACATGAGAACACCATCCACCAAGTACACTCGGCCACATCAACTACCTGATACGCTGCGGGAAAGAATGTCCCGAGACATGGTACATTGGGGGGACCATGCAGACGCTACAGCAACGGATGAATGAACACTGCTCGACAATCACCAGGCAAGACTGTTCTCTTCCTGTTGGCGAACACTTCAGCAATCACGGGTATTTCGCCTCTGATCTTTGGGTAAGCGTTCTCCAAGGCAGCCTTTACCACACACGACAACACAGAGTCGCTGAGCAGAGACTGATAACCAGGTTCCATACACATGAGGATGGTCTCAACCCGGATCTTGGGTTCATGTCACACTATCTGTAACCCCCATGATTTGCCTGGGCTTGCAAAATCTCACTAACTGTCCTGGCTGGAGACAATACACATCTCTTTAACCTGTGCTTATAGCTCTGTCCACTAACATTGTCTGTACCTTTAAGACTTGATTACCTGTAAAGACTCGCATTCCAACAATTATTTTGTAAATTGAGTTTGTGTCTTTTTGTGCCCTGTTTGTGAACAGAACTCCCACTTACCTGATGAAGGAGCAGCGCTCTGAAAGCTAGTGGCTTTTGCTACCAAATAAACCTGTTGGACTTTAATGTGGTGTTGTAAGACGTGTTACTGTGTTTTTGGTTTATACAGCTGTCTCAAGTTGTACTGCCAAAAAATTTGTGTGCTAAAAGTTGGCGTATGATGCTTTTCAGACACAGGAATCATGACTCATGATCAGTCCATACTGATTCAGATGGAAAGATGAACTTGCTGCTGTTTCCTCATTTCTATGAGTAGTGGTCCAAGCATGCTTCAGGCTTGTGGCTGCCTGTATGCTCAGCAGGGGGCCAGGCAGTGTGCACTTATGGCACATTGGTGCAGCCAACCTCTTATAGTGAAGATGCACTGAATTAAGGGAAGTTGTGGCTGCCATTCTAGTTAAAGGGAACACCAGGATAGCAAGAGGCTTCCAGATTCAGTGGACGCAATGCTATAGGCTGTGGCGGTGTTGGAGACACAGCAGGGAATCAGGTGGGCTCTCGAAGACCGCATTCAGAGGGCAGATGACCAGGATGGTTAACTGCCAGAGTCTAGGCAGCTGTACCACAAGAAGTCTAATGAGCTCAAGCAGATGGTCAAGGTCAGTGAATGTATCTTCGCATCAGATCTCCTGTCTAGCTTCGCCACAAATCCTTTGTACTGGTCAGTGCACCACACTCCCATCACTCACTCATCAGCGCTCTCTAGCACTCAGGATTGACGTCTAACAACCAGGTATACCACCTCACCCTCGCGCACTTACCCGTGCTGGCAGCCTTACACCCACCTCTCACATCTCCTCCAAGCTCTGGTTATTCATCCATGGCAGGTACATCACCCAAACACAGTGCTCAACAACCACAGAAGTTCTGCACACACTTGAGCTTCAATAAAGGGTACTAGGACTGAGAACATGAAACATTTCTTCACTCAGTGGGTGGTGAAGCTTTGGAATTCTCTGCCCCAGAGAGCTGTCCAAGCCTGAGATCAATGGATTTCTACATATCAAAAACATCAAGGGAACAGGAACAGCATGAGAGGGTTCCTCCTGACTGCTCCTTTAGGCCAGACTTAGAAGTTTGGATAGCTCGCTCAGCTAATCTGTTAGATGGGTGGAAAGGCACAGTTCTAATGTGCTTTATATCATTGAGTTTTGAAACTCAGCATGTATGAATACAGTTCATTGTCAGATGGTGGAATTTGAATTTAATAATGAAAAAAATCTGGAAGTAAGCATCTACTATTGACCATGAAACCATTGTTGATTGTCAAAAAAACTCATCTAGTTCATTAATGTCCTTTAAGGAAGGAAATCTGCTGTCCTTACCTGGCCTGGCCTACATGTAACTCCAGATCCACAACAGTGTTGTTGATTCTCAACTGCCCTCCAAGGGCAACTAGGGATGGGCAATAAATGCTGGCCAGCCAGCAATGCCTAAGTTCCACGAATGAATTTAAAATAAAAGACACTATGACCTCAAGTATTCCGTGGGTGGAAAAACATTGGTGTAATCTTTCAATGGGAACATGTGATATAGGAGACTTCACCTCAAAAACAATGAACAGAAATAATTGGCCCTAATCCCACACCACTTTCTGAAGTATGGAACCACTCAGGCTCAGCAGTGGGTTGTGCACTATTATCATTTAAAATAGCTGACAGTCCAAAGCGAGTGTGCTGCCTACACCACCAGGTATGGCACAGGTTAGTCAGACATCGTGACTCCCATATCTGATTGCTGGCTTTTTCCTTCGCAACATTTTCCTAAGGTGCCTCGGGATGTGAAGCTCTAGCTCAAGCAACTTTTTGACTCAATGGGCTGCTCGCTTTGTTCTGAATTCGTTCTTGCCTGATTTCTACAGTTATTGCAATCAGAACCTACCTACCAAGGAGAAATGTAGCTTTTTCTGTACTGGGAAAGCACACTTAAAGTGATCTGTGCCATGAGTCTTTCTTGACTAATAACGATTTTATTATGATGGATTCTCCCCTCCCTTTTGTGTGATTACTATTTGCGATGTTACCATTTGTTTTCACATGCTTGCTTATACTCAAGGCCTTTTGTCCTGAGTTGGCAACTGTTTGGATAGTCAAATCTGACTAATTTTCTAGATCGGTATCTCAGAATTAACAGAGTTAATTTTTTCAGTTCAATCAATGTTAACTCACCTTATTCCCTTTTTGCTGGTTATTTTTAATTCATTTACAGAATGTGGACATCACTGACTAGACCAACATTTACTGCCCAGTTGCCCTTGAGACTGTGGTGATGAGCTGCAATCTTGAACCACTGCATACCCTGAGGTGTAGGCACAGTGCTATTAGGGAGGGAGTTCCAGGACTTTGAACCAGCGGCAATGATGGACTGGCAAATATACTTCCAAATCAGGATGGTAAGCGATTTGGAGGGAAACTTCCAGATGGTGGTGTTGCCATGTGTGTGCTCCCTTTGTCCTTCTAGAGTGGTCATGGGTTTGGTATGTACCACCTAAGGAACCTTGGTGAGTTCCTGCAGTGCATCTTGTATATGGTACATACTGCTACTACTGTGTGTTGCTGGTAGAGAGAGTAACTGTTTGCGGAAGGGTTAGCAATCAAACTGGCTGCTTTATCCTGGACAGTGTTGACCTTCCTGTGTATTGTTTGAGCTGCACTCATTCAGGCAAGTAGAGAGTATTTCTTCACATTCCTGACTTGTGCCTTGTAAATGGTGGACAGGCTTTGGGGAATCAGGAGGTGAGTTACATGCCACAGAATTCCTAGCCTCTGACCCGCTTTGGTAGCCACTGTATTTAGTTAGTCATGATGTGGAGATGCCGGCTTTGGACTGGGGTAAACACAGTAAGAAGTCTCACAACACCAGGTTAAAGTCCGACAGGTGTATTTGGTAGCACAAGCCACTAGCTTTCGGGGCTCTGCCCCTTTGTCAGGTGAGTGGGGAGTTCTGATCACAAACAGGGCATATAAAGACACACACTCTGTTTACAGCACACTGATTAGAATGTGAGTCTTTACAGTTAATCAAGTCGTAAAGATGCAGACAACGTAAGTGGAGATAGCATTAAGCGTAGGTTAAAGAGATGTGTGTTGTCTCCAGACAGGACAGTAAGTGAGATTTTACAAACCCAGGCAAGTCACGGGGGTTACAGATAGTGCGACATGAACCCAAGATCCCTGTTGAGACCGAACTCATGTGTGCAGAATTTGGCTATCAGTCTCTGCTCAGCGACTCTGCGCTGCCGTGTGTTGTGAAGGCCGCCTTGGAGAACGCTTACCCGAAGATCAGAGGCCGAAAGCTCGTGACCGCTGAAGTGTTCCCCAACAGGAAGGAAACAGTGGCGGGGAGGCCAGATGGTTTTCTGGCAGGGTCGGGGGGGCAGGGAAGCACGATCATTTTCTGGTAGAGGGGAGGAAGAAAGGCCCTATCCCGATTGCTCTCTGGTTGGGGGGGGAGGGAGGGAGGCCAGATGGATCTCTGGTGGGGTGTGTGGGGGGGGAACAGAGGGAGGAGATCTGCGGGGTGGGGGAGGGGGCACAGGGTCACAATCGGTCTGGGTAGCAGGAGGGATAGGTGGGTGGATAAAGGGACTGTTAAGTTGTGGGGGTAGGGCAATGTCTGTGGGGGCCATCACTCCCAGGCTGCTTTATCTGCTTTTTGTGGCCCAGGAGTGATGTGACAGGGACATATTTTTCAATCTGTTTTCTCACTGCGCATGTCCAATTCAAAGCTCCGAACAGAGCTGCAGCGTTTCAGGCGCAATAAGCCCCGCTCATAGTGCAATTCAGACTTGCAATTTTTATTCGAGAGTAAGTGCGTATAGGGGCGCCTGAGGGCAGTTCCCCAAGTCAGATCTGAATTGCACCTAAATTCAACACTTGGAATCAAAATGGTAAAATCGAGCCATCAGGTCATTCGGGGCATGGTGGCACAGTGATTAACACTGCTCCCTCACAGCACCAGGGACCTGTTTCAATTTCTGGCATGCATCACTGCGTGTGGAGTTTGCACGTTCTCCCCATGTCTGCATGGGTTTCCTCGGGGTGCTTCGGTTTCCTTTCACAGTCTGAAAGACATGCTGGTGAGGTGCATTGGCCATGCTAAATTCTCCCTCCGTGTACAGGCGCCAGAGCGTGGCGATTAAGGGATTTTCACAGTAACTTCATTGCAGTGTTAATGTACGAATAAAACAAACTTTGAATTTATCCCCATCTCCCTGCCCAACTTTCCAATCCCAACATCGCTTCACCCAAGTTTGGAACCCAATCCGTAATCTAACCTAACTTCCAATGAGATTCCAGTAAAGGCAGAAGGATGTTCAAATTCTTTGGTTTCTCTGGCACGCTCCAGGTAACCATCAATAATACACACAAGCAGCTGGAGAGGGTGGGTGGCCTTCGCCTTTATCCTTCCTCTCCACATGTTCCCTGCAGCCTTTTTCCCCAGAGACACATTATTAAAATGTCTCTTTGATTCAAGCCATTTGAGGCAGATCGGTTTCAATTATTGCAGTTATGCTCCAGTGAAATTAAAAGAGAGTGTAAGAGATGAGAACGATGTTCAAATAAAGATTGGAGAACCCAAGATATGGTCCAGCAATCTTTGAAACTGGAAGATCTATTATAACCGTGCCCATCCACATATTGAATTACTGTTGCAAATCCTACTTTTTAATTAATAAAAAGCAATTAGTGTGCTCACCGTGAGACAAATAGTATTTTACAATCGGGGACTTTGGGAGTATCAGATCTGTGGAAGCCTGTTCATCCCACACTTCACCAGTTTCTCTCCAGATACTTTTAAAAGTGGAGCTGCTCAAACAGCTGGGCCCACTGTCGATAAAGTTTGTGTGTAGTGTCAGCACCAGACAACTCCAGGCCACAACTCTAACTCTACCTTGAGGTAGCTGAACCCAAACCACAGGGGGATGGAGTACAATATCTTGATCTTTCCCTGTTGAATAAAGTTTAAAGTTTAAATTTATTGGTGTCACAGTAGGCTTACATTAACATTGCAATGAAGTTACTGTGAAAATCCCCTGGTCACCACACATGCTGCCTGTTCGGGTACACTGAGGGAAAATTTAGCATGGCCAATTCACCTAACCATCACGTCTTCCAGGCTGTGGGAGGAAACCGGAGCGCCTGGAGGAAACCCACGCAGACACAGGGAGAACGTGCAGGCTCGACACAGATAATGACCCAAACTGGCAGCAATGTTAACCACTGTGTCACCCATGCCTGATGGGGAAGTGTATGATCAGGGGAACTGGACTGCGTTGTAGTTCAGCCTTTAAACTTTCACCTCTGAGATCTGGTGCCTTGACAAACAGGGTGTAAGCGTCCTTTGGCTACGTTAGCAGTTAAAATGAATTTTGAAAGACAGCGCAGTGTCTAGAGTACTTAGGCCTACAGCACAAAACTCCCCGTAACGTGGCAGCAACAGGTAGTCTTCACTCAGGCTACAGAATGGCTAATTTGAGTGCTAGTGATGTGCAGGAGGATTGGTCGTGCTAAATTGCCCATTAGTGTTCAAAGATGTGTACGCTACGGGGATTAGCGGGGATAGGGCCTAGGTGGGATTGTTGTTAGTGCAAGCTCGATAGGCCAAATGGCATTCTTCTGCACTACAGGGATTCTATGATAGGAAAAATGTTTGCAGCATGATTGGGGATAGTTGCAAATACATTTCATGTGTGGAATCATAAACATTTAAAGAACCATAGAATCCCTACAGTGCAGAAAGGGGCCATTTGGCTCATCGAGTCTGCACCGAATCACTGACAAAGTATCTTACCCAGGGCCGCCATCCTCCCTGACCGCCTCCCCCCCCCCCCCCCCCCCACAGACCCCCACCCCTCAACCCTGAGTACTTACCACCCAATCCACCCAACTCACACATCTATGGACACTAGGAGGTAATTTAGCATGGTCAATCCTCTTAATCTACACATCCTTTTTCAAAAATATACGAGAAACCTGTCATTTGTCATTTATCTATTTTTAATAGTCGGAGCACTCAGGGAATGTGGGGGGTAGAGGGTGAGGGTTAAAACACTTGTTCTATTTAAGAAGAGTCTTTGGTCAGTCAAGCGGTGGATAAAGGGAGAACCATCCAAACATCTCTCTCCCCTGTCCATAGCAGTTGGGAAGACAGTGACACAGTGGTATTGTCACTGGACCACTAATCCAAGCATCGAGGGTAACGCTCTGAGGACCCGGGTTCAAACAATGCCTCAGTTTTAAAATTCTCATCCTTGTTTTCTGATCCCTGCAAGACCTTGCCTCTCTCTATATCTGTAATCTTATCTCACCTCATAATCCTCCAAGCCATCTGTGTATGCGTACATGTGTAATGTTGCAAACAATCCGCCTCCAGGATTGAATGCAAGCTCACTAAACTTCCGAGTTAATCATTCCACAAATTTGCTGAGTGATTAGTAAGTTGGATCACATAAATTGAGGGACTGTGGAAACATGCCATAGACTATTTATGGGCAGCACGGTGGCACAGTAGTTAGCGCTGCTGCCTCACAATACGAGGCACCTGGGTTCAATTCCTGGTTTGGGTCACTGCACATTCTCCACATGTTTGCATGGGTTTCCTTCGGGTGCTCCAGTTTCCACCCACAGTCTGAAAGACGGGCTGGTTAGGTGCATTGGTCATGCTAAATTCTCCCTCAGTGTACCCGAACAGACGTCAGAGTGGGATAACAAGTGGGTTTTCACAGTAACTTCATTTATGTCACAAGTAAGTCTACTTGTGACACTAATAAATAAACTTTACTTAAAACAATTGAAAAACACCTTCAGCTTACGGACAGTTGGTGAGAGAATAAAGTTCAGTTTGCCCCTCTCACCTGTCTGTAACAATCTCAATCGTTGTCTGATTACACTCATGCGACAGATCTTGTGAAGATTCTGTTGTGTTAAAGGCACTAGATAAATAAAAGTTGTTGTAAACAGAATCTGTTCTTTGTCCCTCGTCCTCGCTGCAGACTGGCTCCATAGTCATGAGCAGGTACTGCTCCTGCATTACAGTTGTCACCAGCTGTTTACCAATCGCCTTCTAACTAGGAGGGATTCTGTACAAATTAGGTCACTTGTAGCACTCGATTAAACATCGCCCTTTGCATTCTGTTGGCTTTCAAATCAGAGCCTTTGGGATTAGTCCATGGTCTGACAAAGTAATGAGATTGACTTTCATTGCTCTGGCCTAGTCACCTCGTATTGACCAGTGAATGGCTAATCCACTTCAAACTGTATCTAATACCTTGTACTTTTAAAGTGTCACTGCTGACCTATCAGGGCTGCTCCAAACACAGGCTCAGTTCTCAGATCAGCTGTTTCTCCAAACTGGCTTTTAACCTGTCGAATTTGTGCAACGATGCAATTATAAATTGGAGTGAAGATGCCCCCTTCCCTTCACTACTGTTATGGTTCCAATAGAGACTGGGTTTTTGAAAAGAGATATGGCACTCCCAAAACCAGCAGAATGAAATTGTAAGCTAAACTTTTAGTGTGTAATTTCTGCTATACCTGTAATGTGTACGTTTTATTCTGAGATATCTTGCTTATTCTATATACTCCTGGGGGGAAGGATACTTTAGCATAAGACCAGGAAGCATAGCTGACCTAAGCTCTTATAATGGTTTACAATCTCCTTTAGTTGAGAATTTAAATTGACGTTAAGTTTGATTGAATAAATTTACCTTGCTGAGGAGTAAAGATAGCAGAACGCTAACATCTTCAAGCAGATAATCCATTCCCACCAGCCATTCTGCTCGGTGGCTAACACAACAATAATCTCTTCTTCTGCTTGACTCGGCAGCAGCTGTTTTTGGTCTTCTTTTCCAAATCTCTGAGTCTGAGAGCCTGGAGCCAGCAAGACCAGCTGCCTGTCCCTCTTTTGTCTCAAGATGTAAAAGCTGGCACTGGAATTTCTATAGGTTTTGACCTGGGCCTCCACACTATGGTAATCAAATCACATGAGCTTGTTTCCAGCAGAGTTCAATGTGATTTCACCATCCTCCCATTCTAAGATATTATGTTTTTCCTTAAATTGAAAGAGGCAGTTTAACATATAACCGTCATATAAAGTCTCACTGATTCCATTAATATCGGCCAGATATCTATGGTGCATCAAAAAGCTGTGAGGGATGAGCATTCAACTCAACTGTAATTATCCCATCATTAATTATCCACTGCCATTCACTGTTTAAACTGAGTGCTTAAAGAAAGCACAGGGAGATTCCACATGAATTGTCAGGAAGTACTGCAAGATCCTGCAGAAGAACATGAGTTTTGGAAGCAGGAGCAAGCCATTCAACCTCCTTGAGCCTTCTTCACCAAGGAATAAGATCATGGTTGATTTGATGTAATCTTCACTTTCCTGCCTACTCCCCATAATCTTTGACTCTCTTGCTGACCTAAAGTCTGTGTAACTCAGCCTCGATCATGTTCAATGACCTAGCCTCGACTGCTCACTGGAGTGGAGAGTCCACAGACCAACGACCCTCAGACAGAGTAAATTCCTCCTCATCTCCATCTTAAATGGGAAACACCTCATTTTGAAGCTGTGTCCCCTAGCTCTAGGTTCACCTGTGAGGGGAAACATCCTCTCAGCATCTACCCCATCAAACCCCGTTCAAAATCTTATATGTTTCAATAAGATCACCTCTCATTCATCTAAACTCCAACGAGTTTAGGCCCAACCTGCTCACCCTTTCCTCACAAGTCAACCCCTTCATCACAGGAATCAGCCTTCTGCAAGTTGCCTCCAATGCAGGAATGCCCCTTCTTAAATAAGGAGTCCAAAACTGTGACCAGTCTCACCAAAGTCCTGTAAAGTTGTAGTAAGACTTCTATACCTTTATATTCTATCCCCCTTGTATTAAAGGCCAACATTCTATTTGCTATCTTAATTGCATTTTCTACCTGCTTGCTGACTTTTTGTGATCCATGTACAATTCAAGGACACCCAGATCTCTCTGCACCGTAACATTTTGCAGTCTCTCTCCATTTAAATAATCTGTTTTTCTATTCTTCCTGCCAAAGTGGACAACCTCACATTCCCACATTATAGTCCAGCTGCCAAACCTTTGCACTCACTTAAGCCATTAATATCCCTTTAAAATCTCTTTGTATCCTCGTCGCAACGTGCTTTTAAATCTTCATAGAATGTAGGCTATCAGGCCCAGGGGACTTGTCAACCTTAAGTTCCATTAGTCTTCCCAGTACTTCTTCTCCGCTGATGGTGATTGCTTTAAGTTCTTCACTCCCTTTTGCTTCTTGATTTTCATCCATTCTTGGAATGCTTTTTGTGTTTGTACTGTGAGAAAATGCCAGTTTCCTTGTACATGAATAATGACTGAAGCACTGAGTGATCCTACGTGAATTATTAATGAGGAGATCTCACATAAAATGCCGGAAAAAAAGAGCTAAAGAAATAAAATTGTAATTATATGCATCAGTCACAGTGAGTAGTATAATTCAAATCCTTTTCCCATATTATACTTTCTATTTTTGTTAACCTACACGGAATCTCAGTCCCCCAGTGACTCTATTTCAAATTCTCATCCTGTGTCAATTAGTTCTTATCATTCCCCTGCCCATTTCTGTAAGCCCATTCAGCCCTATAAGTATCCCCAGTCCTCCCAGACAGCACTTCTCTTTGTACTTTAATAATGAGAGAGAAACAAGGATCAGTTATAAGGAATTGTGCAAACAAGTTGTGGGTTCTTCTGTTAAGCCTAGGTACTTGTGAACATTTATATAAAGGAAAGTACAGAGAGATTCCACATGAATTGTCAGAGATTACTGAAAAATCCTGCAGAAGAACATGAGTTTTAGAAGCAGGAGAAGACATCAGCAACAGAGCTATGTGTGTTCTGTTCTGCTCAGAGGTCAAAGTGAAACTGAGACTGGATCATATGGCACATACCCTCCTCAAGTGATGGCTTTTATTTAATATCCGTTCATGGGTTGTGGGTGTAAAGGTGATGGTGAAATGTCTTCTTGAACCACTGCAGTCCATGTGGTGTAGGTACACGCACAGAGCTGTTAGGAAGGAATTCCAGTAAGTTGACCCAGTGACAGTGAAGGAACAGCAATATATTTCCAAGTCAAGATGGTGTGTGGTTTTAAGGGGATCTTCAAGGCGGTGATGGCCCAGGTATCTTCCCTTGCCCTTCTAGATAGTAGCACTTGTGTGATTGGAAGGTGCTGCCTATGGAGCTTTGGTGAGTTGTTGCAGTGCATCTTGTAGATGATACAGCATTACTGCCACTGTGTGTCTGTGGTGGAGGGGGTGGATGTTTGAAGTTGGGGTACCAATCAAACAGGCTGCTTTTTCTCGGTTGGAGTCAAGATTCTTGAGTGTTGTTGGAGTTCCAAACTCTGGCAATGTCTGGTCCCGCTGTTAGCGAATGCCTGTAGTGGATTTCCCAGCGATGAGACATGTATAGAATGGGAAACACTGTCGACAGCAATGGGATCAGAAACATGTTGTGGGAGCGCAGAAAATCCTGCCCCATGTTTTTGGCTTCTCATGATATTTATGTTTTTTATTGTCGCATGTGTTAACATACAGTGAAAAGTGTTGTTCCTTGTGCGCCACACAGACACAACCTTTTGTAGATCCTTGTGGTCTTGGGCAAAGCAGGAGCCAAACCAAGCTGTGATACAACCAGAAAGAATGCTTTCTATGGTGCATCTATAAATATTGGCAAGAGTTGTAGCTGACATTCTAAATTTCCTTAGTCTTCTGAGAAAGTAGAGGCACTGGGGCTACCAGGGCAGGTTTTTGGTGATCTGGTCACTTAAAACTTGAAGCTTTTGACCCTTTCTATTTTGTTCCCATTGATATAGACGGGGTATGTTCTCCTTTATGCTCCCTGAAGTCGATGACAATCTCCTTTGTTTTGTTGACATTGAGGGAGAGGCTATTATTGCTGCACCAGTTTACCAGATTCTCTATCTCATTCCTGTACTCTGTCGCGTCATTATTTGAGATCCGACCCACTATGGTAGTGTTGTCAGCAAACGTGAAAATCAAATTGGAGGGGAATTTGGCCACAAAGTCATAGGTGTATAAGGAGTATAGTAGGGGGCTGAGAACATTTAGAAATATTTGAGAAATATTTAGCAGCCATTTCGGATTTGTGTTCACGAGCACAGTGGCTAAATCACAGCGGTGAATGTATAAGCAGGTGGGGTCCGCTTCTAGTTAAGAATTCCAGTATTTAAGAAGCAGCCAAAAGCAACCCTTCCTTCGGCAGTGGCAATCTACCCTATCATTTGTCCTTTTGAAACCCTTTTAATGAGAGTGTTCTAGCAATACTCCAGTATGCGCAGTTCTCCACTATTTATCAATCCCTTTATCTGTACTAATGGGTGGCCCATACATTGCCATGTACTCTTCATAGATCATTTGTATCAAACAACTAGATAGAGTTGCCAATTGTACAGGCAATAATCAGGGCACATCCTATACTGACTACATGCAAAAGCCTTTTAATGTTCAGTTAGTTCTCTCCTCAAACACTTGGTCAATAGGTAAATGCTAAAATCTTTAATTGTCCAGGTATGAACAGATTTTTAAAAAATCATGCATGTATAAAATCAGTTTGATTAGTGCTCGGCTGTTTCACTTCTCATTAGAGAAATGGATGTACACAGGATGTACATTCCAAAAACTGGCTGACTGAATCCATCCGTATGTTCCTTTAATTGTTCATCATAGGCAGAGTACAGACCTTGCAAAAGCCAGAACAAAGCATCCACTGTCAGATGTGATTCTGTGTTGAGCAGCACTTGCTGAACAATCCTGAGTGTGCTACCAACTAATTTAAGGTGATCAGTCAAGCTCAAAACGTGGCTCACTTAGGCTGATAGACAGGGGCTCTGACGAAGAGGCGGGTCGATCATATTGAAATCCATGGAACTGTTAATTTAAATTATGTCGCCAGCAAGGGACAGGGAAAATCAGAAGTCAAGATCTCACCGGCGAGATCTGCGACTTCCAGCTTTCGCCACACCTTGAATCCCTGCTGTCATTCTCATGGACAGAGGGCGCAGGCACAGGATCCCGCCTTGTATTCTCAATGTATCATGAGCTCTCCAACTTTGGACACCCAACCTTGCCCTATGCTAACATCCCACCTAGGTTGGCACCCAATACAGCTAACACTAGAAATGTGTGCATGCGTCATGGTTGCCACTTTGGAACTAATGTAGCACCCACAACTATACTGTGCAACCCTTAAGTTTTTGGAGGATGTCGCTGAGGGGCAAGATGTAGATGAGAACTAGAAGACAGCCATAGATAGTTTCTTGAGTGATGGGGGCAGGGTGGTGGAGGTGGTGGTGCTACACTAAATGTAATGGGATAGTAAGCAACGATAAATGTATATATGAAGCACAGTTGTCACTATGGGTTTCAATTCTGTACTACACTGGCCACTGAAATCAGCTCAGGGAAGAATGAGTTAAGCTATTACAAAAACTACAGCAAGCCCCAGAACACTGGGACTCCTCCAGTATTAAGTGACAGAATCACTTAAATGGCTGCAGAGTAGATAACACTGGTGACAGCCTAAAAGACCTATTTTTCATCATTTAACAAGGACTGTATTGACTTGCTGACAGGAGTAGAGTTGTTACTTCTGTTCAAAGCTGATTTGCTCCAATGATATAAATTCCAACAAAGCAGGAAATTATCAGCTGACGAGAGTCCGTTTACACCACCAGAGTGCTTTTAGGCATTTAAATGGCTTTTCGAAGTGTAGCAACACAAAACGTTGGCCACAATATTGCAGACAAGTGTGTGGATTACAAAACTGTTATCTTGACACTGTAGCTGGCAAGACCATTGTTGGGTTCTTTTTTGAATGCTTACAGTGTACTTAGAAACATCAGTTATAATCTGGTCTATAAAGTGTAAAGGACGATACTTCTTTTGATTGCACTTTTGGCCACCTGTCTTAATGTCCCATGGCTTCGTGACAGTTTCTGACTGATGATTCTCCTGTGAACTATCTGGAGATGGTTAACTGTGTTCAACATAGACTCGAGGTGATTACTTCAGCAGAGGCAGCTGTTTAGATCATCTCAATCTTAGGTTCAAAGGATGAGTGTGTCTGCAAGACCACAAGACACGCGAGCAGAAGTAGACCATTCAGCTCACTGAGTCTGCTCCACCATTCAATGAGACCATGACTGATCTGATCTGATAATCCTCCACTTTCCTGCTTTATCCCCATAACCCTTGGTTCCCTTACTGATTAAAAATCTGTCTACCTCAGCCTTAAACATATTTAATGACATGGCCTCCACAACCCTCGACAGGAAAGAATTCTACAGATTCACTATCCTCTAAAGAAATTCCTCCTCATCTCTCTCTTAAATGTGTGACCCATATGCTCGTGTCCTAGACTCTCCCAGAAGGAGGGGTCCATGGTTCCAACAGCACTGTTCAGTCCATGAAGACTGGTTTGGCATAGAACCAGTCTGCCCTGGCAGAGTGGTGAACAGCATATCACGAGCAGTGCAGCACTCTGGCAGAAAGTTGTTGCACTCACCTCAAAGTCTCTGTCTAACTGAGGATCACCTTGTGCGTGCCACTCTTTAGCTATCGTGTTTTGGAACAATGTAATTTCATGCTGACATGATACAAGATTGAAAAGCCTGATGGGATTCCAACAGTTTTAGTGCGTAGTCATGAGTTGCAAATGGTGTTCATGTAACAAACCACCAGGTTGACTGACTTGCTGTTGACCTGCCATTGGAACAAGTGCAATGTGATTTTGCACCACTGAGATTTTGCCTTTTTGGCTCCTGTTAAATTCACTGCACCCGCCCACCAAACACCAAACCTGCCGTAGGCGAGAAGGGAGAATTCTGCCCATTGTATCTGATTCTGAACCAGAGTTGTTCACTCACATGCAAGAAATCTGGACTGGTGAGTAGAGGAACTGGACAGCCAAGAAAGATCAGCCCCAGAACTTCACAGCTGAATTTCCACAGCTGTTCACAGGACAAGGAAAGCGGAAGACACATAGCTGACATGATGGCAGTGTGTCTGTTTACATCCCAAAAAGTTCCTCATCCACTCTCACCAAAGGTAAAGGAAGAAATTGACACAATGTCAAAGCAAAGTGGCATTTTCCCCTGTAACAAGATCAATAAGCTGTGTTTGGGGATGATCAAAACTGTTGTCGATAAAATAATACCTCTGAGACTGTTAGTGAGTCAAAATACAGTGGTTTTTATTTCAAAGCTCTGGTGTTCATTCAAGGGCTTTGGGAGAAGCAGGGACTACCAAACTTCTCATAGAACACAAACACAAGTGGGCATTTATACATCATGAGTCTTAGTGTCAATCACAATTCCAAGTTTCCCATTCCAGCCAGAACTCTGGGTCTTCCTTCCTTGGTCGTGATACAGCCCCAGATTTAATCACGATTCACAGTGCAGCTGGCCGCTGCAGTCATAACACACAGTCAGGATTCAAACCCCTTCTGCAGTAGTACTGGCATCCCTGTCTTTGAAGTTACTTGTGCAATCGTGGCTGTCCCAGCAGGACTCTTCCTGTTAAAAGTTGGTATCGCGATCTGCCATCAGCAGCTGTCAAAAGCTGGTATCGTAAACTACCATCTGTGTAACGATGTCCAGCTAACACACGTAGGTAATATTTACGAAGTCTACAAAGTAACAGCCACGTTAATCTATCTGTCTTTATAAAAATGAGAGTTAAAGCATGTAATTCATGAACAAATAACTTATATTACTGCCAGGAGCAATATAAGCTTGAGAAGATCAGTCATGATGAAGGGTTATGTTTGTGACATATTCTAGGTACAAAATCTATTAACCCTTTCCCTACTTCAAAAACCCAGCCAATCCATCAGAATTTGTGTAAATCTTCCCCAGCTGAACAAAACAGTTGAACATGAAGTTTATCCTCTGCTACCTGTGGGTGAGAGCACAGCAAAATTGGGAAAGAATTCAATCTTCATGAAGCTAGATGGCAATATTGTTTCTGGCAAGTACTCTCTCGATGAAGAGCCTCAGTTGTTCACAACCTTTGTGGGGTTTACTTCAGCAGACCACCCTTTGGCATCATATCAGATCCCCTCCGAAGGAGAAGGAGACCCCTTCCAGTAAACCTGTGAAGTCACCACGGTGGTCATCCCTATAAAAGCAATGGAGAAATGAAGAGGTCCTAAGAGAAGGAAACAAGATTAAGGATTGCAACACAGGCGAGTTACAGTTATGATCTGATTGATCTTTGCAGTATAGAAATGGAGGTTA
Source organism: Carcharhinus amblyrhynchos (assembly GCF_965287045.1). NCBI lineage: Eukaryota > Metazoa > Chordata > Chondrichthyes > Carcharhiniformes > Carcharhinidae > Carcharhinus > Carcharhinus amblyrhynchos. The sequence continues at coordinate 57,776,289 of NC_137327.1, read as the reverse complement.
GAGATTTGGGGGTGTGTGGGGGGGATATTGGTATAAGAGTAATTCTGACTATTTAATATGTTAAGCAGATACTGTGTGTATGATTATAGGAAATGATGCAAGGTCACATGATCTTGCTCACTCTCTTACAGACTTGCATTCAATGCATTCCTTATAAGAAATGTTTCAATAGAGTTGATATCTTACATATCGGGCAGAATTTTTATGAGAAAAATTCAAAGCGTCCAGCTAGTGTGAAAATGGGAGAGTTGCAGATCCATTTTTTAGGCAACTTTTTACTCGCACATAGTGCCTGAAAAAAAATGAAAAAAAAATCAGCCAGTCTGGTCAGGCAGAGAGGGAGATTCTGTCTCTGCACATGTGCAATCCCAACAGCGGAGGCCTGACAGAGGCAGACAGAGAGCTGTCAGGCCTCTGCTGCAGCAGCTAGCCTCAACTCACACCACCTGAAAATGGAACTCCTACCGTACCATCCCTGGCTTGGCTCCACCTCCTCCAGCCACCACACCATAGGCCCTGCCCCTTCAAGGCCCCAACCCACCCCCTTCTGGCCCCTGGCAGAAGCCAGAAGGAGGTGGGGCAGGGCCTTGAGGGAGTCTTCAAGACCATGAGAGAGAACCTTTCCCAGCAAGGCCATATATGCAAGTAGTTCCATGTAAAACAGTTGCAATTAAAGGGTTTTGTTTGTTCAGATTCTACAGATATGCAATGGAACAATAATGTGATACAAATCTGACACCAATAGCTATTGGATTAATTTGCGGCCATCTATATCCAGTCTATGCTGCCCCGCTGCTTTTGTGTTCTCACAAACATGCAGAGTTTAGCTGGCAGCTGGCAACCATTGAATGGCATCAGAGCACTGGCAGACGTTCAGTCAAACCTCTTTCTCTTCATATAGGATTCAACAGGTAGGAACAGTAATGGCAGTAAGGCCGCAGTTAACACACAGAGGGGATTAATGAGTTAAGACCATATGATGTAAGAGCAGGAGTGGGTCATTCAGGCCATCCAGTCTGCTCTGCCATTTAATGACTGATCTGGTTTGATATTTCTCAACTCCACTTTCCCACCTTCTCCCCATAACCCTTGAACTCCTCACTGGTTAAAAACCTGTTCATCTGTCTCAGTAACATACAAACTGTTAAACGTGATGAAAAAGATGCAGATTGTAGAGATAGGTGCGGAATTAAAATGACACAGGGGTCCACATGGACACAAGTCTGAGAGACTATGAGGAAAATAAGGAGAGAGAGAATGACGAGTCTAGATGCATCAGATTGGCAATTAAAATTGAAAATAGAAGAATAGCAAAGTGGAGAAAGTGCCACTGCACAGTCATGCACCACCTGCCAATATGGTGCTCCGATGGTGGGCACATCCACATCAAATGCCCACAAACTTCCCCCACTCCCTCCCCCCACCCCCCAACACCCGCTCCCACCCCTACGACACCAACAATCCTTCATCATATTTTTCAAAGTGGAGGCCTGTGACCAGTGTTGTACCTTGGGGGTCAGTGCTGGCCCACTGACATTTGTCATTTATATTAATGATTTGGATGAGAATATAGGGGGCATGGTTAGTAAGTTTGCAGATGACACTAAGGTTGATGGCGGAGTGGACAGTGAAGAAAGTTATCTCCAACTGCAACAGGATCTTGATCAATTGGGCCAGTGGGCTGATGAATGGCAGATGGAGTTTAATTTAGACAAATGCGAGGCGATGCATTTTGGTAGATTAAACCAGGGCAAGACTTACTCAGTTAATGGTAGATGTTGGGACAAGTTACAGAACAAAGAGATTTAAGGGTACATGATCATATCTCCTTGAAAGTGGAATCACAGGTGGACAAAGTGGTGAAGAAGGCATTCGGCATGCTTGGTTTCATCAGTCAGAACACCGAATATAGGAGTTGGGACGTCTTGTTGAAGTTGTACAAGACGTTGGTGAGGCCACACTTGGAATACTATGTACAGTTCTGGTCACCCTATTATAGAAAGGATATTATTAAACTAGAAAGAGTGCAGAAAATATTTACTAGGGTGCTACCGGGACTTGATGGATTGAATTATAAAGAGAGGCTGAATGGACTGGGACTTTTTTCTCTGGAGTGTAGGAGACTGAGGGGTGACCTTATTGAAATCTATAAAATAATGAGGGGCATAGACAAGATAGATAGTCAATATCTTTTCCCAAAGGTAGGGGAGTCTAAAACTAAAGGGCATAGGTTTAAGGTGAGAGGGGCGAGATACAAAAGTGTCCAGAGGGGCAATTTTTTCACACAGAGGGTGGTGAGTTTCTGGAACAAGCTGCCAGAGGTAGTAGTAGAGGTGGGTTCAATTTTTTTCTTCTAGAAAGCATTTAGATAGTTACATGGGTGCGATGGGTATAGAGGGATATGGGCCAAATGCAAGCAATTGGGATTAGTTTAGGGGTTTCAAAGAAAAGGGCGGCATGGACAAGTTGGGCCGAAGGGCCTGTTTCCATGCTGTAAACCTCTATGACTCTATATCACACTATGGAAAATAATAACAGGTTTAAGTTGAGCTGCAAAGTCATTAAAGAACAGGTTTAAACAAAAGGGCTGTAGAACACCCAGAATAAAGATGAGACATTCTTCTGGAAGTTTGTGTAGATCTTCACTGGATCAGCAGAGGAGAGCAATGATAGAAAGTTCAGGCGGGAGGAGAGTTTAAAGTGACCGGGAGTCACACTTGTGAGCTGTGATGGTTGTCCCTTTAAGGACAACACAGCAGAGTGAGAGTCACATGGCCTGTGACACTTGAACAGAACAGAAGCATTCAACAAAACTATCAACTGATCTCCTGATGAAAAGTCAGTGAGTTGAAAGGTTAATTCTAATTCTTTTTCTCCATTGATCTGCTCAGCATTTTCATTACTCTGTGTTTTTATTTCAGATCTCTAACCTTTGCAGTATTTTTCTTTTCCATCAGTTAATCTGGGTTTGGAGTCCCCAGTCTTGAGGAGACTGCAACATAAGCCGTGGATAGAATTAGACTTGATTGATAGAAATATGTCAAAAATGCCATCGCACATGAGAATGTTTGAGGCTTTAGATAATGGTGCAGTAGGAGGTAGATCACAGTGTATAAGATGAACCCATTTCTTTGGCACCAAAAGTCATGTTTAGGCCTACAGTGAGTGTACAGGTCAGCCTCCCTTTTGCTGCAAAACACTGTACTCACATTAGGAGTCAACCTTAATCATTCACCTTAAAAGTATATGTTTTACTCACCATATAAGTCAGCACATGGGGTCACACAGATGATATAGGTCATGGAATCCTGTGGATACTAATATTAGTCATCTCATTAATGTACCTGCGTACAACACACTAGCTGAAATTACAGATGTATCCTAATGGACTGTCTGGAAAGATCTAACGCACAAATATTTAAGGGTTAGCTAAAGGGCTGAGGGACTTCAGTCATGTAGTCAGGCATGCTGAAATTGTTCACTTTTGATGAAATGCGAAAAATCCTAGGGGAATGTAGCAATTTCAGGCAAACGTTACATACTAGACCTTGATTATTTCAGAGAAAGGACAGCAATGAATGCATTTATCTGTGTAGGTTCCTGTGGTGTTTGGGAGCATAGCAATCATTCCATGTTATTTTAAATGATTTTTTTTTACTTGTTCCGCTTATCGAAAACTCAGCGAGACAGCGAGCATGAAAGTGGCTCTTTGAAATAACCAAACCCTTCCCCAGGATGACAGGACAAAAATTTTAACCTCCTGAAACTTGGACTCTCAGGTTTGGAAACCGCATCTGTTATATTGCTGCAGAAAATTCAGAAAGGAAGATTTCAATTGCTTTCAGGGTGCTGGGCCATTTGATCTCGAGGAACGATGCTGTTTGTGTTGGAACACTGATAGACTTTGTAAAAGCCATTTCTGTTAAATGGAATGAAAATCAGTACCAAGAATGCAAGCTTTCCGGAAAGCTGAATCAGATCAGGCACAGAAATGAGTCTCCCGAGTTTACACTGTGATTCCAGGTGTAATTGGAAATACATTTCAAACCCTTCTTCTTGACCCTTGATGGAATCAATTTGTACATTGCAGAGATCTGTTTAGGCCAGTGTTGGGACATTGGGTATCACTATGTTTGATATTGTGCTTGCAAATTGTAGTGCCATCACTATTTGTGGCAATGTGTAAGATATGGCTATGTATCGATGAAGGATGCTGAGTTATGGGATGCAAATAATGGGCATTTTCATACTGTGCATCCTCATGTCTTTATACTGAAGTGAGTAGTCGCCCCTCCACCCTTTAGGCACAACACATGTGAACATAGAAACAGAAGTAGGCCATTAACTCCATCTATCCACTACCCCTTTCCTATACTTCCTAAAACCTAATCCTCACAAAAATCTTCTAATCCCAGTTTTGAAATTTTCAATTGACATGGGATCCACAGACATTGGGGGCTGACAATTCCAGATTCCCGCTACACTGTGAGCAAGTATTTCCTGACATCCAGCCCAGCTGTAATTTGAGGTCTATTCCCTATTGTTTTAGATTCTCCATTAAAGGAAATGGCTTCTCTCTGTTCCATTAAACTTTTTAATCATCTTAAACAACTTCCAAGCCCATGACCACTATCACCTAGAAGGACAAGAGCAGCAAATGCATTAGTACATTTCCACCTACAAGTCCCTTTCAAGCCACACAAGCTACATCATCTTTCCTTCACTGTTGCTGGATCAAAACCCTGGAAATCCTTGCTTAACCACACTGTGGTTGTACCACACCACATGAACAGTGGCGGTTCATGAAGGCAGCTCACAACCACCTTTTCAAGAGCAATTAGGGATGGACAATAAATTGTCTAGTCAGCATTGCCCACATTCCATGAATGAATAAATAATATTAAAATCTCCATTAAATAACCCTCACTGTTGTGTATTCAAGGGGATTCATGTCTAATCTCTTCAGACTGTCCTCATAATTTAACCTTTTAGCCCCCGTACACCATTCTGCATACATTCCAGTATGTACTTACTGAGGTGCAGTGTCCAGGATTAAATGCAATATGAAGTATAAGCAGACCTTTATATAACTGTAACATAACAGCCAGCTCTTCATCTTACAGCCCCCTGGAGATAAAGACCAGCATTCCATTCATCTTTTTAAATTATATTTTGTCCTTGTCCACATGTATTTATTGACTTCTCTATTTGGACATCTAAATCTTTCTCGCCATTCAAAAATGACCATCTTTCTAAGGCCTAAAATAGATAAATTATGCTTTTTATATTGATTACCCTTCTCATTAATCAATTTATTTAATTTTTTTATTCGCTCACAGGCTGTGATCATCATTAATAAGGTCATCATTTGTTGCCCATCCCTAATTGCCCTCTTGAAGGTGCTGGTGAGTCACCTTCTTGAATACAACTCAGTGTCTTGCAAGGCCATTTCAGAGGGCAATTAAAGGGTTAACCCGTGAATAAGATTGGGCAGCACGGTGGCACAGTGGTTCGCATTACTGCCTCACAGCTCCAGAAACCTGGATTCGATTCCTGGCTTAGGTCACTGTCTGTGTGGAGTTTGCACATTCTCCCCATGTCTGTGTGGGGTTTCTCTGGGTGCTCTGGTTTCCTCTCACAGTCCAAAGATGTGCAGTTTAGGTTGATTGGCCATGCTATTTTGACCCTTACTATCCCTGGATGTGTAGGTTAGAGGGATTAACAGGGTAAATATGTGGGGTTGTCGGGATAGGGCCTGGGATGGGGTTGTTGTCGGTGCAGACTCGATGGGCCGAATGGCCTCTTGCACTGTAGGGTTTCTTGTTTGAACACATTTAATACGCGCCAAATATTTCATAACAACTTTTGAAAATATTTAATCATTTATATAGTGATAGAACTGTCATCAACTTCAGAAGCTCAAAAAAAAATTACACGTTGGCACAGTCCTTATAGTCAATGTTGTGGGCAATCAGGACGTACCTCATTCATTTGCTCTTGCTTTACGTACATATCATTTTAGTCATGTTGGTAGGGGGAAAAAAAACTACACAAATGGAGATTTATGAAAATTGGCAACACTACATGTGGGCAACAAAATGTCTTGTGGGCCGTGCTCAGAACCAGCTGGGCCGCACGTGGCCCCTGGACCACAGGTTGTCCACCACTGGACTAGGATGTTTCAGGGACAGTGAGGTGAGTATGACATGCAACCCTGACATGCCATGGTCTTATGTACCTGTTCTCCTGCACATAACTCACAATTCCCCACAAAGTTTACCCTAGCGATCACAAGAAAAGACTGAAATCTGACAAAAAGCTTTCAAAAGAAAATGAAATTTCAGGATGGAACACTGGAAAGGTAAGCACAGGCAAATGCCGGCTCGAGGGGGATCAAATAGAATGAACACGTGATGTAGGTTCTAATCGTGAAGAATTTGATTGTGAATCTCTTCTGTCACTGATGTTTGGACTGGCCTCTCCACCTGAAATTCCTCTTCAGCTTCTCAATGCGTCTCAAATAAAGGCCAGGTATCCTATTTCAGTCTGGAATAAAGGCCAGCATGTCCTATTTCAGTCTGGAATAAAGGCCGGTTGTCCTATTTCAGTCTGGAATAAAGGCTGGGTGTCCTACTTCATTCTGGAATAAAGGCCGGGTGTCCTATTTCATTCTGGAATAAAGGCCGGGTGTCCTATTTCATTCTGGAATAAAGGTCGGGTATCCTATATCATTCTGGAATAAAGGTCGGGTATCCTATATCATTCTGGAATAAAGGCCGGGTATCCTATTTCAGTCTGGAATAAAGGGCAGGTGTACTATTTCAGTCTGGAATAAAGGCCGGGTATCCTATTTCAGTCTGGAACATAGGGCGGGTGTCCTACTTCAGTCTCGAATAAAGGCCGGGTATCCTATTTCATTCTGGAATAGAGGGCAGGTGTCCTATTTCATTCTGGAATAAAGGCCGAGTGTCCTATTTTAGTCTGGAATAAAGGCCAGGTGTCCTATTTCATTCTGGAATAAAGGGCAAGTATCCTATTTCAGTCTGGAATAAAGGCCGGGTGTCCTATTTCATTCTGGAATAAAGGCCGGGTATCCTATTTCATTCTGGAATAAAGGCCGGGTATCCTATTTCATTCTGGAATAAAGGCCGGGTGTCCTATTTCATTCTGGAATAAAGGCCGGGTGTCCTATTTCAGTCTGGACTAAAGGCCAGGTGTCCTATTTCATTCTGGAATAAAGGCCGGGTATCCTATTTCAGTCTGGAATAAAGGGCAGGTGTCCTATTTCAGTCTGGAATAAAGGCCGGGTGTCCTATTTCATTCTGGAATAAAGGCCGGGTATCCTATTTCAGTCTGGAATAAAGGCCGGGTGTCCTATTTCAGTCTGGACTAAAGGCCAGGTGTCCTATTTCATTCTGGAATAAAGGCCGGGTATCCTATTTCAGTCTGGAATAAAGGCCGGGTGTCCTACTTCATTCTGGAATAAAGGCCGGGTGTCCTATTTCAGTCTGGAATAAAAGCCGGGTGTCCTATTTCATTCTGGAATAAAGGCCGGGTGTCCTATTTCAGTCTGGACTAAAGGCCAGGTGTCCTATTTCATTCTGGAATAAAGGCCGGGTATCCTATTTCATTCTGTAATATAGGCCGGGTATCCTATTTCATTCTGGAATAAAGGCCGGGTGTCCTATTTCAGTCTGGAATAAAGGCCGGGTGTCCTATTTCATTCTGGAATAAAGGCCGGGTATCCTATTTCATTCTGGAATAAAGGCCGGGTGTCCTATTTCATTCTGGAATAAAGGCCAGGTGTCCTATTTCATTCTGGAATAAAGGCCGGGTATCCTATTTCATTCTGGAATAAAGGGCAGGTGTCCTATTTCAGTCTGGAATAAAGGGCAGGTATCCTATTTCATTCTGGAATAAAGGCCAGGTGTCCTATTTCAGTCTGGAATGAAGGCCGGGTGTCCTATTTCAGTCTGGAATAAAGGCTGGGTGTCCTATTTCAGTCTGGAATAAAGGGCAGGTGTCCTATTTCAGTCTGGAATAAAGGCGGGTGTCCTATTTCAGTCTGGAATAAAGGCCAGGTGTCCTATTTCAGTCTGGAATAAAGGGCAGGTATCCTATTTCAGTCTGGAATAAAGGGCAGGTGTTTTATTTCAGTCTGGAATAAAGGCCAGACTTTTTCAGGCCAGAGTTGTTTTTTAGTCATCCATGGGATCTGGCCTTCAATGGCAGGGTCAGCATTTCTTGTTCACCCGTAATTGCCCCTTGAACTGAGTGGCTTGTTAGGCGATTTCAGAGGGCAGTTGAGAGTCAACCATATTACTGGGGGTCTGAAGTCACACGTCGACCAGACTCGGTAAGATTTCCAGATTTCCTTCCCTAAAGGAAATTAGCGAACTAGGTGGGTTTTAAGACAATGGACAATGGCTTCATGGTCATCTTTTTTAATTCTAGAATTTTATTGAATTCAAATTTCACCATCTGCTGTGGTGGGATTTGAACCGAAGTCTCCAGAGCATTCCCTTAGGTCTCTGGATTACTAGTCCAGTGACTACCTCCTAGGTGTTCCTATTTCAGTCTGGAATCAATCTGGAATAGAGGCCAGGGATCCTATTTCATAGCAACAATTATGAATTTGTCGTCTACAATCCACATTGCAGGAGACAGTGACTGGAAGGGAGATAGGTTAGGGCTTGCAGCTCAATGCCTTCCTATGCAGCTAAACGTGGAACATCTGAAATGTCCATAAGTACTAGTGTCTGCCCAGGCTTGTCTATATGCTAAGCCCCAGGTCTAATGAAATTAAACTCAACATATGTGAGACAGAGGAGACTGATTATTAAGCCTCCAGTTTCTGGAAAAAATTGAGTTTACGGCAGATCTTCTCTCCTCGTCATTCTGAAAATTATCTGTGCAATGTATTTGAAAATTGAGACTTATCTTAATACACTAAGGTAATTGGTAGCTGCAAGGAAAATGTGCGTGGTGAGCTGAATTCCTTGAGCGGACACCTAAAATACTGAGTGGCAGCAATGATGGTGCAGCGACAATCTGTACATTTCAATGCCCAAACCTAATCCAGATGAAAGATCTGGAATGACAGCTGTCAGATCCGATACAGTGGCCGTTCCAAAACTTGTCAGGAACCCGAAGACACTGTTCAAGAGAAGAAATCTCTTTATTTTGCAAATAAAATTGAGGAAGAAGCGTGAAGCAGATTGACAGGGAGAAATGGACGTTGGTAATAGTGCATTAACTTTCCTACCACTGACATTAAGCTATTGGGACCAGAGTTACCTGGACTTGTTCCACATCTCATTATAAACATATGAATTCTCAGTTAGCCAGTCCTATGGGACTGTTGGTTCTCCTAAATTGAACATACAGTGACATTCAGTTGCATCAACAGCCCTCCAAAGTTTGGCTTTGCCGGCCTGTAAATTGGAGTATGAAAACATGACACCGCCCCCCCACACCCCCAGCCAGATATTTGCCAGTGTTCCATCCTGAAATTTAATGTTGGGAGGTGAGCAGAAACACGAGAATAATATAAAGACTGCCCTACATAGAAATTGCCCAAAAACCACTTTATTTTCATTTCCATTGAAGAAGCTGCAAAGCCTCTTGGCAAAGACCTCCTCCAAAGAGAGCATTGGCAGCGCCCGTGATGGTGCTCAGCAACATACTGCAATGGCTTGCTGTTGCCTTCCACAGTCTGGCTGACCAGGGAACTCCGCAACTCTTACCACCTGCCATCGGGCAATTTGGAAGGGATGACAGGCTGGTAATCAACCTGTTTGGCCATATTATTAACACAGCTTCCATGACCATCAAGCCCTGAAGTGGGACTTGAACCCAGAACTTCTGGCTCCGAGCTGAGCGTGCTACCCACTGTGCCACGAGGGCTTTAAATGTTGTCACTTACTCTGAAAGTGAACACTGCAGGTCGCTGTCATTCCAACATTCGAGAAACATTCTGCGAAGGAAACAGAGAGCCGGATTCTCCGACCTCACCCGCAGCTAGGATTCTCTGGTCCCGCTGCAGTGAATTGAAATTTGGCTGTGCACCAAATTCTCCATTCTCGCTGGCAGCGGCGGTGGGGCATGAACGGCCAAAGAATTAGAGTAACTAATAGAATTCACGATCATTTCCCAATGTGGTGGGGGCTTTTGTTTCAGCTGAATTCTAAATGGAAATTGAATGTCTCATGCTGAAAAAAAACTCATCACTATTCAATTCAAACGTGGAAAACGTGAATTAAAAGCCTTGAAACATAACAGATGCATTTTAATAATTCAAATAAATATTGTGGCCAAATTAAAAATTCAGTATAATGCCTTATTCCAAAGGTCTGTGTATTGTGATGATAATAGGACGTTCAGGAATGAGTAATTGTGGTATTAAAGTGACAAAATTAATTTGCAAAGAATAATAAACACTAACATCAATAATTTGACTTGATTACATACCGGGCCAAAGAGACATTCAGAATATTTAGAAATAATCATTTATTTAATTTCTTTAGCTGGGTTGATGGGGGTGGCCTGCAGATAGTCGGTCAACAGCAAGCATCAGTCTGGATTATTTGCTGTTCAAATCAGTGGAGGTTCTGAAGACTAGCCTTAAACTGTGGTTAACTCAGTAAATATAGCTTGGTCAAGGGCACTCTCCATTTCAGATGCTGAGATCAAATGGACATTGTCCCAATTGTTTTGTTGACGATTTTCCACATTTGAAATTCCTCAGTTTTTCCCAATTTCTTGCTGTGACTTTTACTAGAGGGATTCCACCAAAACTGCCTGAGAATCAGCATCAATGACTGAGAAGTTTCTCACACCACAACTCCCAAGGTTGTGCCAATCTCTCATTGGAGCTAATGCTATGAGATTGGCAAAGATCCCCCCGGGGAAGTTCAGTACTTTGGGCCTTTGAAGATAACTATTTTTAAAGTCTCCTTTGATACTGCAAAAACCCTGAATCTAGTCTTTAATCCCAAAATTCCATGGTTTGCATGCATTGTGTTAGTGAAATGATCATGCAGAAAGGGGACGGAGGGAGGGGGGAGGTTTGGGACAATTAATTTTACTTAATAGTAGAAAACACTAGTTCAAGATCCACTAAACAACTCACCTTCACTACTGCACTGACACATCAGCTAAGATTACGGTGGGACTACATGGTAGCACAATAGTTAGCACTGCTGCCTCATAGCACTAGGGACCCAGGTTCAATTCCGACCTTGGGTCACTGCCTGTGCGGAGTTCGCACATTCTCCCGTGTCTGCGTGTTTTTCCTCCGGGTGCTCCAGCTTGTTCCCACAGTCCAAAAATGTGCGGGTTAGGTGGATTGGCTGTGCTAAATTGCCCCTTAGTATCAGGAGGACTACTATGGTGAATGCATGCGGCTATGTGGATAGGGCCTGGGCACGATTGTGGTCAGTGCAGACTTGATAGGCCAAATGGCCTCCTTCTGCACTGTAGGAATTCCATGATTCGAGATCAAATCTCTGGAATGAAATGTAGAACAATTATCTTCTAGCACTGCGGTCACCGTGCTACCCATTTGAGCCAAAGCTGACACTTAGCTCCAATTTTAGTTACAATTGAATATCATAATGCGATGGGGATGTGGAGATATTCGACATCTATGAAATTCAGAGGTCTAAATTCTTCATGATTTTGTGAAGAAGCTCATCCTACCATGCCCTGTTAAAACATTCAACTGTAATAATTCCTATGAACTATCCTAAGCTCAGGGAAATCGCTGCTATTTACCTGGTCTCTTGCTTTCCACAGCACACACTTAGCAAATACCAAGAAAGTAAGGTTGGGAGCAGATGCATAGCAGTGGGTTGCATTACAGGCCACTTGTTCAATGCGCTGACATTTCTGTAGCACCAATGGACAAATGTCTCAGAGTAACAGTTACTGGCATATTAACCAGAAAAGTAAAGAACACTTCAGGAAAAGCAGCCAGCATAATTAAGGGCCCCACTCACCTCAGACATACACTCTTCCACCTTCTTCCTTTGGGAAAAAGATACAAAAAGTCTGAGGACGCGTTGATTTTTCTCTATACCCTGCCTATGACTGTAGCGTTACATTCTGCACTCTCTCCTTTCCTTTGGTATGCTTTGATTGTATTGTGTGCAAGAAACAGTACTTTTCACTGTATACTAATACGTGACAATAAAAAATCAAATCAAACCATATGCCTCATAATCTTATATACCTCAATCATGCTCCCCACCACACCCGCACCCCACACAACTACCATATTAGTGCTTTGGACCTGAGTCTCCTAAACAGCAAGTTGGAACCCTCAAAATCATTTTGTACATAATTTTCACAGTTAAAGGAGAGAGATCTTCCCCGTTTTACAAACTATTATAGTTTCCATTGCTACATCACACCCCACAAACCCTGTCACTTTTCCACTTCTCTCCCTTGCATTTCAAAACCTTCTCAAGCCCTTGTATTATTAATTCTCGATCTAATTTCCACAGGTTCCTTTTAAGTGCTAAAGGGTTGATGTAGATGGAAACTGCGTTGAACCCAGGTCCCAGAAGTGACATGTAGCATATAAACCCACTTCCTCATGGCCTAGCGAAGCAGGCTTTGCGACAGTTGAGAGATAAGGTGTACCTTGGAGAGCAAATCCAGAAGAAACAGAAAAACTGAAGCATAAAACTAATTTCTAACTTTGTGCAACACATTAAAATATTGATGAATCATAATTAAAAATGATACTTCATGTGGCCTTAATAGCTGTCTGGAGGATATTTAAAATACCTTGTTCACATAATGACTTGCTACTGAACATCTGTGCAGTGAGAACCCAGAAAAAGCCTTGTCGAAAGGAAATTAATTTAAGTAGTGATGTTGGGCAAGTAAATTATTTAGATTTCTCACCAAGGAACTAAAGTTTCATCACAGCCCAATACAAAATGATCTTTATTCATAGATTCCATAATTGAATGGCTGTCAGTGAGAAATGAATCTTTTTTAAATTCTGATTCTTTTTCTTTCAAAATATAATTTTCCTTTCTGATTTCTGGAATGACATGAGCGATGAGGAGTTGGGAACAATATTTCACACACCAGTGTCAAAATCATGCACCCTCAGGTCAGTTGAAACACTGTCAGGGAAGATAGTTAGCCATAGTGCCCAAAGGATCAAAGGTATCTTTCTCTGTTAGGGAGAGGCAATTAGTTACACACAGCTTGAGCACAGCACAACTTTTCAGGTCTGGGGCTCAGGCCTGAGGCACAGAAACAAGCCTCCATGGACTACCACAGCTAGCATTAGACCTACACCATTGGTATCATTGTGCATCACACCCTCAGCATCCAGTTAACTGAGCTAACCCATCCTTACTGCAGCAGCTCTCCAGAAGCAGACCAAACCATTTCCGTCTTCAATAAAGTTTTAACGTTTGTTCCTGTCGCAGGTAGGCTTACATTAACACCACAATGAAGTTACTGTGAAAATCCCTTGGTAGCCACAGTCCATCGCCTGTTTGGGTACACTGAGGGAGAATTTAGCATGGCTAATGCACCTAACATACACATCTTTCAGTCTGTGGGAGGAAACTGGAGCACCCAGAGGAAACCCATGCACACACAGGGAGAACGCACAGTCTCCACATAGACAGTGACCCAACCTGGGAATTGAACCCTAGTCCCTGACTCTCTGTGAATTAGCAGTGCTAAATACTGTGCCACCATGCCACCCAATAATCTCAACACCAATGTTTGAAGAACACTGCTCCTGCATCGCTGTCAATTTTCCCAAATCAGCACTTTAAATTCTCAGTGTGACTGCAAAGAGCTTTGTAGAGGACAGTATGGTGAGAGGGACACATTCTGTCCTCTGTAGCTGACTGAGTCTGGAAGGCTATGTTGCCTGCATAATGCCAGGATCCCCTTTGGAACACTGGAGAGAGACTCGGGCCTGAATTTTACACTCCCCAAAGTAGGTTTTGATCTCTGGGTGTGAATCAGGAAAGTATGAAACCTTGAGCTTGGACAAGAAGGTTGGCAGCGGCTCCATTGCTCCATTGGAACCCGTGCCCAGCAATCAGCATGGCGAGCTAGGAAAATAGTGTGCAAAGCTAAAAATCTGATTTGCATCACGTGACAAATGAATTGCCATCTTCCCAGCCTCATTAGAATGGAGTAAACAGCATTGCCCCAGAAAGGGCATGAAGTCGATACAGCCCATTCAAATCCCAGGGCACAGAACCTTCTGGCCTTTGGGTGTGGTGTCATAACAGTGAGAATCACTGCTGGTCTCCACTAGCACAGACCTGGCACAATGGTCACGCCAGGGTGGCTTGGAATCAATTGAAGCTCCCCGGATGGTCCGTGGCATATCCAGGCAGTGACCATCAGACAATTCCCACTTGGCAGTGCCTACCAGATACTCTGGCAGTGCCCACTCTGCACCCTGGCAGCAGCAACCGGCACTGCCAGTGTGCCAGGAGCAATGCCAGTGGGTGGGACCTTTGTGGCGTCCATGACAGAGTCGATGTGAGGGGGGTCTTACAGGGGTGGATTGTGGAGGTGTACATGTCGGGGGCATGTCAGATGTCTGGCAGGAGCTCCCCTCAGGAGGGCCCTGATTCCTCCAGGTTGGGGAGGGTGGAATCATGCCATTAATGGGGGGGATGAGAGGGGTGGTTCCGATGTCCATGGGGGGTGGGAAGGCCTCTCCCAGTGCACTGTGAGATCAGGGTGGCCTTGCGAAATGGTACCTGATTTCTCTGCACCTTCTCACCAGTGTGTTTAGGTCTCACCCCCCTCAATACTGGTGTGAAACTCTCCATTGTCCAAAGAAGTGACTTTGACTGTCGAAAGATTGTGATGTGGCGTGCATCTCATTTTTCTTGCCATTCTGACATTTCGAAATCTTTTGAGAAAACTCTGCTCATGAAGGACACTTTTAACTCACCACATTTCCATACAAGTCTCCTGTGAGCCTGCATCTTGACACTAGACCAAAGGCATTCTCACTCTTACGCTCAGCCACTTAAGCCTTGTTGGCGACAATGTGAGGTCCAATCAACTCCACGGTGATCTCCATCACTTCCTCCTGAGCTGTGCTCAGAATATTTACATCTGGCAATCCTCCACCTTTGCTGAGGGTGAAAGAACTGAAGGAAAATACCTGTGATGGGATGGACCGCATAAGCAACAATAGGGACAAGGATTCAAGGCAAAAGGTAATGGCCCACTTAAGAAAACAAAAGATGGATGTGAAGGAGGTGGAGCTAATGGCAGGAGAATGGCAGAGGGCCAGGGCAGTGACTCACCCTACCAGACTGTAACCGTTAGAGATTACTCTCATGAGGCACCAGGACTCTTGTTAGCATGTAACCAATGATAACATTGGATTTGTTGTAGTGTGACCAATGGTAATCTGCTGTAAGGGTCAGCTGACCCAGTGAGCTACGTAACCAATGATAAAATGATGTGGTGGTCAGCTGACTCACTATAACTGAGAAGCTGCTGGGGTTTGTGGTTGCTTAGAATGGCCCAGGGTGAGGCCTCAAGTGTTGGGGCAATGACATTTCTCAATTAAACGTTTTTCTTTGATTTATAAGTTGGAGTAAGTTTTATTTTGTTGCGTACAACTGAAAAGTTCCTTCTGGTGGAGTGTGCTGCAGCTATTCTCCATTACCAGAACCTGCTGTCCATCAGAACATGACAGCAGTGTTTAAGAACTACTGTGCATATCTCAGTTAAAACTGGAGTCTAGGGAAGTGACCAAGGCTGGAATTCTCTGACTTCACTCACGGCTAGGATTCTCCAGTCCTGCTGCTGTGAATAGAGACTTGGCTGAGTACCAAATTATCCATTCTCGCTGGCAGCGGTGGCAGGGTATATGAAATGGGAGAATTCTGGCCTCAATGAATGATAAAGCGCTGTACCTCAAGCTGGCATTGTGCTTCATTGGAACAGTGTACATGGCCAAGAGCAGAGAAAGCAGAGTGAGATTGGAGAGAATTAAAACAACAAGAGACCAGAAGCTCAGGAGTGGGTTTGTGACCTGAACAGATATGTAATGCAGTTACCCAGTCTGCAATTGTTCTCTCCAATGAAGAGCAGGCTGCATTGAGTGAGGAGCAGGAACGATATGCCAAATTTAAAGAAGGACAAGTAAGTCACTAGTTCCCCTGGAAGGAGGGTTTGGAGCTGGGATGGTGGGAAGGGGAGGAATGTTCACGATTGTTGAGATGTGGACCACGATGGAGGAGAAGGTTTTTTTTTAAAGCTTTGTAATGACTTTTAAATGATAATGCATATGATTTGGTTTTATAGATACTGATGGAGGTAAGACTGTTGGCAAACACTTTATTCTACCAACTATGTACAGTACAGACTTAGCACAAGGCTCAACATCAAGTTATCTCTCTTCATGCTCTGTTGTCATGTGATCTTACATTACTGACTATATATTTACATATTTGACATTTACCCTTTATATTAGAGTGAGGTAAGGGAAAATTGCCCTAGTCCCAGGTAACAATTGACTTTGTGGGGCAGCGCTGACTGGTGGTGATTTATCTGAGAACCATCATAGCTCAGGTGAGGGGTAAAGTTGGTAAGGTGGACCCTTCATGAATAACCTCAGCCGGTACAGGAATTGAACCCACGATGTTGGCATTGTTCTGCATCACTATCCTGTAACACTACATTCTGCATTCTGTCCTTTCCTTCTCTATGTACAGTATGCTTTGTCTGTACAGTGTGCAAGAAACAAAACTTTTCACTGTATACTAATACATGTGACAATAAATCAAATTAAATTAACCAGCTGTGCAGCCAACTGAGCTAACTGACAGAGAGAACCGTCCCATCTGGATAATGGGAGGGGAGAGGAGGAGGAGTTGTGTTCATTGGTGGCATTGAATTGGAGGTTGCAATGATGGCTGAAGATGATCCACTGCATCTGAACGCTGGTAAGGTGGAAGGTGAGAGAAGGGGGATCCCATCGTGACTCTGGCACTGAGGGAAAAAGGTGAAAGCAGAAGCTCAGACATACATCATCTGGGTCAAATATAATGATTACTTAAGATTTCCATAGGCCATGTAGTCAACACTTTAAGATTATTGTATAAAAATGAATTCTGTGTGTATTTCTATTTAAAATTCCTTCCTTGCTCTCAGGTGTCCAATGTTTCAAAAAGAGTAAGGTAGCAATCAAATGATGTATTAATATCCCATCTCATACATTCTGTATTTGTAAGGTTTTTACAGTCAATTAACAATGAATCTCACTGGAACCATTAGAACTCATGGACAGAAAAGATAAATATTGCATAGTGATGATGTGGAGTTGCTGGTGTTGGACCGTGGCCATCACAGCCGGTAGTCTCACAACACCAGGATAAACTCCAACAGGTTTATTTGGTAGTACGAGCTTTCAGAGTGCCGCTCCTTCATCAGGTGAGTGCAGGATTTGTTTCACAAACAGGGGTTATATAGACACAAACTCAGTTACATGATAATGGTTGGAATGCAAGTCTTAATAGGTAATCAAGTCTTTACAGGTGCAGACAATGTGAGTGGAGAGAGGGATAATCACAGGCTAAAGGGGTGTGATTGTCCCCAGCCAGGACAGGTAGTGAGACTTTGCAAGTCCAGGCAGTTGTGGGGGTTACAGGTAGTGTGACATGAACCCAAGGTCCAAGTTGAGGCCATCTTCATGTGTGCAGAACTTGGCTATCAGTTTCTGCTCAGCAATTCTGCGTTATGTGTCGTGAAGGCCGCCTTGGAAAACGCTTATCCAAAGTTCAGAGGCTGCATTGCTGTGACTGCTGAAGTGTTCCCTGACAGGAAGGAAACACTCCTACCTGGTGATTGTTGAGCAGTATCCATTCATTCATTGTCTTAGCGTCTGCATGGTCTCGGCAGTTTTTCTTGGGACATCCTTTCCTGCAGCGTATCAGGTAGACAACGTTGGCTTGGTAGTCTCCATTGGCTTGGTATCAGATCAGTGTTAGTAGATAATGTTGACTTGGCCAACATTGTCTACCTGCAGGAAAGATGTCCCGAGGCATGGTGCAGTGATGAGACCATGCAGACGTTCCAACAACAGATGAACGAACACTTCTCAACAATTACCAGGCAGGAGTGTTCTCTCCCTGTCAGGAACACTTCAGCAGTCACGGGCATTCAGCCTCTGATCTTTGGGTAAGCATTCTCTAAGGAAGCCTTCAATACACACGACAACCAGAATCACTGAGCAGAGACTGATAGCCAAGTTCTGCACACATGAGGACGGCCTCAACCGGGATCTTGGGTTCAAGTCACACTATCTGTAACCCCCACGACTTGCCTGGGCTTGCAAAATCTCACTAACTGTCCTGTCTGGAGACAATACACATCTCTTTAACCTGACCCTCTCTCCACTCACGTTGTTTGCACCTGTAAAGAGTTGATTACCTGTTAAGACTTGCATTCCAACCATTATCTTGCAATTGAGTTTGTGTCTATAAATGCCCTGTTTGTGAAACAAACCCTTACTCGATGAAGGACAGGCGCTCTGAAAGCTCGTGCAACCAAATAAACCTGTTGGACTTTAACCTGATGTCATGAGACTACTTACATTGCATAGGAGCATTGTCAGTGTTAAAATTGCCCATATTTAATTAAACTGACACAAGAAGGGTTTTATTGGAATATCAGTTTAAATACTGTACACTCACAACAAAGCTTTTATAGAACATAATACAGCACTCCATGGGCAGGGAAAGTCCATCACAATCTCCACTTTGGGCAGAAAATAGCAAGTACTCTGAAGAGAGAATCACAAAATGATTTTTCCTTGGATATTGGAGCCATCAGCCTTACATTAGATATAGAGTGCTGTAAGAAAACACTTCTTCACACAAAGAGACTCTGAAAATCAATTCCTCTCCTCCCCTGCCCACTCCTCAACAACCTACCCCCTCTTCCCCCCACCCTCCACATCTTCCTGAAAGCTTTTGAACCTTGGGGACAATTGAAAGGGCCCTAATTGTGATCAATATTTTAAGGGTAATAGAAATGATGTGGGTAAATGGAATTAAGATCAGCTATGATCAAATTGAATAACCAAACAGGTTTGAGGGGTTGAATGGCCTACTGCTGTTCCTATGTTATATGTTTATTTATTTGTGTCATCGTGTCTGAGGGTTAAAAGCCAGTTCTTCACTCACGGAAAATGGTGCAGCGTGTTTTAGTACATGAATATAGACCATATAGAGTGAGAAATCTAAAGCCATTCAACTCCTGTGTAGAAATCTTGTGTTTCTTGTTTCTCTAGTTTCCACGGAATGTGGATGTCATTGGCAAGGTCAGCATTTGATGCCCATCCCTAATTGCCCTTGAGCTGAGTGCTTTGCTTAGTCATTTCAAAGGGCAGTTAAGAGTCAACCACATTGCTGTGGGTCTGGAATCACATGTAGATCAGCCCAGGTAAGGATGGCAGATTTACTTCCCTAAAGGACATTAGGGAAATCCAGCAGATGGGTTTTTGTGACAACTGGTGATGATTGCTTTATAATCCAGGTTTATTAGCCCATTTCTGCCTCCTTCTCAAAGTGTGCAAACAGGAGTTTCCTGGTAGACGTAATGACTGGAATTTTACCGGCCCGCCCACCATGGGAATTGGAGCGGAAGGGGGCAGAGCATGGGAAAGTCCGTTGATGGGATTTTACGGCTTCAGGACAAGTGAGGCCATAAAACCTTGTCCATTGTTCCAGTCTGCTCCTGCATCATTGAACTTGCATCTTTCTATCTTGACTCTATCCTTTCCCTTGTTCAGTCTCTTCCTACTGACATTCATGATTCTCCTGACACCCTGCGTCATTTTATCAATTCCCACTTTCCTGGTCCTAACCACCTGTGGATGTCCAATTCCTCTGCTCCTCAATTCCCCACCCAGAGAGTCAAAGGATTCTCTGCCTCTACTATGAACAGAGACTCAAACAGTCTCCATCCTCTGCTCTCCTCCCCCTGTCCTCCTCCATCCAACTGATTTTGTTCTCTCACTCAACATCTTTTTTTTTCCTCCAGATAAAAGGTGTTGCTATGGATTCCTGCGTGGGCCCTAGTTATTCTTGTCTTTTTGAAGGATATGGGAAACATCCCTTGTTTCACTGTGTTGTACGTATGCAATTGTTTCTGACCGATTTAGCAATTAGGAAAAGGGATTTCTGAGGTGCCATACCCTGGATTACTTGACCAAACCAATGTAGCTTTATTTACAGGGTGTTGCCTGCTTCAAGTCTAACATGGAAGAGAGAGAAAAACCAGTGAATACCTCCGATGATGTCACAGCATGTCATACAACTAATAATACAGCGATGCATTGCTTTTACAATGCCTAGCATCCCTACCCCTTTACTTCAGTCATATGATAACAAACTTTTAAACATTAACATTTACCCACTATGAACATCAGTTACATTACCAAGTATTATTATCTACATAATAATAGTATGTATGTACATATGCATAATTAACATGAGTCTTTTTGATGGACATCGATTTTGGTTTGGTAAAATACAACATTCCAGAGTCTGATCTTTGACATCCTCAGTAGCCTGATCCTCGTGAGTACCAGGTACATTCATCTTGTGACGTTAACTTATTGTCAACTTCCAGAGATGTTGGTTGTTCTACCGGAGTAGAATCTGAACTTGATTCTGTAGTAATCCTTTGTTCAGGGAATTTGCATTACCTGAGGTAAGCCTTTCTAATACAGATTCTGCTAATTCGCTTTTGAAGTGTGGTTTTGATTTGCCATATTCTCATCATCAAGTTGCACTGTATAAGAAATCAGGCCTGTCTTAGCTAGAATGGAGGCAGGTATCCACTTGTCACTGACAGAATTATTTCTCACTAAATCTCTTTCTCTGTTTGATGATTGTAAACGGTGAGTAACACGTGGTTGTTGCTGTTGCACTGCTATTGTAGTAGTGCCAGTGGTATGAAGAGATTGAATTTAATTCTTAGTTTCCTTCTCAGGAACAACATTGCCAATGAGTTTTGTGTTATCGCATGAATTGTGTTCCAGTAGGACATGAGAAAATTGTTTACTCTCCCAGATGGTGAACCTTCACTTTCTGATGCTTTAAGGGCATGTTTTAGTGACTACCAGCCTCTCCATCAATCCGTTATGCACTGATGTTATGGGGCAATCTTTACATTGTATACCAAGATTTTGTGTCCAGGTGTGACCGGGTCTTTGAAAAGAAATGCTTGCTTTTCTACATTACTTTTCTCCACTTTGGAATATCCCGGGAAATAGTTAAAAGATGTGCTGACACAGTTTTGAGGATGAACAGGGGAGTTCACCCTAGAATCCTATGTCGATCTCTAACCCAAGATCAATAAAACAAAGGAGCTGCTCCTTATCCCAGAGCCGTTTGTGAGACATTATTACATGCAAATTGGATGTCTCATTTCCTACAACTTCCCTTTGAAAACATTTGCTTTATGAGCTGTCAAGGGTGATGGGACCACTCTGAGAATTTGAAAGGTGCAATATAAATGAGATATTTCTTTACCAATAATTTCCAATCTTGAGCACAATTGACCAATACTGACATTCACACTTGAATATGGACAAACAATTGGGTTCAGCATCTCCTCTGTGGCCTTTGTGGCTGAATGGCTGCAGAGATTTAATTTTTAATATGCTGAAAGATCTTCAATTAATCAAACCCAATTTTTGGCTAAAGTTGTTTTTTCATGTATGCTGCAATTTCCTGTGGCCAAGTTGGCCTGAGAGCTATCAAAGAACACAACGTGTTAAGTGGCGACATGGCTTGTCCCCAATCAAAACAGCTGAAGTTGTTTATAGACGTTTCGGAGCTAGTGTTTCTTTATATGGGCCTTGGAATGTAGGCATGTGCAGTAAGGCATAAACATGAGGGGGGTCTGGAAGGTGCTGAGCTTCTATGCCTATACATTAGCCTAGATCAGATAGGCTAATCTATCTGATTAGCCTAATCAAACAATGTGATTGGTTTCTGATCAATTCATAGCTTGGTTGCCAAGGAACACTTTAAGTACTGAAATGCTAACACTTGTGTTGAGTAAAAATCTGGAACAAACATTCACATAAGTCAACACCTGGAAGAAGAGAAAGTCAGATAGCCATGTGACAAAACCCTGGCCGGTCCACTCACCTGACAAAGGAACAGCGTTCCGAAAGCTTGTGGGCTTACTATCAAATAAACCTGTTGGACTTTAACCTGGTGTTGTGAGACTTCTTACTGTGTTTACCCCAGTCCAACGCTGACATCTCCACATCAGAGTTTTGTATGCAAGAGGAAATCAGCTCTAAGTTAAGGGAGCCCATAGGGAATAT
The DNA here is from genome assembly GCF_965287045.1 of Carcharhinus amblyrhynchos. NCBI lineage: Eukaryota > Metazoa > Chordata > Chondrichthyes > Carcharhiniformes > Carcharhinidae > Carcharhinus > Carcharhinus amblyrhynchos. The sequence continues at coordinate 57,753,923 of NC_137327.1, read as the reverse complement.
TTTATTGATGCATTGCAAGTGTTGACTATTTTCTAAGTAGCTATTTAAAGTCAACTGAGTGTCTTTATTCACTATGAGAGTTTTTGACACACAGGTTTGCACCACACCTTAAGCTATTTGACTGTGAACTAATCGACACCTCCTTTGACTCTCTTGAGAGTCTAAGAGTCTCCTCTGGCCATGACGGTTCTATATCCCGAGCATTCCCCCATCCCCAACTCTGCAGTGCTTTGTAAACCTGTTATTAGGACAAAGTGAGAAGATGATGAGATAAATGCACTGATGATGAAAGCATCCTAATGGATGTTGTGCAAGGTTTTCCAATGCTCTAACATTGAGCTTTGTAAGTGGGAGTGACGTAAGTTGGACTGAGTACAGTACCATGAACAGCAAGTAAGCAGGAAACCAGAGAGTTAACAAACAGCTAACTATATCAGCACATTATTCATCTTTTATGCAGTGTTCTATAAATATAAATGTGAACAGATTTTCACTGATATTTTGCTCATGAGATGCATTAAAAATATTCCATCTTGGTTTTCCAGACAAGATAAACTGAACAGTATACCCGAGTGCTGGAATATGTATACACACACTCATCACATAATACCACACTCTTAGATGCACACACACATAAAATACTATACACATACACATAAAACACAACACATAAATAACACACTCAACATACAAGATAAACTGCAAAGTATACCTGAGAGCTGGAGTGAGTTCATACACACACACACGTGCAACATGCAGAAATACAGACTCAGACACAAAAGTACATACACATGCAACACATGTAATACAGATACACACACTCAGACACACATTGCACAAGGCACAAACACATGCACACACAACATACATAATATGCATACACATGCAAAACACACATAGTAAGCAGAATAATTAGCTAGTGAATGCTCTGTACTGAACCTTGCCAGAAACAGTGTATGTTAGGTGATGGTATGGCCAATCTTAAGGTATGATACCAACACTGTCCCCACCCACAACTCCTCCCAATTTAAATCCCTGGTCAACCTGGAAAGCTTGGCCACTTGGGTAGGTGCTAACTGCCTGGAAAGATGTCCAAAAGCAATGTCACCAGAGGAGGAAAGAAAGCTTACATAGGATGACATATGACACAAAACAGACCGTTTGGTCCAACTACTCTGTGCCAGTGTTAACACATCACTCAAGTCTCCTCCCATTTTTCCTCATCTAAATCTACCATCTTAGCCACCTATTCCCTTCTCTCTCACCTGCTTGTCCAGCCTCCTCTTAAACGCATCCACACCATTCATTTCAACTACAACCCGCACTAATGGGATCCACATTCTCACCACTCTCTGGGTAAAGAAGTTTCTCCTGAATTCCCAACTGGATTTCTTGGGCACGATCTTATATTGACTGCCTCTAGGTCTGCTCTTCCCCTGATGAAGAAACATTGTCTCTCTATATACACTCCTTTAAAAATCTTTACTCCACTCTATCAAAAATTGACCAAATAATGAGAGAGGAGGAATTGGGATAAAGAAAATACACTCTCTGTTTTACTGAATACATTTATTATTTATTAAAAGATGCACCTGGGGACTCCCCAAATTGCTTTGAGGTGAGTTCCTTTTTCAAAAAGGGTGTGGCAAAAGGTGGGCCCTGGAGTAGAGACGCAGCGGATAATTTGTGCTGCATGTCGATAGATTAATTGCTGTTGGTCTGAGATAAATCAGGCGCGTTGAACCGCAATTGACTTTCACATTGCACAATTAGGCACCAGTTGGTAGGGGAAGGAAGGAGTGAGATTGGAGGTGACAGTCGCAATCAGGCAGCGCACACCGGGTATTGGAGCTGTCACTCGGTGCAAGATAGATTGCAGGGCCTCGTACCCTTGGTGCTAAATCACTCAATTTCCTAAATAGTGCTTTGTGACAAGCCGATGAGATAGAACCTTCCAACCTCGACACAGCTCCATAATGGATTCCTTTAACAGGCTGCAGGCAGGCTGTGGCCTTCAGCTAGTTTTCCTTAACAGCAGACAAGAATTCTGTTCCGAGACATTTTATCAGTTTAACCCTTTCAGGTCAGGTGAATAAGTTCCATTTAAAATGGGAGCCGAAATAAGTACGTTCAATCCGGTCAAAAAAATACAAGTACAAAGTTATGCTCACTTTATGAGTCACTGGCTGGGCCTCAACCAGAGGATTGGCTGCAATAGCCGCACCTTCAGATTAGAGGAGGGCAAGGGTAGTTTTAAATATTTAAAAAAACAATAGCTGCCATCAGGGTATGCCTCCTTCCAGTTTAACCAGGGAGGATTGGAGCTCCCGTCCAGAGATTAATCTGATTATCTGCCTACAGTTGAACACAAGCTATTTTTCTTCAAAGACAAATCAAAAAATACCACACGCTGGGTTCAGCTCATGGGCATAAATCTTTCTGTATCTTCTGCCTCTTTGAGTCAATTCTGAAACACTTCTCTGGAAGGTATTGCTCCTGATCAAAATACCCAATCTCAGGGGACGTCATATCCCAGAGATATGGCAGTAGATGCATTAGTTGAATCCCAACCCACCCCACTCCCCCCACCCAAATTACCCAGGAAACTCAAACTTTTGATGGGCAATGCACTGGAAACCATCCAAAACTCCAATTTAAATCAGGGACTTCAGATGATTCCAGCTGGCCTGCCAGAATAGTTACCCAGGAAAAGCCGGAAAGATTAAAAACCCCTTCTATCTGAGGGGTGATTACAACAATAACTCCGACTATTAACACGATTTCCCCCAACTATTTCCCCTGACAACCTCACTTCCTGGTTACCCTGTTTCCCCTTCCCTGATCCCGACACGTGATTACCCCATCTCCCACCGCTAGCCCACCCCCACCCCCCCAACTATCCTATCGATTCCCCCAGCCCAACCCGGGTTGATATAGTGGATGGGAAATGTGCAGCTCCCGACCTGGGTAAGTGAAAAGGTGCAGAGTGGCATTCTGGTGGTGATTGCCATCCCACAGAAATTCCACCCCATGATGTCTGTGTCGATTGATCTGCATACCCAAGAATATGTGATCAAAATAGCAAAAACAAAATGGCCTCGAGTATTTTGGTTTAATGTCTAGAAAATGTTGTTCTGAGTTTCATTTTTATGCAATCATCCTCTGCTATTCCAGAAAATCAGGCTGTGAAGAATAGAACTGGAGCCAATCTTCACACAAGTGTTTACTTTCAGAGTTAAATATTACAAACATATGCCTCCTAACCCAACAGTTCCAGCCTCTTCCTATTGATAAGAGCACAAATGAATCACCAGTTAATGCCCAACCTCTACATACAACTATTTAATATTGGGAATGACCAAATCATGAACAGCTGCCATTGGAAAGCAAAAAGAGATAAAAATGAAACTAAGAAAGTGAAAGGAAACAAAATGGAGCAAAATATTGCAGGCACCATGGTCAGTGAAGGGCCTGTTCCTATGCTGTAATTTTCTTTGTTCTTTATTTTATTGCCATCTAAATAGTTGAAACTGCTGAGTTCAGAAGGCTGGAAATTGCTGAATTGAAAAATGAAACGCAGTTCCATGAGTTTAGGATGAGTTTCATTGGACCACTGCAGCAGGCCAAGGACAGGGAGGTCTGAGTGGAACCAAAATGACAGGTTACCAAAGATTTGGAGTCAAACTTGAGACTGAACAGAAGCTATCCACCAAGCAATAATGTCACCGTGTTTGTTCTCCCAGTATAAAGGAGACCTCAGATCTGCCCAGGGTTTACTGTGGACAGTTTCCATTTCATCATATTAAAGGCAGTCTTTGCTAAACCTAGAATTGAGGGAGGTGGTGGCATCATGGTGACATCATTGAACTTCAAATCCAGAAGCCCTGACTATTGTTTGGGGACAGGAGTTTGAATCCCACCATGGCAGCTGGTCAAATTATTTGATTAATGAATCTGGAATTTTAAAAGAATATTTTTATTATTCTGTCATGGGACGTGGGCATCACTGGCCCAGCATTTATTGCCTTGGACTGAGTGGCTTGCTAGGCTGTTTGTTAGGGCAGTTTAAGATTGAGCCACATTGCTGTGGATCTGGAGTCACATGTAGACCAGACCAGGGAAGGACTGCAGATTGCCTTCCCTAAAGGACATTAGTAAACCAGTTTTTACTACAGCCGACAATAGTTTTGTGGTCACCATTAGATTTTTCATTCGATTTTTATTGAATTTAAGTTTTATCATCTTCCGCAGTGGGATTCAAACATGGATTCCCAGAGCACTACCCTGGGTCTCTGGATTACTAGTCCAGTGACAAAATCACTACAACATCACCTCCAAGATGACCACGAAACTGTTGTCATTTTTCACAAAAATCAGGGAAGGAAATTTGCTATTCTTACCTGGCCTGGCCTACATGTGACTCCAGACACACAGCAGCGTAGCTGACACTTAAATACCCTCTGCAAAGTCCTAACATGCCACTCACTTGTACCAAATGACTACAAAGTCCAAAAGGAATGAAACCAGACAGACCACTCGGCACCAGAAACAGCAACGGCAAACCCACTCCTATAAACCCTTAAAGTCCTCCTTATTAGATCTTGTCTTCACATCAAAGATATCCTCCATCATACTGTGCGGCACTACCACTGTGTTAAATAGGATCGATTTTTCAACAGATCTAGCAACTCAAAACAGGGCATCCATGAGTCATTGTGGGCCATCAGCAGCAGCAGAATTGTACCTAACCACAATCTATAGCTTCATGGCTTGACATATCTCCCACCACCATTAGCACCAAGTCAGGGGATCAACCCTTGTTCAATGAAGAGTGCAGGAGGGCTTACCAGGAGCAACACCAGGCACACCTCAAAATGTGATGTCAACTTGCTGAAGCTCCAACACAGGACTACTTGTATGCCAAACAGCACAAGCAGCAAGTAGTAGATAGAACTAAGCGATCCCACTAAGCAATCAGTTCTAAGCTCTGCAGTCCTGTCACATGCTGCGGGGTGGCACGGTGGCATAGTGGTTAGCACTGCTGCTCACAGTGCCAGGGACCTGAGTCCAATTCCCAGCTTGGGTCATTATCTGTGTGGAATCTGCACATTCTCCCCTTGTCTGCGTGGTTTCCTCTGGGTGCTCCAGTTTCCTCCCACAGTCTGAAAGATGTGCTGTTTAGGTGCATTGACCTGAACAGATGCTGGAATGTGATGACTCGGGAAATTTCACAATATCTTCATTGCAATGTTAATGTAAGACTTACTTACGACTAATAAATAAACTTTAACTTAACTTTAACATTTGCTCATGAATGATGTTGAATAATTAAACATGATGGGGTACATCCATGCAAAAGACAAGATTGAAGCATTTGCAACAATCATCAGCCAGAACTACTGAGTGGATGATTCATTTTGGACTCCTCTGAAGATCACCATTATCACAGATGCCAATCTTCAGCCAATTTAATTCATTCCACATGATATCAAGAAACAGCTCAAAGTGCTGTCGACTGAAAATGCTACAAACAAGCAATTTCAACAATTGTACCAAAGACTTGTTCTCCAGAACTTTCTGTGTCCCTGACTAAGTTGTTCCAGTATAGCTGCAATACTGTCATCCATGTGGAAAATTGCCCAGGTGTGTCCTGTACACAAATAGCAGGACACGCCCCATCAATCTATTCTCAATCTTCAGTGAGTGATGAAAGGTGGCATCAACAGAGCTATCAAGCAAGAATAACCTGCTCACTGAACTGGACTGGGAATCCTGTGGCTAGTAACTCAGCTCCTGACTCCCCAAAGCTTGTCCATCATCTACGAGGCACAAGTCAGGAGTGTGATGGAATACTGTCCATTTGCAGCTCCAACAACACCCAACAAGCTTGACAGCATCCAGGACAAAGTAAATATTTGGTTAGCACCCCTTCCCCCAAAATAAACATTAATTTTCTCCACCACCAATACACACTGGTAGCAATGTGCACTGCAACAGCTCACCAAGGCTCCTTCGACAGCATCTTCCAAATCATCTAGAAGGACAAAGACAGCACCTACCTGGGAACAACACCACTTTCAAGTTCTCCTCCATGTCATGTACCATCCTGAATTGGAAATATATCACCTTTCCTACACTGTCGTTGGGTCAAGATCCTGAAATTCTCTCCCTAACAACACTGTGGGTGTACCTACATCTCATAGGTTGCGAGGTTTAAGAAGGCAGCTTACCACCATCTTATCAAGGGCAATTAGGAATGGGCAATAAATGCTGTGCAAATCCTATGACCAATTTTTTTTAAAGTCTCTGCAGTTTCTATAGCAAGGTTCCAGGACGCTTCTGTTCCCAGCAGCATCAAGAGGCCATCCACCACACCTCAGTGGATGAAGAACAGAGAGTTGGCCGATTAGAAGGTCGCACACTGGAAGATCACATGGCTGGACTCACTGCCAGCAAGTGCGAACGTGGGACCCCCACTTGGCCCTGATATTAGGATCTTGAAGCCGATGGAAAAATCCAACCCTTTGTTTCAGAAAACAATCATGGATACAACTTGAGAAATTCTCTGAGAGCTGCTCATCAATCTATGAAAGTTAAAATCCTTCATTAAAACCTGTCTGCCTTTACTACACATTTGTCCAATCTTAGCGTTGATGCAAATGAACCGCTTACCAGCTACTACCAGGGGCCCTATAAACAACTCCCCCGACAATCCTCAAACTTTTTCCTATTACTATATCTACCGCTCACCACTACCCTCCCCCACTCCCCGCCTCCACTATCTCACTGTCTGCTTACCTCTTGTGACATTCTCAATCATTATACAGCTGCTTTCTTCTTTGATCACTAATGTTGCTCCTGCATCTCAACCATTTTCCAAGCTTCTCAGTGGAATTTAAAACCTGGGAAATTTGATTCCCAGTTCGGACAATTGTGCCTCAGCAATGGTGACTATGTCATACTCTCCAAGTTGAAATTGCGGCTGTAATTTATTCAATTCGTTCCATGTACTTCTTTTGGCTAAACACTCCTAACTTTCCGCTCTAAAATTGGATTCACTTTGTTCATTTCTTTCTAATGGGTTAATTGCTTTGCTTCTTTTAGTTTTCCCTTACTTGCCACGTCTAAAGCATATTTTTTACTGATACTGTTCTCTCTCCTTCTGCTTATTCAGAGCTATGATTTATGCTACCATTTCTCCAGAGTTCCCAGCATCATCCCCTCAGATTTTCCCCTTTAAAATGCTTGTGACTGCCCCATTTATCCTCCCCACTGGAACAGTTGTCTCAGCCTGGCTCAGGTGGATACCATTCCCAATACATGTCCCAGCGCTAGTGCTAATGGAAACCCTCTTTTCCACACTGCTCCTTCAGTCACAACAACTCCTGAACCCATCTATCCTTTTATTAATTTGCACATAGCTGGTTCGTAATCCAGAGATGAGAACTTTTGTTTTCCTGTGCTTTAGTCTAGTTTGTAGTAAATTTACAGGACACGTTCTTGTGGTTTGAGGAGTGCCTTTGAGTTTTTGCTCATTTTCATGTCCATCTCTACATTTCACCACCCCCATCCCTGACTGCTCCAATCCTCATTGTCTGTCACTTGCACCCTGGCCTAATTTCAGGCATTATCTGTTGAGAAAAACACAGTTTGCAGAGTGGGGATTGCTTAGGTCGACCTCTGTTGAGGGAGAGCCACCATCTTGGGAGTAGGTTTGACTCTGAAGATTATCACGACATCTAGAAGGAAGGACATGATATGAAAGCATCGGAACAGATTGCATTGAGTGAGGCAGCTAAGAACTGAGATGGTGTCTGGATCGCAGGGCTGGACAGGTTCAGGGTATTTTTCTATTCTGCACCTTCAAGTTTTATTGTTTAGCTGACGGTGCCTATTGTGGTGGAGTTATGAATGTACTTGCCTGAGGTGGCACAGTGGTTACAGCAACTGCTTCACAGCACCAGGGATGTGGCCTTGGGTGACTGTGTGGAGTTTGCACATTCTGCCTATGTCAGTGTGGGTTTCCTACCACACTTTAAAGATGTGTAGGTTAGATGGATTGGCCGTGCTATTTGTACTGGACTACGGGAATAGGGTGGGGGTGCGGGCCTGGGTAAGATGCTCTTTCAGAGAGTCAGTGCAGACTCGGTGGCCTTCCTCTGCACTGTGGAGATTCTATGAATTCTATGTACTTGACTGTATGTAAATAATATTTTAAATTCAAACCGGCTGGAGACTGGAAAGGCAGCTATCAGTTGATGATATTTGTGGGGCGGGAATGCTGGAATTTTACCAGCAGGAGGTGCTGCTGTGTTTAATTTCGGTGATTGGAATTCTCCTATCTGTCCAAATGAGGACACCGTTTTGGGTGTTGTGTGGGATGTTAATGGAGTTTATTGGATGTAACCAGTCCATCGAGTACCAGGTTTGACAGCGTTGGCGCGGGTAACCTAGCACAAGGAATAAAACATTGACCCATTCCCCAACTCTGATGTCCCTCAACATGACAAATAGGAAAGACATTCACACATGGCACATCAAAAGAATAGGGCAGAGCTGGCGTTTAACTGGCAGCTCCTAGACTCAGGTGGCACCTGGCTTTTGTTCTGCAGCTGCCTTGGCAATGGCCGTGTTGCTGGTGATGCAGATTCTCTGCTGAATTTATTCCTGGCATTGCCCACTTGTTTTTAGTATTATAAATGACACAGATGGCTGTCATTTACAGCACCTCACTCAGTCCTTTTCCTGTATGACACAATGATATTCATTCACCAAGATTAAAACTGAATTATTACAGTAATATTTAATTTGGCAACTTTGCTCTTACAGCTGTGCCACCGCTCACCTCTGATTCAAACCTTTGTAGGTTCAAATCCCACCCCAGAGGCTTGACCACTCGGAATTTGAGCGTACACCTCACTGCAGTACAGAGGGGTTGCTGCCCTGTCTTTTGAATGGGATGTTAATCTAAGGCCTCACTTGGCCTCTGAGGTAAATATGAAAGGCGCCACAACATCTTTTCAAAGAAAAGCAGTGAAGATTATTATGATATTGTTCTTTACAGTTTGCAATTGGCTGCTGTACTTCCCAAATTATTACAAGGCCTAACTTCAGGAGAGCACTTTGGAACATCCTAAGGTTGTAAAAGGTGCTACATAAATGCCAGTCCGTCTTTTCTTTCTCAGTCAGTGGAAGTGATAACATATTTAGATGCTTCTTCTGGCATTTATGTAGATTGCTCAGGGGCTCCTTATTAGGCTTGGCATGGGAACGTTAACAAGTCCAATGTTGAAGTAACAGCGGATGTTCTTGATCACCTGGAAGAGGCGCCATAACAACACACAACAAGGGAAGAATTACTAGGCAGTGATATAGTCGCAGCTAAGCCTTGTTACGTTTCTGATGGGTAATTGGAGAATGGATGTTTCACCCTGTCCTTGCTGTCTTTAAGTAAGTGAGATGATACTGCCATGAACCGAGCTGGGAAACACAGACCAATTCAATAATATTTTGACCCTGTGCTGCCCTCCTGTCTCAGCAGAAATATTTGGCGATGATTTATTATGGGAGGCTTTGTATTGTCATTGAGCAGTGCAGGGAAATGACAGCTCATTTCTGCTGGCTAGGAGAATCTTCTCTTAATGGTGAGTATTATAGTTCCAGAGCAAAGGGCCGGGAATTGGATTCATTATATCATAATTCTGAACTCTACTTCAGTTTCAATAATCATGGAGACCAGAACATTAATGCTGCTGGAGAGAGTGGGTTTTTTATTAAATGGGTGACGTTAGATAATGCTTTTAGTGGAATGCATTATGGAGCTAAGTATTAAAACAGAGAAATGTCATTTTTCAAGGTAAATAGTCTGACTCACTGTCACCACTACTTGCCTGCTATGTTGATTGTAGAATTGGCCCAACTGACTCCACTGTTTAACACTATAATTCTCTGTTGTATTTCTGGTGATGTAGATTGGGGAAGGTGAACTAGATTGCTTTCCACCTTTCAGGCCCAGTGTCAACACCAGCCATTCCCTGGTCAGATCGCACGCTGTTGGAAGTAGTACAAAACTCTCTCTTCTCCAACTCACAGTTTTCCCGTCAACCCGATCGCAAAAACTTCTTTCACCCAATGCAACAATCATTTCTATTTCCCACACCACAACTGAGTAGGATTATCCATAGGTTTCATCCCCCCTAATACCTCCTCCACACCTATAACCCTCCAAGATCTTGGCAGTCTTCCAGTCTGGCCTCTTAAACTCCTGATATTTTATTGCTCGGGAAACGGTGTTGTAGTGCTATTGTCACTGGGCTAGTAATCCAAACAATTTCAAACAATGACCTAATGAGTAATCTCAAACAATGACGGGACAGAGTACAGGAATGAGATAGAAAATTCGGTGAACTAGTGCAGCAACAACAATCTCTCCCTCAATGTCAACAAAGCAAAGGAGATTGTCATCCTGATTGTCATCAGGAAATATAAAGGAGAACATGCCCCTATCTACATCAATGGGGAAGAAGTAGAAAGGGTCGAGAGCTTCATGTTTTTAGGTATCCAGATCACCAACAACCTGTCCTGGTCCCCCCATGCTGACACTATAATTAAGAAAGCCCACCAACACCTCTACTTTGTCAGAAGACTAAGCAAATTTGGCATGTCAGCTACAACTGTCACCAACTTTTACAGATGCAATATAGAAAGCATTCTTTTTGGTTGTATCACAGTTTGGTATGTCTCCTGCTTGCCCAAGACTGCAAGGATCTAAAGAAGGTCATGAACGTAGCCCAATTCATCATGCAAACCAGCCTCCCATCCATTGATTCTGTCTACACTTCCCGCTGCCTTCGCAAAGCAGCCAGCATAATTAAGGATGCTACGCACCCCGGACATTCTCGCTTCCACCTTCTTCCTTTAGGTAAAAGATACAAAAATCTGAGATCACTTACCAACCAACTCAAGGACATCTTCCCTGCTCTGTCAGACTTTTGAATGGACTAACCTTGCATTAAGTTGATCTTTCTCTACACCCTAACTATGACTGTAACATTATGTTCTGCACTGTCTCGTTCCCTCCTCTATGAACGTTATATTTTGTCTATAGCACACAAGGAACAATACTTTTCACTGTATGATAATACATGTGACAATAATAAAGCAAATCAAATCTAATCAAATCCAGAGTTTTTTTTTACAGAGTAATGCTCTGAGAACCCGAGTTCAAATCCCACCATGGCAGATAATGAAATCTGAATTCAGTAAATATCTGGAATTAAAAATCTAATTCTGACCATGAAACCATTGTTGATTGTTGTGAAAACACATCTGGTTCACTAATGTCTTCCAGGAACTTTGTTGTCCTTACCCAGTCTGGCTTACATGTGACTCCAGATCTACAGCAATGTGGTTGATTCTTAAATGCCCTCTGAAATGGCTAGCAAGCTGCTCAGTTTGAGGGCAATTAGGGATGGGCAATAAATGTTGGCCCAGCCAACAACACCCACATCCCATGAATGAATTTAAAAAATTGCTATTGGCAGCCATGCCTTCAAACCCCAAGCTCTGAAATTCCCTGCCTAAGCCTCTCTGCCTCTTACTGTTCCTCTAAAACATTCCAGGAAATCAACGTCTTTGACCCTTCGTGTCACACAGTCTCTAATAAAATCTGATTGCTGTCCTGTGAAGCATCTTTGTGGTGTTTTGCTACTTTAAAGAAGCTGTTTGAATGCATGTTGTTATTGAGTGCCAGTGTGTACTATGGCTGTACATGTGTAAGGAATGCAAAAGTTGGTAAGAGTTGTAGCTGATATGCCAAATGTGCAAGTAAAGAGAGCAGCTGATTCCTCAAGCCTGCCCCACATTTATGATGACTGGCCATCATGGCCAGACCATTCCTACTCTCCCCCAGCCAACTGGAGAAGAATGTTTTTTAAACATAGCCAGTAAGGGAATAAAGGCACAGGAAAATTCCTCCCTGGTTCCTCCCCTTAACTGACCTGGTGATCACATAGATTAAGCGCTAATTGTATATTTTCTTTTCATTCATTCACAGATTGCGAGCATCGCTGGTCAGACCAGCATTTGTTGTCCATCCTTACTTGCCCTTGAGAATGCAATTGTGAGCTACAATCCATTTGGTTTAGGGACACCCACAGTGCTGTTAGGGAGGGAGTTCTAGGATTTTGACCCAGTGACAGTGAACGAATGGGGATATATTTCCAAACCTGGATGGTGTATGTCTTCGAGGCTAACTTGCAGGTAGTGCTGATGGGAAGGATGTTCTTGGACTTTGATCCAGCAGCAGTGAAGGAATGAGGATATATTTCCAAGCTAAGGTGGTCTGTGGCTTGGAGGTTAGCTTGCAAGTGATGGTGTTCCCAAGTATCTGCTGCACTTGTCCTTCTAGATGGTAGAGATCACATCTTGTACGTGGTAGTTGCATGCCCAGTGAAGGCATATCATATTCGTAATTCCTAAAATATGAATATTATTCTGTAAACTTTTGAAATTGAGTTTTCTTTCAAAATAGTTGATATGTGCTACAAAACATAGCCACTAAGGGTCATCCGACCTGATCTGTGAATTCACAGATTGCCACCCTGTTTCACAAGGGCAAAATGATACATTCCAGGCTAAAATCTCTCAACCAATCACATCCTGAAACCATCTAAGAGACTTTCCGGTATTGAATGTGTTTTCTTGAAACAAAAAATGGTGATTGACTTAACCCTTTAGGATAGGTGTCTTCAACAATAAACGAGAATGTTGCTAATCAACCCAAAGCAAACACCACATTTGGAAAAGGCATTTCATAATGTGAACAGTCACATAGTTAGGCAGCCATGTTTGTCCCTTTGTAAGGTCAGTCTGCAGAAAGGCACAATAGCAGCAGAAAGGACAATAACAGTTATGTTTCAGGAGCTGGAGACTGTAATATTGTAAGGTCTCCAAGTCTGATCCTTCTTGGATCCAAAAGTACAATCAACTGACCTCCTTGTAACAAGATGACAAGTAAGTAATTTCATGTTAATCTTGTTAAGAAAATCCTGAAGCAATTTTGGCATGTGACTTCAGCTGTTCAATTCTCCTAAACAATCGGGAGCTTCAGTAATTTACTTCACCAGGCCTGCCTTGCATTTCCAGAATGAGCCATTCGTGCCAATTATGAACTATTCCTTTTGTTTATAACTTTAAAAGTGCACAATTTTCTTGAACTGTACTTCGTGTCCCTTGAGTGTCCTTATGTGTGAGACACTCTGAGTGAATGCCGTAATATCAGACTTTCAGGATAAGCATGTGAATAATTAATCCTCTTTATTTAAACAACCACAGAAAGCTTGCTGCTGATTATCCAAATTGTCCACGCACTCCAAACGTTAAAACACATACAACTTCTTCTCAAAAGATTATTGACAATGGACAATAGGGAAGAGAACAGTGATTATAATTATTCTCTCTTACTCTGTCTGCAAACAGTACACATTACCACTACTGTGTGCGGAAGATGTTGATCAAGTGGGATCTTTGTCATGGATGGTGTCAAGCAATTTAAGTATTGTTCTGCACTCACTAGGCAAGTAGAGAATATTCCATCACACTGATGACTCGTGCTTTGTAGATTATAGACAGGATTTGGGGAGCCAGGAGTTGAGTCACTCAGCACAGAATTCCTAGCCTCTGACCTGCTCTTACAGCTACAATATTTATATGGCTGGTCCAGTTAAATTTCTACTCATTACAAACTCCCTAAATATTGATAGCAGGGAATTTAGTGATGGTAATAACATTGAATATCAAGGGGATAGAGTTGGATTTTCTCTTTTTGGAGCTAGTCACTGCCTGGTACTTGTGTGGCTTTAGTTTTGTATGATTTTTGATGTGATATTTATGATATTTGGGCGGCACGGTAGCACAGTGGTTAGCACTGCTGCTTCACAGCTCCAGGGACCTGGGTTCGATTCCCGGCTCGGGTCACTGTCTGTGTGGAATTTGCACATTCTCCTTGTGTCTGCGTGGATTTCCTCCAGGTGCTCCGGTTTCCTTCCACAGTCCAAAGATGTGCAGGCTAAGTTGATTGGCTGTGCTAAAATTGCCCCTTAGAGTCCTGAGATGTGTAGGTTAGAGGGATTAGTGGGTAAAATATGTCGGGATATAGGGGTAGGGCCTGGGTGGGATTGTGGCTGGTGCTGACTCGATGGGCCAAATGGCCTCTTTCTGCACATAGGGTTTCTATGATTCTATGATGGTGCTTTTTCCATTGAGAAAAGTACTGTGATGCATGTCAACATTTACACAATGCTGGTTCAATGTGATGATTAGCTTATCTTTGCAGGACAAAGTCCTTTGCAAATCAATGCATTGAAACACATCTACATGACAAAATATTTAATGCTTAATTGTTAAAATGTTCCAGACTCCTTTATAAGCTTTCCCCCAGTGTTCACAGACAGTCTAAGGAGCTAAGGAGGTATATTTTTTTGAGGGGAATGGTTTCTAAAGTCACAGTGCCACACAAGGGGGAAGGAAATTCATTTTTCCTGCGGTTTTCCTATTGGCCATCCTGACCTCAGTGAACCTGTGAAGACACCACACATCATGGCATCTGGAAGGCAGAGGAAAACTGTTTCCAGCAAAAAAAGTAAGTTCAGCGTTGCGTGATCTTATTCCAGCCTCCACTGGGAGAGATAAATTCAGCCCTTTGTGTCCTCCTAGCAACTTGTTTTCCGAATGAGCTTTGTATCATCAGCAAATGTAATTACAGTACACTCCGCCCCTACATCAAGTCATTAATATAGATCGTGAATAGTTAAGACCCCAGACAGATCCCTGCGTCACGCCATTTGTTACAGTTTGTCAACCTGAAATTGCCCTTCTCAATGACAAATTGGATGAGCAACAAATGCTGGTCTAGCCAGCGACAACCACATGCCATAAAATGGTCAGAAATAAAATGACCTATTTATCCTGACTATGTTTTCTGTTAGTTAATATATCATCACCAACACAATGACGTCTGCTTAAGGTGAAATGCAAGGACGAAAAGGATGGCTTGTCTACTGCTAGCAAAGGAGTGCTGTGGAATGTGAACAAGAGGTCAGTGAATAATGGAGATGTGTGGATGACCAGATATCTGGAATGTTATTTGTGAATCATTCACTGGGAATGGATGTGTACAGGCAAGACTTTACCTGATGGGATTAAATAGGTGTTGTGTAATACACCATAAGAAAAGGGTTGATTGTTACGTCTGTGGATGAAACAGGTTTGATTGGAGAAACAATATTAATTCTGGAACTTGAGTCAATATTCATGAAATTCACTCTGAGCACGGAGGCACCAAAACTGTTAAATATGATTGAAGGTACTTAATTTCTTGACATCACCACATCACACAACAATAACTTGCACTTATATAGCATTTTTAATTTAATGAAACATCGCAAAGCACTATGCAAGAGCATTCATCAAGTTAAATTTGACATTGAGCCACTTAAGAAGACATTTGGGCAAATAACCTAAAGCTTGGTCAAAGAGACAGATTTTAAATTACATCTTGCAGGAGAAAAGAGAGTTAATGAGGCAGAGTGATTGAAGGAGGGAATTCCAGAGATGAGGAACTTGGAGCTTAAGGCATGACTAACCATGGTGGAGCAATTACAATCTGGGGTGCTGAAGAAGTCAGAATTGGCCAAGATTTTGAAGACTTGTGGCCTTGAGAAGGTTACAGAGAGAGGAGAGAGAAAAGTCCTCAAGAGATTTGAAATAAAGAGTGAAAATGTTATAGTTGAAGTTTTGCCAGAGCAGAAGCTAATGTTAGGCCAGTAGGCACATGGCTGATGGGTGAATGAGGTTTGGCTCCATTTAAAATGTGAGCAGAAGGGATTTGAATGGGCTCAAAGTTAAGGAGGGTGGCAGATGGGAGGCCAACCAGAAGACCATTGAAATAATCAAGTCTAGAGGTAACAAAGGCATTCATAAAGTTTTCCTTTCTGTCAGGGGACTGGGTGGCAACTGGTGAAAGGTAGCTAGCAATAAGTCCTCCATAAAACTCACCCCAAGATGCTGAAAATGAGCAGATAGGTAGGTGGGAGTAACGGCAAAAATCAGAGGATGGGTGTCACTGGAAGTGTCTTGTCCATTTTCTGGACACTGACCATGCCCTGGGTGGTAGTCACTGGCTATCTTCTCAGTAATCAGCACGGCTATCAAGGACTGGATTAAAATCAGAGAGACTTCATGCTGACACTCAAGAAGATAATAGGGAGCATCATAAAGATGCTATTATGCACCCTCTGTTAATTATTGTACGCTGGTCTAATATGCACATCCACATTAGACTAATTAAGAAATAGCTCTGCAGCTTATTTAAACTGTAAATCTTATCTCTATCATGCTTTGAGGGTTTGAGTATGCTATTAAAATTCCCTATTAATGAATTATGCTAATGATATCTCGCACATATCTAATTTAATTAAGAAATGTGCTTTTCTTAATTAACCCAAAATGTATCTTTCGCCAAAATCAGTGTCAAAACAGCACGAAGGAGACCATTCAGCTCATCCAGACCAGCTCTCTGCCTAGCACATAGTCAATCCAACTTCAATGGTCTATCCTACAGCTCTGCAAGATCATTTCCATCAAGTTCTAGCCTATTTCCTTTTAAAACCAATAGGTAAAAAAGTTCTTCCCTACACTCCTGTTGTACTTTGCACACAAAACCTCAATATTGTCCTAGTACTATCTACCTTTTGTCCTTGTACTATTTACTAATTTCTTTCTGTACCTTATTTAAACCATTCATAATCTTCTGCATTTCGACTAGAATGTCCCTTCATCTCCTCTACTTGAAGGAAAACAACCCCTTCCTAAAATGTGGTGACTAGAACTGGACGCAGTGCTTTAGTTGGAGTCTATCTAGAGCTTTACAAAGGTTTAGCATAACTTCCCTGCATTTGTACTCAATGCCACTATTTGTGGAACCCAAATTCGCATAAGCTTTGCTAACAACTTTTTTGATATATCCTTTCACCTTCAAAAGATTTACATGAACCACCACCCCCTACTCCATCACTGTTCTTGTACATTCTTTTGAATTGTGCTATTAAGTCAATATTGCATCATCCTATCCCTTCATCAAAATGTTTCTCTCCAACTTCTCTGCATTAAATTATATTTGTCAGTCCTCCAAGTTTGATAACATGTGTAAATTTGAAAATTTTACTCTGTATTTCAATATTCAAATTATCTATATATAACCGTGGTCAACAGTGGTCCCAGCACTGACCCCCGGGGAAACTATTGTCTACCACCTTCAGTCTAAAACAACAACCATCTATCATAATTTACCATTTTCTGTCCTTAATCCATTTTTTTAAGCCATACCCTTACTGATCCTTCTATTCTATGAATCTCAATTTTGTTCATCAGGCTTTTATGTGGCACTTTGTCAAAAGCTTTCTTAAAATCTCTATAGATGCCATCCACTGCATTCCCTTCATCAACCTTCTCTGTTACATCATCAGAAAATTCAGTTAGATTAGCCAAACAAGATCTGCCTTTTAAAATCCATACTGGCACTTCTTAATGAACTCAAGTCTCTCCAAATTTTATTTTTTTTATTATTGTTTATAAAAACATACCCAATACTGACGTTAAACTCACCAGCCTGTATTCACTAGATATGATCTTACCCTTTCTTCAGCAAGGATGACACGTTTGCTACTCTCCAATCCTCTGGCATCTCCCCGGTATCCAGGGAAGATTGGAAAATTATGCCAAGTCCTTCCGCTATCTCCAACCTCTGTACCTTTAGCAACCTAGGATGCTATTGACCCATCCATTACCTCTATTTACCACTATTTTGACAGCAACCTCTTCTTTAGTGAACACTAATACAAAGTATTTGATGAATCTAACCTTATTCTGCACGTCTAAGCAGATGTCACCCTCTTTGTCCCTCATAGGCCCCACCCCACCCAGTCAAAAACTTCTAGATTCATTTTATGTAAACTGACATTTTGTTCTCATAGTTTCTCTTTGCCCACTTTATTTTCCTCAGTACTTACCCTCTCAACTTATTGAATTTGGGTTGGTTCTTGTCTCAAGCATTCACTTGACATTCACTGTGCAACCTCTTCTGTTTCAGCATGTTCTCTTTCTCTATTCTCAATCTCCCTTATCATCCAATGAGCCGCTGTCTCTGGTTCTCCTTCCTTTCCCTATCATTGAAATGTACTTAGCCTGTACCTGAAACTTTAGGCTTTATTTTACATTTCCCTCCCCCTGCTGACTGCTTTTCACACCCCACCATCTTCCTGCCCTCAGCTAAGTGACTTATCCACTCCAAGCTCACCACTAAAATATGGGGGAATGAGTGGACAGATGCCAAAATCGGCAGCCTGTCATATTCAAATAAGTCATTGTTACTAAGCCAATCGACCCTGATAATGCCAATCAGGTTCCTCTTGTCCTCACTTTCTACCCAACAGATCGTCTTTCATCATTGTCACTATCTTATATGATATAAGTTCTTGAACATTTCATTTTGCATCAGCCACAATGCATCAGTCTCTCATAAGGGATTGGGTAATTGTGGATGCATTTATTAAGTCGAGGTACATGAGAACAATTATACATAGTATAATGTTTGAACACAGAGCTGTGCTTGTGCTCTACCCAAGACAAAAGTGAAACCAAGACTGGATGACCTTACATATTTCCCTTTTGTGAAGTTATACTGCTGATTCTTAAAGGCATATTATAACAGCCACTTCCGCCACCTCCAGCCTGATGTACTGCTAAACAAACCTTCCACTTCCTACACATTTCAGCATTCCAAAGGGACCACTCACTCCGCCATGCTCTGATTCTGCTCTTCATGTTTACTCCTCCTCTAGACCCATCTTTTGTTTCTTTACTTGTCCTTTTACCACCTCCTTTTGCCTTGCCCTAATGTTATTTAATCCCTCCTGCCTTATACCTAACCACAGACTTCTGATTTGTTCTCTCCCCCCCTTTCCCTGTCTTTATTTGCTTCATACCTGTTCCATCTCGCCTCTTCCAGATCTGACAAAGTCACTGACCTGAAGTGATGAATCTCTTCATCTCTCCACGGATGCTGCCTCACATGCTGAGTATTTCTGTTCTTATGACCAGAGGAACCCAAAGCTGTTGCAAACAGATTTTTATCATTGCAGGGTATGACGTGAAGAAGGAATTTTGATTGCCAGTGTCGATATAATAAATCGTTTGTTTTGCAATCAAGATTGGGAAAGATAAAGCATCAAAGGCGCACACTACAAAGGTTAACGGCTAATTAACTGGGTGATAGCAGCTGTGTCAACAGGAGACACATAGCGAGGCAGTGATAACATGAAGGTACATGGAATAGTCCAGTGCACTGAAATAGTTCAGAATGAAGCATGCTGAATCTACCCAAGCTATGTGAGTAACACTGGCATCTTATATAAGGGATTATATTTTATAATGCTACTGGCTTGACTTGAAGAATTATTAACAATCTCGTTCACCAATTACAGGGGAAACAACAACACCTTTATTTATATGTAACGGCTATACTGAGGCTTGAATTATATTCATCAGCCAAGTTTCAGTGTTATCCTGCATCTCAAACGTGCAGCCGATGTAGCGGATAAGTAGCAAAATTTGTTGAAACTGCCACATTACCACAATAAGAATATGTGACAATATCTGATAATGCTACCTTCAGAAAAGCAATAAGGGTGCATGACAATATTCTAATTCATTTTCACAGAAACACAATGTCTCATAATACCCGTCCACCATCTCCAAGACACAAGTCAGGAATTTATTCATATGGGTATCCGTGGCTGGGCCAGCATTTGTTGCCTATTCCTAATTGCCTAGAGCTGAATGGCTGTCGAGACCATTTCAGGGGGCATTTAGGAGTCAACCTTGCTGAGGGTCTGGAGTCACATATAGGATAGACCAGGAAAGGGCAGATTTACTTCCCTGAAGGACATTAGTGAACCAGATGGGTTTTTATGACAACTAACAATAGTTTCATGGTCATCATTAGACTTTTAATTCCAAATTTTTATTGCATTCAATTCAGTTCTAGTGCGATTCAAACCCACATCTGAGATATTGCCCTGGGTCTCTAGATCATTAGTCCAGTGACAATATCGCTATGCCATACTCTCCACTTGCCTGAGTGAGTGCAGCTCCAACAACAGTCAAGGAGCTTGACATAATCCAAGATAAAACAGCCTGCTGTTTGGCAATGCACCAACAACTTAAACATTCATTCCCTCCACTGCCAATGCACAGTGGTAGCCATGCGTACCATCTACAAGATGCATTGCAAGAACTCAACAAGGTCCTTTCAGCAGCGACTTCCAAACCAATGACTTCTGCCATCTAGAAGTACAAGGGCAGCAGGCACATGGAAACACCACCACCTGCAAGTTTCCCTCCAATCTACTCACCATTCTGATGTGGAGCTATATCACCATTCCTTCACTGTCGCTAGGTCAACATCTTTCTTCGTAACAGTACTGTGGGTGTACCTAAACCACATGGATTGCAATGCTTCAAGAAGGCAGCTCACCAACACCTTCTCAAGAGCCCAATTAGGGATGGGCAATAAATGCTGAGTTAGCCAGCGAAACCACATCATGTAATCCAATAAATTTTTTAAAAGTGAAGGAAATAGGAATCATGGTAATATGTTGTAGTATTACCACATAAATACAGTAGGACATTTAACTAGAAACAAATTGGAGCAAGAGGAGCATGCCTCTTTGGGAAGAGGGGAAGGAACCTTTCTTCACATGCAACCTGGGTGTAGGACATTGTCCAAAGTGGGAATCTTGTTCCATTTCACAGCCACAGCAGTCCTCACAGTGATTAATACAAAATTCACAAAAATCAACTTTTCTTTAATGTAGTTCGTTTTCTGTGCTAAATATTTTGCAGTGTGCATTTTGTATCCATCACATATAATTGAAACTTTAGTTAAAATACCGAAGAATCTCTGCAGCAACTGAAAATGCCAGAGTCACTGATCTGCGGCCTCTCACCTCATCTCTTCTTGAGCTCACACCACATATTTTAGCCTTGAAGAGATCACTTTCACAAGAGGATACCCTGGGCTGGATTTTCCCTCCGAGGTGGGAAGCAGAAATCGGGGAATTTCCTTCTGCTGCGATGCAGCCTCCTACCCAGTAGTGCCCACCCCCACCTTATTTACACAATGCAATGGCTTGGCTTGGAATTGCAGTCGATGCCTCTGGAAGCAGGCCCGAGTGGGAAGGGAGGAAGGCAGATAGAACATTGGCTCTGTTCTGCCGATGAGTGTGAGGTCTCCTCACCTTCATCCCACATCCTGCCTCACTCTCCCTCACCTCCATACCCACTTTCCAATTTAGGCACTAGCACTAATTGTTTTACTTTAGAAATCTCAATCCTTCTCAAAAGCCAGAGATTTCCTCCAGATCTATCAACCCCTCAGTTAAAGGGAACAATGCAGTGACAGCGTTGAGAATTAACCAGATGATGCACGGTGAGTACTCAAAAAGAACTCCTTTATTTCTTGTGTACAAAGAGAACAAACACAATGGATCTCAATGTGATGTTCTAACCAAATTCCGTAAAACAGTTTCAATTATAGTATTTTGCAGCCAATACATACCAGTTAAAACTCCAATAGAATTACAGTTTGGTGTGCACTTTTAAACAGGACAATTCAGCATCTTTTCAATCCTTGATTAGCATATTTATTGTTATACACGCAGATATACAGAGTCATTGACATTTTAGCACACGATGTTCAGTAAACGTCCTCATCCTCCCTAACCATAAACTGCACCAAGAAATGGGTCTCAATGTTTACTTACGCTGATCAAGCAGACCCATACTTTTCATCTGCGAACTCCCACAATAGAGACCAGAATTCTCCAGCTGTTCATGCCCCACCACCATTGCCAGCAAGGACAGAGAATGTCCCGTTCACTGCAGCGGGACCAGAGAATTCCAGCTGAGAGTGAAGTTGGAAAATTCCCGCCCAGAATATTGTTGCCGGGTAATCACAATGTAGAATTTCCTGTCACGAATTGTAATGCCTTGCTCACTTGCAGTGTAGCCTTTCAAATAAGGCAGTTATAAGGATTACAAATGTTTTACTTCAGAAGAGACATCTAATATTCTCTCCCACTGTTTCCCCACTTTAATAGCTTGGGCCTAAATTCAGTGAGGGACCTGGAGCCATCAGCTGAATAGTTGGAGTAGGCTGGAACTCCCAACAGACAGGGCTTTCCAAAGAAATTACCAAATGTTTCTACTCCGGGCGTTATTCCCTGATCAGTCTGGCCATTCCGGAAGCACTCCAGGACTTGCCAAGCTCAGCAACTCTGCTGGCTCCAGAGTGTCAAGAGGAAATTAAATGAAAAAATTTTTCAGGCGGTGAAATTAGGTTTTGTTAAAAATGTCAAAACAAAATGAAGTATGAATGCATTTTCTGAGTTAACTTTCCTGCAAAAATAAATCGACGTGCTATAATTTGCAAACTCAAGGCATTGTTTCTTTAACAAATGCAACATTTTCGCATGGCATTGTTTACCTCGTATATTTTGTCATTTAAATTGTTTGTTGCATTGATTATAGCTATCTGGAACCTCAGAAATAAAGCAATTAATTTAAGCTGAAGAAATTCCAAAAGGGCCATGACATAAATTTGGAGAACATTGTGAGTAAAAGTCTAATTTAGACCTATACTGTCTGGAATTTAAAAGAATGAGGGGAAATCAAATTGAGGTATACTAAATGATGAAAGATATGGATAAGGATGCTTCCTCTAGTGAGGCATTCCAGGCTGAGAGGTCATAGACTTAGGATAAGGGTGAACAAACTTAAAACAGAGTTGAGGAGAAAGGGTTGTGAATCTGTAGAATTCGCTACTCCAAAGTGTGATGGATGTTGGGACAATGAGTAAAGTTAAGGCAGAGTTAGACAGATTTTTAATTGGCAATGGGTTGAAGGGTTATGGGGAGAAGGCAGGAAAATGGGGATGAGGAGCATAACAGCCATGATCGAATGGCAGAGTGGACTCGATGGGCCGAATGACCCAATTCTGCTCTTATATGTTATGAATTTATGAACTAATATTAGTGTAATAACTGAGTGATTGATAACTGCCAGATTTAAACATAAGAACATAAGAAGTAGGAGCAGGAGTAGGCCATCTAGCCCTTCGAGCCTGCCCCACCATTCAATAAGATCATGGCTGATCTGAAGTGGCTCAGTTCCACTTTCCCGCTTTCTCCCCATAACCCTTAATTCCCTTGCCTACCAAAAACCTATCTACCCATGTCTTAAATATATTTAGCGAGATAGCCTCCACCACTTCAACGGGCAGAGAATTCCAGAGATTCACCACCCTTTGAGTGAAGAAGTTCCTCCTCAACTCCGTTCTAAACTGTCCCCCCCCCCTCATCTTGAGGCTGTGCCCTGTAGTCCTGTTGTCCTTTCTGAGCAGGAAGAATCTCTCTACCTCTACCCTATCCATCCCTTTCATTATCTTATACGTCTCTATAAGATCCCCTTTCATCCTTCTAAACTCCAATGAGTACAGACCCAGTCTATTTAGTCTCTCTTCATAGTCCAACCCCCTCATCTCTGGTATCAGCCTAGTGAACCTCCTCTGCACTCCCTCCAAGGCCAAAATATCCTTGCACAAGTGCGGCGACCAAAACTGCACACAGTACTCCAGCTGCGGCCTCACCAGTACCCTGTACAGTTGCAGCAAGACCTCCCTACTTTTATATTCTATCCCCCTCGCTATAAAGGCCAGCATTCCATTCGCCTTCTTGATCACCTGCTGCACCTGCAGACTGGGTTTTTGCGACTCATGCACAAGGACCCCCAGGTCCCTCTGCACCGTAGCATGCTGTAACTTTTCGCCCTTTAAATAGTAATCCCTCCTACTATTATTCCTGCCAAAGTGGATAACCTCACACTTGCTAACATTATACTCCATCTGCCAGGTCCTCGCCCACTAGCTCAGCCTATCCTGATCCCTCTGCAGACTTTCCACACCCTCTGCACAATTTGCTTTTCCACTCATCTTTGTGTCATCAGCAAATTTCGACACTCTACACTCAGCCCCCTCCTCCAGATTGTCTATATAAATGGTAAATAGCTGAGGCCTCAGCACTGATCCCTGTGGCACTCCTAGTTACCAACCACCAATCAGAATAGCACCCATTGATACCAACTCTCTGCCTCCTATTAGACAACCAATCCTCTATCCACGCTAACACCTTACCCCCAACTTCTCTAACCTTCTGAAGCAACCTTTTGTGCGGCACCTTACCAAACACCTTTTGAAAATCAAGAAACACTACATCCACCGGTTCCCCTCTGTCTACCGCACTAGTCACATCCTCATAGAAGTCCAATAAATTTGTCAACAACAAACTATTTATTAGAATAAGCACACTATATGCAGAGGGCTAGGATGTACTACCGACTGCTACAGCCACAGGATCGATTCTGCCCAGGAAAGCCTGCACTCAGCCTTGGGATTCCTGCCCTTTGGGCAGATTAGTTGATCAGGTCACATGATCTTCTGAAACCTCATTTCTTTAAAGGGGCTTACCGCTACATCGCTCCTCCCTTAAGTCCCTTACTACAACATATTATAAAAAGTTAAACTATTTAGTAAACAAAGTCAATAACAAATATTTTCAACACTGTTCATTATAAACTTGGTCTATCAGTGACTTTCCCTTCTACAGGGAACAATGACGTGGCGCAATAAGTTGTGTCTCCACAGTAGAGATAGTCTCAGTTGGATTCTCAGAAACTTCTTGGCAAAGGGCGCATCAGTGCTCATTACGTCTTCAGTTTCCACTGGGACAGTACTTGGCTCTCCTTCAGGCTGACTCATCTCTTCAGTTCCTTGACTAATGGCAAGTATAATCAGAGTGGACTGCTACCCTGGTTCTTGTAACCATCCTCATTATGGCGCCAGCAGGAATGCAGTGAAAAACAATTAACACATTTTCAAATTATCCACATGCTTTTTGTGGATTTTGTCCTGAACCTCTATTTCATATGATACCAGGCCCATTCTGGCCACCACATAACCAGGGACCCAATTCGACCCTCTTCCAAAATTTTTGACAAACACCAGACCATCTGCTTCGAATGTCCTCTCACCACTTGATGCATCGTGGTTCATCTTCAAAACACCTTAGCCCTGACTCCGGCCTCCCCGCCAAATTTGGAAACCCCAGGTCCAACCTGGTTCTTAATCAATGACTCATCATTAACTCAGTTGTGGTTACTCCAGTGGTCATGTGTGGCATGGTTCTGTAGGTAATGTTGTCTCCAAGGATTCTGGCAGTTGTTTTTGTTTCATAGCTGCCTTAACAATCTGTACAGCGCATTCAGAGAGTCCATTTGAGAAGGTATATTAAGGTGTGATACATATGTGTTTAATCACACTTGATGGCATGAAGTGTTGGAACTCAACACTGGTAAATGCTGTCTCATTGTCTGAAACTTATACCTCTGGTAGACCATGGAGGTAAAGCAATGACGTAGCTTCTCCACCGTGGCCTAGGGAGTTTTGGACTTCATCTTATAAATGTCTAACCACTTTGCATGTACGTCCACTAATAGCACCTTAAACCTGTGCCCTCTAGTAATTGACTCTTCCACCTTGGGTAAAAGCTTCCGACTATCCATATCCTTCAATATCTCTGTCTATCCCAGCATTGGACACACTGTTTTACCATTCCTTCAATATCAGTGTCTATCCCGGGCCATTAAACATAATTGTGAGCTGACATCCTTGGGTGGCTGCTGTGCAATTCATAGTTTTCTTCCAGCTATGGGTGAAGCCACAGGAGGATACCATCCTCGCTGCAAAGTTCATCCTTCCTTGTTTGATAAGGCTTCAATGATAATTGATAATTGGTAATGGGTTGAAGGATTATGGGGAAAAGACAGGGAAATGAGGAAGAGGAGCATGTCAGCCATGATCAAATAACGGAACAGACTCGATCGGCCGAAAGGCCTGATTCTGCTCCTATATATTATGAACTTATGAACTGTTGTGACATCGTGTCATGATGCCAACCATGTAGAGTCATATGCTTGACTTTTACAATACAGGGTCTCTGTGGGTTCAGTATGTTCTCTGTTGTGTTGATACAGGTAATGTATCAAGACAATTTAAGGTTAAGATGATTTCCTGATGGGGCTGATGTACCTTCTGGTAGACACTTTAAGGTGTCTGCATTGGCGATGGTGTTGGA
The DNA here is from genome assembly GCF_965287045.1 of Carcharhinus amblyrhynchos. Lineage (NCBI taxonomy): Eukaryota > Metazoa > Chordata > Chondrichthyes > Carcharhiniformes > Carcharhinidae > Carcharhinus > Carcharhinus amblyrhynchos. The sequence continues at coordinate 57,727,617 of NC_137327.1, read as the reverse complement.
CAGCGAAAGCTTAGTGCTGCTTCCTAGCAGACATAACTGGGAGGATTGCTTTCTGTTCCTTGAAAGCCCAAGCTAAGATTTGTGATCAGTGATGACTGGAGTGCCTCCCATAAATGTATTGGTGAAATTCTCTGATATCAGTGGTGACGGTGGTACCCTCTCAATTTGTGAATATTCCTTCTCTGCATCAGTCAGGGTTCTTGAAACATAGTCAGTGGATTTTTCTAACCCTATCATTCACTGTATCTGATAAAGCACCAACTCCATATGGAGACACATCACTACTGAGTATTATTTCTTTCGAAGGATCAAATAGACTATAAACACATTGATTGAAGGGCTTGTTTTAATTGCTTGAATGTTTCTTTCTGTAGTGTTTTCTGATACCATTTCTGTTTTTTTTAATAATGTTTGCAGGGGTGCATTATTGATAAGTTGGGAATAAACCGCCCATAGTAATTTATTATTCTGTGAAATGATTTAGCTGTAATGGATTCCTTGGGAGTGGTGCTTCATTATCTTCCATTGCGTGTAGCCTCTGTGCGTCCGCTCTGGATAAAATACCTCACTCGCTTGAAAGATGCACTTTTCTCTCTTTAACCACACTGCAGCATTTTGGAATCTTTTTAAAACTTTCTCCAGGTTGGATAAATGCTCTTGATCAGTGGTTCCCATTATCAAAATGCCATCCAAATAAAGGACAGCTTTCAGTAAATCTCGCAGCAGGTTCTCCATGGTACATTGAAAAATGGCACAAGTTGACTCCAAATGTGTACTGATATCGACCTTGGTGCATATTAATGATGACAAATTCTCTGGCAGCACCATCCGGCTGCTGGTACACGTGGCTCATATTTAACTTGGCGTATATTAGACCCCTAGCCAACTTCACATCCAGGTCTTCTATTTTAGGGAAGGGTTATTGGTCTAATTTTGCTGTCTGCTTTACTGTCATCTTATAGGCCGGAATTCTCCAGCCAATTATGCTGGCAGGATTCTCTGGTCCCACTGGAGGAGTATCCCCTGCCATGGATTTCCTGGTGGTGTGGGGTGGCTTCAGTGGGAATTCTCATTGACAGTGGCAGCACTAGAAGGTTCTGCCATCTGCAAATGGCGCACTACCTCCACCTGGAAGGCCAGAGAATCTCTCTCGTAGTCTCTGCAAATGCGAGCGGTCTTGTTAAGTTTGATTACAGGTGCAATGGGTGCAGCCCATTCTGCAAATTATACACGCTTGATAATACCCAAATCCTTTAATCGCCTCAACTCACTAGTCCCCACTTTTTCATGCAAAGAATAAGGCGCAGGTTTGGCCCTATAGAACCTTCAGGGTCCATGTGAATTTGGCTTTTAACCTTCTGATTTTACCCAATTCCTCCTGAAATATCTCTTGGTATTTCCTTAAGACTTCATGCAGGCTTCCTTTGTCTACCTTAAAAATCTTCATCCAATTTAACTTGATCTCTTGTAGCTAATCATACCCCATAAAACATGGTCCCTGGCTGTGATTAAGGATGGAACCTTAGAATCCTTACAGTGTAGAAGGAGGCTATTCAGCCCCTCAAGTCTGTACCACCTCTCCAACAGATCAACCCACCCAGGTTCTATCCCCATAACCCATAATATTTACTCTGCTAATCACCTACTTGGACACTATGGGGCAATTTATCATGGCTAATCTACCTAACCTACACATCTTTGGAATGTGGGAGGAAACCGGAGCGCCTGGAGGAAACTCACACAGAGATAGGGAGAACGTTCAAACTCCACACAGATAGTGACCCAAGCCAGGAATCAAACCAGGGTCCCTGGTGCTGTGAGGCAGCAGTGCTAACCACCGTGCCACCATAAATTATTTACATTATTCAATCTCAATTCTCATTTTCTGAATTACCTTTCATGCTGTGCACTGATGCCGGATTGCTCACTCTGCTTGCACTGGACAGGCCCTGCTTATTCCAACACCTGTGCCTCACAAGCCCTTCTCTACCTTTATCTTTTATATCTCTGCATTCTGTTGATTTCTGCATTTCTTTGCTCCTGAAACTCTGCACCCTCAATCTTGGCACAGTTGCTGCTTGGCAGTTTCCTTCCAGACCTGGTCAAATTCACCACCCTACATGCTTTGAAGCTCTAGAGCACCTTTTCTGTACTTTCCATCGTTAGAGAAACTTCCAGTGCCTTCTTAAGGCTTATCTCAGACTCTGCTAACAGTTTCTTTTATATCACAATGTTATGCATCCCACATGCTAGACAGTCTCTTTTCATGTCATTAAGGGCAGTTCCATATTCACAGTGATTTGCTACTGGCCTTCATCTGGCCACAAAAGGTTGCTATCACTTCTCCAGGGGCTCGAATTGAATTTATACCTTTGCATAATTACTGAGGACTTTGGTTGGTAATGTCTTTGCACAAAAGCTACTAACTCTGTGAAAGTCTTTGTATCAGGGGCTTCTAGAGACGTCGAACTCCTGATTAAATTATAATTCTGGGCTGTAAATAGTATGATCTTTATCTTCTCTTACTCCCTATTTTATTTGACTGGAATAAGTACTGCAGCCTTTCAATATATCAAACCCATGTGTGAACACATAAGACGACCCTTGATGTTTTGGTCAGGTCATAAGGAGTCAAAGAGTCAGAGAGTGCTGAGAATGCAGAGTGCTGACTGCGCAGAAAATCTCAGAAGACACAGTGGTCAAATACAGAGCTGGTATTCAGACAGAACCCTTGTAGTGAGTAGGATAATACATCAAAAGGATCAGCCCTGGGTTAGCTCAACTGGGAGAGAAGGGTGACCAAGGTACGAGTACGATCGATAGGGAGCAAGGAAGAATCGAACAAAATAAAGTCTTAAAAGCCCAGCCAGAGAAAGTTGCAATTATAATGGGTGGAACTTCGAGAAAAGTGCATGAACTTGGCTCATCCCAGGAACCAATTGAGATGGAAGGTCAAAGGAGTATTGTCAAAATGTCCTCAACATCCCCCAATTTGAACTGACCTATTATTCAAGATCAAAATATCTAAACAACATACAGAGAAATTGGGTTCTAGATTCAGGTATGTCGGAACCAGAAAGGCAAGATGTAAAGTTTTGCTAAGCAATTTGGAATAAAGGTCTACACAGGCTGAACACATCAGGAAAGAAGAGCTAAAGGATCCCCAAAAAATACAGGGTGCGATTTTACGGCCTTGCTCGTCCCGAAACCGTAAAATCCAGCCTGAGGGTAGCAGATCTTTCCAGGGTCTGCCTCTCGCCCACCCCAATTCCCGTGACAGATGGAGCGGTAAAATTCCGGCCACGGACTATATTGGAACACCAGTCCTGAATAAACACCCATATTCATCAACTAGACGTCCAACCATTTTGACAACGACCTGCCGATCCATAGAACATTTCATCAGCAAGGGCAGAGAGAAGGGTACGCACTATAGTTTTTCAAACACAATTGAATTGTTGAGTTGGTGATCACATCCACTCACATGAAAATAATTCTGCTAGACAAGCCCAAAACTTTACCACTGACGAGCTGTTCAAGGATGGAGGTAAACACAAAGTGAACGCCATAGGTCCTAAACAAAACTCCAATTGTCGATGCACTTACTAAAATACCCGAACCTCACAAGACACATGCAAAGTTTGTTTGTGTGTATGTGCCAAGGAAATGCCCAGCTTTCCACCGATCCTGTGAGGTATGTGGCAGAAAGGGTCATTGACATAGCGGCAGTGCACGAGAGTGAAGACTGATACAGCTGCAAAGAGCCATGCACTGATCCAAACAGACCACACACAACAGGTATCCTCAAGCAATAGGAATGACCATCAAGTATCCCATCTGAGACATGTACCTGAGGTGACTGACAAACCAGAAACTGACTATGACATCCATGGTGAGA